>NC_139226.1:56767471-57967471 GCF_055691185.1 Crinia signifera
ACAGTATGCATATTGCCAATCAAAACATTGTCCATAATAAATACAGGATGTGGCCAGGGGGTCTCAGGTGGTCAGAAGTAATGTACTCAAAGCCCAGCAGTATTCATACATTTATCAGGTTTACATGGCTAAACTCAAGGAATTTGTGCTTGAAATAGGCAATACTTAATGGGTGCCAACAACACTATTGCCCATTCTCCATCACTGACATTATGATGTCAAAGTATGACCGATGTCACAGACCCATACTATTCATTCGCAGTACGAGTGCAGTGCACATGCAAATTGATGGTGTGACGCTCAGGTGTCACAAGATGGTTATATAGCATAAATGTGCCAATGGTGTGATGCTCAGGTGTCACAAGATGGATTATATACAGTAGCATAAATGTGCTGTTGGTGTGACGCTCAGGTGTCACAAGATGGTTATATAGCATAAATGTGCCGATGGTGTGACACTCAGGTGTCACAGGATGGGTTATATAGCATAAATGTGCTGATGGTGTGACGCTCCGGTGTCACAAGATGGATTATATACAGTAGCATAAATGTGCTGTTGGTGTGACGCTCAGGTGTCACAAGATGGGTTATATAGCATAAATGTGCCGATGATGTGACACTCATTTGTCACAAGATGGTTATATAGCATAAATGTGCCGATGGTGTGATGCTCAGGTGTCACAAGATGGATTATATACAGTAGCATAAATGTGCTGTTGGTGTGACGCTCAGGTGTCACAAGATGGGTTATATAGCATAAATGTGCCGATGATGTGACACTCATTTGTCACAAGATGGTTATATAGCATAAATGTGCTGATGGTGTGACGCTCCGGTGTCACAAGATGGATTATATACAGTAGCATAAATGTGCTGTTGGTGTGACGCTCAGGTGTCACAAGATGGTTATATAGCATAAATGTGCTGATGGTGTGACACTCATTTGTCACAAGATGGTTATATAGCATAAATGTGCCGATGGTGTGATGCTCAGGTGTCACAAGATGGATTATATACAGTAGCATAAATGTGCTGTTGGTGTGACGCTCAGGTGTCACAAGATGGGTTATATAGCATAAATGTGCCGATGATGTGACACTCATTTGTCACAAGATGGTTATATAGCATAAATGTGAGGATGGTGTGATGCTCAGGTGTCACAAGATGGATTATATACAGTAGCATAAATGTGCTGTTGGTGTGACGCTCAGGTGTCACAAGATGGGTTATATAGCATAAATGTGCCGATGGTGTGACACTCAGGTGTCACAAGATGGTTATATAGCATAAATGTGCCGATGGTGTGACGCTCCGATGTCGCAAGACGGTTATATAGCATAAATGTGCCGATGGTGTGAAGATCAGGTGTCACCATTTTGACCTTTTAAATTAAAATATGCCCTCGCGAATGAAAAATAGAGTGAACACTAGGTAGGCTACTATAGTTGGAAGCGGTACATCTGTCAGAACAGATTTAGGTCTACAGTCATTAGGTCGACCCCGGAAGGTCGACTGTCCCCAAGGTCGACATGGTTAAAGGTCGACATGGCTCAAGGTCGACATGACTTAAGGTCGACATGGGCCAAGGTCGACATAGTTTTAGGTCGACAGTCATTAGGTCGACATGAGTTTTTCACTGTTTTTTTACCCGAATGTTGACACAGTTGGAGTCGAACCGCAGCCTCTCGCTGCGCTCGCTTCGCTCGCGATGCTTCGGGCACAGTGCCTCTCTGCGCTGGGCACACTATTTTATTCTCCCACCACGCCCTAGTGGATGGTAGGGCATGAAATAACGCCTGTCGGCACATATCGGCTCAAAAAACAGTGAAAAACTCATGTCGACCTAATGACTGTCGACCTAAAACCATGTCGACCTTGGACCATGTCGACCTTAAGTCATGTCGACCTTGAGCCATGTCGACCTTTAACCCTGTCGACCTTGGGGACAGTCGACCTTCCGGGGTCGACCTAATGACTGTCGACCTAAGTCTGGTCTGACAGATGACCGTTTCCCCTATAGTTACACACAATTTGTCAGTAAAACGTTATATACTGTACAGGGTAGGCGTGTATAGTTACACAATGTGTCAGTAAGCCAGTGATATACAGGGTAGGTAGATGTTACACTGACGGTCAGAGAGCAGTGATTCACTCCTAACATTCCGCTTATAAATCGTTAATGGTATCATTCAGTGTTTAAGACCTAGATCGTTCGCCCACCAGGTGAAGCGATATCTTTATCAATATCTCGTTTGCTAACAATATTGCATAGAGGTGATTCAGTATATCCAATCAGCCTTCCACAGCTATCTATCCTATGGCTTACAGGTAACTCCACTATTGAGCCCTTCTGTCTAGGCCACACACAGTAACCTATCATTGGCCCTTATTCTGATTGACGCGTACTTTACCGCATACTTTCGGATCGCGTCTTTACGGCGTCTGCGCATGCGTGGAGAACGCAACGCGCATGTGCCACGCCTTGACTCCGTACCTGTTCGGCCAAATCCCGTCCAAAACTGTTCCCCGCAATCAGTCGGGAAATATGGGCGTATTATGGGCGTCATGCGGAATGACACATGGGCGTAGTTTCAAAGTGGGCAAAACGGGGCGGAAACATGGGCGGACACGGGGGAGTACACTTATGTTGGGGGGCGTACATTCGGATACCACTCCGAATGCACGCGATCAAAAAGGGAAGAAATGTGCGGTGTCCACAAGTGTACTATTGCTTTGCGGACACCACTCGTTCATGCGGTAGGCGAACGTACGCCTAATGACTACAAGCATTAACACCTGAACCCAATAGAATCGACTCCTTTACTCATTACTCACTAATAGGACGCTTGTCAGTGCTTTAATTGAAACCATTGCACTTCAATTGCTGTAAGGGTTAATGTGTGCAATGCATGTGTTAGGCATGCTTGTAAGGATATATTGGCATCTAATTGATTCCAATTCCAAATAAGCAGTTTTTTATGAGGATAGGTAATTGAATAAGTGGGTCATGTGATGTATTGCAGAAGATACTTAATAGTGGGTTGTTTGGCGTAAATACTCCGCTTACGGGCGGTAGCACCGCTTGGCTCCCGGTCGGATGCGGTATTTCCGAGCATACTCTGTAATACTCTGTAATACCGTGCAGAATCGGAGTGTTTCTCCCGCACACGCATGGTTTGTATGTCGTCCGTAAACACGCCCTGTTCTTAAAGAGTGAGTCCGTCCGAATGCGGAGGACACGTGGGCGTTTCTACGGACGATGGCCGCATGCGGCAAAACACCGTGGCGTGCGGACCGCTCCGTAAGAATGCGGGAATATCCGCACCGATCAGAATAAGGGCCATTGTTACCATAACAATACAGGTGTTCCGCCAATGCGCATTTCACTTTAATGGCTTTATCAGGGTCGCACATGACCAGTAGCGGTGCCCGAACAGACCCCCACAGAGGCTGAAGCAGCACTGACAGACCCCTACCCAAACTTTAGTATGGTACTTGGCAAGGCCTGATACACTTGACAGCATTAAGACAGCATTAAGGCATGTTATATTGGTATAAAAAAACCCTGCCCCAATCTGCAAAGCGCCTCCCACTTTGGTAATATATTTGCCCCTTTCAGGGTTGTAAATTGAAGCAGGTAGGAGATATGCTATTCTGCCCTTGCTTATACATACACATAGTCTAAATGTGGCCATACACACGCAGATTTATCTTCAGATCTGGCTGCTTGAAACAAAAAAATGGTTATGGATGAGAGCAAATGACAGTTGACCATTTGCTTGGAAATGTTGGAAAACAGACAAACTGTCACTCATCCATAACCATGTTTTTGTTCCAACCAGCCAGATCTGAAGATAACTCTTACTAGTGTATGGGCACCACTTTATTTGTATACATATATTTGCCTGTATGGCTGCTGCTAATACCTGTGTGATGACATCACAATGGCCCTGTGATGACATAACAGTGATTCTATGATGTCACAATGCCTGGTGAGCCAGGACGGAACACTAGGAGTCATTCTGTTGCCTGGTCCCGACTTGTGCAGTCAGAGCTTTTGAACGTGTCTGATTATTCAGCATTTTCAGTTCATATATTGTGTTTGGAGAGGAGCAAGGAGAGAGAGGAGAGAGAGGAGGAAGGAGGAGATAAACGGGAGCAGCCCTGCGCTGCGTCCCGTTCTATAGTGGCAAGGTAAGTGCGCTCTTATTTCTATTCATACTTTTTTGTTTGAGCAATTGGGGTTCTTCATGGATTTCTTAAGGGGCGAGGCTCATCTGAAAGTGGGCGTGTCATAGCATAGAAGGCGGTTATGTCCCAATTTAGTGGGTGTTTCAGGGGGTCTTTGCCCAAACCTGAGGGGTTGTTTATTATTTATATCACTGCCGGTTCCCAATGACCCCCAACATTTTTGGCGTTAAATATGAGCTAAAATGGTTATTCGATTCCAGTGGGTTCGTGTCACACACACACACACACACACACACACACACACACACACACTTTTTATTTTGGTTTAAACCCTTTCTTTTTGTTGGTGGTTAAATAATCACAATTTGCATGTGACAATGGGCACCGATATTATGCCCACATTTCACTGCAAATGAGGTTGCTGATAAATGGGCTTTAAATAATAAAGCCCTTTATTTCCCCCATTACTCCATTATGGTATTGTATTCGCTGATACCTGCATATCTGTGGTCAGTTGTGTAACACATATTTATACTGATCCTACTAGCGGAGCATTGTGATTCCGGATTATAATCGTATGAATATAAAATGAATTGTGACAGGAGATCGGGGACCATATTCACTTTTTGCTTTTCATGGCGCCCAGAGAGGTCGCGTATAGTAGCGTAAAGGGCTTGCTTGGCTGCCTATTTCCGCTGCCTATCAAGCAGGTAAACTCCATCCCGCCAAAGGCACGTCCACCCCGCCACACAAATACCTGCACTATGCTGCAACGCGTACGCTTACACATTCACGCGTAAGCACCCGCATCAAATGATTTTTCCTCTGTTCGTTGTGTTTCCGTCCATTATGACTAGAAGGGATATTTATGTATAGCTTATTTGTTATTTAATATTTCTATTTTATCTTTAATTAAGGTGACGCAGTGAGTCAAACTTGCTAGAAGAGGGGAAATGGCCCAATTGCCATCAGAGAGCCAAGCCAAACAAGAACCCCGGGAGAGGCAGATGCCCCCGGCACCGCGGGTAAGACAGGCCCCACCACCTCCCCGTGAGAAAAAGGCACCACCGCCTCCCCGCGAGAGAAAGGCACCACCGCCTCCCCGCGAGAGAAAGGCCCCACCGCCTCCCTGCGAGAGAAAGGCCCCACCGCCTCCCCGCGAGAGACAGGCCCCACCGGCACCGAGGGAGAGACAGGCCCCACCGGCACCGAGGGAGAGACAGGCCCCACCGGCACCAAGGGAGAGACAGGCCCCACCGGCACCAAGGGAGAGACAGGCCCCACCGGCACCAAGGGAGAGACAGGCTTCCTCACCATTGAAGAATTCGCCCCCGTCAATATCCACGGTGTGGCAAGAGCCACCGTCACGATCAACGGAATGGTATACGCCCCCATCACCATATATGGAGAGGCAAGAGCCCCCGTTCCAATCCACGGAGTGGCATGAGAACCCATTCTCAATGGACTGGTATTCAGAGATCCCGGAAACATCCACGGAGTGGCAAGAGTCTCAGGAAGCATCCACGGAGTGGCAAGAGTCCCAGGAAGCATCCACGGTGTGGCAAGAGTCCCAGGAAGCATCCACGGTGTGGCAAGAGTCCCAGGAAACCTACACGGAGCGGCAAGAGACCCAGGAAACATCTATGGAGTGGCCCCCCGTCACCACCCACAGAGTGGTATACGCCCCCGTCACCATTCACGGAGTGGTTTGCACCCCCGCCGCCATCCACGGAGTGGCATGCGCCCCCGTCACCATTTACGGAGTGGCAAGCGTCCCTGTCACTGGAGTGGCATGCACCCCCTACACCATCCAAGGAGTGGTATGCACCCCTGTCACCATCACGGAGTGGCATGCACTCCCAATGTAGAGGCGTCCCACTACATTTCAACTACTGTTAAATATGGAATATTGCACATAACAACCAATCAGACTGTATCTATTATCTCCTATACGATACTAAATAAATGAGTAGTCTAGATAATAGACAAATGATTTATTTAGTATTGTCTAGGAGATACTAGATAGAATCTGATTGGTTGTTATGGGCAACATCCCATCTTCAACAGAATTCCCATCTTATACCCCCATCATGTGTTATTTCCAACAACAATTTGGGTAATAAAATGAGTGGTGAATAATACTGTATCTCTGTGGTTATTTCCTCATTTGGAGCGTCTCCATGCTGGGTGAATGCTTTTTTAAATATGTCTACACACATCTCAGAGGGTTCCTTGGTCTATGAGAAGACCTAGCCATTACCCGATAATTCTGTCTGCACACATCTCAGAGGGCTCCTTGGTCTATGAGAAGGACCTAGCCATTACCCATCATTCTCCTGACTATACACATCTCAGAGGGTTCCTTGGTCTATGAGGAGACATAGCCTTTACCCATGATTCTTCTATCTACATACATCTCTGAGGGTTCCTTGGTTCCTTTCTCCTATCTACAGACATCTCAAAGGGTTTCTTGATCTATGAGGAGACATAGCCATTACCCCATCATTCTCCTGTCTACACACAACTCAGATGGGTTCCTTGGTCTATGAGGAGAGGCAGCCATTACCTCATCATTATTGTGTCTACATACAGGACATCTCAGAGGGTTCCTTGGTCTAGGAGGAGACCCCTTGGTCTAGGAGGAGACCCCATCAATCTCCTGTTTACACACATCTCAGAGGGTTCCTTGCTTTGGTCCTTGCAGTATTTAAAACAGCCATTAAAATCCTGTAATTTCAGTAATGTTACAAATGCCTGGGGAGTTCATACAGTAGGTTGCGGCACATTCAAAATGTTTCAGGAAACAAAATGGCCACTTCACTAAGCGCTGCAGTGAGGCCCCTCGTTCACAGTGACTGATATTTTGCATCTTCCTAACAAGTTTGTGCTAAAATAATACACACAATGCAATATTAGCATTGCTGTCTGTCAAAAAGTGTATTAGTAGGTCGACGATAACTAGGTCAACGGTCATTAGGTCAACCACTATTGGTCGACAGTAAAAAGGTCTACATGCACTATGGTTGACATGGACAAACGTTTGAGACAAGCAAAAGGTTGACATGCCTTTTTAAGATTTTTAGTGCCTAGGTCAACAACAGTCGACATAGACCCTCAATTAGTGTACCAAGTACCCTCGTATGGTGCCTCCCTCGCCATACTTTACCATTACCAATTGTAGGCCACGTGGATAATAAATTATAACAAGTTATTCAAGTGAAAAAGGTTGGAAAGAGATAAAAACAGCCAACCCGCTTCTAACTGCCATGTTACGGCCTGTGTTTCAAAAATGTCAGCTAAGAGCTGATTGGTTGGTACCTTAGCTCTCTCCAATCTTTGATAAATATCCTCCTTACAGACACAGCAGGCTTCTTCCGAACACTTCAAGTCCAGCGCTTATTTGGTGCAGACAAGGAAATGGGTAATTATGTCCTGACAATACAGTGTACAGCATACAAAAAGACTGACAAGCCTTGATGAACAGCACACGTGGCACACTTATCTCTCTCCTTATGTACACACCACTGGAGAGTGGTATAGTCAGATGATTATCGATTTTGGCCACACTTTATTTCATACAAACGGAGAAGAGGAGACGCCCAATCCACATGTGGTAGGGAATATGGATTGTACGCTCCACTGGGGCAGGGACTGATGTGAATGTTCAAATATTCTCTGTAAAGTGCAGTGGAATCTGTGTGCGCTATATAAGAAACTGCTAATAAATAAATTAATAATATAGGGATGTATGGTATTTTCTCCCCACTCAGGCAGGCATCTTCGGTGATGGGTATCCATATATAACAAGAATAACTTTCAATACTGCGGTCATCTCTACTGTATAAACCAGTTTGAGGCGGAGAAGAGGAGACTAATATACCTTCATAGGGATGTATTATCTATTGATAGCGCTGATGACATAACGAGACACGATTTCATAAGGCCTTGCATATGATCTTTTTCTTTCATGTGTTTATATGGTGTGGGGACACCATCCCTGTGTCTTCATCCACCAAGATGCATTCTAAGCGCGATTTGAACACCTTTATATTACTTTCATACTATAGAGTAGGCTACTATAGTTACACACAATGTGTCAGTAAGCCAGTGCTATTACAGGATGACCTGCTAAACATACACACAATATGTCAGTAAGTCAGTGCTATACAAGGTAGGCTGCTATAGCTATACACAATATGTCAGTAAGACGTGCTATACAGGGTAGGCTGCTATAGATACATGTAATGCGTCAGTAAGCCAGTGCTTTTACAGGGTAGGCTACTATAGTTACACACAATGTGTCAGTAAGCCAGTGCTATACAGAGTAGGCTACTATAGTTATACACAATGTGTCAGTAAGCCAGTGCTATACAGAGTAGGCTACTATAGTTATACACAATGTGTCAGTAAGCCAGTGCTATACAGGGTAGGCTACTATAGTTACACACAATGCGTCAGTAAGCCAGTGCTATACAGGGTGACCTGCTATAGACACACACAATGTGTCAGTAAGCCAGTGCTCTACAGGGTAGGGTACTATAGTTACACACACAATGTGTCAGTAAGCCAGTGCTATACAAAGTAGGCTATTATAGTTACACACAATGTGTCAGTAAGCCAGTGCTATACAGGGTAGGCTGCTATAGCTATACACAATATGTCAGTAAGACGTGCTATACAGGGTAGGCTGCTATAAATACATGTAATGCGTCAGTAAGCCAGTGCTTTTACAGGGTAGGCTACTATAGTTACACACAATGTGTCAGTAAGCCAGTGCTATACAGAGTAGGCTACTATAGTTATACACAATGTGTCAGTAAGCCAGTGCTATACAGAGTAGGCTACTATAGTTACACACAATGCGTCAGTAAGCCAGTGCTATACAGGGTGAACTGCTTTAGATACATACAATGTGTCAGTAAGCCAGTGCTATACAGGGTAGGGTACTATAGTTACACACACAATGTTTCGGTAAGCCAGTGCTATACAGAGTAGGTTAATATAGCTACACACAATGCTTCTGTAAGCTAGTGTTATACAGGTTGGTCATCTATATATATTTTTTGGGGCCTAGGGCAGGCATTCCCAACCACGGTCCTCAAGGCACGCCAACAGTGCAGGTTTTAGTGATATCCAGGCTTCAGTACAGATGGTTTACTCAGAATCCCTCAGATACTAATTAAGTCACCTGTGCTCAAGTCTGGATATCTACAAAACCTGCACTGTTGGTGTGCCTTGAGGACCGTGGTTGGCAATGCCTGCTCTAGGGTGCCGTGATTAAAAAAGATTGGGAACCCCTGGAGTAGGCTGATATAGTTACACACAATGCTTCAGTAAGCTAGTGCTATACAGAGTAGGATACTATAGTTAAACATAATGCGTCAATAAGCCAGGGCTATACAGGGTGAGCTGCTATAGATACACACACTGGGCGGGATCTACTAAAGGGAAAATGCGGTAAAACCCCCGTTTTACCGCATTTTCCTATGTTCCATTACCCGGCCGCACGGATTTCGCTGGGCAGGGTAGCTACATATCTTTTCGCCACTTGCCGCAACCCCACCACCTCACCGACCCCCCCTTTCCCCCTCCCTTGGGCCTACCCTTCTTGCAGGTCCTCCTGGACCCCGGAAGGTAAGCCCTTCCTCCCCCTATCATAGCAGCCGGACGTCCTTCCGGCTGCAGGGGGGAGGAGGAGGCATCGGGGACAGCCTGCTTAGCTGTCCCCAGCGTGTAGGCATCAGGAGGCGGCAGGCAGGGTCTCCTTCACTGCATCGCGATGCCAGCCGCATATGTTAGTACATATGCGCTGGTATCGCGGCGGACAGCGGCGAAGGGCGGCGATGTATATTAATACATCCCGCCCACTGTGTCAGTAAGCCAGTTGCTATACAGGGTGAGCTGCTATAGTTACACACAATGCGTCAGTAAGCCAATGCTATACAGGTTAGGCTACTATAATTAAATGCAATGTGTCAGTAAGTCAGTGCTATTACAGGGTGAGCTGCTAAATTTACATTAAATGTGTCAGTAAACCAGTGCTATACAGAGTAGGCTACTATAGTTACACACAATGCGTCAGCAAGCCAGTGCTATACAGGGTGAACTGCCATAGCAGTGGCAAACGCAGGATTTTCAGAAGGGGGTTTCCAGAGGGGCGGAGCAAAGCACGGAGATGGACACTTAGGTGACCCAGTATATGCCGGGTCAGTTAAAGTATTATAGATAGACCAAATGTATATAAATAATAATAATTATATATATATATATATATATATATATACACACACACAAACACACACACACACACACATATAAGTGTGGAGTGTAACCTCTCCTATTTCTTTGGAGTACAGAGTACTCGGTGTATGCTGTAAAGCCAGCGGCAGGTAACAGCCGCATGTTGCGGTATGTGACCCAATTCGCTTGTTTTGTGTGTTTTTTTTATCAATAAAAACCAAGTGGAAATACACTATTGGAGCGCCCACTTCTTTCATCTTCTAGATATATATATATATATATATATATATATATATATATATATATATATATATATATACATATACATACAGGGGCGTCAACAGCAGTGTAGACCCCTGGGCCTAGCAATGTATTGGGGCACCTACCGATCCTCCAGCGGTAGGGGTGGGGGAAGCTTTGATGTCCCCCAGGTGGTAGGGGGTATTATATCAACCGCTCAGCATGTAGGGCCTGGATC
This sequence comes from Crinia signifera, assembly GCF_055691185.1. Classification (NCBI taxonomy): domain Eukaryota; kingdom Metazoa; phylum Chordata; class Amphibia; order Anura; family Myobatrachidae; genus Crinia; species Crinia signifera. Next base: position 56,778,381 of record NC_139226.1, read on the forward strand.
AGTAATTTCCACTAATTACACCTTTACTGCACAGATGGTGGGAGATTGGGTGGGAGAAGGGGGCATTGGGCTGAATGAAGGTGCCCTGATACATAACTTCCAGGGTGGTAGAGGATGTTTAATATGCAGAGGAGGGGTGTATAGTGGAGTGGGCTTATTATTCATAATTTTCTGGTGGGAGGACAGCTTGCTTGACTGCAGATATCTCCAGTTTCCAGGAATTAAAAACTAGAGAATCCCACCTACCAAATGATATTGGTGACTAGGGGATCAGAGTTTAGTAGGCAGAGCAATCTGCCAACGAGTATATAAAACTACATACCAGGTGTGTGGAGCTGGAGCAGTAACCAGCTACTGGAAGGCTGATATCTCTGGTTTTGGGAACAGTAGAGACAAGCTACTAGTGTCCATCAAAGGGGGAGAATCCCAGCTTTTGGAATATACCCTCAGAAAGGATCCGATACGATTTGCCGGCGGTCGGGATCCCGGCGGTCGGAATCCCGACACTGGAATCCCGACCGCCGAAATCCCGACAAGGGGGGGACATGGATCGCCCCCCCCCCCCCTTACGGGCCCGGTGCCTCGCTACGCTCGGCACGCTATTTTATTCTCCCTCTATGGGTGTCGTGGACACCCACAGAGGGAGAAAGTTTCGGGATTTCGGCGGTCGGGATTCCAGTGTCGGGATTCCGACCGCCGGGATCCCGACCGCTGGCAAATTAACTGCATCCCCTCAGAAAAACTCTTAATCAGACAGAACCTGAAATATCTGACTGTGAAGAGCAATTAACAGGCTTGGATGGGGACCACTGCTTTGAAGTCAGATATCTCTGGTTCCCAAGGGCCGATTTTTAAAATTCTTGAACCCATGGAAAGAGGGGACCCTCAGCTTTCAGTCTAGGGCCCTTAGACTCCTGGGGGGAGGGGTTTCTGGGTACTCAGAAACCCCCCCTGCGTGCGTTACTGCATAGTTACTCACAAAGAGTCAGTAAGCCAGTGCCATACAGATAGGCTGCCATAGATACACACGATGTGTCAGTAAGCCAGTTCTATACAGGGTACGCTGCTATAGATACACATTATGTGTCAGTAAGACGTGCTATACAGGGTAGGCTGCTATAGAAACATGTAATGTGTCAGCATTCAGTGCTATACAGGGTAGTAGTGTTCCGCTAGGCTTATTTCACAGGGCCCTGCGCCCTGCCCCTTTTATAGCTGCCGATTTCCGCCCTGCCTGTTTCTGCCTGCCCTGCATAGTCAATAGCCGCTGCCGCGCTAGAAGTCTCCTCCCGCTGACAGTGTAAGCTGCTAGCGCGGCAGCGTGTGGACACTCCCCCCTCAGCCCTGACATTCCGCAGCAGCGGGGGGGACAGTGAGCACCAGGAGAGGAGGAGAGGCTGCTCTGTGCGTGACAGTGCGTCCCCTTGAAGGCACCGGCCCAGAAGCCTGCTGGTGGTGACACCTGCTGGCTGGAGTCAGTGCTTGGCCCCCAGGGCCGGTGATGGACAGCTGGGCACCCTGGGATATGCGGCCCTCCCGCTCCCCCGCCGCCGCGCACTTGTTGATGCGCCCGAGTGCAGCGTGTAGGGGGGTCCCGGCTCATCTGCCCCCTCTCCGCAGGCCACACGGACTCCTCAGCAATGCCTCTGGGGGACTTTATGGGGGATATAACCCGCTCCGGAGAGTTACCCCTGCCAGAGGGCTGGGAGCAGGCCAGGGGCATGGATGGCAAAGTTGATTATATTGATCACAGATAAGTGTCAAAGGTCTGTTTCATATGTGCAAGTTTATTTACATGTGCAATGCTAATAACCACCATTGTTGGCCATATAATATTGTCCAGTATACATAGGGAAGTTGCAGGAACCCAACTTTAACGTTTCATTTCCGGGCGCATTGTTTGCATTATATTGATCCACTCACATTTTCTGTAATCACAGTATGCATATTGCCAATCAAAACATTGTCCATAATAAATACAGGATGTGGCCAGGGGGTCTCAGGTGGTCAGAAGTAATGTACTCAAAGCCCAGCAGTATTCATACATTTATCAGGTTTACATGGCTAAACTCAAGGAATTTGTGCTTGAAATAGGCAATACTTAATGGGTGCCAACAACACTATTGCCCATTCTCCATCACTGACATTATGATGTCAAAGTATGACCGATGTCACAGACCCATACTATTCATTCGCAGTACGAGTGCAGTGCACATGCAAATTGATGGTGTGACGCTCAGGTGTCACAAGATGGTTATATAGCATAAATGTGCCAATGGTGTGATGCTCAGGTGTCACAAGATGGATTATATACAGTAGCATAAATGTGCTGATGGTGTGACACTCAGGTGTCACAGGATGGTTATATAGCATAAATGTGCCGATGGTGTGACACTCAGGTGTCGCAAGATGGTTATATAGCATAAATGTGCCGATGGTGTGACACTCAGGTGTCACAGGATGGGTTATATAGCATAAATGTGCTGATGGTGTGACGCTCCGGTGTCACAAGATGGATTATATACAGTAGCATAAATGTGCTGTTGGTGTGACGCTCAGGTGTCACAAGATGGTTATATAGCATAAATGTGCCGATGGTGTGACACTCATTTGTCACAAGATGGTTATATAGCATAAATGTGCCGATGGTGTGATGCTCAGGTGTCACAAGATGGATTATATACAGTAGCATAAATGTGCTGTTGGTGTGACGCTCAGGTGTCACAAGATGGTTATATAGCATAAATGTGCTGATGGTGTGACACTCATTTGTCATAAGATGGTTATATAGCATAAATGTGCCGATGGTGTGATGCTCAGGTGTCACAAGATGGATTATATACAGTAGCATAAATGTGCTGTTGGTGTGACGCTCAGGTGTCACAAGATGGGTTATATAGCATAAATGTGCCGATGGTGTGACACTCATTTGTCACAAGATGGTTATATAGCATAAATGTGCCGATGGTGTGACACTCATTTGTCACAAGATGGTTATATAGCATAAATGTGAGGATGGTGTGATGCTCAGGTGTCACAAGATGGATTATATACAGTAGCATAAATGTGCTGTTGGTGTGATGCTCAGGTGTCACAAGATGGGTTATATAGCATAAATGTGCCGATGGTGTGACGCTCCGATGTCGCAAGACGGTTACATAGCATAAATGTGCCGATGGTGTGAAGATCAGGTGTCACCATTTTGACCTTTTAAATTAAAATATGCCCTCGCGAATGAAAAATGTGCCCTCGCGATTGAAAAATGTGCCCTTGCGATTGAAAAATGTGCCCTTCCCGTGATCAGCACCCTGCCCTAAAAAAATTCTAGAGTGAACACTAGGTAGGCTACTATAGTTGGAAGCGGTACATCTGTCAGAACAGATTTAGGTCTACAGTCATTAGGTCGACCCCGGAAGGTCGACTGTCCCCAAGGTCGACATGGTTAAAGGTCGACATGGCTCAAGGTCGACATGACTTAAGGTCGACATGGGCCAAGGTCGACATAGTTTTAGGTCGACAGTCATTAGGTCGACATGAGTTTTTCACTGTTTTTTTACCCGAATGTTGACACAGTTGGAGTCGAACCGCAGCCTCTCGCTGCGCTCGCTTCGCTCGCGATGCTTCGGGCACAGTGACTCTCTGCGCTGGGCACACTATTTTATTCTCCCACCACGCCCTAGTGGATGGTAGGGCATGAAATATTGCCTGTCGGCACATATCGGCTCGAAAAACAGTGAAAAACTCATGTCGACCTAATGACTGTCGACCTAAAACCATGTCGACCTTGGACCATGTCGACCTTAAGTCATGTCGACCTTGAGCCATGTCGACCTTTAACCCTGTCGACCTTCCGGGGTCGACCTAATGACTGTCGACCTAAGTCTGGTCTGACAGATGACCGTTTCCCCTATAGTTACACACAATTTGTCAGTAAAACGTTATATACTGTACAGGGTAGGCGTGTATAGTTACACAATGTGTCAGTAAGCCAGTGATATACAGGGTAGGTAGATGTTACACTGACGGTCAGAGAGCAGTGATTCACTCCTAACATTCCGCTTATAAATCGTTAATGGTATCATTCAGTGTTTAAGACCTAGATCGTTCGCCCACCAGGTGAAGCGATATCTTTATCAATATCTCGTTTGCTAACAATATTGCATAGAGGTGATTCAGTATATCCAATCAGCCTTCCACAGCTATCTATCTTATGGCTTACAGGTAACTCCACTATTGAGCCCTTCTGTCTAGGCCACACACAGTAACCTATCATTGTTACCATAACAATACAGGTGTTCCGCCAATGCGCATTTCACTTTAATGGCTTTATCAGGGTCGCACATGACCAGTAGCGGTGCCCGAACAGACCCCCACAGAGGCTGAAGCAGCACTGACAGACCCCTACCCAAACTTTAGTATGGTACTTGGCAAGGCCTGATACACTTGACAGCATTAAGACAGCATTAAGGCATGTTATATTGGTATAAAAAAAACCTGCCCCAATCTGCAAAGCGCCTCCCACTTTGGTAATATATTTGCCCCTTTCAGGGTTGTAAATTGAAGCAGGTAGGAGATATGCTATTCTGCCCTTGCTTATACATACACATAGTCTAAATGTGGCCATACACACGCAGATTTATCTTCAGATCTGGCTGCTTGAAACAAAAAAATGGTTATGGATGAGAGCAAATGACAGTTGACCATTTGCTTGGAAATGTTGGAAAACAGACAAACTGTCACTCATCCATAACCATGTTTTTGTTCCAACCAGCCAGATCTGAAGATAACTCTTACTAGTGTATGGGCACCACTTTATTTGTATACATATATTTGCCTGTATGGCTGCTGCTAATACCTGTGTGATGACATCACAATGGCCCTGTGATGACATAACAGTGATTCTATGATGTCACAATGCCTGGTGAGCCAGGACGGAACACTAGGAGTCATTCTGTTGCCTGGTCCCGACTTGTGCAGTCAGAGCTTTTGAACGTGTCTGATTATTCAGCATTTTCAGTTCATATATTGTGTTTGGAGAGGAGCAAGGAGAGAGAGGAGAGAGAGGAGGAAGGAGGAGATAAACGGGAGCAGCCCTGCGCTGCGTCCCGTTCTATAGTGGCAAGGTAAGTGCGCTCTTATTTCTATTCATACTTTTTTGTTTGAGCAATTGGGGTTCTTCATGGATTTCTTAAGGGGCGAGGCTCACCTGAAAGTGGGCGTGTCATAGCATAGAAGGCGGTTATGTCCCAATTTAGTGGGTGTTTCAGGGGGTCTTTGCCCAAACCTGAGGGGTTGTTTATTATTTATATCACTGCCGGTTCCCAATGACCCCCAACATTTTTGGCGTTCAATATGAGCTAAAATGGTTATTCGATTCCAGTGGGTTCGTGTCACACACACACACACACACACACACACACACTTTTTATTTTGGTTTAAACCCTTTCTTTTTGTTGGTGGTTAAATAATCACAATTTGCATGTGACAATGGGCACCGATATTATGCCCACATTTCACTGCAAATGAGGTTGCTGATAAATGGGCTTTAAATAATAAAGCCCTTTATTTCCCCCATTACTCCATTATGGTATTGTATTCGCTGATACCTGCATATCTGTGGTCAGTTGTGTAACACATATTTATACTGATCCTACTAGCGGAGCATTGTGATTCCGGATTATAATCGTATGAATATAAAATGAATTGTGACAGGAGATCGGGGACCATATTCACTTTTTGCTTTTCATGGCGCCCAGAGAGGTCGCGTATAGTAGCGTAAAGGGCTTGCTTGGCTGCCTATTTCCGCTGCCTATCAAGCAGGTAAACTCCATCCCGCCAAAGGCACGTCCACCCCGCCACACAAATACCTGCACTATGCTGCAACGCGTACGCTTACACATTCACGTGTAAGCACCCGCATCAAATGATTTTTCCTCTGTTCGTTGTGTTTCCGTCCATTATGACTAGAAGGGATATTTATGTATAGCTTATTTGTTATTTAATATTTCTATTTTATCTTTAATTAAGGTGACGCAGTGAGTCAAACTTGCTAGAAGAGGGGAAATGGCCCAATTGCCATCAGAGAGCCAAGCCAAACAAGAACCCCGGGAGAGGCAGATGCCCCCGGCACCGCGGGTAAGACAGGCCCCACCACCTCCCCGTGAGAAAAAGGCACCACCGCCTCCCCGCGAGAGAAAGGCACCACCGCCTCCCCGCGAGAGAAAGGCCCCACCGCCTCCCTGCGAGAGAAAGGCCCCACCGCCTCCCCGCGAGAGACAGGCCCCACCGGCACCGAGGGAGAGACAGGCCCCACCGGCACCGAGGGAGAGACAGGCCCCACCGGCACCAAGGGAGAGACAGGCCCCACCGGCACCAAGGGAGAGACAGGCCCCACCGGCACCAAGGGAGAGACAGGCTTCCTCACCATTGAAGAATTCGCCCCCGTCAATATCCACGGTGTGGCAAGAGCCACCGTCACGATCAACGGAATGGTATACGCCCCCATCACCATATATGGAGAGGCAAGAGCCCCCGTTCCAATCCACGGAGTGGCATGAGAACCCATTCTCAATGGACTGGTATTCAGAGATCCCGGAAACATCCACGGAGTGGCAAGAGTCTCAGGAAGCATCCACGGAGTGGCAAGAGTCCCAGGAAGCATCCACGGTGTGGCAAGAGTCCCAGGAAGCATCCACGGTGTGGCAAGAGTCCCAGGAAACCTACACGGAGCGGCAAGAGACCCAGGAAACATCTATGGAGTGGCCCCCCGTCACCACCCACAGAGTGGTATACGCCCCCGTCACCATTCACGGAGTGGTTTGCACCCCCGCCGCCATCCACGGAGTGGCATGCGCCCCCGTCACCATTTACGGAGTGGCAAGCGTCCCTGTCACTGGAGTGGCATGCACCCCCTACACCATCCAAGGAGTGGTATGCACCCCTGTCACCATCACGGAGTGGCATGCACTCCCAATGTAGAGGCGTCCCACTACATTTCAACTACTGTTAAATATGGAATATTGCACATAACAACCAATCAGACTGTATCTATTATCTCCTATACGATACTAAATAAATGAGTAGTCTAGATAATAGACAAATTATTTATTTAGTATTGTCTAGGAGATACTAGATAGAATCTGATTGGTTGTTATGGGCAACATCCCATCTTCAACAGAATTCCCATCTTATACCCCCATCATGTGTTATTTCCAACAACAATTTGGGTAATAAAATGAGTGGTGAATAATACTGTATCTCTGTGGTTATTTCCTCATTTGGAGCGTCTCCATGCTGGGTGAATGCTTTTTTAAATATGTCTACACACATCTCAGAGGGTTCCTTGGTCTATGAGAAGACCTAGCCATTACCCGATAATTCTGTCTGCACACATCTCAGAGGGCTCCTTGGTCTATGAGAAGGACCTAGCCATTACCCATCATTCTCCTGACTATACACATCTCAGAGGGTTCCTTGGTCTATGAGGAGACATAGCCTTTACCCATGATTCTTCTATCTACATACATCTCTGAGGGTTCCTTGGTTCCTTTCTCCTATCTACAGACATCTCAAAGGGTTTCTTGATCTATGAGGAGACATAGCCATTACCCCATCATTCTCCTGTGTACACACAACTCAGATGGGTTCCTTGGTCTATGAGGAGAGGCAGCCATTACCTCATCATTATTGTGTCTACATACAGGACATCTCAGAGGGTTCCTTGGTCTAGGAGGAGACCCCTTGGTCTAGGAGGAGACCCCATCAATCTCCTGTTTACACACATCTCAGAGGGTTCCTTGCTTTGGTCCTTGCAGTATTTAAAACAGCCATTAAAATCCTGTAATTTCAGTAATGTTACAAATGCCTGGGGAGTTCATACAGTAGGTTGCGGCACATTCAAAATGTTTCAGGAAACAAAATGGCCACTTCACTAAGCGCTGCAGTGAGGCCCCTCGTTCACAGTGACTGATATTTTGCATCTTCCTAACAAGTTTGTGCTAAAATAATACACACAATGCAATATTAGCATTGCTGTCTGTCAAAAAGTGTATTAGTAGGTCGACGATAACTAGGTCAACGGTCATTAGGTCAACCACTATTGGTCGACAGTAAAAAGGTCTACATGCACTATGGTTGACATGGACAAAAGTTTGAGACAAGCAAAAGGTTGACATGCCTTTTTAAGATTTTTAGTGCCTAGGTCAACAACAGTCGACATAGACCCTCAATTAGTGTACCAAGTACCCTCGTATGGTGCCTCCCTCGCCATACTTTACCATTACCAATTGTAGGCCACGTGGATAATAAATTATAACAAGTTATCCAAGTGAAAAAGGTTGGAAAGAGATAAAAACAGTCAACCCGCTTCTAACTGCCATGTTACGGCCTGTGTTTCAAAAATGTCAGCTAAGAGCTGATTGGTTGGTACCTTAGCTCTCTCCAATCTTTGATAAATATCCTCCTTACAGACACAGCAGGCTTCTTCCGAACACTTCAAGTCCAGCGCTTATTTGGTGCAGACAAGGAAATGGGTAATTATGTCCAGACAATACAGTGTACAGCATACAAAAAGACTGACAAGCCTTGATGAACAGCACACGTGGCACATTTATCTCTCTCCTTATGTACACACCACTGGAGAATGGTATAGTCAGATGATTATCGATTTTGGCCACACTTTATTTCATACAAACGGAGAAGAGGAGACGCCCAATCCACATGTGGTAGGGAATATGGATTGTACGCTCCACTGGGGCAGGGACTGATGTGAATGTTCAAATATTCTCTGTAAAGTGCAGTGGAATCTGTGTGCGCTATATAAGAAACTGCTAATAAATAAATTAATAATATAGGGATGTATGGTATTTTCTCCCCACTCAGGCAGGCATCTTCGGTGATGGGTATCCATATATAACAAGAATAACTTTCAATACTGCGGTCATCTCTACTGTATAAACCAGTTTGAGGCGGAGAAGAGGAGACTAATATACCTTCATAGGGATGTATTATCTATTGATAGCGCTGATGACATAACGAGACACGATTTCATAAGGCCTTGCATATGATCTTTTTCTTTCATGTGTTTATATGGTGTGGGGACACCATCCCTGTGTCTTCATCCACCAAGATGCATTCTAAGCGCGATTTGAACACCTTTATATTACTTTCATACTATAGAGTAGGCTACTATAGTTACACACAATGTGTCAGTAAGCCAGTGCTATTACAGGATGACCTGCTAAACATACACACAATATGTCAGTAAGTCAGTGCTATACAGGGTAGGCTGCTATAGCTATACACAATATGTCAGTAAGACGTGCTATACAGGGTAGGCTGCTATAGATACATGTAATGCGTCAGTAAGCCAGTGCTATTACAGGGTAGGCTACTATAGTTACACACAATGTGTCAGTAAGCCAGTGCTATACAGGGTAGGCTACTATAGTTACACACAATACGTCAGTAAGCCAGTGCTATACAGGGTGAACTGCTATAGACACACACAATGTGTCAGTAAGCCAGTGCTCTACAGGGTAGGGTACTATAGTTACACACACAATGTGTCAGTAAGCCAGTGCTATACAAAGTAGGCTATTATAGTTACACACAAGGGGCCTTATTTTGGGTTACTCTTTCTGACAAAATCCTTCTTAGATGGACAAAACCATGTGCACTGCAGGGGGGGCAGATGTAAAATGTGCAGAGATAATTAGATTTGGGTGAGTTATTTTGTTTCTGTGAAGGGAAAATACTGGCTGCTTTATTTTTACACTGCAATATAGATCTCACTTTGAAGTAAAACCCCACCCAAATCTAATTATATCTGCACAAGTTACATCTGCCCCACCTGCAGTGCACATGGTTTTGTCCATCTAAGAAGGATTTTGTCAGAAAGAGTGAACTAAAATAAGGCCCAATGTGTCAGTAAGCCAGTGCTATACAGGGTAGGCTACTATAGTTACACACAATGCGTCAGTAAGCCAGTGCTATACAGGGTGAACTGCTTTAGATACATACAATGTGTCAGTAAGCCAGTGCTATACAGGGTAGGGTACTATAGTTACACACACAATGTTTCGGTAAGCCAGTGCTATACAGAGTAGGTTAATATAGCTACACACAATGCTTCTGTAAGCTAGTGTTATACAGGTTGGTCGTCTATATATTTTTTTGGGGGCCTAGGGCAGGCATTCCCAACCACGGTCCTCAAGGCACGCCAACAGTGCAGGTTTTAGTGATATCCAGGCTTCAGTACAGATGGTTTACTCAGAATCCCTCAGATACTAATTAAGTCACCTGTGCTCAAGTCTGGATATCTACAAAACCTGCACTGTTGGTGTGCCTTGAGGACTGTGGTTGGCAATGCCTGCTCTAGGGTGCCGTGATTAAAAAAGATTGGGAACCCCTGGAGTAGGCTGATATAGTTACACACAATGCTTCAGTAAGCTAGTGCTATACAGAGTAGGATACTATAGTTACACATAATGCGTCAGTAAGCCAGGGCTATACAGGGTGAGCTGCTATAGATACACACACTGTGTCAGTAAGCCAGGGCTATACAGGGTGAGCTGCTATAGATACACACACTGGGCGGGATCTACTAAAGGGAAAATTCGGTAAAACCCCCGTTTTACCGCATTTTCCGATGTATCATTACCCGGCCGCACGGATTTCGCTGGGCAGGGTAGCTACATATAGAAGCCTATGGGCTTCTTTTCGCCACTTGCCGCAACCCCACCACCTCACCGACCCCCCCTTTCCCCCTCCCTTGGGCCTACCCTTCTTGCAGGTCCTCCTGGACCCCGGAAGGTAAGCCCTTCCTCCCCCTATCAACGCAGCCGGACGTCCTTCCGGCTGCAGGGGGGAGGAGGAGGCGTCGGGGACAGCCTGCTTAGCTGTCCCCAGCGTGTAGGCATCAGGAGGCGGCAGGCAGGGTTTCCTTCACTGCATCGCGATGCCAGCCGCATATGTTAGTACATATGCGCTGGTATCGCGGCGGACAGCTGCGAAGGGCGGCGATGTATATTAATACATCCCGCCCACTGTGTCAGTAAGCCAGTTGCTATACAGGGTGAGCTGCTATAGTTACACACAATGCGTCAGTAAGCCAATGCTATACAGGGTAGGCTACTATAATTAAATGCAATGTGTCAGTAAGTCAGTGCTATTACAGGGTGAGCTGCTAAATTTACATTAAATGTGTCAGTAAACCAGTGCTATACAGAGTAGGCTACTATAGTTACACACAATGCGTCAGCAAGCCATTGCTATACAGGGTGAACTGCCATAGCAGTGGCAAACGCAGGATTTTCAGAAGGGGGTTTCCAGAGGGGCGGAGCAAAGCACGGAGATGGACACTTAGGTGACCCAGTATATGCCGGGTCAGTTAAAGTATTATAGATAGACCAAATGTATATAAATAATAATAATTATATATATATATATATATATATATATATATATATATACATATATACACACACACACACACACACACACACACACATATATATATATATATATATATATACATATATATATATATATATATATATATATATATATATATATATATACACACATACAGGGGCGTCAACAGCAGTGTAGACCCCTGGGCATAGCAATGTATTGGGGCACCTACCGATCCTCCAGCGGTAGTGGTGGGGGAAGCTTTGATGTCCCCCAGGTGGTAGGGGGTATTATATCAACCGCTCAGCATGTAGGGCCTGGATCAGTAATTTCCACTAATTACACCTTTACTGCACAGATGGTGGGAGATTGGGTGGGAGAAGGGGGCATTGGGCTGAATGAAGGTGCCCTGATACATAACTTCCAGGGTGGTAGAGGATGTTTAATATGCAGAGGAGGGGTGTATAGTGGAGTGGGCTTATTATTCATAATTTTCTGGTGGGAGGACAGCTTGCTTGACTGCAGATATCTCCAGTTTCCAGGAATTAAAAACTAGAGATGTGCACCGGCCACTTTTCGGGTTTTGGGTTCTGATTACCTTGAGGTTTTGGGTTCTAATGGGTTTTGGCAAAACACCTCCTAAGTGTTTTGTGTTTGGATTTATTTGGGTTTTGGGTTCTGATTTTTTTTGTTAAAAAAGCCTAAAAACAGCTAAAATTGCAGAATTTGGTGTTTTTTTTGCTCCTACGCTATATTGACTTCAATAACATTCATTTACACTCATTTCCAGTGTATTCTGAACACCTCACAATATTGTTTTTATTGCCAAAGTTTGCACTGAGGTAGCTGGATAACTATGCTAAGCCACACAAGTGTGCGGCACAAACACGTGGCTCATGTAAGAGTGGCACTGCAGCGGCAGACATGATGGCAGTTTAAAAAAATAGGCCCATAAAAGATACCTATCTGGCTTGATCATGCACTGTTTACCATGTGCAGCCAAGGAGCGGTGGGCATTTTGTGCAGCACAGAGTTTGTCTGCAAGCGTGTAACTGTTTTGATCACTTTAACATCCAACAAGACCCCTATCTGGCTTGATTGTGTGATCTGATTGTTTAATTTTGTGATTATTATTCATTTATTATTACCAGTCGTCTCTTAAATCATTGCCTAATGGGTGTAGGGGAGTGGGCTAATCAATTTTAAGGTGGCAGATGGAAGATGTAATGTAATGTAATCCATCACTAGCATTGGTTGCAGCAGTGGCAGTAACTGATGGACCCGGCTGTGCAGATAAGGAGGATGCTGACAGCGATGATGTCAAATGGAAAGCCAGCGAACTGTTGCTCCATGCAGCGCTGGAAAACTTTGCTGCCCGTGGTGATGCCATAGGGCATGCATAGGAAGACGTAGCACCCAATGGGGTCATGAAGGCAGTAAGCATGGAAGAGGCTCTGTCCAGAGGGATCTGCCAAAACCCACACTTGGCATTCAGGGTGCTAAAGACCGTTGCACCTGGCATGTCAGTGATCACCTGCTCGATGGTGCAGAGTGTGTATCTGTTTTGGTCAGTTTAATATTTCATAAGACCCCTATCTGTCTTGATTGTGATTATGATTATTTATAATTAATTTCATCTGATTTTTAATTTGGTGATTAGTAATATTATTCATTTATTATTTATTATTACCATTCGTCTCGTCAATCATTGCCTAATGGGTGGAGTGGAGGGGGCTAATCAATGACTAGGTGGCAGCTGGAAGAGTTCTATCTGGCTGCGACTTCTGTAACTCTATTGATCGCTAGGGTGGATTCAGGTGATCTGGCTCGCTAGGCGGGTGTTCCCTTTGCTCACTGCTTCACATGCGTCCCTCGTGAAGCTGTGCGCTCTGTCGAGGAGGATGTCCTTTGCCGGTAGAGAAGTACTGATCTTCTCTCAAGGTGTTACGACTCGTAGCTGCACTCCCCTGCTACAACCTCAAAACAAGCACCAAGACCCCTATCTGGCTTGATTGTGCACTGTTTGCACAGTGCAGCCGAGGAGCAGTGGGCGATTGGTGCAGCAATCAGTGGAATGCAGAGTTATATGCATTTCAAAGACAAGTCCCTCATACAAATGACTCTCAGCAGTGGGCACCAGACCAGACAGGTAAAAAAAAATGTAGCCTCCCAAAAAGAAGTGTAATTGCAGCCGCCCAAAAAGAAGTGTAATTGCAGGCGCCCCCAAAGAAGTTTAATTGCAGCCGGCCAAAAAGAAGTGTAATTGCAGCCGCCCACAAAGAAGTTTAATTGCAGCCGCCCACAAAAAAGTTTCATTGCAGCCACCCCCAAAGAAGTGTAATTGCAGCCACCCCCAAAGAAGTTTAATTGCAGCCGCCCAAAAAGAAGTGTAATTGCAGCCGCCCACAAAGAAGTGTAATTGCAGCCGCCCACAAAAAAGTATAGAAGCCTCCAAAGAAGTTTAATTGCAGCCGCCCAAAAAGTAGTGTAATTGCAGCCATCCCCAAAGGAGTTTAATTGCAGCCGCCCTCAAAAAAGTTTAGCCGCCCCCAAAGAAGTTTAATTGCAGCCGCACAAAAAGAAGTTTCATTGCAGCCCCCACAAAAAAGTTTAGCCGCCCAAAAAGATGTGTAATTGCAGCCTTCCTGCCCCAGCCCTGACTCCCCAGGTCAGGGAGATCACATTCTCACCCATGAAGATGGTGATGGTGACACAAATCCAAAAGAGGACAGAGAACAATCTCTTGCACACGAGACCACTGTGCTGAATACAAGACAGACCAGAGTCCACCTAAAGGTGTCGGCTAGTACAGCATCCCTAAAAGTTTCAAGGCTCCAAAAAAAAAGACTGCAGTGGCAGACTCCCAAATTAATGCAGGGTGAGAGCTGCAACCAGCAGTGGGCGATTGGTGCAGCAATCAAGTGGAATGCAAACAGTTGTATGCATTTAAAAGACAAGTCCCTCATACGAATGACTCTCAGCAGTGGGCACCAGACCAGACAGGTAGATGAGGCAGTACTAGTTGTGTGTGTATCTGTTTTGGTCAGTTTAATATTTAACAAGACCCCTATCTGGCTTGATTCTGGTTATGATTGATTGATTATTAATTAATTTTTTGATGTGATTGATTCATGGTCGAAACCCCGTTTAACAACCTGGCTGATCCTGACCCTGATGTGCAGTTGGTCTCTGTGATAAAAGATCCCAATCTCAAATGGCAGGGTGAACAATCTGTGGATAGCCATATTTAAAAAAATGTGTGGCAGCCCACTACAGGATACCCCCTGTGCCCCTGGAGTGCCCCTGTGCCCCCCAAAGAAGTGTAATTGCAGCGGCCCCCAAAGAAGTTTAATTGCCTCTCAGCAGTGGGCACCAGACCAGACAGGTAGATGAGGCAGTACTAGTTGTGTGTGTATCTGTTTTGGTCAGTTTAATATTTAACAAGACCCCTATCTGGCTTGATTCTGGTTATGATTGATTGATTATTAATTAATTTTATGATGTGATTGATTCATGGTCAAAACCCCGTTTAACAACCTGGCTGATCCTGACCCTGATGTGCAGTTGGTCTCTGTGCTGAAAGATCCATATTTAAAAAAATGTGTGGCAGCCCACTACAGGATACCCCGAGTGCCCCTGTGCCCCCAAAGAAGTTTAATTGCAGCCGCCACCAAAAAAGTTTAAATGCAGCCTCCCCCAAAAAAGTTTAGCCGCCCAAAAAGATGTGTAATTGCATCCGCCCACAAAAAAGTTTAGCCGCCCAAAAAGAAGTGTAATTGCAGCCGCCCACAAAAAAGTTTAGCCGCCCAAAAAGAAGTGTAATTGCATCCGCCCCCAAAGAAGTGTAATTGCAGCCGCCCAAAAAGAAGTGTAATTGCAGCCGCCCAAAAAGAAGTGTAATTGCAAACGCCCACAAAACAGTTTAGCCGCCCAAAAAGAAGTGTAATTGTACCCAACTGGTCATCAAAAAGAAACCAATCTTTATTGTGAAAACAATGTATCAAGTGGCAAAGAAAAGGAAGCCAGTGATGAGAATTTTGTGAGCTGTGAAAGTATTATCAAGGAAACATAACTTTACTTAAGTTTTGAGGAAAGGCTTTATCGGACCATTTCATGAATAAAGAACAGTTGATGAAGAAATTAAAGAAGTATTCATCGTTCTTGTCATTAAATAAAAAGGAGAGAGATGCGAAGGTCAAATCATTACAAAGGTTATCTGATGAGGAAAAAGCAGTTCTCTCTAAAAGGCTATGCACATATGACAAATACTACAAAATGTTTGCAAATCAATTAAAAATTGAAAAGGGGGGCCAGAAGGTTTGTACAGCTTTATCTCCTAAAAAATTTCCAACAACTTGTTCCGAAGCAACTGTGTCTGTTAGTAGGTCAGCCTGTACAACTAACGGCAAAGAAAGTGACTATCTTCAAAACAAAAGGATTTTTGCCGCTTCAGAAACTGATCGTGCTCAAGGTGAAGGCAGTCAGTGTACACCTCAGAATGCTAACCAAATACACAAAGTCCATGCAAAGATAAAGGATATTGTAAAAGAAAATTGCACTGACAAGTCTTCAACTTACAAAAACCAAGATATGTATAAAACTGCAGTAACTGGAAAACTAAAAAAAACTTTAGCCGCCCCCAAAGAACTTTAATTGCAGCCGCCCAGGCTTGATTCTGATTATGATTGATTGATTATGATAGATTGATTGATTATGATTGAATGATTATGATTATGATTGATTGATTATTAATTATGATGTGCCTGATCCTGACCCTGATGTGCATTAAAAATGACTCTCAGCAGTGGGCACCAGACCAGACAGGTAAAAAAAAGTGTAGCCGCCCAAAAAGAAGTGTAATTGAGCCTTCCTGCAACAGCCCTGACTCCTCCAGGTCAGGGAGATCACATTCTCACCCATGAAGGTGCAGCAATGAGGTGGAATGCAAACAGCTATATGCATTTGAAAGACAATACCCTCATTAAAAATGACTCTCAGCAGTGGGCACCAGACCAGACAGGTAAAAAAAAGTGTAGCCGCCCAAAAAGAAGTGTAATTGAGCCTTCCTGCCCCAGCCCTGACTCCCCCAGGTCAGGGAGATCACATTCTCACCCATGAAGGTGCAGCAATGAGGTGGAATGCTAACAGCTATATGCATTTGAAAGACAATACCCTCATTAAAAATGACTCTCAGCAGTGGGCACCAGACCAGACAGGTAAAAAAAAGTGTAGCCGCCCAAAAAGAAGTGTAATTGAGCCTTCCTGCCCCAGCCCTGACTCCCCCAGGTCAGGGAGATCACATTCTCACCCATGAAAGTGCAGCAATGAGGTGGAATGCATTGAAAAGAGACGAGTACCACATATGAATGACTCTCAGCAGTAGGAATAATGAATGGTGATGCAAGATGGAAATTGTCCTTGGGCACTCCCACCCACCCTTATGTTGCGAAAATAGGACATGCACACTTTAACAAACCAAACATTTCAGCGACAGGGCCTACAAAACTGTGGCTGAAATGATTGGTTTGTTTGGGCCCCCACACAAAAAAAAACCTATTCATAATATCTCCCTGTATAAACTGTCTCTACAGCAACAAGATGTCATCGTCACTCATCATCATCCTCCTCCTCCTCCCCCTCCTCCTCTGATTCCTCACCCCCTTCAGTGTGTACTTCCTCATTCTCAGAGATTATCAATTCGTCCCCGCTGGACTCCACAATCACAGGTCCAGTTATAATCTCTGGAGGCAATTCCTGGTCTTCATTGAATAAGTGATAATTAATTTTTATAAACATCATTTTCTCAACATTTTTCGGGAGCAACCTCCTTCGCCGCTCACTGACCAGGTTCCCCGCTGCACTGAATACTCTTTCGGAGTACACACTGGAGGGGGGACAACTCAGGTAAAATAGAGCCAGTTTGTACAGGGGTTTCCAAACTGCCTTTTTTTCCTGCCAGTACAGGTAAGGACTGTCTGACATGTCTACTTGGATGCTGTCACCAAAGTAATCATCCACCATTTTTTCAATGTTGACAACATCCAATGCACCGACAGTAGACATGTCAGCAATCGTTGGCAGGTCCTTGAGTCCGGACCAGATGTCCAAAATCTCTCCTTCCTGCCCTGCATACCCGCCAGCGGGTTGTGTGGGAAATCGCAGCTGTTTCCTCACAGGCACAGGTGGGGGAGAAAATGAAGGAGGAGCTGGGGCCGTGTCACGGTCCCCTTCAGATGACAATCTCCTGACCAGCAGGTCTTTGCACCTTTGTAGACTTGTGTCCGCCGGAAACAGAGACACAACATACGCTTTAAACCGAGGATCGAGCACTGTGGCCAAAATGTATTCCTCTGACTTTAACAGACTGACCACCCTTGTATCCTGGCAAAGCGTATGGAGGGCTTCATCCACAATAGCGACATGCTTTGCAGAATCGCTCCGCTTTAGCTCCTCCTTCACTTTCTCCAGCTGCTTTTGTAACAGCCTGATCAGGGGAATCACCTGACTAATGCAGGCAGTGTCGGAACTGACTTCACGTGTGGCTACTTCAAACAGCTGGAGAACCTTGCACAACACAGAAATCAGCCTCCACTGCGCTTGAGTCAGGTGCAGCCCCGCTCCTCTGCCTATGTCGTAGGTGGCTGTGTAGGCTTGAATGGCCTTTTGCTGCTCCTCCATCCTCTGCAGCATATAGAGGGTGGAGTTCCAGCGCGTCACCACCTCTTGTTTCAGCTGATGGCAGGGCAGGTTGCGGAGTTTTTGCTCCCGCTCCAGCCTTCGGCAGGCTGTGGCAGAATGCCGAAAGTGTCCGCAAATTTTGCGTGCCACCGCAGGCATCTCCTGCACACTCCTGTCATTTTTTATGAAATGCTGCACCACCAAATTTATTGTGTGGGCAAAACATGGCACATGCTGGAAATTGCCCATGTTTAATGCCCGCACAATGTTACTGGCGTTGTCCGACACCACAAATCCCCAGGAGAGTCTAAGGGGGTAAGCCACAGGGAGATGATTTCCCTCAGTTTCTCTAAGAGGTTGTCGGCATTGTGCCTCTTCTTGAAACCGGTGATACACAGCGTAGCCTGCCTAAGAAGGAGCTGGCATGCAGGAGATGCTGCTGCGGAAGGCGATGCATCTACCCAGTGGGCTGTCACAGTCATATAGTCCTTAGTTTGCCCTGATCCACTTGTCCACATGTCTGTAGTTAAGTGTACAGTGGGTACAGCCGCATTTTTCAGGGCAGTGAGGACACTTTTTCTGACCTCCCTGTACATCGCGGGTATCGCCTGCCTAGTGAAGTGGAATCTAGACGGGATTTGGTACCGGGGACACAATACCTGCATCAACCGTTTAAATCCCACTCCATTGATGGCGGACACCAGACGCACATCTAACACCAACATAGCTGTCAAGGCCGCAGTTATCCGCTTTGCCATAGGATGACTGCTGTCGTATTTCATCCTTATGGAAAATGACTGTTGGACGGTCAATTGCTTAGTGAAAGACGTAGCGGTCTTAAGACTTCCCCTCTGGGATGATGACTGACTTCCCCTCTAGGATGATGACTGACTTCCAGAAGCAGCAGCAGCAGCGGCAGTAGTAGTAGTAGTAGGCGTAGTGCTGCAGGATCCTCCGGAGGAATCTATGGAGTCATTCATGCAGGTGAGATGGACTGCAGGACTCCCCCCTATCCGGATCGAGGAGGAATTTGTCGAGGAGGGAGTTGGTGGTGTGCTTTTCAGGCATTTGGCTCCAAAAGGAGGACCAAGTGATTTAGGTGTCGCTGGACTGCTAGCCGCACTTTCTGGACTAAACACTGAACCATGACGCGTCTTTAGGTGACATTGAAGGGAGTCCCTAGGTGGGCAAGATCCTTACCCCTGCTTATTGGAGTTTTACATAAGCTACAAATGGCAATACTTTTGTTGTCCGGATGCGGATAAAAAAAATTCCAGACCGCAGAGGTGGATTTATTGGTCCTTTGTCCAGGCATGACGATGGGCTTTTTCATCCCATGGACAACAACTTTTTCCCCCACAGGTGCCTCATTCCCCCCTGGTGCATCATTTAAGCAAACCAAGTCTCCATCCTCCTCGACAACTTCCTCCTCAGTGCCAGCTACATCAATATCCTCCTCCTGGTGTACAACATCACCTTCACTAATAAAATCTGGAACTAGACTGTGGGTGATCCTTCCAGCATATGCAGAGGGCGTACTGCAAATGGTGGAAGGAGCCACCTCTTCACGTACAGTGATGGGAAGGTCCGGCATCACAACCACCGCCACCCTCGGACTCTCCGTGGGGATTTGGGATTTGTCTTTAGAAGGATGAGTTTTTTCCAGATTTATTTTCTGGGTTTTTTTCTGAAATTTTTTCAGACTTTTTTGAGTCGGTGTCAGCCTAACTCTCTTTGATTTCCTATTGGGCGGGGAGAGAGGAGGAGGAGGACTTTCCTCGTCATCTGAAGCTGCACCACTAGTCATGAAGTTAGGCCATGGCCTTAGCCGTTCCTTGCCACTCCGTGTCGTAAATGGCATATTGCCAAGTTTAAGTTTCTCTTCCAACGATTTACATTTCATATTTTTATTCCTTTTACGGAAGTTTGGTTTCAATTGTACATGCCCTCTGCTTTCACACTGGGCATCGGCCGTGGCAGACGACGTTGTTGGCATTTCATCGTCTATGTCATGACTAGTGGCAGCAGCTTCAGAACTATGAGGAAGTGCATCTTCATCTTTCCTTTGTTTGTTAACCTCCATATTTTGGATCTCCATTATTATTGTGGAGTTATGTCACAGAACAGCGCCACTGGAGTGCAATTATATATGTCAGTGAGTATGCACCAGCAGGCAGTTATACAGATACAGCAGTATTAGGCAGTGAGCCACACACCAGACAGGTACGGCAGTATTAGGCAGAGAGCCCCAGACCAGACAGGTAGATAATGATATACGGCAGTATTTAGGCAGTGAGCCCCAGACCAGAGGGTAGATACGGCAGTATTGGGCAGTGAGCCACAGACCACACAGGTACGGCAGTATTAGGCAGAGAGCCCCAGACCAGACGGTACATACGGCAGTATAGCCAGTGAGCCCCAGACCACAAAGGTAGAGATATACGGCAGTATTTAATTATTTATTAGGCAGGCAGTATTTAATTATTTATTAGCCAGTGAGCCCCAGACCAGACGGTACATACGGCAGTATAGCCAGTGAGCCCCAGACCACAAAGGTAGAGATATACGGCAGTATTTAATTATTTATTAGGCAGGCAGTATTTAATTATTTATTAGCCAGTGAGCCCCAGACCAGACGGTACATACGGCAATATAGCCAGTGAGCCCCAGACCACAAAGGTAGAGATATATGGCAGTATTTAATTATTTATTAGCCAGTGAGCCCCAGACCAGACGGTACATACGGCAGTATAGCCAGTGAGCCCCAGACCACAAAGGTAGAGATATGCGGCAGTATTTAATTATTTATTAGGCAGGCAGTATTTAATTATTTATTAGCCAGTGAGCCCCAGACCAGACGGTACATACGGCAATATAGCCAGTGAGCCCCAGACCACAAAGGTAGAGATATATGGCAGTATTTAATTATTTATTAGCCAGTGAGCCCCAGACCAGACGGTACATACGGCAGTATAGCCAGTGAGCCCCAGACCACAAGGGTAGAGATATACGGCAGTATTTAATTATTTATTAGGCAGGCAGTATTTAATTATTTATTAGCCAGTGAGCCCCAGACCAGACGGTACATACGGCAGTATAGCCAGTGAGCCCCAGACCACAAAGGTAGAGATATACGGCAGTATTTAATTATTTATTAGGCAGGCAGTATTTAATTATTTATTAGCCAGTGAGCCCCAGACTAGACGGTACATACGGCAGTATAGCCAGTGAGCCCCAGACCACAAAGGTAGAGATATACGGCAGTATTTAATTATTTATTAGCCAGTGAGCCCCAGACCAGACGGTACATACGGCAGTATAGCCAGTGAGCCCCAGACCACAAAGGTAGAGATATACGGCAGTATTTAATTATTTATTAGCCAGTGAGCCCAAGACCAGACGGTACATACGGCAGTATAGCCAGTGAGCCTCAGACCACAAAGGTAGAGATATACGGCAGTATTTAATTATTTATTAGGCAGGCAGTATTTAATTATTTATTAGCCAGTGAGCCCCAGACTAGACGGTACATACGGCAGTATAGCCAGTGAGCCCCAGACCACAAAGGTAGAGATATACGGCAGTATTTAATTAGTTATTAGCCAGTGAGCCCCAGACCAGACGGTACATATGGCAGTATAGCCAGTGAGCCCCAGACCACAAAGGTAGAGATACACGGCAGTATTTAATTATTTATTAGCCAGTGAGCCCCAGACCAGACGGTACATACGGCAGTATAGCCAGTGAGCCCCAGACCACAAAGGTAGAGATATACGGCAGTATTAATTATTTATTAGCCAGTGAGCCCCAGACCAGACGGTACATATGGCAGTATAGCCAGTGAGCCCCAGACCACAAAGGTAGAGATACACGGCAGTATTTAATTATTTATTAGCCAGTGAGCCCCAGACCAGATGGTACATACGGCAGTATAGCCAGTGAGCCCCAGACCACAAAGGTAGAGATATACGGCAGTATTTAATTATTTATTAGCCAGTGAGCCCCAGACCAGACGGTACATACGGCAGTATAGCCAGTGAGCCCCAGACCACAAAGGTAGAGATATACAGCAGTATTTAATTATTTATTAGGCAGGCAGTATTTAATTATTTATTAGCCAGTGAGCCCCAGACCACAGACCGCCAGACTGGCAGATTCAGTGCAGGCAGCAGTGTAGCACCAGTGGACTATATATATTTATATTTAATATAATTAATTAATAATTATATATATAATAAATGGCACAGCACAGCACCAGAGGTATGCCCCAGCACAGAGGAGACAGTAGTACTACAGGCAGGTACACAGTAAGACTGTTCTCCTAAGCAGAGAAGAACATAGTACACAGCAGCACTGAGGGAGACAGCCCTAGCAAATAAAATAATTAATTACAGCACAGCTCACCAGAGGTAGACCGCACAGAGGAGACAGTAGTACTACAAGTACACAGTTAGACTGTTGTCCTAAGCTGAGAACAGAGTACACAGCAGCACTGAGGGAGACAGCCCCAGCAAATAAAATAATCAATTACAGGCAGCACAGCACACCAGAGGTAGACCGCACAGAGGAGACAGTAGTACTACAAGTACACAGTTAGACTACTACACAGCAGCACTGAGAGACAGCACCAGCGATTGCAAAAGCTCAAGGTCAAGCTCAAGTTTAAGCCCCAGCAGCAGCACCAACACACCCTCTCCCAACCCACTACTTGACTGGAGTGAAGATGGCGGGAGCGCGGCAGCTGCTTATAAAGCCTCGCGAAATCCGACGCCGGGAGATGACGTTCTAATCACGCGGACGGACCGAGTCAGACGGGAATCTCCGAGCGCTGCTCGGAATCGGGCTCGGAATGATGACGTCCGTGGGGGCTCGGATCTCTGAAATCCGAGCCCGCACATCTCTAATTAATACTACAAAAAACATGAATACATGTGGAAAATCACACTTTCACGCTCCACCATGCATGTACACATAATTGTAGAACAGAGAATTAGCTGGATGTCCTTGTTCATTGTTTGTTTTATTTTAGTATATGCTAAACACATGAGTGATGGGTTTATTATAGTTTTCATGACACTAAAGACCCAATGTGAATTGTTTTCCCTCAGTAAAAATTCTTAAGCATGACATTGAATTGTTAAAAAAGGAAAAGTGTTTACTGCAAAGTTATTAGGGAAAACTGTACACAAATATTGAGTATACCTTTCATAATAACAATGTCTTGAGTGTTCTGAAAATCACTATGCTTGTGCAAAATCTCACAGTAGCTAAAAATGTGAAATTATTGCTGGCCTGTGTTTCAGTGGCTTAAAAAAAAGCCTTATTATCTCGGAAGACACTCAGCAAGCATTACCAAAGGCACAATGGAAAAGAGGAATAAACTGGGAGAAGAAAAATAAACGCAAAATGACAAAAAATATACAGAGAAAGAAAAAAGACAGTGAGTTTTTGAAATATGAAAAAAAAAACAATAGTAAGAGTAAACAAGTAAGACAAAATGTAAAGGCCCCCATACGCTATGTGACTTCTCTGAGGGGAGAAGTTGCATTCAATTCCCCCATGAGCCACCTGGCAGCTTCCTAAGAGGCTCAAATGCGATTTGGCACTCGATGAGTATTTTTTTCCCTTAATTATAAGGAAACTGAGAAACTGAAGGAAGAGATGAAATGTCATAATTTTGCAAAGTATGTTGGACTTGTTGATCAATTATTTTTATTTTAGCCTTGAGAGGGCACAATGATCATATAATAATAAACTAACTCCACAGCACTTTTGTTGGTAAGCTGCTCAATCAGAGGTGTGTCATTCAGGTTCCAAAAGGGAGGGGTAATTCTGTCTAGGAAAAAAAACATTTTGTATCCCAATTGCACACTGAGTGAGAAAATAACTACATAATAATCAGATAATACAGAGATCTTGGTTGCATATATCTGCAGATATAGGGCTAAGCCCCCAGGCCGTACGTCAAGGCCTCTCTGTCACTGGGGGTCCCTAATACTTGGTATGGGTCTGGGGTGTGGGCCCCCAACATGCCGACACAGGCTGAGTACTCCAGGGCAGCACACAAATGAAAATTAGTAAGGGTTAATAAGAAGCACATAAGTGCTATGTAGGGAAGTGAAGGTGGGATTAAAATACAAAATATATACAATGTGATAGGAAAAAATAAGAGTTAATAAAGTGTTAGGGTGTGCTAACCTGGAGCAGACCAGCCCTACCAACACAGGGGGCACCACATTCCCAAACCCATCCCATAAGCAATAACATATATGTCTGGGCTTGATAGCCCAGTGTAAGGCCACATGATAATGGCTTATAACGTCTGAGAGCCAGCTTACCTGGAGATACCCCTGGCTTCTACAATGGCACTCAGGTGTCAGCAATCCCTCCTAATGCTGACCCATCTATGCCTCTCAACTGCACAACACTTTTGTTGGTAAGCTGCTCAATCAGAGGTGTGTCATTCAGGTGCCAAAAGGGAGGGGTAATTCTGTCTAGGAAAAAAAACATTTTGGGGGAAATTTACTAAAGGAAATGTGTAAAAAAAAAGTGTATTTGTATTCAGAAATACACTTATTTTTGACATTTACTAACCTGAAAATATAGCAATTCGTAGTCGTATTGATGTGCTATCAATACGAATACGAATTGCCATATTTTCGGGATAGTAAATGTCAAAAATAAGGGTATTTATGAATACAAATACACCTATTTTTTACACATTTCCTTTAGTAAATTTCCCCCTTTGTATCCCAATTGCACACTGAATGAGAAAATAACTACATAATAATCAGATAATACAGAGATCTTGGTTGCATATATCTGCAGATATAGGGCTAAGCCCCCAGGCCGTACGTTTTAATTAGATGCTGACAAATGTAATGGCCATAAAATGACCTTCTAAAAACATTTGCCCATATGTAATATATTTGAAAATACCGTTAACCCTAAATTTATGTATTTTAGCATGGTCTCTCCTAAGCACAAACTTTACATTTTTATACTGACAATACAAAGTTCAACAGCAAATAGTTGATCAATTGTGGATTAGAATAAATGATCAATACTGCTAATGAGAGCATGTCTACAGAGCAGACTCTAACCTTAGCCGTAGTGCTCTCTGTGAAGACTTATTGGGAATGTAATGTCTCTCGCGAGAAGTGGCTGATAGATCAGTGCATGTGTTACAGTATATAGTGTGTGGAAACTTCAGAAATGAGTTCTGCTCGCTGCTTTCCGAGTCCCAGAGGATAGACCCCACCGGCCTGCCGAATCCTAAAGACACACCCCTTGCAGGTGCCTACTGGCGGAGAAATCATTCGGTGGTCACTGACCATTGAATGATTTCTTCAGGCCATGCAAATATATGTCAGTGGAGACTGAATTATATTTGTGGGCTTCCAGCCAAATACAGGGAGGGCGGCTGATGTCATGTGATGTCAGCTGAGCTGACTGCCCCCGGCACACCTCCTCCTGGTGCCTGCAATCCCATTGAAATTCTGGCATTCCCTTGGGTGTGACCTGGGCTCGCTGCCCCTTGCCCGCACTGCTGTGTGAGAACTAGCCGGCGACTATGCAACTCGCTGAGTCCATATACCATATAAATCATTATGTGCATGCACAGGAACAAATCATTGTTCCCCCGTGCGAACGCACAGGGGAGTGAACCAACCAAAATTACTCCCTTGGTTCATTAAAGTGTGTATGTCTTTCTAAAAATACAATATAAGGGTGGTTGGGAGGTCCCGAGAAAATTCCCATGTGCACCACTTTTCTCAATATGAGCTGTATTTTTGGAGGGCATTATTGATGGTTTGCTATCTCTCACCAATTGATATTTTTCTAGTAGATGCTTCCTATTTTCATACTATCCTGTGTGTGCTTGACTGGCAGCATCTAATAAACTAATTCCAGTCAGTGTACAGAATGATTGCACTCCAGTGACCTCCTCACTTGGGGGCACAGCATTTTTTGTAAACTTGGCCCCCAAGGCCAGAGTCAGTGATGAACCACCAGTCTGAAGTTACAGCTTGGGTTTAGAGTTAGACCACCATAAGTTTTCATGAATGCAGTCCCATCTGAGGCTGCCAGGGGCATCTAAGCAACTCTGATCTCATCATTGCAAGACCATGGAGCTGCACTACCTGAGAGCTGCACTAGCTCCCCCACCACCTCACAGCATGCACCATGCCCTTCACTTTGTGCAACATGGTGCTGAAGGACCCAACTGAACTTCGTATTCTACTTTTATAAATATTAATAATACATACCTCCTCACACCTTCTCCCAATGTTCTAATTTGTGACAGTTAGTAATGACTGCAGCTGTGCACCAGTTAGGTGATCTGGGGAATGAGACAGTTAGTAATGACTACAGCTGTGCACCAGCTAGATGATTTGGAAAACGTGGACCCTTGGTAGATCTCAAGGACCAGTTTGGCCACCCCTGCTGTATAGGAAATTACTTCTTTTTTTCACAACATTTTTTTGTTTAATTTATATAACAAATATGAGCGATGCAGGGATTTTTAGTGGATAATTTGCACATCTCTTACAGAGATGGTGGCACTCAAAGAGTTAAATTTACAAACACATCCAAACCATAAAACCATCCTGTATATACAAAGTAAACCATGTCCTAATGATATAGATTGAATGCTGCCTACACAAAGAGTATGTTTTGCTTTAAGGCAAACTTTTCTAGTGGTTCCAGAGTGTGATAGCATTGAATTTTTTTTTTTTTTTTGTGAAATGAGACTTCCCACCATATTGGAAGTGAATTGTTAATGCAAATACAAGTGTAACTGGATAAAAAGAGAAAAAAATAATCAGAAATGTGATATTGTAGTCAAGGATATTGTACCGTACCAGCTGGCTGGCTGAGACTGTACGAGATCTGAGAAAAACATGAAATTTATAATGAAAACCTAGGACCTTTGGATCACCTCTAATAATATTACTGATAGCTGTGGACTATATTAGATAGAGCTACATGACTTTAAAGCCAGGGGCACAGAATGTGCAAGTGTAATTGTGAGAATGTCAGTTTAGAAAATTGTAGCGAGGGTAAAGAATGTCTTCAGTGTCGATGTCCATCAGTAATGTGATTATAGAGTTTTAACTGTTAAAGAAAAGTAATCTTTTTTTTTTTGAAAGAGCATCTTGTCATGTAAATACATTTTAAAAGAAACATTAAATTGTATTGAAGGTACTTGTGTATTTTGGCGGCGCCCATCGCATCGCATACCATAACGCATACGATGGTATGCGATGCGACGCGATATCGTACTATAGTGCACGATGGCATACAATTTTGAAATTGTATGCCATTGTACATGGCATATGATGTACAATGCCATTGTACATGGCATTGTACATGGCATACGATGCCATACGATGCGATGCGATTAAACATTGTATAAGCACCCTAATTGGTGGCGAGCGCAGCGAGCCCGCGAGGGGCGGCGGTACGCTTCTAACGACCTTTTCATACCCGCACTATCCACATCGGCGTGGAGTTGAGAACAGAATAGTGTGGTGAGCGCAGCGAGCCACCGAGCCCGAAGCGTGGCGAGCGCAGCGTGCCCCGCGAGGGGACGCGGATACCTGTGAAGCCCGCGAAGGGAAGCGTTTACCTGTGAAGGCATCCGCTTGCCACTCCTCTGGCTCGGTGGCTCGCTGCGCTCGCCACACTATTCTATTCTCAACTCCACGCCGACGTGGATAGTGGGGGTATGAAAAGGTCGTAGGACACGTACCGCCGGCCCTCGCGGGCTCGCTGCGCTCACCACGCTTCGGGTTCACGTTTATAGTGGGGGGGTGGCGTGGGGGTGCATTTAACATTGTAAGCACCCATTAGGGTGCTTATACGATTTTTGATCGTATAGGGGGTCAAAATCGCGTCGCATCGCATCGTATGCCATCGGGTGCATGGCATACGATGCGATGCGATCCGTTCATCGTACGACGGACATCGGGGGCGCCGCCAAAATACACAAGTACCGTACTGAATTCTGTGGAGGTAATTCAACTAGCCACGCTTCTAACCATAGACAGATAGCCTTTAGCTTTAACCCCTTCCCGCCGCAGCCTGTTTTTG
The DNA here is from genome assembly GCF_055691185.1 of Crinia signifera. Taxonomy (NCBI): domain Eukaryota; kingdom Metazoa; phylum Chordata; class Amphibia; order Anura; family Myobatrachidae; genus Crinia; species Crinia signifera. Next base: position 56,806,569 of record NC_139226.1, read on the forward strand.
CCTTCCTGACAGAGCCCTTTTTTTCAAATCTGACAGGTATCACTTAAGTGGGGATAACTTTTTTTTGCTTTTACTTTTCCCAGTGATTTTGAGATTGTTTTCTCGTGACACATTGTACTTCAAGTTAGTGGTAAATGTGGGTCGATACAGTCTGTGTTTTTTTGTGAAAAATACCAAAATGTCGTAAAAAAATGGAAAATTTAGCAATTTTCAAAATGTTAAATTTTCTGCTTGTGAGACAAATAATCATACCACTCAAAATAGTTAATAACTAACATAGACCATATGTCTACTTTATGTTTCCATCATTATTTCAACATCCTTTTAATTTTTTTGGACACTAGGAGGCTTAAAATATGAATAGCAAATTCTCAAATTTTCAAGAAAATTTCAAACACTGATTTTTTTAGGGACCAGTTCAGTTCTGATGTGACTTTGAGGGACTTGTATGTGAGACACCCCCATAAATGATGCCATTTCAAAAACTGCACCCCTCACAGTATTCAAAACAGCATTTTGGAAGTTTGTTAACCCTTTAGGTGTTTCACAGGAATAAAAACAAAGTGTAGGTGAAATTTCAAAATTTCATTTTTTTTGCGGATTTGCAATTTTAATACATTTTTCTAAGGAACACAGTAGATTTTACTAGAGAAATGTGACTAAAAATTGATTCCCCCAATTCTTTTGTTTTTATAAATATCCTATACGTGGCCCTAGTGTGCACGTTGACCAAACCACAGGCTTCATAATAGAAGGAGCACCTACTTGATTTTGGAGCCTCCTTTTTATGAGATTATTTTTTAGGCACCATGTAGGTTTCTAGGCACCATAAGATGCTAAAAATTAGGAACCCCCCCACAAGTGACCCCATTTTGCAAACTACACCCCTCAGGGAATTCATCTAGGGGTATAGTGTACATTTCAAACCCCCAGGGGTTTCACCAATTGTGGTACAACTGGGCAGTGAAAATAAAAAATAAAAATTTTTACACAAAAATGCAGTTCTGGCTCAAAATTTTTCATTTTCACAAGGAATGAAGGAGACAAAGCACCCCAAAATATGTGCCCCAATTTCTCCCGAGTACGGCAATGCCTCACATGTGGCCAAAAAATCCCATTTGGGTGCATGGCAGGACTCAGAAGGGAAGGAGTGATATTTAGATTTTGCAGCACAGATTCTGGTGGAATGTTGGTGGGTGCTATGTCGCATTAGCAAGACCCCCGAAGCACCAATACAGTGGAACCCCCCCACAAGTGACCCCATTTTGCAAACTACACCCCTCAGGGAATTCATCTAGGGGTATAGTGTACATTTCAAACCCCCAGGGGTTTCACCAATTGTGGTACAACTGGGCAGTGAAAATGAAAAATTAAATTTTTTACACAAAAATGCAGTTCTGGCTCAAAATTTTTCATTTTCACAAGGAATGAAGGAGACAAAGCACCCCAAAATCTGTGCCCCAATTTCTCCCGAGTACGGCAATGCCTCACATGTGACCAAAAAATACCATTTGGGTGCATGGCAGGACTCAGAAGGGAAGGAGTGATTTTTGGATTTTGCAGCTCAGATTCTGGTGGAATGTTGGTGGGTGCTATGTCGCATTAGCAAGACCCCCGAAGCACCAATACAGTGGAACCCCCCCACAAGTGACCCCATTTTGCAAACTACACCCCTCAGGGAATTCATCTAGGGGTATAGTGTACATTTCAAACCCCCAGGGGTTTCACCAATTTTGATACAACTGGGCTGTACAAATGAAAAATTACATTTTTTACACAAAAATGCAGTTCTGGCTCCAAATTTTTCATTTTTACAAGGAATGAAGGAGACAAAGCACCCCAAAATCTGTGCCCCAATTTCTCCCGAGTACGGCAATGCCTCACATGTGACCAAAAAATACCATTTGGGTGCATGGCAGGACTCAGAAGGGAAGGAGTGATTTTTGGATTTTGCAGCTCAGATTCTGGTGGAATGTTGGTGGGTGCTATGTCGCATTAGCAAGACCCCCGAAGCACCAATACAGTGGAACCCCCCCACAAGTGACCCCATTTTTCAAACTAAACCCCTCAGGGAATTCATCTAGGGGTATAGTGTACATTTCAAACCCCCAGGGGTTTCACCAATTTTGATACAACTGGGCTGTGCAAATGAAAAATTACATTTTTTACACAAAAATGCAGTTCTGGCTCCAAATTTTTCATTTTCACAAGGAATTAAGGAGACAATGCACCCCAAAATCTGTGCCCCAATTTCTCCCGAGTACGGCAATGCCTCACATGTGACCAAAAAATACCATTTGGGTGCATGGCAGGACTCAGAAGGGAAGGAGTGATTATTGGATTTTGCAGCTCAGATTCTGGTGGAATGTTGGTGGGTGCTATGTCGCATTAGCAAGACCCCCGAAGCACCAATACAGTGGAACCCCCCCACAAGTAACCCCATTTTGCAAACTACACCCCTCAGGGAATTCATCTAGGGGTATAGTGTACATTTCAAACCCCCAGGGGTTTCACCAATTTTGATACAACTGGGCTGTGCAAATGAAAAATTACATTTTTTACACAAAAATGCAGTTCTGGCTCCAAATTTTTCATTTTCACAAGGAATGAAGGAGACAAAGCACCCCAAAATCTGTGCCCCAATTTCTCCCGAGTACAGCAATGCCTCATATGTGACCAAAAAATACCATTTTGGTGCATGGCAGGACTCAGAAGGGAAGGAGTGATATTTGGATTTTGCAGCACAGATTCTGGTGGAATGTTGGTGGGTGCTATGTCGCATTAGCAAGACCCCCGAAGCACCAATACAGTGGAACCCCCTCACAAGTGACCCCATTTTGCAAACTACACCCCTCAGGGAATTCATCTAGGGGTATAGTGTACATTTCAAACCCCCAGGGGTTTCACCAATTTTGGTACAACTGGGCAGTAAAAATGAAAAATTAAATTTTTTACACAAAAATGCAGTTCTGGCTCCAAATTTTTCATTTTCACAAGGAATGAAGGAGACAAAGCACCCCAAAATCTGTGCCCCAATTTCTCCCGAGTACAGCAATGCCTCATATGTGACCAAAAAATACCATTTTGGTGCATGGCAGGACTCAGAAGGGAAGGAGTGATATTTGGATTTTGCAGCACAGATTCTGGTGGAGTGTTGGTGGGTGCTATGTCGCATTAGCAAGACCCCCGAAGCACCAATACAGTGGAACCCCCCCACAAGTGACCCCATTTTGCAAACTACACCCCTCAGGGAATTCATCTAGGGGTATAGTGTACATTTCAAACCCCCAGGGGTTTCACCAATTTTGGTACAACTGGGCAGTAAAAATGAAAAATTAAATTTTTTACACAAAAATGCAGTTCTGGCTCAAAATTTTTCATTTTCACAAGGAATTAAGGAGACAATGCACCCCAAAATCTGTGCCCCAATTTCTCCCGAGTACGGCAATGCCTCACATGTGACCAAAAAATACCATTTGGGTGCATGGCAGGACTCAGAAGGGAAGGAGTGATTTTTGGATTTTGCAGCTCAGATTCTGGTGGAATGTTGGTGGGTGCTATGTCGCATTAGCAAGACCCCCGAAGCACCAATACAGTGGAACCCCCCACAAGTAACCCCATTTTGCAAACTACACCCCTCAGGGAATTCATCTAGGGGTATAGTGTACATTTCAAACCCCCAGGGGTTTCACCAATTTTGATACAACTGGGCTGTGCAAATGAAAAATTACATTTTTTACACAAAAATGCAGTTCTGGCTCCAAATTTTTCATTTTCACAAGGAATGAAGGAGACAAAGCACCCCAAAATATGTGCCCCAATTTCTCCCGAGTACAGCAATGCCTCATATGTGACCAAAAAATACCATTTTGGTGCATGGCAGGACTCAGAAGGGAAGGAGTGATATTTGGATTTTGCAGCACAGATTCTGGTGGAATGTTGGTGGGTGCTATGTCGCATTAGCAAGACCCCCGAAGCACCAATACAGTGGAACCCCCTCACAAGTGACCCCATTTTGCAAACTACACCCCTCAGGGAATTCATCTAGGGGTATAGTGTACATTTCAAACCCCCAGGGGTTTCACCTTTTTTGGTACAACTGGGCAGTAAAAATGAAAAATTTAATTTTTTACACAAAAATGCAGTTCTGGCTCCAAATTTTTCATTTTCACAAGGAATGAAGGAGACAAAGCACCCCAAAATCTGTGCCCCAATTTCTCCCGAGTACAGCAATGCCTCATATGTGACCAAAAAATACCATTTTGGTGCATGGCAGGACTCAGAAGGGAAGGAGTGATATTTGGATTTTGCAGCACAGATTCTGGTGGAGTGTTGGTGGGTGCTATGTCGCATTAGCAAGACCCCCGAAGAACCAATACAGTGGAACCCCCCCACAAGTGACCCCATTTTGCAAACTACACCCCTCAGGGAATTCATCTAGGGGTATAGTGTACATTTCAACCCCCCAGGGGTTTCACCAATTTTGGTACAACTGGGCAGTAAAAATGAAAAATTAAAATTTTTACACAAAAATGCAGTTCTGGCTCAAAATTTTTCATTTTCACAAGGAATTAAGGAGACAATGCACCCCAAAATCTGTGCCCCAATTTCTCCCGAGTACGGCAATGCCTCACATGTGACCAAAAAATACCATTTGGGTGCATGGCAGGACTCAGAAGGGAAGGAGTGATTTTTGGATTTTGCAGCTCAGATTCTGGTGGAATGTTGGTGGGTGCTATGTCGCATTAGCAAGACCCCCGAAGCACCAATACAGTGGAACCCCCCACAAGTAACCCCATTTTGCAAACTACACCCCTCAGGGAATTCATCTAGGGGTATAGTGTACATTTCAAACCCCCAGGGGTTTCACCAATTTTGATACAACTGGGCTGTGCAAATGAAAAATTACATTTTTTACACAAAAATGCAGTTCTGGCTCCAAATTTTTCATTTTCACAAGGAATGAAGGAGACAAAGCACCCCAAAATCTGTGCCCCAATTTCTCCCGAGTACAGCAATGCCTCTTATGTGACCAAAAAATACCATTTTGGTGCATGGCAGGACTCAGAAGGGAAGGAGTGATATTTGGATTTTGCAGCACAGATTCTGGTGGAATGTTGGTGGGTGCTATGTCGCATTAGCAAGACCCCCGAAGCACCAATACAGTGGAACCCCCTCACAAGTGACCCCATTTTGCAAACTACACCCCTCAGGGAATTCATCTAGGGGTATAGTGTACATTTCAAACCCCCAGGGGTTTCACCTTTTTTGGTACAACTGGGCAGTAAAAATGAAAAATTACATTTTTTACACAAAAATGCAGTTCTGGCTCCAAATTTTTCATTTTCACAAGGAATGAAGGAGACAAAGCACCCCAAAATCTGTGCCCCAATTTCTCCCGAGTACAGCAATGCCTCATATGTGACCAAAAAATACCATTTTGGTGCATGGCAGGACTCAGAAGGGAAGGAGTGATATTTGGATTTTGCAGCACAGATTCTGGTGGAGTGTTGGTGGGTGCTATGTCGCATTAGCAAGACCCCCGAAGCACCAATACAGTGGAACCCCCCCACAAGTGACCCCATTTTGCAAACTACACCCCTCAGGGAATTCATCTAGGGGTATAGTGTACATTTCAACCCCCCAGGGGTTTCACCAATTTTGGTACAACTGGGCAGTAAAAATGAAAAATTAAAATTTTTACACAAAAATGCAGTTCTGGCTCAAAATTTTTCATTTTCACAAGGAATTAAGGAGACAATGCACCCCAAAATCTGTGCCCCAATTTCTCCCGAGTACGGCAATGCCTCACATGTGACCAAAAAATACCATTTGGGTGCATGGCAGGACTCAGAAGGGAAGGAGTGATTTTTGGATTTTGCAGCTCAGATTCTGGTGGAATGTTGGTGGGTGCTATGTCGCATTAGCAAGACCCCCGAAGCACCAATACAGTGGAACCCCCCACAAGTAACCCCATTTTGCAAACTACACCCCTCAGGGAATTCATCTAGGGGTATAGTGTACATTTCAAACCCCCAGGGGTTTCACCAATTTTGATACAACTGGGCTGTGCAAATGAAAAATTACATTTTTTACACAAAAATGCAGTTCTGGCTCCAAATTTTTCATTTTCACAAGGAATGAAGGAGACAAAGCACCCCAAAATCTGTGCCCCAATTTCTCCCGAGTACAGCAATGCCTCATATGTGACCAAAAAATACCATTTTGGTGCATGGCAGGACTCAGAAGGGAAGGAGTGATATTTGGATTTTGCAGCACAGATTCTGGTGGAATGTTGGTGGGTGCTATGTCGCATTAGCAAGACCCCCGAAGCACCAATACAGTGGAACCCCCTCACAAGTGACCCCATTTTGCAAACTACACCCCTCAGGGAATTCATCTAGGGGTATAGTGTACATTTCAAACCCCCAGGGGTTTCACCAATTTTGGTACAACTGGGCAGTAAAAATGAAAAATTAAATTTTTTACACAAAAATGCAGTTCTGGCTCCAAATTTTTCATTTTCACAAGGAATGAAGGAGACAAAGCACCCCAAAATCTGTGCCCCAATTTCTCCCGAGTACAGCAATGCCTCATATGTGACCAAAAAATACCATTTTGGTGCATGGCAGGACTCAGAAGGGAAGGAGTGATATTTGGATTTTGCAGCACAGATTCTGGTGGAGTGTTGGTGGGTGCTATGTCGCATTAGCAAGACCCCCGAAGCACCAATACAGTGGAACCCCCCCACAAGTGACCCCATTTTGCAAACTACACCCCTCAGGGAATTCATCTAGGGGTATAGTGTACATTTCAACCCCCCAGGGGTTTCACCAATTTTGGTACAACTGGGCAGTAAAAATGAAAAATTAAAATTTTTACACAAAAATGCAGTTCTGGCTCAAAATTTTTCATTTTCACAAGGAATTAAGGAGACAATGCACCCCAAAATCTGTGCCCCAATTTCTCCCGAGTACGGCAATGCCTCACATGTGACCAAAAAATACCATTTGGGTGCATGGCAGGACTCAGAAGGGAAGGAGTGATTTTTGGATTTTGCAGCTCAGATTCTGGTGGAATGTTGGTGGGTGCTATGTCGCATTAGCAAGACCCCCGAAGCACCAATACAGTGGAACCCCCCACAAGTAACCCCATTTTGCAAACTACACCCCTCAGGGAATTCATCTAGGGGTATAGTGTACATTTCAAACCCCCAGGGGTTTCACCAATTTTGATACAACTGGGCTGTGCAAATGAAAAATTACATTTTTTACACAAAAATGCAGTTCTGGCTCCAAATTTTTCATTTTCACAAGGAATGAAGGAGACAAAGCACCCCAAAATCTGTGCCCCAATTTCTCCCGAGTACAGCAATGCCTCATATGTGACCAAAAAATACCATTTTGGTGCATGGCAGGACTCAGAAGGGAAGGAGTGATATTTGGATTTTGCAGCACAGATTCTGGTGGAATGTTGGTGGGTGCTATGTCGCATTAGCAAGACCCCTGAAGCACCAATACAGTGGAACCCCCCCACAAGTGACCCCATTTTGCAAACTACACCCCTCAGGGAATTCATCTAGGGGTATAGTGTACATTTAAAACCACCAGGGGTTTCACCAATTTTGATACAACTGGGCTGTGCAAATGAAAAATTACATTTTTTACACAAAAATGCAGTTCTGGCTCAAAATTTTTCATTTTCACAAGGAATGAAGGAGACAAAGCACCCCAAAATCTGTGCCCCAATTTCTCCCGAGTACGACAATGCCTCATGTGTGACCAAAAAATGGCATGACTCAGTAGGGAAGGAGTGATATTTGGATTTTGCAGCACAGATTCTGGTGGAATGTTGGTGGGTGCTATGTCGCATTAGCAAGACCCCCGAAGCACCAATACAGTGGAACCCCCCCACAAGTGACCCCATTTTGCAAACTAAACCCCTCAGGGAATTCATCTAGGGGTATAGTGTACATTTCAAACCCCCAGGGGTTTCACCAATTTTGATACAACTGGGCTGTGCAAATGAAAAATTAAATTTTTTACACAAAAATGCAGTTCTGGCTCCAAATTTTTCATTTTCACAAGGAATGAAGGAGACAAAGCACCCCAAAATCTGTGCCACAATTTCTCCCGAGTATGGCAATGCCTCATATGTGACCAAAAAATACCAGTTGGGTGCATGGCAGGACTCAGAAGGGAAGGAGTGATTTTTGGATTTTGCAGCTCAGATTCTGGTGGAATGAATGGTGGGTGCTATGTGGCATTAGCAAGACCCCCGAAGCATGGTGAAATGATGAACCTAATAATCCATAGATGTGTGGTATATTTTAAAACACTCCTTTATACATAGGCCGGGTTTGTCGGGGCAAGTTTCACAGTGGAAAATAGTATCCTTTCTTATTCCCTTTTTATAGCAAACTTTGCACCTTTTTTGTGTCCTGCCCTTTCTTGCAGTGGAGGGGATTTCGTTAGGAAAATGCTGCCCTGGTACAATACGGGGGCCAGTACTAGAAGTACTGGGGCCCTCTACCTGCTGGTTCCCAAATATTAGGCCCTTTATGACTTCCTCTTGAAAGTGCATAAATGTCCCCCTCTGGCTGGTAGAACGGAATAGCACGTAAGCGTTATACAGTGCCATCTGGATGATATACACGGCCAGCTTCTTGTACCAGATTTTTGTTTTCCGCAGGGGACTGTACGGCTTCAGTACCTGATCTGAAAGATCCACTCCGCCCATGTACTTATTGTAATCTAGGATACAATTAGGTTTTGAGGTGTGGGTACTGGTACCTCGTACAGGGATGGAGGTGGTACTGTCTCCATGAATTGTTGTCAGTATAAGGACATCCCTCTTGTCCTTATATTTGACCAACAACATATTTTCGGTAGATTGTGCCCTTCTTTCACCCCTTCTCAGTACTTGGGCAATGTGCGTTTTTTTGGGAGGCCTCTTTGGTTCTTGCGCACAGTACCGCAAGCTGCTGTACCTCTTGAACCAAGGGCCTTAAACAGGGGGATGCTAGTGTAAAAGTTATCCACATAGAGGTGATAACCTTTATCCAGGAAGGGGTGCACTAAATCCCAGACAATTTTTCCACTAACACCTACGAGGGAGGGGGGGCATTCTGGCGGTTCAATTCTTGAATCCTTCCCTTCATATACCCTAAACCTGTGGGTGTACCCTGAGGTGCTTTCACACAGTTTATACATTTTTATGCCATACCTTGCCCTCTTACTGGGAAGGTACTGGCGGAATTTAACCCTTCCTTTAAAATGTATAAGGGTCTCGTCGATACAAATAAATTTTTCAGGGATGTACATCTCTGCAAATTTGGCACTGAAATGATCAATGACCGGCCTGACTTTGAATAGCCGGTCAAAGGTGGGATCATCTCTGGGTGGGCACTGTGCATTATCGGTGTAATGTAAAAAATTAAGGATTATCTCAAAACGAGTCCGAGTCATGGCCATACGGTAAAGTGGGGTGCTGTACAGAACATCTGTACTCCAATATTGCCTAATTTCTGGCTTTTTTACTATGCCCATATGTAACACCAGACCCCAAAACGTCATCATCTCTACTGCATCTACAGGGGTCCACCTAGCAAATGATGACGTGGGGTTTTGAGCAATAAACTGCTGGGCATATAAATTACTTTGGTCCACCATTAAATTTATAAAATCATCAGAGAAAAATAATTTGAAAAAGTCAATTTCTCTGAGACCTGTTGAATCAAATTGGATTCCTGGGATGGCCAAAAACTCAGGAACCTGGGGCTCAAAATTGTCTGGTGGTGGGGTCCATACGGGATCAATCATTTGGGGGGGGGTCTCAGCTGCTCTACGGGGGCGTCTTTGAGGGGGTCCCTCATCACTAGAGGAGGAAGAGGAGCTTAAGACGAATCCTTCAAATTCCCCGCTTGCATCACTGGCTGTGTCAGAGTCAGAGGCAAGCATGGCATATGCCTCCTCCACTGAATACATTCTTCTGGATGACTGGGATGACATTTGGGATGACATTTGGGATGCTATTTTTATTTTTGTGTTTCTGTAAGTGTAATGTTTCAACACGTGTATAGTGTTGGGGGGGTACAAACTTTATTTCAACAAGGGGGGTATGTAGTGTGTATGTAGTGCAGAAAAAAAATACTCTATAAAGGAATTTGATCCCAATAAAAAAAAAAAAAAAAAATTGAAGGGGTTAAAAAAAAAAAAAAAAAGGTCCTGCGCCAAAAATTGAGCACAGATGTTGGTCAGTAACGTCCGTCACTGAACAGCGCTCAAAGGCAACAGGTGTAAAAACAATTTAAAAAAAATAAATACCACAGCACTCTCCAAAAAAAAACAATTTAAAAAAACTGCAGAAAAAAAATATCAGCCCTGTGCCAAAAATGCTGTTCAGTGATGTACGTCACTGATCAGCGGCCACAGGACACCCACAAAAGCAACGTGGGTGTAATAAACCACAGCACTCTCCAAAAAAAAAAACAATTTAAAAAAACTGCAGAAAAAAAATGATATCAGCCCTGTGCCAAAAATGCTGTTCAGTGATGTACGTCACTGATCAGCGGCCACAGGACACCCACAAAAGCAACGTGGGTGTAATAAACCACAGCACTCTCCAAAAAAAAAAAACAATTTAAAAAAACTGCAGAAAAAAAATGATATCAGCCCTGTGCCAAAAATGCTGTTCAGTGATGTACGTCACTGATCAGCGGCCACAGGACACCCACAAAAGCACCCACAAAAGCAACGTGGGTGTAAAAACAAAACCCCACTGCAATCCCCCCCCCAAAAAAAAACTGCAGATCAGTGATGCAGTGATGCGACACTGATTAGCAGTGAGGGTCAGCAGGCAGACAACTGTGGGTGCAACCTGACAGGGTATATATAAAAAAAAAACCCTGGACCCCCAAAAAGTTGCTGATCAGCTAATTAATTTAAACTGATCAGCACAAAAGGGGGGGCAGCAGTCAGTTGCACAGGCAGCACAACCTTTGGTGCAACTGACAGGTATATATATAAAAAAAAAAAAACCAAAAAGTTGCTGATCAGCACAGATATACTGATCAGCACAAAAGGGGTGCAGCAGACACAAAATATAGCACTCTCTATCACTCTCTATCACTCTCTGTCACTCTCGGTCACTATCTGTCACTATCTCTCACGATCTGTGACTCTATGACACTGCAGCAGCAGGACACAGGAAGTCACAAGATCCAGGAAGCATCCAACTGCTGGCAGCACGCTACCAGCGGTGATCAGCGGTGATCAGGTAAGTATCAGGCAAGGATCAGGTCAGTATATCACGACAGATGGCACGGTGACCGCTCTGCACGCAATTCCAGACCGGAATGGCGTCTGCAGCGCAGTCACCGTTAGTTTAAATGGCGCGCCTTGGCTATGATTGGTCCGTCGGTCCGACGGACCAATCACAGCCTTGGGGGCAGGTGGGGTGAGGTGTCGTCGTCACCGATGACCCCCTCATGCCCCCTCACACCCAGCGGTGATTGACACCTGTTTTACCGAGCGTCTGATTCGCCGGTAACACAGGAAAACGCTGCGAATGGCTGTTCACATTGAACAGCCAATCACAGCGATGCCGCCCCCCCTGGGCATGCAGGGACATGTCTGCTGTCAGGGACAGCAGACATCGTCCCTCTGTCACTGCGTCTCTAGACGCAGTGGCACTTTGAAGTCATGACGTATATATACGTCATGTGTCGGGAAGTACATCCCGGCCATGACGTATATATACGTCAAATGTCGGGAAGGGGTTAATGCATGGAGCAATTCAGTTTTACAGTAAGTTAAATTCTATAGTTTCTAGGTGTAACTACCACAGGTGGTGGGAGTGCAAAAAAGAGGGCTTTTTTAAATAAAGGACTACTATTCGAGCGAAGTCTACGTTTTATTGATGAAACATCAGAATTTTACTCCAAAAGATTTATGATTGATATATCATGTTGATGGTATGTACTTGCTAGGTGGTACCATTAGAGCGCACTCTGGACAACATCCTTCTGTTCATACTATTTTGTGTCTCTCACTAACAGGAGAGACGTTCTAGAGTTGCGGCTTGCTGATTAATGTAAATAGCGCAATACCTGGACCATTGTTCTTTGTTTTTATATATATATAAATATCTATATGTTAGAAAAAAGCAGAGGAGCGCTCCATAGTGTAAACCTGTATTTAATAAAACACAAGACGGTGTAGCAGCACGTGTAATCAATAAAGACTCATACCAAATAGCTAACCTCTGTGGGCTGGTTACCACAAGTTTCAATATTGACAGACCCGGGCACAACTCCTACCACCATCCAGATGCCGCAGGAACACGGAACCACGCCGGCTGCATGCCGAAGAATCCAGACATATGTCTAGTGCCTGCGAGTCTCCAAAACAATGCCATCTGCTGGCAGATAGGGAAACTACATCTCTTTCTCACACATTCACAAACACAGAAGGTAGCAGACTAGCATTTGAAGCTTGTGCTTCGAACAGGCTTACTTGTAAAAATATATTTAGATAAGAGTGCAAACAAAGTATTATAATTTTTAAACACACAATTGTGCTAAAATAATTGAGTTCTGTCATAGCACTACTATTATATCTTATATTCGAGGAATCAATAAACTCGGGGATGGTACCAAGGGACTGGTGCATAGATAATGTAGTTCTAATATGGAAGAAAGGTAACAAAACTAACCCTGAAACTTATAGACCAGTCAGCCTACATCCATTGTGGGGAAAATATTAGAAGGAATAATAAGAGATAGTATCCAAAATTTCTTAGAACATGAGAAATCACCTTCTCAATCTATTTTTGACAAACCCATGCTGAGCCGTACTTATCACCAAGTACGGCTCAGCATGGGTTTGTCAAAAATAGATTGTCAGACTAATTGAATTAGCTTCTATGAGGAAGTCACTAGGGGGGTGAAGTTAGGGAAATCTGTTGATGTAATACTTCTTGATTTCGATAAAGGTACCTCATAAAAGGTTATTAATAACACTAGGTAACTTAGGGTTAGGAGATAAAATTTATAATTGGAGTAAAAACTGGTTGCATAAACAGGGACAGAGAATGGTGGTAAATGGCATGCATTCCAGCTGGGGTAAGGACCAAAGTGGAGTCCCACAAGGTTCAATATATTAATGATATTGGAAGTGACATAATGAGTAAAATTGCAATATTTGCAGATGACACGAAATTGAGTAAGGAAATTAACTCAGGTGAGGATGTGGATACACTACAAAGTGACTTAATTAAACTGGAAAGGTGGGTGGAAAGGTGGAAAATGCAGTTTAACGTTGATAAATGTAAATGACTAATTCATTATGGGAACAAAAATGAACAAGCTACTTATAGGCTAAATAGTGTTATTATAGGGAATTCTGATGTAGAGAAAGACTTGGTGATCATCATAGATGAAAAATTCAGTAATAATGCACACTGCTAACAGTAATAGTGCACACTAGTTCACTAACAGGTCTATACTTAGGACACGCGGGCATGTATTGAGATTCGATGTAAAGAAATTCTGTACCGAATTAGGAAGAAGATTCTTCACCATTAGAGCAGTACAATTCTGGAACTCATGGCCGGTGGGGGTGAAATCAGCAACTACTGTTAATGAAAAACTGGATACATTTTTGGCCACTAAGGAATTCCTATAGATATGATTTACTCAAGTCAGTAAATACAAGTCAAATAGGTTGAACTCGATGGAATAACATCTTTTTTTCAATCTTAATTACTATGTTATTATATATATCACATTTAAAACATCCCACTTTGGAGGTCATTCTGGTTCATTAGCTTCCCGGGTAATTCGCAACGGGGAGCAAATGGTGAAGCTCTGCACATGAGCATATTCGCTTACGCGCTTGTTCAGGGCTTCTGTGAGGGCACCTTTGGAGACTTGCATAGTCTCTGTGGCACTCGCACTTAGGGGCGTGGTCGAGGCATGCATGCGAATGCCCTGCATTTCCTGGGCATACCCACAAAAACACTGGCACATCCTCCCCCATTTATTGTGTCTCTGTTTCAGCTCCCCAGCTTTATAAGGTTTCCTAATTATGCTATAACTCCACAGTTAGCTTTAGCAAAGTCCACTAGCGTTTTTCTGGAAAGCTCATAATGATGTTGTCCCAAAGAATGCAACTTCAATCACTAGGGTTTAAATCATAAAAGGATCTTGGGTGCGTCTCTCCGCATGTATTCGATGTATAGCAGTTTCTTTAGAAGGTGATATCAGAGGCGTAACTAGAACTCTTTGGGCCCCATAGCAAACTTTTGCTATGGGGCCCCCCACTGAGAGACAAAAATTATGCTGGTGGGAGATGGGTGGTCAGGAAAAGAGAAGGAATGTGAGAATAGAAGGAGAGGAGCAAGAGAGAAAGGGAGGGGAATGAGCAGGAGTGAGAGAGAATGTTAGAGGGAGGGAAAGATCCTGGGAGAGATAGTCCCAGGTAGAGCGACAGAATGGGGGGCGAAAGAGGGGGGGGGGGAGAGTGGGAAATTGCGGAGAGGGAGGAGAGGGAGGAGAGAGGGGGGAAGGAAGGAGAGGAAAGGGTGGAAAGAAATAGATGGGGGAAAAGAATGGGAGGAGAAAGAATAGGGGCAGAGCAATGGAGGGTGACAATGATGGGTAGGGGTAGATAGGCAGAGAGAGACAGAGACAGAGAGATGGCTTGTTACCTCCACATCAGCGCCGGGACCTCAGCGGATCTATTCAGTGGCGTCCCCTCAGCGGCACGGATATCTGTCTTCCATCCAGGTCTAATGAGTGCAGGGGGTGCCTGCTTAGCCCTCGGGCACCTGGAAGGCCTGGGCCCCATAGAAGTTGCACCCCCTGCACCCTCCATAGTTACGCCACTGGGTGATATGGTATGTGGGGTTTCAAATTGTGGCATTTTTACGGTAGTGGTGGGCTGGGGGGATGGTGAAGTAAAAGCAACCACAATGAATTTCATTGCCATCAAACTCTGGTCTGAGAATTTTACACAAGAAGTGGGCTGCAGGCAACATAATGTCCTAACGTCTCAGTGGTATAGGAGAGCCCCCTGGACATTCTGGAACAGTTGGTAACAACACATAATGGATTTATTTATAGTTCACGCTATAGACTGCTAAATACACTATATATAATAGAAGCATCAGCATCAATATTACAAATAAGTAGAAAAAAGTATTGAGGACATATCATATGACTCACTTAAAGGTCATCCCTCTGACTGCAACTTTTGATAAGTCTAACAGGTCGAGTTTTTCTTCTGTACACATTTCAGACTAAAAAAAAATTCGGTACTTGTTTCCTAGCACGGCCACACCGATTAAGATCAGGGTGGTCGTGCTGAAAAAAATCGGTCGATCGCATCGCATGTGATTTGGTCGCATGCGATGCGATCGACGCGACCGACCGATTTTTGACCCGATTTTTTTCATTGAATCCAATGTAAATTGGGTCCCTGGGACCCAATTTTACATTGTATTCAATGAAAAAAATTCCCAACCCCCCCAAATTGAAGCGCGTAAACAGCAGCCCACGATAGACGCATACCCGAAGCGTGGCGAGCGCAGCGAGCCCGCGAGGGGCGGCGGTACACGTCCTCCGACCTTTTCATGCCCTACTATCCACTAGGGCGTGGAGTGAGAATAGAATAGTGTGGCGAGCGCAGCGAGCCACCGAGCCCGAAGCGTGGCGAGCGCAGCGAGCCCCGCGAGGGGACGCGGATACCTTCACAGGTAAACGCGTCCCTTCGCGGGCTTCACAGGTGTCCGCGTCGCCACGGACACCTGTGAAGCCCGCAAGGGGACGTGTATAACTGTGAAGGTATCCGCGTCTCCTCGCGGGGCTCGCTGCGCTCGCCACGCTTCGGGCTCGGTGGCTCGCTGCGCTCGCCACACTATTCTATTCTCACTCCACGCCCTAGTGGATAGTAGGGCATGAAAAGGTCGGAGGACGCGTACCGCCGCCCCTCGCGGGCTCGCTGCGCTCGCCACGCTTCGGGTTGGCGTCTATCGTGGGGCGACGACGGGGACATCTATAATGTGAAATGGGTCATATGGACCCATTTCACATTTTTTGACATTTTTACACCATTTCAATGTTAAAATTTTTTTTAACATTGAATCCTATGCAAAAATCGGGGGCATCGCGTCGCATCGCGTCGGGACCAATGTTAATGGTCCCGACCGACGCGATGCCCCCGATATTTTACCTTCCCGACAAGATTTCAATGTTAAAATATTTTTTAACATTGAAGTCTATGGAAATATCGGGGGCATCGCGTCGGTCGCGTCGGAACCAATGTTAATGGTCCCGACCGACGCGATGCCCCCGATATTTTATCCTAGCCGGCAAAATGGACCTGATTTCAAAAGAAATCGGGTCCATCGTGGGTAATCGTGTCCCTTAAGTAAGGGACACGATTACTCACGATTGTGGCCGTGCTAGGAAACAAGTACCAAAAATTCAAATAAAAAGTAGTTGTCATTTCAGATCCTGTCTGATATACTATATTGAAATTTCTTTGTTTTAGATTTTTTAATTTTAACAGCGTGTTACATAGTTCCCTTGAGTCTCCACACTTCTTCTATAATAAAAATTGGAAAAAGTAGAAGAGAAAGCCACTATGACAGGCTTTTAATCATGACAGGAACCTGCTCCTCAGCTGTCTCTCCTCCTGAACAAACAAGACCTTCAGATCACCAAGTTCAAGAAACCAGCAAATGTAAAAGAAAGAAAAGTGGCTGTCACACGCCGTACCATCATGCATGAAAAGGACAGGTAAGATTCCTCCAGGGACATGAGTATGCAAACTACACAGACATTTCTTAGAAATAGTGGGAGTCAGATGAAAAGACATTGGAAAAACAAGATGACAAAAGTTTCAGAAACAATTGTAAATAAAAAATAAAGGGGCCAATTTATCAAGCCGATGAGGGCTGATAGATTATGGGACTCCAGTGTCAACAATGGTAAATAGATCCCTTAATGACTATTATTTTGTCACTGACTTGTTTGCTGGCAATCTTTAGTACTTTTTTGGGCAAACTACTTCTATGTATATAAGGGTCTGGCTATTGGGAATCATTTTAGTTATTGGTTAGACCAGGAATGTCCAAATATCCTTGATAAAGGAACCACTGAGGTTCAGAAACGCGTTGGCCGTGGAGAGGTGGACAATCACTGGACTTTTACTGGATCGAATAGAGGGCTCCGGGGACGCCTGGGAAATTCTATCTGTGCCTGTTTGTCTGCAATATCTTGTAGACCATTCCATTCGGTGAGAGGCTGATGATTTACACCATTGTTTTTACTTTTGTATGTGTCGAATAAAATAAAGCGGTATTACACTATACCAGCTTTTAAACCTTCTTTTGCATGTACATTTGAATTCATTTGGATGCATTGGATGACGACTCGGTGACGTTACCGCCCCCAGATGAGCGCTTTTGTCTGCCTACTATAGCAGACCACTCTAGAGGGTACGAGTCTGAACATCTAAAAGCACTATATAAATTGTTGTGTTTTTTAACAAAAATAGTATTACGCTATTGTGTGTCCCTTTTTTCTCTGTTTTCATTTCCGGTTAATATCTTGAATGAAGGGGAAAATTGTGTGGATTGCTACAGTCAGCGCCCAGGATTAAAGTTGGTATTTTCTTTTTCTACTATATGTTAACTGTGTATGAAAGGTGATTCATACGTTACCAACCAAATCCCAGGCTGCAGACAGCGCGAGATTCAAATCTCAGAGAATCCATTTTGTTTAAAGTTTGTCCAAATATCCTGCCCGCTGGCCGCTGCCACAGCCTCTCTCTCCAGCTGCCAGCAGTGGGGGGAGCATTGGGGGTTATCAGGGGTGCGGAGCGGGGAGAGCACCACTGTGCCTGGCGCTTCCCCGATTTGCAGGCTATAGGTGTTTACCAGTGGTGCAGCAACACGGGCACATACCTATGTACCTGATTGGATGCGATACATCGTGGGAAAGTCCCTTTGATGTTCTTTGAAGGATAAAAAATGCGATATGGACGTCCACTGACAATCGACATAGCTTAGGTTGACACATGACATAGGCCGACATGGCTAAGGTCGACAGGGCTGGAAAGTCGACACAAGCACTAGGTCGACAATGGCAAGGTCGACAGTCAAAAGATCGACATGAAGTTTTTAAATTTTTTGAGCCAACATGTGCCAACAGGCGGTATTTCATGCCCTGCCATCCACTAGGGCACGGGGAATAGATTAGTGTGCCGAGCGTAATGAGGCACCGTGACTGAAGCATGACGACATGAAAAACTCATGCGGACCTTTTGACTGTCGACCTAGCCATTGTTGACCTTAGCTATTTCAACCTATTTCATGTGTCAACCTAAGCCATGTCGACTTTCTGTAGTCAACCCAATTTATGTCAACCTAATTCTGATCGACCCTATGACCCACACCCAAAACTAGCTTGGAGACACAAAATGGTTTTATCCATTTTATATTTAAAATAAATGTGACACAGGTATTAAGTCTTCTTCCAAAAACACCTAGGGGTTTATATATGAAAATGGTAGTTCTATTGAAGATGGGATGTGCCCATACTGTAGCATCCAATCAGAATCTACTTCTCATTTATTTAGCGCCTTCCAGAATATAATTGATAAATTCTGATTGGTTGCCCAAAGCAACATCCTATCTTCAAAAGAACTTCCATCTTAGTAAATAAACCACCTAAAGCCTGATTTATACCGTGTTCTCACTGCCAGTGAGAAATACACGGCTTGTATCTGGCATCCCTTTCTCACTGCAAGGCAAATTCCCAGGTGAAGAAGTTCTACCCGGTAATTTGCCTTTTAACACAGGTTTTTCTGCGGTGTGAATGGGTCAACTCGTGTCTGCATACCTGGATCTCAAACACGTGTAAAAAGAAGGGTTTTACCCGTGTATGATATCCGGGTATGCGACCCGTTCACACTGCAGAAAAACCGGTGTTAAAAGGCAAATTCCCGAGTAGACATGGTAGACCCGGGAATTTGCCTGCAGTGAGAACGGGGTATTAGATATGTACACAACGCCGATGGTCATGCAGCTGAGTATTTTTCAGTAGACTGTGCTTGCGCCATGGTACTTTAACAATGCCGCCTGCAAATCAGCAGCAAAAATATAATGCTATGGATTGTTGGAGGGAGGCATCTTATTTGGTGTCACAACTCTGGAATGGGATCATATGGTCCACCCAAAGATGTTCGACAGTCATTAGGTCGACACCACTAAGTCGACATACTGCAAGGTCGACATGGGACAAAGTCAACATGTGATAAGGTTGACACAAACATTAGGCCGACATGGTCTAGGTCAGTGTTTTTCAACCACTGTGCCGTGGCACACTAGTGTGCCTTGAGCTGCTCCCAAGTGTGCCCCCAGATCTAGAGATGCCCAAACCAGTTTATAGCCACCACCAGTTCAACTGTTACTTACTGGTCTCTTTTTTCATGTAAATGGACTATGTATTTTAGTTTTTTTACTTGTGGGGACCAGTGTGATTGTTTTTTTATATGTAGGCCAATCAGTTTGGATTTTTCCTGTGGGGGCCAATTTGTTTTGCCATGTGGGGATCCCATGGTGTGCCTTGGCAATTTGAAAATCTTATTTAGTGTGCCGCAAGGTAAAAAGGTTGAAAATCACTGGTCTAGGTCGACAGTAAAATGGTTGACATGGGGTTTTTCACTGTTTTTTTACCCGAATGTCGGCACAGTCGGCACAGTCGACATAGACACAGGATTAAGTGCACCGTGTCCCCTTGCATGGCTCAAATCACTCGCCATGCTTCAGGCTCGGCACACTATTTTGTTCTCCCACCACGCCCTAGTGGTTGGTCGGGCATGGAATTCCGCCTGTCGGCACATGTCGGCTCAACAGTGAAAAACTCCATGTTGAACTTTTGACTTTCGACTTAGACCATGTCGATCTAATCACCCGTTGACCTAGACCCATGTGGACCTTGCAGTTTGTCAACCTAGTGGTGTCGACCTAATGACTGTTGACCATCCGACCGTATCCCATAATTCTTACAGTGCTTATCACTGGTCATTGTTTTTTTTTAGCATCTTACTGGTGAATACTGACAGTAATTTTATTTTACTTTCACCCATGTAATGTGGATATTACTTATATGTGGATATTACTTATATGGGGTATTTTGGCATCCTGGAATCGGTGTTGTCAGGATCCCCGGAATTTGGCCTAAAATGGCAGGATTCCAATCCCAGGATTTTGGGATTAGTCATCGCATGTGCATTTTTTTGGGTCAGCAATGAGTCCTGCAGTACATGGCTCAGGTGCTGCCCGTCGTCCCCTTCCCCCCCTTCCCCCACTGTGTGCCTCTGCTCAGCATAACGGGATGTCAGAAGTTACAATGCACACCCAGCTGCCGCACAGTGCTTAAGAAGATGAGGACCGTCTGCTGCGGTCACAAGGACTGACTGGGATGGCAGCCACCAGCTCCCAGCCCAATGCCCAGTGCGAGTGACACTGCCAGGACAGGCTGTATTTTCATTGAGAAAATCAATCCAGGGATTTCCGGGATTTAGTATATTTCCCGAAACCTGGGAATTAAAAAATGGTCCAGGATTGGCATCCCTAGGCATTAATTCAAATACAGCTATTTCTACCGGGTGCCGGACGGGGTCGCGACAGTCGGGATCCCGACAGTCATTAACCCGGCATCGGGATCCCGACTGTTAAAACACAGATGGCCGGGGTCCCGACGGCCGTCGGCTATTTTCCCTCGTGGGGGTCCACGACCCCCATAGAGGGAGAATAGAATAGGTGACTCGAATAGCGAGCCACTGTGCCCGCAGCGTGGCGAGCGCAGCGAGCCCGCAAGGGGCTTTGTTGCACTGGCCACGCTGTCTGAGTCCGGGCAGTCAGGATCCCAACGTCGGGATAATGACTGTCGGGATCCCGACTGTCGGAGAAACATACCACACCCATTTCTACCATATAATTTTCACCTGCAATAGGACCGGTGCAGTTGCTTAGTGCTGATTATGAATGATGGCTATTATCAAACCAATTGATAGAGGGAAGGTCACCTTACCTTACCCACAGCTAAAGCTGAGACAATGCCACACAGCTTGATCACTTTATGTCCTAGCAAATGGCAACAGTCGGAGTACGAATCTTGAAACCTAGATACGATAGACATGTTGAAAACTTGGGGTCGCCAAACTAACATAACAAAAATAGGGATCCATTTGGAACAAACACAGCAAATGATCAATGTAGTAAGCTTCCCCCTGACTCCCTGGGTCCTATGGACACAGACCAATGTGGGAACGTGCACAAACTTTTATAATATGAGCATGAAATAGAGCGATACAGTATATGGAAGACATTTATCCATATAGATGTATAGATGCTGTCCTCCAGTTGGAAGCCCATGTACTGAATTTAAAAAGGACAGGATGTCATGGCAACAAATGGAAAAAGGATTCCACATCTACAGTACCTTAGTAATCAGTGATCCAAAAACAGAGAAGCATCAACGGATTGCTACTGTAACTGACTCAATAGAGGTCCTCTGGAAGTTCCTCATTCACAAAGTGGCAAGTAGTTAAGATAAATGCTGGATCAATTAATTATTTCATGACTACTCTAGTGACAAGACAAGTTTGGGTACAAGAAGGGTAGAGAAAAGGCCAATCACTTTTTGTCATAACTTTGGGCCTTATTCTGGTCTGTGCGGCCTGAGCCGAATATGCGGCCAGGACCGTGCGTCCTAAACCCCGCCTTCCGTACGGATTGCTCACTCCGTCTGCATGCGGTAAGCCGCTGACCGCACGGAGCACGAGTGGATTTCTCATGTATACACCTCCTCCATCTCTGGGAACCTCCCCCATCATTCGATGGTCGCATACCATCGAATGCAGGACCGAGTGGTCAGGCAGCTCCCGCGAGCTCAGACCACTCGGGCATTTCTCCGTGCAAAAGCAGGGATCTGGGCGGGCAGCTGACATCCGGCAATGTCATATGTCCGCCCCCTACACGTGCGTCACGGCCGCATTAACATACGTACGCCCAGCGTTTTCATGGGAACGCCCATATGTTAATGAGGCCAAACAGCCCTTCACGCCCCTCTCCTCCCCCTGTTCGTAGTGTAAACAATTCATGCGGAATTTGGACGTATGTCCCTTTCGCACATGCGCAGATATGCCTCTGCACATGCGCAAACACAAAACATCGGCGGAACGAACGCACGCGGACATATCTGCACCAACCAGAATAAGGGCCTTTGTCAATTCAATAGTGGATCATAAATTCTTGTGCTCAAAACCATCAGAAAAACTAACAGAGACCCAGACATGTCTATGTGTGTGAGGCATAGTGGCAATGAGGGTAGAACTTTATAACAAAAAAAAAATGATAAATAGGAAAGGAAAAAGTGAGATAGAAGGGGAAGGGAGCACAGCAAGAAGAATGAAAGGAGTTAATAAGAAAAGAAAAAAGGAAAATTGGTACTTGTTTCCTAGCACGGCCACAATCTTCTTGGTCGTGTGCCTTAACTTTAAGGCACACGATGCCCACGATGGACACGATGCCCACGATCGGGTCCATCGCGTCGGTCGTGTGCCTTTAATAAGGCACACGACGCGACCGACGCGATGGACCCGATTCTCCATAGGCTTCAATGTTAAAAATATTTTAACATTGAAGCCTATGGAGAAATCGCGTCCATCGGGTCCATCGCGTCGGTCGCGTCGTGTGCCTTAACATGGCACACGACGCGACCGACGCGATGGACCCGATTTCTCCATAGGCTTCAATGTTAAAATATTTTTAACATTGAAATCGCGTCGGTCGTGTCGGTCTTGTGCCATTATAACCTTTTCATACCCCTACTATCCACGTCGGCGTGGAGTTGAGAATAGAATAGTGTGGCGAGCGCAGCGTGGCGAGCCCCGCGAGGGGACGTGGATACCTTCACAGGTATCCGCGTCCCCTCGCGGGCTTCACAGGTATCCGCGTCCGCTCGCCACGCTTCGGGCTCGGTGGCTCGCTGCACTCGCCACACTATTCTATTCTCAACTCCACGCCGACGTGGATAGTAGGGGTATGAAAAGGTCGGAGGACGCGCACCGCTGCGCTCGCCACGCTTCGGGTTAGCGTCAATCGTGGGGTGGCGTTACCAATGAGGGGCCATTTCAACCATCAGGGGTGCTGAAATTGGGGTCTGGGGGCTATTTTACATTGAATCCTATGTAAAATCGGGTCCCAGGGACCATTTTACATTGGATCCAATGTAAAAATCGGATCGCATCGGTCGCATCGCATGCGACCAAATCGCATGCAATGCAACCAACGCCATTTTTCCAACACGACCATCCCGATGCTAATCGGTGTGGCCGCGCTAGGAAACAAGTACCGGAAAATTAAAGAAATAATAAAGCAAAATAAGACAAAGATTACCAGAAAAACACTGATATACTGAAAATCAGACAGTAACACAGCTGAACACAGAATCGGGCGGATCGCATCGAAACACATGCGATTTGCATGCAATGTGATGCGATCTACAGGCAGTACAAACAGTTTTTGCAGCACATACTTTTTGTATTGTGCGATGCGATTCCCATGGGAGAGTGCATCGCGTCGCATTGCATGTTGCTTATTGCAACATGTATGGGCACCCTTAGGCTCAAAAATGCCAAACAACTAGAGAAGGAACCCTGATCTGTCCAACCCATAGAGGGCTTTCACTTGTTCTTAACTTCACACATAGGGCCTCATTCATGTTTGAATAAATAAAGAAAATTATTGTGCAACTGCACAAAACTGTGTTGCACTGTAGGCGGGGCACATGTAACGTGTACAGAGATTACTGTACATTTGGGAAGTACAGTAGGTTTCAAATTGAAATTAAATTGATGTGTAAAAATGAAACTAACATTTTGGGGCCTACAAGCGCGTATTTACCCTGCACCGAAAAATATAACTAACAAAAATCTAAATCTGTCTGCAAATATATCAGGGTTGCCAACC
Source organism: Crinia signifera (assembly GCF_055691185.1). Lineage (NCBI taxonomy): Eukaryota > Metazoa > Chordata > Amphibia > Anura > Myobatrachidae > Crinia > Crinia signifera. The sequence continues at coordinate 56,830,614 of NC_139226.1, forward strand.
CTCCCGGAATGGCCGGGAGGATCCCGAAAATCGTGTGCCCCTCCCGGTCCCCCGGAAAGGGGGGGCAACCCTGGGGGGGCAACCCTCCCGGATTCTGGCTGACCCCTTCCCCCTCATGTACCTTGTGATGGCAGAAGCGTTAAATTGCTGCGATTCGCGGCATTTCGGCGTAAGGGACTGGGCTAAATATGCAAATCGCGCATATTTAGCCCCGCCCTCTCATCGGAGACCCGCGTATTGCAGTATTTGCATTACTGGGGGCAGGGACTGATGATGTCTCCATCAGGCCCCGCCCCCAGAAGTGATGTTGACAGTCTCCTCTCCGGGGTTCCCCCGGAAAGGAGATTGTAAAAGTCGTCAACCCTGTAATATATCACCCTTCATGTTTTTGCCCGGGTGCTTTCTTTTTTCTTTATTACTTACAAACATGAATCAGTACAATTCAGTGTTGCTGCTAGTTTAGCCTGCTGAGTTTGTTCTGTCATTATTGCTTCTGTTTAGTTCTTTTGTTGCTGCTGTAGTCAGTCCACAGTTTTTATATGCTGTGTCTGAACTCCACGAAAGCTGTCTCTAGGGTGTTCTCAGCCCTCAAAGACTTAAATCTTTTACTCAAGTGTCTACAAGACATATCAGCCAAGTATTTCAAAAATCTATAAGCTTTTGCAAGTTTCTGCACTCGTTACAGTTTTTCCATCTGACGGACTCATCACTATTCTACAGTACATCATTCTATATGACAGTGATGATAAAGCGTTGTAAAGTTCTGGACATTTCAGAGTCTGTGGTATACCGTAATGGAGATACTGAGTGTAGTTATCTGACAAATGACATACAGTACTATACTTTACTGTAAATCACACAGCATGTATAGTGAGGTCAGATGAGAATACTATTACATTTTATAGCTTGTGATTGCATATTTTATATCTGCTCCTCAGCACCTTGCACTGCATTCCAAACACCATTCCCATATCATAGTAATATAATGACCACTATAGCACTCAAAACAGATACAAAAATATCATAAACTACATTCATGGTTTCTATGACATTTGCTAAAATATATAGAGTATTGATAAAGTTTTTGAGGCAAAAGTGCACTCAACAACCATCATTTGATGTGAATTAGGAAGACTGTCACGATGTTCTTACTTATTAGTTTCGTATGGCATGCAACATAAATCAAATAATTTTTCTAGTTAAAAAATGCTAATTCAAGGTCTTATATATCTGAGGTGCTGCTCCACCCCCAGTGTGCCACGCCCACACTCATATCTAGCTGTGGAGAGGCATTGCATAAACTTTACCTTTCATGGTGTATATGAATTGCACTTCATAAATAATATCCTTATTATTATCATTATTATTCATTTTCATTTATTTATATTGCGCCACAAGGAATCCACATTGCCCAGTTACAGAGTTTATAAACAAGTAAGCAAAACCATAAAACGGTGAATTACAGTTCAAGAAGGTATAGGAAAAGTACAGGTATAGAAACATTTCTGTATCAGCAGACAACACTGAAATAAATATAAGAAGGGCAAACAACTGAGGGATAAGATGCTGTAGCAAAAGTATGGAGATAGTTTAAATAAGAAAAAGAAGGGAACATGAGGGAAGAAGGCCCTGCTTGTGAGAGCATAAGTAAGGGAACGTGAGGGAAGAAGGCCCTGCTTGTGAGAGCATAAGGAAGGGAAAGTGAGGGAAGAGGGCCCTGCTTGTGAGAGCATAAGGAAGGGAACATGAGGGAAGAGGGCCCTGCTTGTGAGAGCAAAAGGAAGGGAACATGAGGGAAGCGGGCCCTGTTTGTGAGAGCATAAGGAAGGGAACATGAGGGAAGAGGGCCCTGCTTGTGAGAGCATAAGGAAGGGAACATGAGGGAAGAGGGCAATGCTTGTGAGAGCATAGGGAAGGGAACATGAGGGAAGAGGACCCTGCTTGTGAGAGCATAAGGAAGGGAACATGAGGGAAGAGGACCCTGCTTGTGAGAGCATAACGAAGGGAACATTGGGGAAGAAGGCCCTGCTTGTGAGAGCATAAGGAAGGGAACATGAGGGAAGAGGGCCCTGCTTGTGAGAGCATAAGGAAGGGAACATGAGGGAAGAGGGCCCTGCTTGTGAGACCATAATGAAGGGAACATAAGGGAAGAGGGCCCTGCTTGTGAGAGCATAAGGACGAGAACATGAGGGAAGAGGGCCCTGCTTGTGAGAGCATAAGGAAGGGAACATGAGGGAAGAGGGCCCTGCTTGTGAGAGCATAATGAAGGGAACATGAGGGAAGAGGGCTCTGCTTGTGAGAGCATAAAGACGAGAACATGAGGGAAGAGGGCCCTGCTTGTGAGAGCATAAGGAAGGGAACATGAGGGAAGAGGGCCCTGCTTGTGAGAGCATAAGGGAGGGAACATGAGGGAAGAGGGCTCTGCTTGTGAGAGCATAAAGACGAGAACATGAGGGAAGAGGGCCCTGCTTGTGAGAGCATAAGGAAGGGAACATGAGGGAAGAGGGCCCTGCTTGTGAGAGCATAAGGAAGGGAACATGAGGGAAGAGGGCCCTGCTTGTGAGAGCATAATGAAGGGAACATGAGGGAAGAGGGCCCTGCTTGTGAGAGCATAAGGAAGGGAACATGAGGGAAGAGGGCCCTGCTTGTGAGAGCATAAGGAAGTGAACATAAGGGAAGAGGGCCCTGCTTGTGAGAGCATAAGGGAGGGAACATGAGTGAAGAAGGTCCTGCTTGTGAGAGCATAAGGAAGCGAACATGAGGGAAGAGGGCCCTGCTTGTGAGAGCATACATAGTAAAGGGGAGACTCTTATAATAATTTTATATTATGGGGCAGATTTAACAATGAGTAATATTTTTATCATCACTCATTATTAACCATAAATGGTGGTTCAGCCAATTAACTCATAACTGTTATTTTTTAAGCATATGATAGTGTAACTGTGTCACCATTAAAACAAAAATATCAGTGCACAAAAAATATGCTATATGTACTAAGATTCATGTTTGGTCAAGATAAAACATGATCAGCTTAGCTACTGTATTCACTTTGGGCCTGATTCTTGTTGGCTCTGAACAGAGTGTATTCGGCCCCTCTCCGATGGTTGGGGATCTGCGCATGCGCACATTTATTTTGTGCTTGTGAACATGGCACCTAGAAGCGTGGGTGTGTACTGCTACATCTGAGAGGAATCTTGTAAAATTACTTATATCCAAATGTAGATGAACCCCAAAGCAGTTACAGAAGTAAGAGTTACTATACTTGGTAAAGTGCTGGGAAATGTTACTGATGATTCAGTGTAAATGTATCTGTCTCTCATTCCTTTTTTCCCCAAAAATATAACAGTGTAATGTGGGCTAGGTGACATGAGGGAGATTGCTGGACTAATGAGGGAGATTGCTGCTATTTCAGGGAGTCTCCTGCTGAATGCAGGAGGGGAGGTAACTATGTCTAACAATCAGTCTCTTTTAAAGGCCCCATTAATTCTCTATAATGAAAGGGATATCTGGCTTGATTTTTCTGCATGCACAGTTTAACACATTCTCCAATTTTATCATTATGTGTAAAAAAAAATCCAAAAATAAAAAAGGCACAAATATAATTGTTTGAAACATATACACCTTAGCCCTCTTTTAATAATATCTTAGGAAGTTAAACAATATACATTTTTAGTACTCATATTTTTGCATAGTAACATACTGTACATAGTAGTTTAGGTGGAAAGAAGACTTACGTCCATCAAGTGCAACCTTTAACAGGACCAATTAGAGGGTGTTGTCTAAATGTTAAAACCCCATTCGAATTTTCTACTTCATTTCCACTTTGGCCTAAATTATGTTTATCGGTTGTATCCCTGGATGTTTTTATCCAATAAATGCTTGCCCAACCTTAATTTAAATGTATTGATTGTGTCTGCCGATAGCACCAGGGCCGGATTAACAATGGGCCTGATGGAGCTGTAGCTCCAGGCCCACTCTACAAATAGGCCCATTTTGTAGATGAGGACTGGAGCTTTCCAATGAGCCCAGCCCCGTGTCACTAGCCCCCCGGGAACCAGAGATACCACCGGGGAAAGCTGGAACATTTTCCCCATAGGATAACATGGGATCCGCTAATTCCAACCCCCACCCAGTTCCTAAGGCTGCCATTTCAACCCACTGGCATCACAGAAGCTTGTGGTTGATCTCATTCGAACCCAAGTCCCAAATGAACCAGGCTGGTTCATATGGGTTAATTGTTTTCCAGAGATATTGCAGGTAAACCGATTTTTTTTCTGAAATGAAATTTCATGGCTGTTCATGTTCTTTGAGGACAGATTTCTCTGGAACTAAATGGCTCAGTTTCATGGGACCAAAATCATTCAAATCCCACTTAAAAGTTCTTATATTATACTGATGCGGTCTTATTTAAATGGGTCAATTGGATCCAAAAATATAACCGGTTAAACAATATAGCAGGTTAAAGGAGGGGTGGTGGTTTTCTCTCCCCTTTCACACCAGAAAATGCAGGGACTAGGCTACTGTAAAAGGGGCCAGCCCGGGAATGTCCCTGCATGATCCTGGGACCATATTCCCGGGTAAGTCCCAGCATTTTCTGGTGTGAAAGGGGTAGTACTGTATTTCAAATAGCCGGGACCTGCAGTGCTCTTAATACAGCCGGGCAGCCCCTCGGCTCTCTGCCCAAATGCCAATGGCTGTCACTGTGGTTGCTGTCCCCCAGTTACCGCAAGCATGTATTCCCCCCTTGGCAATGAGCATGTAATCCCACATGTCAACGAGCATGGAACCCCTGGCAATGAGCATAGAGCCCCTGGCAATGAGCATGTAGGTAAGCAGCACTTATGTAGCATCATTTTTAATTGGTATTATGGTGTTTGGCATAATACATAATGGAAATTATGATGTGTGGTTTAACTATGGTGTAAATTTTTAATGTCCCTGTTTGTGGAGCATATTGTGAATTTTGGCTCAATCAGTTTTGTATAGTGTGTATTTTAGTGTGCATTAATATGTGTGGCATAACATGAATTTTGACTCTGTCCGTGTGCCATAGTGTGAATTTTGGCTCATTCCATGTGGCATAACGTGTAAGAGGCAAGTACAGTATAAGAGGGTTACTATTGTGTTGCATCATTTGTATGGGTATATGGTGTGGTAAACAAAGGTGACCACATAAAAGGTGCCGAAATGTTGTCTACCAAGTTTTGTCTTTCAGTATTTTTTTTATGACTGGAGTGCCGCCTCACCCTGCAAGTATCTTAGGACAACAGCGTCCTGTGGGTGCACCTTTTGAGGATACCCGGCAATATATCTCCCTGCATCCTGTGAGGGCCTTCTCTCAGCTAGTGGATGAGAAAGCTGCTATTTTCAGAGTGTCCTGATCAATTTGGGATACTGTTTCTCACCTTAGAAGAGGTTATCCTATTATATACAATCAAAACTCCCTAAAAAATTGGGTATGTCTACTGTTATATGTTGACTTTCTAGACTCTTAATATACAGTGATAAAAGCATGTTCTGAATTCTGGATCATTGTTTCACGATCCAATGATCGGTGCTACCCCTGATGAAGTTGTTTTGACTAAATGCATTGGGTACCTTTTGAAATAAAATGCGTTGGGTACCTTTTTAAAGGATTGTGTATTTTTATTGAGAATACATCCAACAATGGATACATGAAGATCCTCATGTATCCATTAAATATAAAGGTAAAGAATTTTTTTCTGATTGTATTAATTATTGATCTTGGTGTACCATATGTATATTGGTTTGCGCACTCCAAAAATATTGTTGCTATGTTTCAATCTGTTATCCCTTACGAACAGAAGGGATTTTGGAGGTGTTTCATTTAAGAAATAGTGCCACAACCCCTATTATTGCGCATAATAGGCCCTTGATAATTTTCATCTCCAGGCCCATATAGACCTTAATCTGGCACTGGATAGCACTTATTCTGGAAAAGAGTTCCATGCTATCATGGAGTACAATTGTAAAGCGAAATGGAATCTGCTGCGCTATATAAGAAACTGTAAATAAATAAATGCTTTAACTGCCCTGACTGTAAAAAAGCCTTTCCTTTGGAGGGTCCAAAATCTTCTCTCCTCCAATCTGAGCACATGCCCACGTGTCCTAGTCTCCAACCTCAGTTGGGTGTCTGACAGTTCCTTATGTTGTCTCCTGATATATTTGTACATGTTAATATTGTCTCTCCTTAAATCTCTCTTTTCCAGTGTAAACATTCCTAATTCGGCTAATCTGTCCTCATAGCGTAATGACTCCAACCCTTTTATTAGCTTGGTTGCCATCTCTGGGATTTTTCCAGTTCTATTAGAATTTTACTCCAATTTCTAGATGAGGTTTTACCAGGGCTTTGGCTTAATTATTTTGGTGTCCCTAGCTTTCATGCCCCTTTTTATACAGGCTAGTATCTTGTTGGCTTTATTGGCTGCTCCATGACACTGAGCACTACACCCCAGTTTGTTGTCAGTTTGGACTCCTAAGTCCTTTTCCAAATCTGATTTACCCAATTCTACTCAGTTTGTATTGTAAGTATCAGACTGGTTATGTCTCTCAAGATGCATAACTATACATTTATCAACATTGACCCTCATCTTCCATTTTTCTACCCACTCATGTTTATATAAATCCCTTTGTAGTGTTGAGACATCCTTCTATGTTCTAATCATGTGTCATCCGCAAAGATGGATACTATCATAGTGGTCCTTTGAGGCCAAAGTTTCAAGCTCACTCATCGTACCTGCCTGGCTTCTTGCATTTGGCCAGTAAGCATTTCAATTTATTTCCCCCCTTCCCCTTAGCATACTAATTCTGGTTCACTCCTTCTGGCAAATTCCTTCTTAGATGAACAAAACCATGTGCACTGCAGGGGGGCAGATGTAACCTGTGCAGAGAATTAGAGTCGGGTGATATTTTTTGTTTCTGTGCAGGAAAAATACTAACTGCTTAATTTTTACACTGCAATATAGATATCACTTTGAAGTAAAATCCCACCCAAATCTAACTCTCTCTGCACAATTAACATCTACCCCCCCCCTGCAGTGCACATGGTTTTGTCCATTTAAGAAGGAATTTGCCAGAAGAAGTAAACCAGAATAACCCCCTATGTACTGTATAAAAAAAAGGCTAATCCTGCGCTTCAATGGAGGGAGTACATTGTGGAGCTGTGGAGTGCATGCCACTCTGTAGGGGACTTGGACAGCTTGTGTGTACCATAGCTAGTTGCCTGAAGCAGAAATTGGGTATGCAGAAGTGTGGTGGAACGCACTGTGGAACACACGCCGCTCCAGAGAGGGATTGAGCGTCATGTGTCCACTATTTTTTGCAGGGGAAATTTTTTATTTTTTACATTTGTATTCCTTGCACGGTTTTTGGACTTGGTGGAGCACCCATTACATCTTCAGGGGTGTTTCTAAGATGATTATAGCACACATTACAACATATACAACGAATTCATCAAGTGCCTACTCCAACTGTAATGAACAAATGTTGTAAAATTTTATGTTGTTTTCAATATAAAATTACTATATATATTGAATGTAAAACTGACTCTGGAGGAACTATCCCTCACCTAGCTACTTGTGGTGAGGAGTCTAAGGTGGTGGAATTTTCTAGCGCTCTCTATTACTACCATTTCTGCTTCTATTGATGAACTGAAGAGTTGTGTATGCCGACGTTCACTAATTGGTGCCAGATTGTGCCACTAATTGTTGCTCCATTCGGACACACATAGAGAAGACATTACTGTTATGTGATTCCGTCATTTTGGCGGGTTGGTAACTAGTCAGTAAATTATGAGTATAATAATTTCAAGAAAGATATAAAAACATTTCTAAAACTTGTCACTATGAATTGTAAATAAAAATATGTAATTTATTTTTATATACATTTCACACACAGGGCATTGATTTTGTATATTAACTAAACTGGCGATATTACTCTTTACAGATACCAATAAATGTGGGCCTTATACTGTTATAGTTACTTTACATGGTTATGTGACTTTTTGTAATAGTTGGCATTTTATTAAAAGTGTTATATTCTATCCACTGCATTTTAATAATAATATTTACACTTTTTAGAGCAATTATCATCTTCTGTATCAGTGCTGTCCTACATTTCCATATAAGAAGATATTCCTGTTTGGAGTCGTATATTTTGCACCTACTGTAGGTTCCAAGCATTCAGTGAGATCTATATATGTATATATAAACACTGCACTACAGTACTACTGTAGTACCACTTTGAATAGTTTTTTGAGGCTATATTTAATGCAACTAAAATACACAGTTTAGAACAATAAGCAAAACACTCAATAAAGCGCTCCCAATTCACACCATGTCTATTAGATAAATAAATAGGTACTGTCCCTGTAAAGGATTCCAAAAGTTCTTTCCAAATTCACGTATTGTATCTGTGAAAAAGACCTTAGCTTTATGTAGCCAATCAGGCAAACATATTGCCAAGGAGGTGTGTGTGTGTGTGTGCCCCATGTCCCCTTCCCCATGAATGAGTTTTGATCTGTATAGATAGAGCTTACAGTAATAGCGATACGCTACACTCTGACCTGTTGGTTTGAGGCGCGGCACATGACGTCTGTGACCGCAATACAGGCTAGCACACGGCGGCACTTTCCACTTGTTGTGCATTCTCTGGCAACTATCTAGGTGCACAGAGGCTTATCTCGCAGTATATCTGCCCCTTACAGTCTGCTCCAGGTCCCGGCTCACAGTGGCACTGCATTGATCAGTGCACCCGCCCGAATTTGTTTATTTAATTGACGCAGCATTAACTGCGATACTACCTGCCTTTAAAATCTATCAGGAGAATATCAGCCTGTATATATTCGTGTATATATATAATGCACGTTGCATTCCAATTAAAGTGACACTGCCACAGCTCCATTGAGTTTATAAACTCTCAATTAAATTGCACAGATTTATGATTCAACTGTATCCACCAATCAGACAATACTGTGGTAACACACTAATAACAAGTGAACAACTGTATCAATGCGCTCTCATCTGAACTTTACACCAATTATTATTAAAAAAAAGGTATACGTGACATTGGGGCCCCACTTTGTAGGGATAGCAATATCCTATTTTAATTACATGTCCATGTCTTTATGTGAATTTTGTGTCCCTTTATTTCGCTTTTTTAATAAATATTTAATAAAAGTTAATTTTTATTGCTTAAATACCTTTTAGTGCGCCACACAGAGACATTCTATTTTCTGTCCTTCCTTTTTGCCATATTGCCAAGGAGATAGAGAACACTTTTTAGTGTAGACGGTTGGTACTTTATTGGCAATTATGGAGTAGATATACATTCACAATATACAAATGGACAATAGGCATTCATCTACATCCCACTGGCAAAAACAGCAACTACTCCTACCATTGATATTCACATGGACTTCAGAATGGATGTCATATATAAGGAGAAAAATCCAAAGAAGCCACAAAGGTGCAGATCATTAAAAACAAAACAATTTTAATACACAATGCACTCATATGTAGAAGACAATAAAAAAAAGCATATAATAGATCCAAAGGCAAGCTGGAACCCTGTGAATGTAAGTGTCCCTGGGATAAGATAGTCCGCTCCAATGACCCTCCGGATCGGTCAGGAATGAATCACCAGGTAAGTTCCTCCACACTAAGTCTGCCCTGCTCTGGATCCAGCAATGCTGCCATGGTCATGTTCCGGAATGTATCCTTTCTCAATAGCAAAAGAGAAATTGAGAAACGATACATTCCGAAACGCGTCTAGAGTGACCATGGCAGTATTGCTGGATCCATAGCAGGGTGGACTTTGTGTGGTGGAACTTACCTGGTGTTTCATTCCTGACCGATCCGGAGGGTCTTTGGAGCAGAATATCTAGTGCTGAATATACAGAGAGCATATCCAATTTCACCATTATGTGATTACCGTTCTGTTCAGATTGCCCTTTTATTAAAGGTTAGATGTAACAGGTAAAGGCTATAAATGTTTACTTTGACATACATTACCTACTTTAAAGAAGTTGATTCATTTTTGCTAACCAAGTCAGTGACTTGAACATGTGAGCAGTGTCTACCAATACTACTCTTATATCCCTTTCTACATTGCAACTAATTACTGGATACAAGCCTGTTTCTTGCCGGCTCGACACAGCTCGAATCAGTGCGATGTGTGTTGCACGCCGCCGTCCAGGTATCCCTGCACCCGGACGGACGGCGAGTGCAGCGTCATCTGATGCTGCGGATGCAGCGTCATCTGACGCGGCGGGGGACGTTGCCGGGCAGCGTCCCAAGCCTCACTCTGAGGCTAAGCGTCGGGGCGTTGCTAGGCAACGTCCCCGAGCTTCCGCCCGGCGGCCATGAACGCGCGCGCCTGATGTCAGTCAGGCGGCGCGAAATTTGAATAAAGAGCCGGCTTATAGCTTTATTGCTTTTTGAAGCATTCTGCTGTGTTCCCAGGTCCCCTGGGCCCTTGGTCCAAGTATCCCTGGCTGTGGATCTTCTCTGCAGCCTTCCTGGTCTCCCAGCCTGTCAGCTTGTGTCTGCCCGTATATCCTATTGTTCCTGCATTTCCCTGGACTCCTCTGCTGAATCCCATCCTCAGCCTGTGAGCCTGCAGTGGACCCACTGTCTCCATCTTCCGTGGGTCACGTAAGTGCTCCAGTGGAGCCCTGGTCTTTTCCTTCTTTGGCTCCCTGGCCCTCCGTGGCTAAGCCCCTCCGTGGGATTATCCTTGGTAATCCTCTTTTGCCTCCTTGTCCCCGTCTTTCGGTATTTGTTCCCTTGCCCCGTCTGCCATTAGTGTTCTGTTTAAGCAGGAGTGTCGTCTTTCCATCCAGATCCCTGCTTTGGGAGTCATGGTCCCTCTGGTGTGTTTTTGGGGACTCCCTTCTAGCCGCTGGTGTCTGCGACTTGGTCGCACTCCCCGTCTTGGCCTGGTGCCGGCAGTTAGGGGCCTTTTACCAGTTAGGTCCATTAGTCAGCTTATCCTCTTGAGATTCCCCGTGGCGATCGCTTACCCCTTGTCATCACATAAGATCTGGCTGCATCGGGGTCGGAGCGGGCTTAACTCGCTCCTTCGAACGCGGCGGCCACAGGTGAAGCCTAGCTCCGCAGGGGTTTGCCATCTGCCTCGGGGACTCAACAGAGAGAGTGTAGGACCCGCTGTGGCCATCCTAACTGGCGGTCCCGGCTGTGGGCTCACGCCTGATTACCTCACTGTCTGGAACCCGTATAGTCCCTGGTGCCCAGGCCAGGGCAACGTAACATTATAACCGGCCAGTATAGACAGATCTCATCTGTCAGATACCTTGTGGGGTAGTTATTTGTGTCGTCTGGTATTATGAGTACCACTCCCCAGACTTTTTCTGATCAGCTCCAAGGGCTTACTCAGATGGTCCGGGAATTGTCCCTGAAGGTAGCTTCCCAAGAGCAGAGGATGCGGCCTCCAGACTCAGGGGGTTCAGATCCCAAAATGAACTTGCCTGATCGGTTCTCCGGGGATCGCAAAACCTTTTTTAATTTTCGTGAGAGCTGCAAGTTGTATTTCCGGCTCAAAACACGCTCCTTCTCGTCCGAGGCCCAGCGTATTGGACTTGTTATTTCTTTGCTCCAGGGTGACCCCCAGACCTGGGCCTTTGGTTTGCCTTCGGACAGCCCAGCCCTGTCCTCCGTAGACAATTTCTTTAGTTCTCTCGGGTTGTTGTATGATGATCCTGACCGTGAAGCCTCAGCAGAGACTCATCTTAGAGCCCTTAGGCAAGGGAAAGACCCAGCCGAGGTTTATTGTACCGAGTTCCGCCGATGGGCGAATGATTGCGGGTGGAACGACCCTGCATTACGCAGCCAGTTTCGATGCGGTCTTACTGATGAGATCAAGGATTGCCTCATTCAATACCCGGCACCTAAAACATTGGATAAATTAATGGAATTAGCCATTAAAATTGATCGTCGCCTCCGTGAGAGGAGGTCGGAATGGGGCTCGCTCACTCGGGTGGTTCCCTATGTTCCGATGACCCCTGAGGAAAGCGAGGAGCCCATGCAACTTGGGGCAGCTCGCATTTCCCCGGAAGAAAAGGCTCGTCGATTAAGCTCAGGTTTGTGTTTATACTGTGGCTGTAAGGGTCACATCTTGAGAAATTGTCCCAATAGGCCAGTAAAAGGCCGGGCCAGGTGAACGAAGAGAGGGTTCACTTTGGCCTCCAGCTCTTTTCCTCTCTAGATTCATTATTAATCCCGGGGCATATTTCTTTTCAAGGGGGTAATTTTTCGGGGTCAGTGTTTATTGACAGCGGCGCGGCCGGTAATTTCCTGGATTCTTCCCTCGCCCAGAGTTTGGGGATTCCTCAACTCCAGCTTCCTATTCCCATTACCTTATGGGGGTTAGATGGTGGGGTGCTGTCCAATGAGGCCGTTACATTTAAGACTCCACCCGTACAATTGACCATTGGTCTTTTTCATCAGGAGGAGATCACTTTCCTGTTAACCTCATGTCCTTTGGTACCCATCGTATTGGGTTTCCCCTGGTTGAAAAAACACAATCCCATCATTGATTGGCGCCTTGGGGAGATTACCCAGTGGAACTCCAATTGTCAACAGAAGTGCCTTCATATTTCGCTCCCTGTGAAGTCCACCTCTTTAACGGGGATTCCCACTTCCTACCGGGATTACTCAGACATCTTTTCAAAGGGTAAGGCTGACAGTTTACCTCCACATCGGCCATACGACTGTGCCATCCAATTAGTCCCCAACGCGCCATTGCCGAAGTGTAGACTTTATACATTGTCTCTCCCGGAGACAAAGGCCATGGATGAGTACATCCAAGAAAGTCTGTCCAAGGGGTTTATTCGGTCCTCTAAATCTCCGCTCAGCGCCGGCTTCTTCTTTGTGGAAAAGAAGGATGGTTCTTTGAGGCCGTGCATAGACTTCCGTGCCCTTAATAAAATTATGGTGAAAAACACCTATCCCCTTCCTTTAATTACAGTTCTGTTCGATCAAATACGTTTCGCTACTATTTTTTCTAAAATTGACCTTAGGGGGGCTTATAACCTCATAAGAATCCAGGAGGGGGACGAGTGGAAAACGGTGTTCAGTATTTAGACGGGGCACTATGAGTACCTGGTAATGCCGTTCGGGCTATCCAATGCCCCAGCCGTTTTTCAGGATTTTATTAACGATGTCCTTCGGGAATTCTTGGGCAAGTTCGTGGTTGTCTATTTAGACAATATTTTAATTTTTTCCCAAGACTTGGACTTGCATAGGGCACAGGTTCATCAGGTTCTACAAAAATTGCGAGAGAAGCAGTTATTCGCTAAATTAGAAAAATGCGAATTTGAGGTGACCCAGGTGTCTTTCTTGGGATATATAATTTCTTCGCAAGGGTTCCAAATGGACCCCAAGAAATTACAAGCCATTTTGGATTGGGTTCGACCCACCAATTTAAAAGCAGTCCAGCAATTCCTTGGGTTCGCCAATTATTATAGGCAATTCATTCATGCCTTTTCTTCTATTGTGGCACCCTTGGTGGCTTTGACCAAAAAAGGTGCAGATCCATCAGCGTGGACTCCTCAGGTAGAACAGGCTTTTAAAACCTTGAAGCAAGCCTTCATTTCGGCTCCAATTCTTAGACACCCCAACCCTGAGCTGCCATTTGTGGTGGAAGTCGACGCCTCCGAAGTTGGGGCCGGGGCGGTTCTCTCTCAGAAAGATCCCGAGTCTTTACAATTCCACCCCTGTGCCTACATGTCCAAAAAAATTTCTCAAGCAGAGTCCAATTATGATGTGGGCAACAGGGAGTTACTCGCCATCAAGTGGGCCTTTGATGAATGGCGACAGTGGCTGGAGGGAGCTGTTCATCAGATTCTTGTCTTAACTGATCATAAGAACCTACAATACATTGAGTCAGCCAAAAGACTGAACGCTCGCCAAGCCGGGTGGGCTCTCTTCTTTATGAGGTTTAACTTTGTTATTTCTTATATTCCTGGATCAAAAAACATCAGGGCAGACGCCCTTTCCAGATGTTTCATTCCTCAACAGGAGAGTGGGATCAAGTCAGGGTCCATCATTCCTTCATCCTGTATTCATGCCGGAGTGAGCCAGACCTTGGAGGGTCTTCTCCGGTAAGCTCAAGGGCAAGCTCCAGCACAAACTCCGGAGAATAGACTGTTTGTTCCTCCTTCATTGAGACGCAGAGTGTTGGCAGAATGCCATGATACTAAGATTTCTGGTCACCCAGGAGTATATAAAACTCTTGCTTTATTATACCGAGTGGTCTGGTGGCCAGGGATGGCCAGGGACAGCAAGGACTTTGTGTTGTCTTGTCCAGATTGTGCCCGAAATAAAGTTCCACGTTCACGACCATTGGGAGAGTTGTTACCCTTGTCCGTTCCTGGCAGGCCTTGGTCCCATTTGGCCATGGATTTTATTGTGGGTCTTCCAGTCTCATCACACTGTCAAGTCATTTGGGTCGTCGTCGATAGATTTTCTAAGATGGCGCATTTTGTGGCTTTAAGGCAGTTACCCTTGGCTAAAGAACTGGCCACGCTATTCCTTCAGCACATTTTTCGTTTGCACGGATTTCCCAGTGATATTGTGTCCGACCGGGGTCCACAGTTTGTGGCTCAGTTTTGGAGAATGTTCTGTGCTGCCTTGAAGGTTAAGATCAGCCTCACTTCCGCATTCCATCCACAGGCCAATGGACAAACAGAGCATCTTAATCAGTCTCTTAAGCAGTATCTGAGGGTCTTTGTTTCCAAACAACAAAATGACTGGGTCAGTTTCCTGCCGTTAGCCGAATTTGCGTATAATAACGCACATCATTCGGCCTCTAAGACGTCGCCCTTTTTTGCAGTCTACGGATTCCATCCACGGGCTAATTCTTTGGGACCGGATGCCCCTGGCTCTTCTTCGACAGCTGCCTCTCGCCTCAAAGTCATATGGAGGAAAGTCCACTTGGCCCTTAAAGAAGCCTCGTTCAGAGAGAAGGTATTCTCTGACAAGTCCAGATGGCCTTGCTCTTTCAAGGTTGGTGACTGGGTGTGGCTATCCACCCGTAATATAAAGCTTCACCAACCATCAGCAAGGTTAGGGCCTCGGTTAATTGGGCCTTTTCGGATTGTCAGGAGGGTTAATCCGGTAGCGTTCCGTCTTACTTTACCTAAGTCCCTCAGGATTTCGAGTACCTTTCATGCTTCGCTTCTCAAGCCAGTGGTGTTTTCACAGAGATTTCCTCGCAGACTGAGAAATGGCTCCGCCCCAGTGATGGTGCAGGGGCAACAGGAGTTCCGTGTGGAAAAGATCCTCGATTCTAGACTTGTGAGAGGTTCCTTGCAGTTTCTGGTACACTGGAGGGGATTTGGTCCCGAGGAGAGGTCCTGGGTTTCCGATGGAGATTTGCATTCGCCCAACCTGAGGAGGGCCTTTTTTCGTCTATTCCCAGATAAACCTGGTGGGAAAGGGTTGTTAACCCTTCCTCAAGGGGGGGGTACTGTTGCACACCGCCGTCCGGGTATCCCTGCACCCAGAGGGACGGCGAGTGCAGCGTCATCTGACGCTGCGGGGGACGTTGCCGGGCAGCATCCCAAGCCTCACTCTGAGGCTAATCGTCGGGGCGTTGCTAGGCAACGTCCTCGAGCTTCCGCCCGGCGGCCAGGAACGCGCGCGCCTGACGTCAAAATTTGAATAAAGAGCCGGCGTCTGCTGGGCACAGACGCCGGTTATAGCTTTATTGCTTTTTGAAGCATTCTGCTGTGTTCCCCGGTCCCCTGGGCCCTTGGTCCCAGTATCCCTGGCTGTGGATCTTCTCTGCAGCCTTCCTGGTCTCCCAGCCTGTCAGCTTGTGTCTGCCCGTGGATCCTATTGTTCCTGCATTTCCCTGGACTCCTCTGCTGAATCCCATCCTCAGCCTGTGATCCTGCAGTGGACCCACTGTCTCCATTTTCCGTGGGTCACTAAGTGCTCCAGTGGAGCCCTGGTCTTTTCCTTCTTTGGTTCCCTGGCCCTCCGTGGCTAAGCCCCTCCGTGGGATTATCCTTGGTAATCCTCTTTTGCCTCCTTGTCCCCGTCTTTCGGTATTTGTTCCCTTGCCCCGTCTGCCATTAGTGTTCTGTTTAGGCAGGAGTGTCGTCTTTCCATCCAGATCCCTGCTTTGGGAGTCACGGTCCCTCTGGTGTGTTTTTGGGGACTCCCTTCTAGCCGCTGGTGTCTGCGACTTGGTCGCACTCCCCATCTTGGCCTGGTGCCAGCAGTTAGGGGCCTTTTACCAGTTAGGTCCATTAGTCAGCTTATCCTCTTGAGATTCCCCATGGCGATCGCTTACCCCTTGTCATCACATAAGACCTGGCTGCATCGGGGTTGGAGCGGGCTTAACTCGCTCCTTTGAACGCGGCGGCCACAGGTGAAGCCTAGCTCCGCAGGGGTTTGCCATCTGCCTCGGGGACTCAACAGAGAGAGTGTAGGACCCGCTGTGGCCGTCCTAACCGGCGGTCCCGGCTGTGGGCTCATGCCTGATTACCTCACCGTCTGGAACCCGTATAGTCCCTGGTGCCCAGGCCAGGGCAATGTAACAATGTGAAAGGGGTTACCGGATCCCGCAAATGGGTAACAACACGGAAATAAGAACCGGTAAAAAAGTTCTTAAGCAGCCCATACACGCTGCTATGAGGGCGTGCTTTCCGTGCTGTACTAGCACAGATCACATTGCATTGCATTGCTTGTGCACACGTTGTGCATGCAATGCGATGCAATGTGATGAAACCTAAGTAAAAAAAGTATGTGCAAGCACATACTTTTTGTACTGTGCGATAAGGTGCCGCGGGAGCGCGCACCTCAAAGCACACATCGGGACAGCACGCATAGCAGCGTGTATGGGCAGCATTACCTATTCATTGCTATGTTGCTGTGCAGTGTGAACGGGTTAAACGGGTCGAGCGACCCGTTTCCAATTCACACTATGGAGGAGGCAGCACTTGGAGCAGCGCCAGCCCCCGAATCCCCGCCATGCCCCAAGATGACATCAGTGATCTGGCAACAATGCCGGTTCGCTTAGGGGATGTGAACGTCCCAAAAAATCTAGGGTCACATCGGGACTGAACCATTTAAAAGTCCCGGTGCTACCCTGCATTTTGTGATGTCAAAGCAGTATAAGTTTTTATTTACACCAGTGGGTAGCCACTCTAAGTTTCCCACTAACTTAGTGTCAAACAACAACAGCCAATTTATTTTATAGCTTAATGCAAACTGCATAATTTGCATTTCAAACTATGATCATTTCTTCATTGGCATTTAAAAATGAGGAACCAATAACTGAACAGACATCGCAGGCATAACAATGCAATTATTTATATGTCAAGTGTGTATGAAGTTTAGCATTGAGATGGTTAATCTTTTGACGAACAATGATTCCTAATCTTTCAGCATGCTGTGTTTTCGAGTGACTGCCTGCAGTGAAACACCTGCTTGGTGGCTTTACCGCTTGCAAGAACATTTCCATCACTGGGGCATTCATGGACCACAGAGCATGTATATACGGCCAGTTGCACCTTGTTAGGAGGGGTATGTGTTAGGGAATTAATCCTATGCAGAATGCAGGGAGACAGAATCCTGATCTAATGGCAATAAAAGTAATGGTATACAAGATTAGATTTGACAATTAAACAAGAAAGGAAGAGGCAGGCTGACAAGTCAGCTTAGTGACTGGAGTGTAATGGGATTTGGTGCGTAGCGTAGCACTTTCTATTCTTTTTCATCTCAGACTTTTTTTTCCCCTTAATGGTAATACCATGTTTTATAGATTAGTAATGAAAACAATAAAAGGAACCGACAAGCAAGAACTTTATGGACAGGTCTTGGTGCACTGCAATATAGGAGTATATTATAATGATCGGAGAAAAAAAGAAACAGGCTTTAGCCTAAAAATATAATATGTACAATGAAATTCAACAAAATCTCGTGTTATTTCCTTGCTATTTATTTTTTACTATCATAGTTCTCTGTACATCTGTATGTAATTTAGGGGATTATTCTGGTTCACTCCTTCTGGCAAATTCCTTCTTAAATGGACAACACCATGGGCCTTATTCTGGTTGGAGCGGCCGGGCCGTACGCGTACGTCCCGGGATTTTTTATGATCTGCGCATGCGTACATTCGCTAATGCGCAGGCGCGAACACTCCACAACGCTTACGGACGGGCCTCTACGTGCGAAAAAACCTATACGCGAGTGTACGGGCATTGGGGGCGGCATAGGGGCGTGAAGAGGGGAGCGGCCGAAATAATGAGGGAAAAAGGGCGTAAATATGGGCGTACACGGGGGTGTGCACCAAAAATGAGCGGTGCTACTACCGCACGATCGACTAAGGCACCGTTCATTTCGGACACAAAACAGGCGGCCGCCAACCGCCATCTCAAACCACCCCTACAGATACCGCATGCCAGCGTGCGCCTGGGTTTGCTAATTAACGCTGATTACTACTCAAACACATACACCTGAATGTAATAAGCAATGATGCAGTCTATTAAGTCCAAACCATGATTTCACTACCTGCAAGCCACACACAGCACTCAAACACATTGGAAGCTTATCTTTCTATACTTCTCGACATTTAAAGGTTAGTTTAATTTAAGGTAAGAATCTTTTTATACGCTAAGGTAGCTATTTGCTAAACAGTTACACACATTCACTACGTGCTTTCATAGACTTTACACAAGTCGACATGTGTCAACGTGTTCACTCTAATACAAACATAGGTTTTGTATTTAGGATACAATAACATAAACCACATCTAACACCTACAAAGGATGTTTCAGCAATGTTTTAAGCCCATGCCCACTATTTTGCACACAATCTTTGTATAGTACCCAAAATACAGAACTGTACCACTATCTGATCTGCTATGATTTGGATTTGACTACACTCTCGATGTAAGATGCCACCAATCACATTATTGCACTCACATCTCTCTAACAAAGGATTCCTACATCTGCTTATGACACTGTAAAATCATATATATTTAAAAACTTATACATGTTTCTTCACAAGCAATTTTATCATGTTTGGCCGATTCACACATCTTTTTTTAGGGAGGACACATATGCATTCCTACACAAATGTACCTTTTGACCCTTGTTTGTCTGCCTCACCCACTCCATGAGGAAAGCATTGCTCTGGACCTGCTTTTACCTACTACTGTAGGAGCTACCTCACCTGCACACAAACTGCTTTCTCACCTATTAAGTTGCTCTGCACATGTGCTGACACAAACTAATTAGCAGGGAAAAGTTGGATAGGAACATGGGAATGACCATGGAGAGGGTTACACATGGGAAACTTCGATCACACTTCAACAAATGTTCAAAAATACCCTGGTCAGTAAGTACACATAAATCTATTGGTACTTATGTAGTAACTGGGCTGCCGATTTTGAAATCGGGTCCATCGCATCGCATCGCACCCGACCAAATCGCATGCGATGCGATGCGATGCGATGGACCCGATTTTTCCATAGGATTCAATGTTAAAATGGACTGAGTCCATTTTAACATGGAATTCAATGGGAAAAAGGGGTCCTTTTCATACCCCTACTATCCAAGTGGGCATGGAGTTGGATATAAACCTGTGGCGAGCGTAGCGAGCCACCGAGCCCGAAGCGTGGCGAGCGTAGCGAGCCCCGCGAGGGGACACATAATACCGTCCCCTCGCGGGGCTCGCTTCGCTCGCCACGCTTCGGGCTCGGTGGCTCGCTACGCTCGCCACAGGTTTATATCCAACTCCATGCCCACTTGGATAGTAGGGGTATGAAAAGGACCCCTTTTTCCCATTGAATTTCATGTTAAAATGGACTCAGTCCATTTTAACATTGAATCCTATGGAAAAATCGGGTCATCGCATCGCATCGCACCGCATCGTATGCGATGCGATGCGATATCGCATCGCATCTGATTGTATGCCTTAACTTAAGGCATACAATCAAAAAATCGGCAGCCCAGATACTACATAAGTACCAATCTATTATTTGTTTCACACAAGAAATTACACATACAACAATTTTGTTTTAATTGCTAAAATAAATTTATTTGCTGTTCAGCATCACAGCTTGACACTTTAATGTCATAAATCAAATAAACAAATAAAATAGACACAAAAATAAAAAAACAGCCAGAACAAGAGGTTGCATATCTCCAAACATGTGTTACCCTGCAAATGCAATGGTGAAAGAAATGGGGACACCAGAATACGTACTGCAACAACCAGGGTGAATACTAAGCAAGATACACACCACCAAAAATGTATCCTGCATTTGTAGAGGTCAAAATAAGAACTTTAATGCCCATGGCACGAAAATGGATAGATGGCCAACTCAGGAAGTGGATGTCCAGTGCAATTTAAACATTTGGGGTCCAACCACAGAGGAAGTGAACCAGGTCTCATTATTTGGGCCCTTTTCTCCCCCTTTTAGATGGTGCCTTGGGGACAGGGGCCTTTGGGTCAGATGGCTTGCGGCGTCTTCCCCTAGTGGACACAGGAGGGTCAGCAGAGGTGGAAGGTTGGGGAGCAGCTTGGGGTGGGCCAGCAGATGGGGGATTGTCCCTTAGGGACCTGGCGGTGGGCAGCAGCTCCGCAAGAATGACATTCAGGCGGCTGAGGTGTTGGCCAATGTTTTGCATGCCAGCCGCCAGAGTGTCATTAATGCGGTTGAAGGCCTCACACTGCTGCCTGTTTGTGGCCTTCCAATCCTCCAAAAATTCCCCAATCTGCTGCTGACGGAGCGCAGCATCCACCCCTTGCTGCTCGATCCTCTCCAGCGTCACCATCATGCTCTCTTCCCATGTCTCCTGTGGCTGGGGCTGGGGGTGTCTTCTTGGTGGAGGCTGGACCACTTGCTCCACCTGTGGCTCTGCAGAGGAAGATGCTGCCGGTACATCCTGGGTTTCTGCTTCTGCTAGGATAATAATTGAAAACAATGTCACCATCACATACGCACTAAAAAATCTCTTTCAAAATACAATGCATTACTGTGACTTACCATCAAAAGCAGCATCAAAGACCTCCGCCGGGAGCTCACTGTCCATATTGGAGATCCCCCTGACCTCGGCCACATCAATGACGTCCAAGGCGTCCTGCTCCAGGGGGGTATACTCCAAAGTATCGGGCATAGGACCTCTCCCGGTGGACATGCTGTGGTTGTACCGGTCAGTCATCTTCCTCTTCAGTGTACTTTTGAAGTCGGTCCACCTACAAGTTTAAAAATACAAATATCACCATGAGATATGTGCACCACTGTGCTAGTGAACATCATGACTACGTTACATTTCCTAGTGTCGGTGATCTTATGTTTTTTAGCCATATGTGTCCCACACACACATTAATGTCTCCATTAGGAGGCATTTCAGTGTCTCATCTCATTCATTAGGCCACTAAATGCACATACATAGATCACTATGCAGAAATGACATCATCCCTGGCCAAATTAGGCACCTCCACCTGTTGTGAAACTACACATTCCACCATAGCTTGACAGTGTGGTTATTATGGAGTCATTTAACTATGGGATGGCATACTGGGATGTGTAGTTTCTCACCAGCTACATGTGCACAGTTTGCTCATTCTTGTTTCAGTTGCATCATATGGAACATGTAAAGGTGGCCATACACGTTACAATTATTGTATACAATATTGCATCTCATAGCATATCGGTTTTGCGATGAGATCAGATTAGATGAGATCTAATACAAAAAGTATGTGCTGCACATACTTTTTGTACTCATCGCTAAACCGATATGCTATGAGATGCGATATTGTATACAATATTGTATACAATAATTGTAACGTGTATGGGCACCTTTACAACAACTCTTTCCAAAACACACTTTCTCTTGTCCCATCACATACTTCACATACTTCACATGAGCAGAACTGTGCCCATAACCTCACATCACACCAATGGTGCATGTTTCATATATAAATGTGGGTTATTAGACATGGTTGTGTTCACATGTGACATTGAAGTGTAGCACTATCTACAAACACACCTTTCTATTATTCTCAAAACATACATGTAACATATGTACACACATATGACATTATCAGGGGGACAAACACACTTGCCTTTTCTTCACCGATAGCCAATCTCTGACCACTGGTGACACCTGGTTCACTTCCTCTGTTATCTTGTCCCAAAGGTTTCTCCTTGCACTGGCACCCGGCTTCCTGATTGGCAATTCTATCCATTCACGTGCTCTGGGCACTAAAATTCTTAATTCTGCCTCTACAAATGCAGGGTTTCTCTTTTTGGAGGTGGTATCCTGCTCAGTCCTCACCCTAGATGTTGCAGCTCGTTTTCTGGTGGCCCCAGTTCTCTCACCATGCACCTGCTGGGTCACACCTGTTTGGAGAGATGCAACCTCTTGTTCTGGCTGGTTGCTTGGCCCTTGTGGAGCTGGTGGAGGTTGAACAGGGCCTGTTAGTGAGGGGCCCGCTTGGTCTGGCAGGCTACTTCTCTCTTGAGCCCTCCTTCTCCGCTCCTGTTCCCTCTTCTGTAACGCTTCAAGCAGGGATTCTGCTTGTGCTCTCTGCAGAGCGTCCTCAGCTGCGGAATCGTTTGAGTTAGACATGTTTGCAGCAATTCTGGCCTGCATCTGACTGAATATTTATACGTTAATCTCCCGCCATGAACAAGGGGGCGTATATTTTTTCCCGCAATGTACTTGCTAATTTACGCCGATATTTCCCGCCGATAATTGCCGCTTAAATTACACAGGTCTCCACGCACCTGATCAATCACCTGTATATGCACATACACAGGTTGTGGAGCATTGTGTTCTGCATCGTGAAATGTGTGCACCTGTCATTCCAATGATGAGTGTTGTCAGCTGGTATCTGTTGGAGTTCGTGTATGCTTTGTGAGTCACATTTCAAAACATCACGTTATAATGCTTTCCTTACATATGTAATGAGTCTGAAATTGTCATACACCAACATGTTGCATTGGGCCCCTTTTAGCAGCGTATTTATTAGTAGACGCTTGCGTGTATTCTTTTATGCACACTGTATATACAGTACGTCTCTCCATGGAAATGGGTGTATTGTGCCCCTTTAAGCAGCGTATTTATAAGTAGACGCTTGCGTGTATTATTTTCCGCATACTGTATATACAGTACGTCTCTCCATGGAAATGGGTGTATTGTGCCCCTTTAAGCAGCGTATTTATAAGTAGACGATTGCGTGTATTATTTTCCGCATACTGTATATACAGTTCCTCTCTATACATTGAATGCATGCTGTTGGTTTTGCTCTGTGTATATCGGAACGGTCCGCGTAAGTTTCTATTCGCATCCAGTTTGTTAATGTAAGAAGGATTAATAAAGTTAATACCAAACAAACAATTTTTTAGACCAATCAGCAAGCACCAAAAGTGATATATGTACCTGCAATTATTAACTGCGCCATTGCCACTATGACTTCAACCAGGGCTAGGCCGTTTTCGACCCAGGAGCTGTTGGCCTTGGTTGAGGTCATGGACCGTCACCTGGGGCCCAGGGGCCCATATGTCTCAAATATGGACAAGCGGCGGGCGTATACTGCTGCCCGCCGCCTAATATACTCCACGACCGGCGTCCGCAGAAGCCTGGGGCAAGTTGAGCGGCGCTGGTCTGACCTGCGCCGGCGGCAGCCAGTGTTGCTATGCTCACTTCGCCGCCATATTGCCCGATGTAAGTTTTTATTCCTAGTATGTCTGTGTTTTTTTGCAAATGTTTTCTGTACTTTTTATAAATATGTTCCTGAGTATGTGGGTGTATAGGGGGTGTATATGGGGTGTATATGGGGTGTATATGGGTGTATAGGGGGTGTATATGGGGTGTATATGGGTGTATAGGGGGTGTATATGGGGTGTATATGGGTGTATAGGGGGTGTATATGGGTGTATATGGGGTGTATAGGGGGTGTATAGGGGGTGTATAGGGGGTGTATAGGGGGTGTATAGGGGGTGTATAGGGGATGTATAGGGGGTGTATAGGGGGTGTATAGGGGGTGTATATGGGTGTATAGGGGGTGTATAGGGGGTGTATAGGGGGGGGTTTAAGTAGTTGCTCAGTTTTTGGGTGTAGCATATCAATTAGTTTGCATGATAAATGTCTGAAATATAACAGCAATGATAATTTGTAAGGTTATGAGCATGACTAATGTGAATTTTTCTTTCCCCCTTTTTTATGAAACCCAATCTTCGATTTCTATGCCATCAACATGAACATTTCAGCACGGGCAAGAGCCCGCATAGAAGCCCGGGAGCAGGCAGCCCGGGACCAGGCAGCCCAGGAGCAGCCGGAAGAGGAGGAGGAAGAGGAGGAGGTAGAGGAGGAGGAGGAAGAAGAGGAGGAGGAAGAAGAGGAGGAGGAAGAAGAGGAGGAGGAAGAGGAGGAGACAATGCCTCAAGATGGGGCCCACACAATTTCGCCATCCCCTTCCCCCACCCCCTCCCCAACCCCCACCCCAACACCCACCCCCACCCCCTCCCCAACCCCTCCCCCTCCCCAACCCCCACCCAACACCCTCCCCTACCCCCACCCCCTCCCCAACCCCCTCCCCTACCCCCACACCCCTAACCCCACCCCCACCCCCTCCCCAACCCCCTCCCCAACCCCCTCCCCTACCCCCACCCACACCCACACCCCTACCCCCACCCCCTCCCCAACCCCCTCCCCTACCCCCACACCCCTAACCCCACCCCCACCCCCTCCCCCACCCCCTCCCCAACCCCCTACCCCCACCCACACCCCTACCCCCACCCCCACCCACACCCCCACCCCCTCCCCACCCCATTTCCAACCCCCCTACACCTCTCCACCACCCACCCCCAAACCTCTCCAATCCCCACTCACACCCACTACCAGCATCCAAACTCCAATCCCATCCCCCTTGCTCCTGACCCCCCCAACCACCGCACAGCCAACCAGCGGCGAGCAGGATGGTTCAAGTAGCCGTAAGTAAATAATGTGTCTAATGTTTACCTACACATTTCTACACATAAACAATCACAACAACCACATATGTGTATCCAACATCAACATTAGTTGCAACATATCACTGCAGGGCGACCATGAGGTGTGGCCTGTCCTTCTCCAGGAACAAGGGTCCCCTTGGTGGTTTTTTGGAGTGTGGCCATGCCTCACCCCTTGAATAATTGACATAACAGTACATCCAATGAGATATCCGACATTAGTGGTGTAGTTATGTGGCTCCAGGTGTTGGGTAACTCCAATTCCCAGCATGATGTGCAACATAAATTTATAGATTGTTTTGTTAATAGTGTGTGAGGCCATGCGGATGCATGCTTTACAAACATAGCTTTAGGCCTATAATTTGTACAGTAATGTCCTAAATTTAAAATAGTAAGGAGTGCTTAAGCCGCAACAATGTCATAACCCTTAAATAGCACAGCCTAATTGTGAGGTTAGAGGAGAGTCCCCCAAAAACATACTACCAATTGGGATACAGCATACATTCATCCAAGAAGGAGTAATTTAATTAATGTTATTTACTATGTACAGTATGTGTGTGTTAACATATTATTTTTTAGTACTGTGTTTACAGCAGACCCATCTTCAATGTAGTTTAAAAATGTATGTGGCCTTCACACATAACTCACAACTTTTTATTATGTACAAATACAACAAACATTTGTGTATGTTATATATTAATTTTTTTTTTATCCCTTCACTACAGACACTGAACAGCACCAGGAGGAGGTGGCAGTGATAATACGGGAGATATTCCTGACCCTCCTATATTTATCTATTCTGTTTTCCCAACTGGAGGCCCGCATTTAATTTTTTTTTATCCCCCCCCCCCCCTTATTATGTTTGTTAAAAATAAAAGTTTCTATTCTGTTATAAATTGCCTGTGTTTTTAATAATAAATATGTTAGAGGGCTTGTAAGGGTAGGTACATACAGATGTGTAATGTAAGTTATATTTGTAATTTGAGGTGAGGGGTAATGATTGATGTGTGAATGTGTGTGTTTTTGAGTAAAATAACACATAGTGAAAATGCATGAATGTTTAATGTTGTTAGATGAAAACATCACACATAACATCAGGGTAGGTATACATGTTACACATTTTGGACAAAGTAATTATGGACATAATTTAGTACATATACAGAAACACCAACATAACTTGATTTAAAAGTAACAGCAATATGGGGACACATAGATAGTGATTAAAATGCCACATTAGAACATAACAAATATACATGTAATGAGGGTTAAAATGTTGTTTTATTAGGGTCTTTATTAAGGTAGACAATTGAGTTAATAGAAAACAATAATTGAATAACAAATAGAATAATTAATTAATTGTCAGAATTGTAGTTGAAAGGCAAGATTTGCAGGTCCATATATGTGAAGGGTATGCCAGCGTACACGGACGTACGCTCACTCTCACGAGCGGTGACATAAGCTGAGTTTTCCATTGAAAACACTAGCGACCCGTCCGTGCAAGCTGGCGTACGCTCAGATTTCCGCAAGAAGTCGGCGGGAAGACGGACGAGAGACGTCCGTAAACGGTGGCGTACGCTCAGTTGTACGCCAGTTGTCGGAGTGTAAGGGCTGGCCCGTCCGTGTACGTTGGCGTACGCTCAATTGTACGCCACTCCCCTTTGACGTTGTTTCTGGCCGTACGTATGCGGCTGGGTTGTGGGTGGACTTAACCCCAACGGCTGCGTACGGATAGCGTACGTTGTTTTGGAACGTACGCACGTTTGGCCGCTACGATCAGAATAACCTCCCATGTGCACTGCAGTTGGGGCAGATGTAAAATGTGCAGAGAGTTAGATTTGGGTGAGTTATTTTGTTTCTGTGCAGGGAAAATACTGACTGCTTTATTTTTACACTACAATTTAGATCTCACTTTGAAGTCAATAAGTCACTTGAGTATTGGAGGCTGACTAAGCCTTGGCTGGCTATAGAAATCTGGCTTTAGAAATTTTGTCAGAATTCAAAGTAGGAAGATTCTAAGTAGGAATATACAACCGCACACTGTCGCCTAGACTTAGCCTGGACTTGCTGTGACATAACTCCCGTCTTATTCTCTTCTCATTGCAGGTAAAATTCCATTCATGCAACAGTCATATTTGAACTAGCATCACTGTGATTAGTATACTGCTTTGTCCTAGGTAAAATTCCATTCATGCAACAGTCATATTTGAACTAGCATCACTGTGATTAGTATACTGCTTTGTCCTAGGTAAAATTCCATTCATGCAACAGTCATATTTGAACTAGCATCACTGTGATTAGTATACTGCTTTGTCCTAGGTAAAATTCCATTCATGCAACAGTCATATTTGAACTAGCATCACTGTGATTAGTATACTGCTTTGTCCTAGGTAAAATTCCATTCATGCAACAGTCATATTTGAACTAGCATCACTGTGATTAGTATACTGCTTTGTCCTAGGTAAAATTCCATTCATGCAACAGTCATATTTAAACTAGCATCACTGTGATTAGTATACTGCTTTGTCCTAGGTAAATGTACAAATTTATTTTTAAAATGAGATAGTGACTTAAAATTGACTAGTGACTTGGACATGGTCTGTAACATCTCACCATTTGCTTATCTCAGTTTTATTGCTCACTTTCTCTAGTGGGAGAGGGGCATTGGGTGCGGTCTTAATTACTGAAGTTAGAAACAGCTTTTACAGATCTACTTATTAGAGTATTGGAGGCTGACTAAGCCTTGGCTGGCTATAGAAATCTGGCTTTAGAAATTTTGTCAGAATTCAAAGTAGGAAGATTCTAAGTAGGAATATACAACCGCACACTGTCGCCTAGACTTAGCCTGGACTTGCTGTGACATAACTCCCGTCTTATTCTCTTCTCATTGCAGGTAAAATTCCATTCATGCAACAGTCATATTTGAACTAGCATCACTGTGATTAGTATACTGCTTTGTCCTAGGTAAAATTCCATTCATGCAACAGTCATATTTGAACTAGCATCACTGTGATTAGTATACTGCTTTGTCCTAGGTAAAATTCCATTCATGCAACAGTCATATTTGAACTAGCATCACTGTGATTAGTATACTGCTTTGTCCTAGGTAAAATTCCATTCATGCAACAGTCATATTTGAACTAGCATCACTGTGATTAGTATACTGCTTTGTCCTAGGTAAATGTACAAATTTATTTTTAAAATTAGATAGTGACTTAAAATTGACTAGTGACTTGGACATGGTCTGTAACATCTCACCATTTGCTTATCTCAGTTTTATTGCTCACTTTCTCTAGTGGGAGAGGGGCATTGGGTGCGGTCTTAATTACTGAAGTTAGAAACAGCTTTTACAGATCTACTTATTAGAGTATTGGAGGCTGACTAAGCCTTGGTTGGCTATAGAAATCTGGCTTTAGAAATTTTGTCAGAATTCAAAGTAGGAAGATTCTAAGTAGGAATATACAACCGCACACTGTCGCCTAGACTTAGCCTGGACTTGCTGTGACATAACTCCCGTCTTATTCTCTTCTCATTGCAGGTAAAATTCCATTCATGCAACAGTCATATTTGAACTAGCATCACTGTGATTAGTATACTGCTTTGTCCTAGGTAAAATTCCATTCATGCAACAGTCATATTTGAACTAGCATCACTGTGATTAGTATACTGCTTTGTCCTAGGTAAAATTCCATTCATGCAACAGTCATATTTGAACTAGCATCACTGTGATTAGTATACTGCTTTGTCCTAGGTAAAATTCCATTCATGCAACAGTCATATTTGAACTAGCATCACTGTGATTAGTATACTGCTTTGTCCTAGGTAAATGTACAAATTTATTTTTAAAATTAGATAGTGACTTAAAATTGACTAGTGACTTGGACATGGTCTGTAACATCTCACCATTTGCTTATCTCAGTTTTATTGCTCACTTTCTCTAGTGGGAGAGGGGCATTGGGTGCGGTCTTAATTACTGAAGTTAGAAACAGCTTTTACAGATCTACTTATTAGAGTATTGGAGGCTGACTAAGCCTTGGCTGGCTATAGAAATCTGGCTTTAGAAATTTTGTCAGAATTCAAAGTAGGAAGATTCTAAGTAGGAATATACAACCGCACACTGTCGCCTAGACTTAGCCTGGACTTGCTGTGACATAACTCCCGTCTTATTCTCTTCTCATTGCAGGTAAAATTCCATTCATGCAACAGTCATATTTGAACTAGCATCACTGTGATTAGTATACTGCTTTGTCCTAGGTAAAATTCCATTCATGCAACAGTCATATTTGAACTAGCATCACTGTGATTAGTATACTGCTTTGTCCTAGGTAAAATTCCATTCATGCAACAGTCATATTTGAACTAGCATCACTGTGATTAGTATACTGCTTTGTCCTAGGTAAAATTCCATTCATGCAACAGTCATATTTGAACTAGCATCACTGTGATTAGTATACTGCTTTGTCCTAGGTAAAATTCCATTCATGCAACAGTCATATTTGAACTAGCATCACTGTGATTAGTATACTGCTTTGTCCTAGGTAAATGTACAAATTTATTTTTAAAATTAGATAGTGACTTAAAATTGACTAGTGACTTGGACATGGTCTGTAACATCTCACCATTTGCTTATCTCAGTTTTATTGCTCACTTTCTCTAGTGGGAGAGGGGCATTGGGTGCGGTCTTAATTACTGAAGTTAGAAACAGCTTTTACAGATCTACTTATTAGAGTATTGGAGGCTGACTAAGCCTTGGCTGGCTATAGAAATCTGGCTTTAGAAATTTTGTCAGAATTCAAAGTAGGAAGATTCTAAGTAGGAATATACAACCTCACACTGTCGCCTAGACTAAGCCTGGACTTGCTGTGACATAACTCCCGTCTTATTGTCTTCTCATTGCAGGTAAAATTCCATTCATGCAACAGTCATATTTGAACTAGCATCACTGTGATTAGTATACTGCTTTGTCCTAGGTAAAATTCCATTCATGCAACAGTCATATTTGAACTAGCATCACTGTGATTAGTATACTGCTTTGTCCTAGGTAAATGTACAAATTTATTTTTAAAATTAGATAGTGACTTAAAATTGACTAGTGACTTGGACATGGTCTGTAACATCTCACCATTTGCTTATCTCAGTTTTATTGCTCACTTTCTCTAGTGGGAGAGGGGCATTGGGTGCGGTCTTAATTACTGAAGTTAGAAACAGCTTTTACAGATCTACTTATTAGAGTATTGGAGGCTGACTAAGCCTTGGCTGGCTATAGAAATCTGGCTTTAGAAATTTTGTCAGAATTCAAAGTAGGAAGATTCTAAGTAGGAATATACAACCGCATACTGTCGCCTAGACTTAGCCTGGACTTGCTGTGACATAACTCCCGTCTTATTCTCTTCTCATTGCAGGTAAAATTCCATTCATGCAACAGTCATATTTGAACTAGCATCACTGTGATTAGTATACTGCTTTGTCCTAGGTAAAATTCCATTCATGCAACAGTCATATTTGAACTAGCATCACTGTGATTAGTATACTGCTTTGTCCTAGGTAAAATTCCATTCATGCAACAGTCATATTTGAACTAGCATCACTGTGATTAGTATACTGCTTTGTCCTAGGTAAATGTACAAATTTATTTTTAAAATTAGATAGTGACTTAAAATTGACTAGTGACTTGGACATGGTCTGTAACATCTCACCATTTGCTTATCTCAGTTTTATTGCTCACTTTCTCTAGTGGGAGAGGGGCATTGGGTGCGGTCTTAATTACTGAAGTTAGAAACAGCTTTTACAGATCTACTTATTAGAGTATTGGAGGCTGACTAAGCCTTGGCTGGCTATAGAAATCTGGCTTTAGAAATTTTGTCAGAATTCAAAGTAGGAAGATTCTAAGTAGAAATATACAACCGCACACTGTCGCCTAGACTTAGCCTGGACTTGCTGTGACATAACTCCCGTCTTATTCTCTTCTCATTACAGGTAAAATTCCATTCATGCAACAGTCATATTTGAACTAGCATCACTGTGATTAGTATACTGCTTTGTCCTAGGTAAAATTCCATTCATGCAACAGTCATATTTGAACTAGCATCACTGTGATTAGTATACTGCTTTGTCCTAGGTAAATGTACAAATTTATTTTTAAAATTAGATAGTGACTTAAAATTGACTAGTGACTTGGACATGGTCTGTAACATCTCACCATTTGCTTATCTCAGTTTTATTGCTCACTTTCTCTAGTGGGAGAGGGGCATTGGGTGCGGTCTTAATTACTGAAGTTAGAAACAGCTTTTACAGATCTACTTATTAGAGTATTGGAGGCTGACTAAGCCTTGGCTGGCTATAGAAATCTGGCTTTAGAAATTTTGTCAGAATTCAAAGTAGGAAGATTCTAAGTAGGAATATACAACCGCACACTGTCGCCTAGACTTAGCCTGGACTTGCTGTGACATAACTCCCGTCTTATTCTCTTCTCATTGCAGGTAAAATTCCATTCATGCAACAGTCATATTTGAACTAGCATCACTGTGATTAGTATACTGCTTTGTCCTAGGTAAAATTCCATTCATGCAACAGTCATATTTGAACTAGCATCACTGTGATTAGTATACTGCTTTGTCCTAGGTAAAATTCCATTCATGCAACAGTCATATTTGAACTAGCATCACTGTGATTAGTATACTGCTTTGTCCTAGGTAAAATTCCATTCATGCAACAGTCATATTTGAACTAGCATCACTGTGATTAGTATACTGCTTTGTCCTAGGTAAATGTACAAATTTATTTTTAAAATTAGATAGTGACTTAAAATTGACTAGTGACTTGGACATGGTCTGTAACATCTCACCATTTTCTTATCTCAGTTTTATTGCTCACTTTCTCTAGTGGGAGAGGGGCATTGGGTGCGGTCTTAATTACTGAAGTTAGAAACAGCTTTTACAGATCTACTTATTAGAGTATTGGAGGCTGACTAAGCCTTGGCTGGCTATAGAAATCTGGCTTTAGAAATTTTGTCAGAATTCAAAGTAGGAAGATTCTAAGTAGGAATATACAACCGCACACTGTCGCCTAGACTTAGCCTGGACTTGCTGTGACATAACTCCCGTCTTATTCTCTTCTCATTGCAGGTAAAATTCCATTCATGCAACAGTCATATTTGAACTAGCATCACTGTGATTAGTATACTGCTTTGTCCTAGGTAAAATTCCATTCATGCAACAGTCATATTTGAACTAGCATCACTGTGATTAGTATACTGCTTTGTCCTAGGTAAATGTACAAATTTATTTTTAAAATTAGATAGTGACTTAAAATTGACTAGTGACTTGGACATGGTCTGTAACATCTCACCATTTGCTTTTCTCAGTTTTATTGCTCACTTTCTCTAGTGGGAGAGGGGCATTGGGTGCGGTCTTAATTACTGAAGTTAGAAACAGCTTTTACAGATCTACTTATTAGAGTATTGGAGGCTGACTAAGCCTTGGCTGGCTATAGAAATCTGGCTTTAGAAATTTTGTCAGAATTCAAAGTAGGAAGATTCTAAGTAGGAATATACAACCGCACACTGTCGCCTGGACTTGCTGTGACATAACTCCCGTCTTATTCTCTTCTCATTGCAGGTAAAATTCCATTCATGCAACAGTCATATTTGAACTAGCATCACTGTGATTAGTATACTGCTTTGTCCTAGGTAAAATTCCATTCATGCAACAGTCATATTTGAACTAGCATCACTGTGATTAGTATACTGCTTTGTCCTAGGTAAATGTACAAATTTATTTTTAAAATTAGATAGTGACTTAAAATTGACTAGTGACTTGGACATGGTCTGTAACATCTCACCATTTGCTTATCTCAGTTTTATTGCTCACTTTCTCTAGTGGGAGAGGGGCATTGGGTGCGGTCTTAATTACTGAAGTTAGAAACAGCTTTTACAGATCTACTTATTAGAGTATTGGAGGCTGACTAAGCCTTGGCTGGCTATAGAAATCTGGCTTTAGAAATTTTGTCAGAATTCAAAGTAGGAAGATTCTAAGTAGGAATATACAGCCGCACACTGTCGCCTAGACTTAGCCTGGACTTGCTGTGACATAACTCCCGTCTTATTCTCTTTTCATTGCAGGTAAAATTCCATTCATGCAACAGTCATATTTGAACTAGCATCACTGTGATTAGTATACTGCTTTGTCCTAGGTAAAATTCCATTCATGCAACAGTCATATTTGAACTAGCATCACTGTGATTAGTATACTGCTTTGTCCTAGGTAAATGTACAAATTTATTTTTAAAATTAGATAGTGACTTAAAATTGACTAGTGACTTGGACATGGTATGTAACATCTCACCATTTGCTTATCTCAGTTGTATTGCTCACTTTCTCTAGTGGGAGAGGGGCATTGGGTGCGGTCTTAATTACTGAAGTTAGAAACAGCTTTTACAGATCTACTTATTAGAGTATTGGAGGCTGACTAAGCCTTGGCTGGCTATAGAAATCTGGCTTTAGAAATTTTGTCAGAATTCAAAGTAGGAAGATTCTAAGTAGGAATATACAACCGCACACTGTCGCCTAGACTTAGCCTGGACTTGCTGTGACATAACTCCCGTCTTATTCTCTTCTCATTGCAGGTAAAATTCCATTCATGCAACAGTCATATTTGAACTAGCATCACTGTGATTAGTATACTGCTTTGTCCTAGGTAAAATTCCATTCATGCAACAGTCATATTTGAACTAGCATCACTGTGA
This sequence comes from Crinia signifera, assembly GCF_055691185.1. Lineage (NCBI taxonomy): Eukaryota > Metazoa > Chordata > Amphibia > Anura > Myobatrachidae > Crinia > Crinia signifera. The sequence continues at coordinate 56,864,367 of NC_139226.1, forward strand.
TTAGTATACTGCTTTGTCCTAGGTAAATGTACAAATTTATTTTTAAAATTAGATAGTGACTTAAAATTGACTAGTGACTTGGACATGGTCTGTAACATCTCACCATTTGCTTATCTCAGTTTTATTGCTCACTTTCTCTAGTGGGAGAGGGGCATTGGGTGCGGTCTTAATTACTGAAGTTAGAAACAGCTTTTACAGATCTACTTATTAGAGTATTGGAGGCTGACTAAGCCTTGGCTGGCTATAGAAATCTGGCTTTAGAAATTTTGTCAGAATTCAAAGTAGGAAGATTCTAAGTAGGAATATACAACCGCACACTGTCGCCTAGACTTAGCCTGGACTTGCTGTGACATAACTCCCGTCTTATTCTCTTCTCATTGCAGGTAAAATTCCATTCATGCAACAGTCATATTTGAACTAGCATCACTGTGATTAGTATACTGCTTTGTCCTAGGTAAAATTCCATTCATGCAACAGTCATATTTGAACTAGCATCACTGTGATTAGTATACTGCTTTGTCCTAGGTAAATGTACAAATTTATTTTTAAAATTAGATAGTGACTTAAAATTGACTAGTGACTTGGACATGGTCTGTTACATCTCACCATTTGCTTATCTCAGTTGTATTGCTCACTTTCTCTAGTGGGAGAGGGGCATTGGGTGCGGTCTTAATTACTGAAGTTAGAAACAGCTTTTACAGATCTACTTATTAGAGTATTGGAGGCTGACTAAGCCTTGGCTGGCTATAGAAATCTGGCTTTAGAAATTTTGTCAGAATTCAAAGTAGGAAGATTCTAAGTAGGAATATACAACCGCACACTGTCGCCTAGACTTAGCCTGGACTTGCTGTGACATAACTCCCGTCTTATTCTCTTCTCATTGCAGGTAAAATTCCATTCATGCAACAGTCATATTTGAACTAGCATCACTGTGATTAGTATACTGCTTTGTCCTAGGTAAAATTCCATTCATGCAACAGTCATATTTGAACTAGCATCACTGTGATTAGTATACTGCTTTGTCCTAGGTAAATGTACAAATTTATTTTTAAAATTAGATAGTGACTTAAAATTGACTAGTGACTTGGACATGGTCTGTAACATCTCACCATTTGCTTATCTCAGTTTTATTGCTCACTTTCTCTAGTGGGAGAGGGGCATTGGGTGCGGTCTTAATTACTGAAGTTAGAAACAGCTTTTACAGATCTACTTATTAGAGTATTGGAGGCTGACTAAGCCTTGGCTGGCTATAGAAATCTGGCTTTAGAAATTTTGTCAGAATTCAAAGTAGGAAGATTCTAAGTAGGAATATACAACCGCACACTGTCGCCTAGACTTAGCCTGGACTTGCTGTGACATAACTCCCGTCTTATTCTCTTCTCATTGCAGGTAAAATTCCATTCATGCAACAGTCATATTTGAACTAGCATCACTGTGATTAGTATACTGCTTTGTCCTAGGTAAAATTCCATTCATGCAACAGTCATATTTGAACTAGCATCACTGTGATTAGTATACTGCTTTGTCCTAGGTAAATGTACAAATTTATTTTTAAAATTAGATAGTGACTTAAAATTGACTAGTGACTTGGACATGGTCTGTAACATCTCACCATTTGCTTATCTCAGTTGTATTGCTCACTTTCTCTAGTGGGAGAGGGGCATTGGGTGCGGTCTTAATTACTGAAGTTAGAAACAGCTTTTACAGATCTACTTATTAGAGTATTGGAGGCTGACTAAGCCTTGGCTGGCTATAGAAATCTGGCTTTAGAAATTTTGTCAGAATTCAAAGTAGGAAGATTCTAAGTAGGAATATACAACAGCACACTGTCGCCTAGACTTAGCCTGGACTTGCTGTGACATAACTCCCGTCTTATTCTCTTCTCATTGCAGGTAAAATTCCATTCATGCAACAGTCATATTTGAACTAGCATCACTGTGATTAGTATACTGCTTTGTCCTAGGTAAAATTCCATTCATGCAACAGTCATATTTGAACTAGCATCACTGTGATTAGTATACTGCTTTGTCCTAGGTAAATGTACAAATTTATTTTTAAAATTAGATAGTGACTTAAAATTGACTAGTGACTTGGACATGGTCTGTAACATCTCACCATTTGCTTATCTCAGTTTTATTGCTCACTTTCTCTAGTGGGAGAGGGGCATTGGGTGCGGTCTTAATTACTGAAGTTAGAAACAGCTTTTACAGATCTACTTATTAGAGTATTGGAGGCTGACTAAGCCTTGGCTGGCTATAGAAATCTGGCTTTAGAAATTTTGTCAGAATTCAAAGTAGGAAGATTCTAAGTAGGAATATACAACCGCACACTGTCGCCTAGACTTAGCCTGGACTTGCTGTGACATAACTCCCGTCTTATTCTCTTCTCATTGCAGGTAAAATTCCATTCATGCAACAGTCATATTTGAACTAGCATCACTGTGATTAGTATACTGCTTTGTCCTAGGTAAAATTCCATTCATGCAACAGTCATATTTGAACTAGCATCACTGTGATTAGTATACTGCTTTGTCCTAGGTAAATGTACAAATTTATTTTTAAAATTAGATAGTGACTTAAAATTGACTAGTGACTTGTACATGGTCTGTAACATCTCACCATTTGCTTATCTCAGTTTTATTGCTCACTTTCTCTAGTGGGAGAGGGGCATTGGGTGCGGTCTTAATTACTGAAGTTAGAAACAGCTTTTACAGATCTACTTATTAGAGTATTGGAGGCTGACTAAGCCTTGGCTGGCTATAGAAATCTGGCTTTAGAAATTTTGTCAGAATTCAAAGTAGGAAGATTCTAAGTAGGAATATACAACCGCACACTGTCGCCTAGACTTAGCCTGGACTTGCTGTGACATAACTCCCGTCTTATTCTCTTCTCATTGCAGGTAAAATTCCATTCATGCAACAGTCATATTTGAACTAGCATCACTGTGATTAGTATACTGCTTTGTCCTAGGTAAAATTCCATTCATGCAACAGTCATATTTGAACTAGCATCACTGTGATTAGTATACTGCTTTGTCCTAGGTAAATGTACAAATTTATTTTTAAAATTAGATAGTGACTTAAAATTGACTAGTGACTTGGACATGGTCTGTAACATCTCACCATTTGCCTATCTCAGTTTTATTGCTCACTTTCTCTAGTGGGAGAGGGGCATTGGGTGCGGTCTTAATTACTGAAGTTAGAAACAACTTTTACAGATCTACTTATTAGAGTATTGGAGGCTGACTAAGCCTTGGCTGGCTATAGAAATCTGGCTTTAGAAATTTTGTCAGAATTCAAAGTAGGAAGATTCTAAGTAGGAATATACAACCGCACACTGTCGCCTAGACTTAGCCTGGACTTGCTGTGACATAACTCCCGTCTTATTCTCTTTTCATTGCAGGTAAAATTCCATTCATGCAACAGTCATATTTGAACTAGCATCACTGTGATTAGTATACTGCTTTGTCCTAGGTAAAATTCCATTCATGCAACAGTCATATTTGAACTAGCATCACTGTGATTAGTATACTGCTTTGTCCTAGGTAAATGTACAAATTTATTTTTAAAATTAGATAGTGACTTAAAATTGACTAGTGACTTGGACATGGTCTGTAACATCTCACCATTTGCTTATCTCAGTTGTATTGCTCACTTTCTCTAGTGGGAGAGGGGCATTGGGTGCGGTCTTAATTACTGAAGTTAGAAACAGCTTTTACAGATCTACTTATTAGAGTATTGGAGGCTGACTAAGCCTTGGCTGGCTATAGAAATCTGGCTTTAGAAATTTTGTCAGAATTCAAAGTAGGAAGATTCTAAGTAGGAATATAAAACCGCACACTGTCGCCTAGACTTAGCCTGGACTTGCTGTGACATAACTCCCGTCTTATTCTCTTCTCATTGCAGGTAAAATTCCATTCATGCAACAGTCATATTTGAACTAGCATCACTGTGATTAGTATACTGCTTTGTCCTAGGTAAAATTCCATTCATGCAACAGTCATATTTGAACTAGCATCACTGTGATTAGTATACTGCTTTGTCCTAGGTAAATGTACAAATTTATTTTTAAAATTAGATAGTGACTTAAAATTGACTAGTGACTTGGACATGGTCTGTAACATCTCACCATTTGCTTATCTCAGTTTTATTGCTCACTTTCTCTAGTGGGAGAGGGGCATTGGGTGCGGTCTTAATTACTGAAGTTAGAAACAGCTTTTACAGATCTACTTATTAGAGTATTGGAGGCTGACTAAGCCTTGGCTGGCTATAGAAATCTGGCTTTAGAAATTTTGTCAGAATTCAAAGTAGGAAGATTCTAAGTAGGAATATACAACCGCACACTGTCGCCTAGACTTAGCCTGGACTTGCTGTGACATAACTCCCGTCTTATTCTCTTCTCATTGCAGGTAAAATTCCATTCATGCAACAGTCATATTTGAACTAGCATCACTGTGATTAGTATACTGCTTTGTCCTAGGTAAAATTCCATTCATGCAACAGTCATATTTGAACTAGCATCACTGTGATTAGTATACTGCTTTGTCCTAGGTAAATGTACAAATTTATTTTTAAAATTAGATAGTGACTTAAAATTGACTAGTGACTTGGACATGGTCTGTAACATCTCACCATTTGCTTATCTCAGTTTTATTGCTCACTTTCTCTAGTGGGAGAGGGGCATTGGGTGCGGTCTTAATTACTGAAGTTAGAAACAGCTTTTACAGATCTACTTATTAGAGTATTGGAGGCTGACTAAGCCTTGGCTGGCTATAGAAATCTGGCTTTAGAAATTTTGTCAGAATTCAAAGTAGGAAGATTCTAAGTAGGAATATACAACCGCACACTGTCGCCTAGACTTAGCCTGGACTTGCTGTGACATAACTCCCGTCTTATTCTCTTCTCATTGCAGGTAAAATTCCATTCATGCAACAGTCATATTTGAACTAGCATCACTGTGATTAGTATACTGCTTTGTCCTAGGTAAAATTCCATTCATGCAACAGTCATATTTGAACTAGCATCACTGTGATTAGTATACTGCTTTGTCCTAGGTAAATGTACAAATTTATTTTTAAAATTAGATAGTGACTTAAAATTGACTAGTGACTTGGACATGGTCTGTAACATCTCACCATTTGCTTATCTCAGTTTTATTGCTCACTTTCTCTAGTGGGAGAGGGGCATTGGGTGCGGTCTTAATTACTGAAGTTAGAAACAGCTTTTACAGATCTACTTATTAGAGTATTGGAGGCTGACTAAGCCTTGGCTGGCTATAGAAATCTGGCTTTAGAAATTTTGTCAGAATTCAAAGTAGGAAGATTCTAAGTAGGAATATAAAACCGCACACTGTCGCCTAGACTTAGCCTGGACTTGCTGTGACATAACTCCCGTCTTATTCTCTTCTCATTGCAGGTAAAATTCCATTCATGCAACAGTCATATTTGAACTAGCATCACTGTGATTAGTATACTGCTTTGTCCTAGGTAAAATTCCATTCATGCAACAGTCATATTTGAACTAGCATCACTGTGATTAGTATACTGCTTTGTCCTAGGTAAATGTACAAATTTATTTTTAAAATTAGATAGTGACTTAAAATTGACTAGTGACTTGGACATGGTCTGTAACATCTCACCATTTGCTTATCTCAGTTTTATTGCTCACTTTCTCTAGTGGGAGAGGGGCATTGGGTGCGGTCTTAATTACTGAAGTTAGAAACAGCTTTTACAGATCTACTTATTAGAGTATTGGAGGCTGACTAAGCCTTGGCTGGCTATAGAAATCTGGCTTTAGAAATTTTGTCAGAATTCAAAGTAGGAAGATTCTAAGTAGGAATATACAACCGCACACTGTCGCCTAGACTTAGCCTGGACTTGCTGTGACATAACTCCCGTCTTATTCTCTTCTCATTGCAGGTAAAATTCCATTCATGCAACAGTCATATTTGAACTAGCATCACTGTGATTAGTATACTGCTTTGTCCTAGGTAAAATTCCATTCATGCAACAGTCATATTTGAACTAGCATCACTGTGATTAGTATACTGCTTTGTCCTAGGTAAATGTACAAATTTATTTTTAAAATTAGATAGTGACTTAAAATTGACTAGTGACTTGGACATGGTCTGTTACATCTCACCATTTGCTTATCTCAGTTGTATTGCTCACTTTCTCTAGTGGGAGAGGGGCATTGGGTGCAGTCTTAATTACTGAAGTTAGAAACAGCTTTTACAGATCTACTTATTAGAGTATTGGAGGCTGACTAAGCCTTGGCTGGCTATAGAAATCTGGCTTTAGAAATTTTGTCAGAATTCAAAGTAGGAAGATTCTAAGTAGGAATATACAACCGCACACTGTCGCCTAGACTTAGCCTGGACTTGCTGTGACATAACTCCCGTCTTATTCTCTTCTCATTGCAGGTAAAATTCCATTCATGCAACAGTCATATTTGAACTAGCATCACTGTGATTAGTATACTGCTTTGTCCTAGGTAAAATTCCATTCATGCAACAGTCATATTTGAACTAGCATCACTGTGATTAGTATACTGCTTTGTCCTAGGTAAATGTACAAATTTATTTTTAAAATTAGATAGTGACTTAAAATTGACTAGTGACTTGGACATGGTCTGTAACATCTCACCATTTGCTTATCTCAGTTTTATTGCTCACTTTCTCTAGTGGGAGAGGGGCATTGGGTGCGGTCTTAATTACTGAAGTTAGAAACAGCTTTTACAGATCTACTTATTAGAGTATTGGAGGCTGACTAAGCCTTGGCTGGCTATAGAAATCTGGCTTTAGAAATTTTGTCAGAATTCAAAGTAGGAAGATTCTAAGTAGGAATATACAACCGCACACTGTCGCCTAGACTTAGCCTGGACTTGCTGTGACATAACTCCCGTCTTATTCTCTTCTCATTGCAGGTAAAATTCCATTCATGCAACAGTCATATTTGAACTAGCATCACTGTGATTAGTATACTGCTTTGTCCTAGGTAAAATTCCATTCATGCAACAGTCATATTTGAACTAGCATCACTGTGATTAGTATACTGCTTTGTCCTAGGTAAATGTACAAATTTATTTTTAAAATTAGATAGTGACTTAAAATTGACTAGTGACTTGGACATGGTCTGTAACATCTCACCATTTGCTTATCTCAGTTTTATTGCTCACTTTCTCTAGTGGGAGAGGGGCATTGGGTGCGGTCTTAATTACTGAAGTTAGAAACAGCTTTTACAGATCTACTTATTAGAGTATTGGAGGCTGACTAAGCCTTGGCTGGCTATAGAAATCTGGCTTTAGAAATTTTGTCAGAATTCAAAGTAGGAAGCTTCTAAGTAGGAATATACAACCGCACACTGTCGCCTAGACTTAGCCTGGACTTGCTGTGACATAACTCCCGTCTTATTCTCTTCTCATTGCAGGTAAAATTCCATTCATGCAACAGTCATATTTGAACTAGCATCACTGTGATTAGTATACTGCTTTGTCCTAGGTAAAATTCCATTCATGCAACAGTCATATTTGAACTAGCATCACTGTGATTAGTATACTGCTTTGTCCTAGGTAAAATTCCATTCATGCAACAGTCATATTTGAACTAGCATCACTGTGATTAGTATACTGCTTTGTCCTAGGTAAAATTCCATTCATGCAACAGTCATATTTGAACTAGCATCACTGTGATTAGTATACTGCTTTGTCCTAGGTAAATGTACAAATTTATTTTTAAAATTAGATAGTGACTTAAAATTGACTAGTGACTTGGACATGGTCTGTAACATCTCACCATTTGCTTATCTCAGTTGTATTGCTCACTTTCTCTAGTGGGAGAGGGGCATTGGGTGCGGTCTTAATTACTGAAGTTAGAAACAGCTTTTACAGATCTACTTATTAGAGTATTGGAGGCTGACTAAGCCTTGGCTGGCTATAGAAATCTGGCTTTAGAAATTTTGTCAGAATTCAAAGTAGGAAGATTCTAAGTAGGAATATACAACCGCACACTGTCGCCTAGACTTAGCCTGGACTTGCTGTGACATAACTCCCGTCTTATTCTCTTCTCATTGCAGGTAAAATTCCATTCATGCAACAGTCATATTTGAACTAGCATCACTGTGATTAGTATACTGCTTTGTCCTAGGTAAAATTCCATTCATGCAACAGTCATATTTGAACTAGCATCACTGTGATTAGTATACTGCTTTGTCCTAGGTAAATGTACAAATTTATTTTTAAAATTAGATAGTGACTTAAAATTGACTAGTGACTTGGACATGGTCTGTAACATCTCACCATTTGCTTATCTCAGTTTCATTGCTCACTTTCTCTAGTGGGAGAGGGGCATTGGGTGCGGTCTTAATTACTGAAGTTAGAAACAGCTTTTACAGATCTACTTATTAGAGTATTGAAGGCTGACTAAGCCTTGGCTGGCTATAGAAATCTGGCTTTAGAAATTTTGTCAGAATTCAAAGTAGGAAGATTCTAAGTAGGAATATACAACCGCACACTGTCGCCTAGACTTAGCCTGGACTTGCTGTGACATAACTCCCGTCTTATTCTCTTCTCATTGCAGGTAAAATTCCATTCATGCAACAGTCATATTTGAACTAGCATCACTGTGATTAGTATACTGCTTTGTCCTAGGTAAAATTCCATTCATGCAACAGTCATATTTGAACTAGCATCACTGTGATTAGTATACTGCTTTGTCCTAGGTAAATGTACAAATTTATTTTTAAAATTAGATAGTGACTTAAAATTGACTAGTGACTTGGACATGGTCTGTAACATCTCACCATTTGCTTATCTCAGTTTTATTGCTCACTTTCTCTAGTGGGAGAGGGGCATTGGGTGCGGTCTTAATTACTGAAGTTAGAAACAGCTTTTACAGATCTACTTATTAGAGTATTGGAGGCTGACTAAGCCTTGGCTGGCTATAGAAATCTGGCTTTAGAAATTTTGTCAGAATTCAAAGTAGGAAGATTCTAAGTAGGAATATACAACCGCACACTGTCGCCTAGACTTAGCCTGGACTTGCTGTGACATAACTCCCGTCTTATTCTCTTCTCATTGCAGGTAAAATTCCATTCATGCAACAGTCATATTTGAACTAGCATCACTGTGATTAGTATACTGCTTTGTCCTAGGTAAAATTCCATTCATGCAACAGTCATATTTGAACTAGCATCACTGTGATTAGTATACTGCTTTGTCCTAGGTAAATGTACAAATTTATTTTTAAAATTAGATAGTGACTTAAAATTGACTAGTGACTTGGACATGGTCTGTAACATCTCACCATTTGCTTATCTCAGTTTTATTGCTCACTTTCTCTAGTGGGAGAGGGGCATTGGGTGCGGTCTTAATTACTGAAGTTAGAAACAGCTTTTACAGATCTACTTATTAGAGTATTGGAGGCTGACTAAGCCTTGGCTGGCTATAGAAATCTGGCTTTAGAAATTTTGTCAGAATTCAAAGTAGGAAGATTCTAAGTAGGAATATACAACCGCACACTGTCGCCTAGACTTAGCCTGGACTTGCTGTGACATAACTCCCGTCTTATTCTCTTCTCATTGCAGGTAAAATTCCATTCATGCAACAGTCATATTTGAACTAGCATCACTGTGATTAGTATACTGCTTTGTCCTAGGTAAAATTCCATTCATGCAACAGTCATATTTGAACTAGCATCACTGTGATTAGTATACTGCTTTGTCCTAGGTAAATGTACAAATTTATTTTTAAAATTAGATAGTGACTTAAAATTGACTAGTGACTTGGACATGGTCTGTAACATCTCACCATTTGCTTATCTCAGTTTTATTGCTCACTTTCTCTAGTGGGAGAGGGGCATTGGGTGCGGTCTTAATTACTGAAGTTAGAAACAGCTTTTACAGATCTACTTATTAGAGTATTGGAGGCTGACTAAGCCTTGGCTGGCTATAGAAATCTGGCTTTAGAAATTTTGTCAGAATTCAAAGTAGGAAGATTCTAAGTAGGAATATACAACCGCACACTGTCGCCTAGACTTAGCCTGGACTTGCTGTGACATAACTCCCGTCTTATTCTCTTCTCATTGCAGGTAAAATTCCATTCATGCAACAGTCATATTTGAACTAGCATCACTGTGATTAGTATACTGCTTTGTCCTAGGTAAAATTCCATTCATGCAACAGTCATATTTGAACTAGCATCACTGTGATTAGTATACTGCTTTGTCCTAGGTAAATGTACAAATTTATTTTTAAAATTAGATAGTGACTTAAAATTGACTAGTGACTTGGACATGGTCTGTTACATCTCACCATTTGCTTATCTCAGTTGTATTGCTCACTTTCTCTAGTGGGAGAGGGGCATTGGGTGCAGTCTTAATTACTGAAGTTAGAAACAGCTTTTACAGATCTACTTATTAGAGTATTGGAGGCTGACTAAGCCTTGGCTGGCTATAGAAATCTGGCTTTAGAAATTTTGTCAGAATTCAAAGTAGGAAGATTCTAAGTAGGAATATACAACCGCACACTGTCGCCTAGACTTAGCCTGGACTTGCTGTGACATAACTCCCGTCTTATTCTCTTCTCATTGCAGGTAAAATTCCATTCATGCAACAGTCATATTTGAACTAGCATCACTGTGATTAGTATACTGCTTTGTCCTAGGTAAAATTCCATTCATGCAACAGTCATATTTGAACTAGCATCACTGTGATTAGTATACTGCTTTGTCCTAGGTAAATGTACAAATTTATTTTTAAAATTAGATAGTGACTTAAAATTGACTAGTGACTTGGACATGGTCTGTAACATCTCACCATTTGCTTATCTCAGTTTTATTGCTCACTTTCTCTAGTGGGAGAGGGGCATTGGGTGCGGTCTTAATTACTGAAGTTAGAAACAGCTTTTACAGATCTACTTATTAGAGTATTGGAGGCTGACTAAGCCTTGGCTGGCTATAGAAATCTGGCTTTAGAAATTTTGTCAGAATTCAAAGTAGGAAGATTCTAAGTAGGAATATACAACCGCACACTGTCGCCTAGACTTAGCCTGGACTTGCTGTGACATAACTCCCGTCTTATTCTCTTCTCATTGCAGGTAAAATTCCATTCATGCAACAGTCATATTTGAACTAGCATCACTGTGATTAGTATACTGCTTTGTCCTAGGTAAAATTCCATTCATGCAACAGTCATATTTGAACTAGCATCACTGTGATTAGTATACTGCTTTGTCCTAGGTAAATGTACAAATTTATTTTTAAAATTAGATAGTGACTTAAAATTGACTAGTGACTTGGACATGGTCTGTAACATCTCACCATTTGCTTATCTCAGTTTTATTGCTCACTTTCTCTAGTGGGAGAGGGGCATTGGGTGCGGTCTTAATTACTGAAGTTAGAAACAGCTTTTACAGATCTACTTATTAGAGTATTGGAGGCTGACTAAGCCTTGGCTGGCTATAGAAATCTGGCTTTAGAAATTTTGTCAGAATTCAAAGTAGGAAGCTTCTAAGTAGGAATATACAACCGCACACTGTCGCCTAGACTTAGCCTGGACTTGCTGTGACATAACTCCCGTCTTATTCTCTTCTCATTGCAGGTAAAATTCCATTCATGCAACAGTCATATTTGAACTAGCATCACTGTGATTAGTATACTGCTTTGTCCTAGGTAAAATTCCATTCATGCAACAGTCATATTTGAACTAGCATCACTGTGATTAGTATACTGCTTTGTCCTAGGTAAAATTCCATTCATGCAACAGTCATATTTGAACTAGCATCACTGTGATTAGTATACTGCTTTGTCCTAGGTAAAATTCCATTCATGCAACAGTCATATTTGAACTAGCATCACTGTGATTAGTATACTGCTTTGTCCTAGGTAAATGTACAAATTTATTTTTAAAATTAGATAGTGACTTAAAATTGACTAGTGACTTGGACATGGTCTGTAACATCTCACCATTTGCTTATCTCAGTTGTATTGCTCACTTTCTCTAGTGGGAGAGGGGCATTGGGTGCGGTCTTAATTACTGAAGTTAGAAACAGCTTTTACAGATCTACTTATTAGAGTATTGGAGGCTGACTAAGCCTTGGCTGGCTATAGAAATCTGGCTTTAGAAATTTTGTCAGAATTCAAAGTAGGAAGATTCTAAGTAGGAATATACAACCGCACACTGTCGCCTAGACTTAGCCTGGACTTGCTGTGACATAACTCCCGTCTTATTCTCTTCTCATTGCAGGTAAAATTCCATTCATGCAACAGTCATATTTGAACTAGCATCACTGTGATTAGTATACTGCTTTGTCCTAGGTAAAATTCCATTCATGCAACAGTCATATTTGAACTAGCATCACTGTGATTAGTATACTGCTTTGTCCTAGGTAAATGTACAAATTTATTTTTAAAATTAGATAGTGACTTAAAATTGACTAGTGACTTGGACATGGTCTGTAACATCTCACCATTTGCTTATCTCAGTTTCATTGCTCACTTTCTCTAGTGGGAGAGGGGCATTGGGTGCGGTCTTAATTACTGAAGTTAGAAACAGCTTTTACAGATCTACTTATTAGAGTATTGAAGGCTGACTAAGCCTTGGCTGGCTATAGAAATCTGGCTTTAGAAATTTTGTCAGAATTCAAAGTAGGAAGATTCTAAGTAGGAATATACAACCGCACACTGTCGCCTAGACTTAGCCTGGACTTGCTGTGACATAACTCCCGTCTTATTCTCTTCTCATTGCAGGTAAAATTCCATTCATGCAACAGTCATATTTGAACTAGCATCACTGTGATTAGTATACTGCTTTGTCCTAGGTAAAATTCCATTCATGCAACAGTCATATTTGAACTAGCATCACTGTGATTAGTATACTGCTTTGTCCTAGGTAAATGTACAAATTTATTTTTAAAAATAGATAGTGACTTAAAATTGACTAGTGACTTGGACATGGTCTGTAACATCTCACCATTTGCTTATCTCAGTTTTATTGCTCACTTTCTCTAGTGGGAGAGGGGCATTGGGTGCGGTCTTAATTACTGAAGTTAGAAACAGCTTTTACAGATCTACTTATTAGAGTATTGGAGGCTGACTAAGCCTTGGCTGGCTATAGAAATCTGGCTTTAGAAATTTTGTCAGAATTCAAAGTAGGAAGATTCTAAGTAGGAATATACAACCGCACACTGTCGCCTAGACTTAGCCTGGACTTGCTGTGACATAACTCCCGTCTTATTCTCTTCTCATTGCAGGTAAAATTCCATTCATGCAACAGTCATATTTGAACTAGCATCACTGTGATTAGTATACTGCTTTGTCCTAGGTAAAATTCCATTCATGCAACAGTCATATTTGAACTAGCATCACTGTGATTAGTATACTGCTTTGTCCTAGGTAAATGTACAAATTTATTTTTAAAATTAGATAGTGACTTAAAATTGACTAGTGACTTGGACATGGTCTGTAACATCTCACCATTTGCTTATCTCAGTTTTATTGCTCACTTTCTCTAGTGGGAGAGGGGCATTGGGTGCGGTCTTAATTACTGAAGTTAGAAACAGCTTTTACAGATCTACTTATTAGAGTATTGGAGGCTGACTAAGCCTTGGCTGGCTATAGAAATCTGGCTTTAGAAATTTTGTCAGAATTCAAAGTAGGAAGATTCTAAGTAGGAATATACAACCGCACACTGTCGCCTAGACTTAGCCTGGACTTGCTGTGACATAACTCCCGTCTTATTCTCTTCTCATTGCAGGTAAAATTCCATTCATGCAACAGTCATATTTGAACTAGCATCACTGTGATTAGTATACTGCTTTGTCCTAGGTAAAATTCCATTCATGCAACAGTCATATTTAAACTAGCATCACTGTGATTAGTATACTGCTTTGTCCTAGGTAAATGTACAGATTTATTTTTAAAATTAGATAGTGACTTAAAATTGACTAGTGACTTGGACATGGTCTGTAACATCTCACCATTTGCTTATCTCAGTTTTATTGCTCACTTTCTCTAGTGGGAGAGGGGCATTGGGTGCGGTCTTAATTACTGAAGTTAGAAACAGCTTTTACAGATCTACTTATTAGAGTATTGGAGGCTGACTAAGCCTTGGCTGGCTATAGAAATCTGGCTTTAGAAATTTTGTCAGAATTCAAAGTAGGAAGATTCTAAGTAGGAATATACAACCGCACACTGTCGCCTGGACTTAGCCTGGACTTGCTGTGACATAACTCCCGTCTTATTCTCTTCTCATTGCAGGTAAAATTCCATTCATGCAACAGTCATATTTGAACTAGCATCACTGTGATTAGTATACTGCTTTGTCCTAGGTAAAATTCCATTCATGCAACAGTCATATTTGAACTAGCATCACTGTGATTAGTATACTGCTTTGTCCTAGGTAAATGTACAAATTTATTTTTAAAATTAGATAGTGACTTAAAATTGACTAGTGACTTGGACATGGTCTGTAACATCTCACCATTTGCTTATCTCAGTTTTATTGCTCACTTTCTCTAGTGGGAGAGGGGCATTGGGTGCGGTCTTAATTACTGAAGTTAGAAACAGCTTTTACAGATCTACTTATTAGAGTATTGGAGGCTGACTAAGCCTTGGCTGGCTATAGAAATCTGGCTTTAGAAATTTTGTCAGAATTCAAAGTAGGAAGATTCTAAGTAGGAATATACAACCGCACACTGTCGCCTAGACTTAGCCTGGACTTGCTGTGACATAACTCCCGTCTTATTCTCTTCTCATTGCAGGTAAAATTCCATTCATGCAACAGTCATATTTGAACTAGCATCACTGTGATTAGTATACTGCTTTGTCCTAGGTAAAATTCCATTCATGCAACAGTCATATTTGAACTAGCATCACTGTGATTAGTATACTGCTTTGTCCTAGGTAAATGTACAAATTAATTTTTAAAATTAGATAGTGACTTAAAATTGACTAGTGACTTGGACATGGTCTGTAACATCTCACCATTTGCTTATCTCAGTTTTATTGCTCACTTTCTCTAGTGGGAGAGGGGCATTGGGTGCGGTCTTAATTACTGAAGTTAGAAACAGCTTTTACAGATCTACTTATTAGAGTATTGGAGGCTGACTAAGCCTTGGCTGGCTATAGAAATCTGGCTTTAGAAATTTTGTCAGAATTCAAAGTAGGAAGATTCTAAGTAGGAATATACAACCGCACACTGTCGCCTAGACTTAGCCTGGACTTAAACTGGACAGAAACTGAAGGAAACTACAATCAACACAAGTGCAACTCTTAACTGCTAAAACTTTGAATATTACTCTTTCTGCTTGCATATGCACTGTCTGTTTTGAAAATGCACAGCTGTACCTCTAATGACTTTAGCTCTCCTGCTCTTCCATTGATAATAGGTGTCCCCCAACATTTTATTCTTGGCCCTCTTCTTCTCTATCTCTACATGTCCTCCCTGGGTGAGCTTATTTGCTCACTTAACTTCCACTACCACCTCTATGCTGATAATACTAAAATCTACCGATCCTTTCCTGATCTCTCTCCCTCTATCCTCACTCATATCTCCAACTGTTTCTCTGCTGTCTACTCTTGGATGACCCAGCACTTTTTTAGACTTAAAATATTAAAGACTAAGCTGACCTCTTCCCACCCTCCTGCATAAAACCTGACAATCTCTCAACCTAACCTGTCTAAGCTCACTTCTTCACCTTCTGTGTCACCCCAGTCTGTCTAACCCTCCCCTTTAGAATGTAAGCTCTCACGAGCAGGGCCCTCTCTCCTTATGTGCCTTTCTTAGAATATATAAACCTTTGCCACCCTGATAATTGCTTCAGTGTCCTGTCCCCTGGTGCAACTATCCATATTAACCATGTACTTGTCCTAAACTGTCTTGTACTGTAATTTGTTATGTGTTTTTGATTATAACTATGCTCTGTAAAGCGCTGCGGAATCTGTGTGCGCTATATAAGAAACTGTTAATAAATAAATAAATAAGTCAAATCCCACCCAACTCTAACTCTCTCTGCACAAGTAACATCTGCCCCACCTGCAGTGCACATGGTTTTGTCCAATTGAGAAGGAATTTGCCAGAAGGAGTGAAGGAGTGGAGTATGCATGCTGAAAAGGCAAGTTAGAAACCGTTGCATAAACAGCTGTTATCTCGGACACCACTATGTAGTGAAAAGCATATTAACAAAAATGCACAAAACAATGACAAAGGGAAGGTGCACGTCTATAATAATCTATTTTTTATGTTCATTGATCGTGAACATAAAATGTTCTAGAATGAAGCCCAGATGCACTTTCACTGCAGTGCAAAAAAACACTGTACAGTATAACAACATAGGATAAAGTCCAAAACAATATCCACGGTAATGTACATAGTATATTAGATAAAGTAAATTCTGAGTGCACTTCCTTTATAGGCAATGCTAGTGTACAGTATATTCTGTGTTGAGTACTTTCCCCAAAGAGTACAAAGGTAAAGACCAAATGAACAAGGTGTAGTAAATACATGTAAGCTATGGGTTCTATTCAACATGTCGACATTCCAATTGGCCTGGATTAGAGGTTGATATTGAAGACAAGCTGCTGTGCCAACATATTCTAATTCTGCAGGAGGCATCTTTCATGAACAGACATCACCTGCATGCTTCTGTGATCTACTGCTGCATCCAAAGACACAGCATCAGATCCTCTGTATTAACATTGGGCAGCTGAATAACCCACTGACTACTTAGGATGGCCAGGGGATGGCAAGGGAATTCACAAGTAAACAGCTGTTCCCTACCCACTCCCAAATGACAGCAGCAGGCCCAAATTGCTGCTGCTTAGGGGCACTGTAAACGATCATGTATTACAATATTTGGACATGCTTAGTACACATCCTGAGCATGGGTAGATCAATAACGATCGGAGAAACGCACAAATCATCTGGTTTGGGTATATATCTGAATCAAACAAGCACGAGCGGTTGGATCCAGTGGCAGAACTTGTTGGTGGTGAGCCCAGGTGCATAAATATAATTTAGGCTCAATCCTCTACACCAAACAAAGCACACAATATGCAACATGGCAGTGGGTGACAGGGAGAGGCAGAGTGTGACAGGGAAAACCAGTGGGCGACAGGAAGAGGCTGACAATGGGCTCCTTAGTCCTCAAGGGCACTGCTGCACTGCACCTGCTATACCAATGGTAGTTCCACCTCTGGCCAGATCGCAGCAACGATGAGTGTGACTATATCTGTGTCACCGGTGAAGGATTTGGTGGTATCGTGTGGTGCACAGGAATAGATGATTGAAAGATGATTGTAGGTTTAAAGCAAGCAGGTTTAATGAAGGAACTCATATATGAATAACATGGACTGGAATCAAATACTTCTTTGCAAGAATATTGGAATATACTCAGGCTGGTGGTTGAAGATTGTATACGGAAAGAGGTTGAAGCTGATGAAGAAACAATTGGATCCAAGGTGATGACGGAAAGAATTTGGAATAATGGAGCGGGTAACCGAAGAACTGGATCCGAATCAGGAAGTGGAACCGGAGGGTACTGTGAATGCCCTGTGACTCCCTGGGAATGGAGACGTATCAATGGACCGGACTACCAGGAAGAGGCTGCGATGAGGTTAGAGGCACGCAGGTTCAACTGACCGACAGGACACGGTGAGCATAGGCACTAGCAGGAGTCAGGATATTCCCAGATGTGTATACTGCCCAAGAGACTATTTGCACTGACCCAGAATGGCCTAGGCAGATCCCCTTTATAGCAAGAGGGTTGCTAACATTGGCCACTTGGACAGAGGAGGAGGGAAAGAGCCAGACCTGGCCAATCACTCTTTTGCCCTTTTCCAAGATGGTGCCGCCGGTCTCCCGGTGCCAACCTACACACAGTCAGACTGCCGCACCTCCAGCAACCCCTCAGAGCCAGCATTCTCAGCCGCCATGACCCGCTGCTGCCAGACTGCCCGGGGACCCCGGCGGACATAGATGGGTGAGCACTGTCCCCGCGTGGTGGCGTGACACCTCTGTACTTAGATTTTAAATGAATATTAGAACAAAAAATGATCTATTATTTTGTACGTTTGCTCTAGTTTAGGATTCAGAATTATATTGATGATGCAACAAAATCAGCAAAAGGGTAAATTTTGTCCAATTACCTAGAAAATGCTATACAATCCCAATAAGCTAGCGTAATACTTGAGAGAGAAACAAAACTGCAAATACAGTATGTCCGAATTTTTTATTTTTTAAACCATAGTAATAGATTCCAAAAATATATTACATATCATGGTTGTCATATTGATTTTTCAAACTTACCAAAGATTACTCTTTGTATATTTATTTTATAGTCTTGAAGATGAATTATAGTGGAAAATTGCCAATTGTTCTGCCATGGTCATACTAGGCATGTTCTCATTTCCCCACTTACAGCTGTGGACATTTGTCTCTTCAGTGTCCCTGTGTGGATCCCGTTTTATCAGGCATGAAATCACCACGTCAGAGGAAGGTAGGAGAAGGGTCAGACATGTTCTGCTTTGTATATAATGGCGAGAATGTGAAGCGAACCTGACATTTTACACAGTTAGATTGCATTACCTACCAAAGCTAATAATTTTGCTTCGTTGACTGCATATTAAAAGCTTAAATCCACGCCAATGTATTTCACATCTCAAAAAAGTCAGACTGTGTGGGAAGTTGACATTTGAATTATCCAAAAAGAAATTATTACTAAGAAGTGCTAATCAATATTTGAACACTTTGTGAGCCTCATATATTAAAAATTGGAACTGTTCGCAATAAATGAAATGTCATTATTTCCTATGTCCTAGTTATAAGTGGAGATCCACATCGCAGATTTCAGCAAGGCCCCCCTGCTTTAGGGTAAGACCAGGGCTTGATTTAGGTTTGTAGAGCCCCCCTAATATGTGGGTGGGGGGACCCTAAAAATAAATTGTCAATCTGGCAATGTGTAAATACTCCCAGCACCACAATGTGGTGTGCCCCCAGTTCACAATATGCTACACAATAAACATAATTCACATACACTATAGTACAGTGTGGATAACCCCCTATCTGGATGGAGGATCGATCCCAGGGCAACGCCCAGCGTTCACCTAGGGGGGCTGCACATGCGCAAAACATCAGAACGGGGCTGAATTCGCTTTATTGAAGCAAAACCTATATCACCCCCAAGATTATATTGTGTGAGCATTGGTTAAAGCTTTCTAGGCATGGCTAGCACTTAAAATGTACTAATCGCCTACTCTTTACCTCCTCTCATCCTATACACATCCATGAATTGCGCTGTCATACTTCATCCTCATCGCAAACAACGGTTGGACAGTCAATTGCTTAGAGAAAGACGTAGCAATGTTCCGACTTCCCCTCTGAGATGATGAACGACTCCCAACAGCAACAGTAGCAGTGGCAGCAGTATTCGTAGCGTTGCAGGATCCTCTAGAGGTATTCCGGATAGAAGAGGAGTCAGTCATGCCAGTGACATGGCCTGCATGACTACCTCTGATCCGGATTGAGGAGGAAATTGACCTGGAGTGACTTGCTGGTGTGGTTTTCAGGCACTTGGATACTGTTAGAATGCAGCGCCCAGCGTCTGTCTCCATACACTGTTTAGTGTGCAGCCTACAGACTGCCTTGTCCCCTTGCAGCCACTGTAGCTAGACGTCACCCTGAGTGACAGCTCGCATAGCGAATAGCAGGGCAGAGACCCCTGACCCTGCTGACAGCGTTTCCTTTCCTGTAGGGAAGTGATAGTGTGATCGTGTGCCTCAGAGAGTGTGTGTGACATCCTCCATGCCTGTTTGCAGCTCCACGTGCACCGGAGCGCGTAAGAGCAAGCCCCGCTGTACTCCCGTTACAAGCGTGACCTTTAAACAGGGAGATTCATCATTGGCAGCAGTGTCGACTGGGAGAGATACCGCAGCGTAAACCAGTTAATTGCCATTAACCCTGCACAAGCTGAACGCTACAGATAAGTAACGCCTGAGACTGTGATTCCCATGCATCAGTTGTATTACACCTGAAGTTAACTACTGAAGTACTGTTGTATTCTACAAGCCTGTCACTTGAATAAACCTCAAGTTGGTTATATCTTCTAAGTGTGTCGTCTAACAACCACACAGCACGTATTTATAGACACTCTGCCAATAGATACAACAGGATAAAGGGATTTAGGTGTCCCTGGACTGCCTACGGTCCTAGCCACAGTTTCTGAACTAAACAGTGATTTATGAACAAACTTCAGGTGATGCATAAGCGAGGATGTCCATAGGTGGCCAATGGCCTTACCCCTGCTTATTGTAGTGTTATGTAGTGTTATATAAGCTACATATGGTGAGAAAATTGTTGTCTGGATCTGGTTAAAAATTATTCCAGACCAAACAGGTGGATTTTTTGGACTTCTGCCCAGGCATGGCGATGGCCTTTTGCATCCCATGAACAACAACTGTCTCGTCTGGTGCCATCACTGTCTGGGCACCATCAGCAGTGCCAGCTCCTCAGCGCCAGCTACATCAATATCCTGCTTCAGGTGTACAACATTGACACCTTCAATCTCAAAATCAGGAACTGGGCTGTGGGTGATCCATCCAGCAAAGCCGCCATTAGGGGGGTACTAATGGTACACCTGTCTCTGGCTCTGTCACTCTGATAGCGGAAGGAGGGCCAGGGCCAGTCTATGGCAAAGTGACAGCCCCCTTCTCTTATCATTTCCGGGTTGTGGTTCGCCCGCTGCCTGTCAGGCAGTGGCCTAACAATGTTCCCAAAGACCCGTCCGCAGCTTGAGGGACCCAGCACCGGCAGAGTGCAAAGGGATGCTGCACGCTGACAGGCAGGTGAGAGCTTTCTGCCTGCTTAAGAAGCAGAGTCACCCCGCAGCTGCATAGCACTGTGTGTGTCCCGTTCACTGTGGCTAGCAGTGATCGGGCGGCTGCAACCCTCTCTATGGTATAGTATGTACTGTAGAAACTCAGCTCAGGCAGTATATGCACAGGCTTCTCAGCTGTCTCAGTGATTCCACGTCCCCCCCTTGTCGGGATTTCGGCGTCAGGATTTTGAACGCCGGGATCCCGACCGCCGGGATTTCATACGGAACCCACTAGCCCCGTTCGGTAACAAGCTGCGACATGCTGCAACACTCTACAGTGTGGATCAAATTGCAATCAGACCACCATAGGTAGGCGAGATGAATGTGGCTAAATCTGCATATACTGTAATTATATACACTGGCTCCCACGCAGTAGCAGACGGCCCTTGCAGGATGGATAGGCGGCACTGGTTGGACTTTGAAAAATTGGTACTTGTGAGTTATCTGGACGCCCGATTTTTTGATTGTATGCCTTAAGTTAAGGCATACAATCAGATGCGATGCGATGCGATATCGCATCGCATCGCATGCGACCATCGGATGCGATGACCCGATTTTTCCATAGGAATCAATGTTAAAATGATTCCTATGGAAAAAGGGGTCCTTTTCATACCCCTACTATCCAAGTGGGCATGGAGTTGGATATAAACCTGTGGCGAGCGTAGCGAGCCACCGAGCCCGAAGCGTGGCGAGCGAAGCGAGCCCCGCGAGGGGACGGTATTCCGTGTCCCCTCGCGGGGCTCGCTACGCTCGCCACGCTTCGGGCTCGGTGGCTCGCTACGCTCGCCACAGGTTTATATCCAACTCCATGCCCACTTGGATAGTAGGGGTATGAAAAGGACCCCTTTTTCCCATTGAATTCCATGTTAAAATGGACTCAGTCCATTTTAACATTGATTCCTATGGAAAAATCGGGTCATCGCATCGCATCGCATCCGATGGTCGCATGCGATGCGATGCGATGTGCCCGATCCGACCCGATTTTGAAATCGGGCGTCCGGATAACTCACAAGTACCGAAAAATTAACTTGTATTAGTACAATTTTTGTTGCATGACAACAGTTTTACATGACGACGTTTCAAGACCAATACAGTCTTTTCATCAGATCAATGTTGGATAGATATCAAGATATCAAGAGGTGGGGCGCTTTGGTATGAGTGTGCTTTGCTGTGAGCAGCAGTTGAAAAAAAAAAGGGATAGTCACTCGCAATCAAAGCGCACATCGCGGCACCGGAATCGGCACGTGTAGGGGGACCTGCAGTATTTGCAGACTCTCTGCTTCTCTTATGCATGTTTATCACAGCCTATAAGCAGGAGGCAACTAGGCAAGTCATTCATTTTCTGGATTAGGAGTCAGAATCTGTCTCCCATTGCAGCAACTGCTAACAGTGAATCACAAATTTAAATGCTGATAAATCTCTCCCCTGAAGGAAGAATAACAGTTCTTGTGGTAGGTTATAGTAATTAATCATGGAATTATATAGGAATGTGGCATTCTGCAACTGCTGTGTTACAGCATGTCTTACCCTGGTCTCAGGTCGTGGACTCTGGTGGCTGTTCATTTCAAGTCTTTTCTCCTTAACATTTTCTGTAAACTCAGTAGACGCAAGCAGCCAAAAAAGTCCTAAACATTTTTATTCAAAGTGGTAAGAAAGAACTAAGCATGATTCCATCATTACTGCCTGTATTGTATTTATATTTGCTTGTTATTTGTTGTATATCATCTGTTACTTTTTTTTGTTATTGGTACTAATGTGGGTCACTATGATGATGGGTCATGTAAGACATGTGACTAATAGGGAAATTAAAGACTGATGCCATGTAGCTTGGGTGGAGGGGGGGGGGGAGTATTTAATAAGCGAGTGTTTTAGTTAAAGATAGGGTAATGCATACTGATGAAAGTATAGATTATACTGAATTGTTGGTTCAACAGCTTGAGTTTTCTCTTATTTATTTTTACGTAGTTTTACGTAGTTTTAATATTCAATTCCACTTGCTAAACTGTCATTGATATCAAATCAGTGTCTTACAAATTGCTGTTTTACACTGATCCTTTGACCTGGGATATTGTTGGCGAAAGCAGTGGTGTCCAGATCCTGTCTCAGTGTGAATGGTTCAACCCATATGGCCACTAGTGTTGTTTCATGGACCAAGCTGGGTAGTTTACAGTGTGACAGATGGAATCTGGATTATTTGCCCAGCAGCTGATAGGCTGATAGGAGATATGGCAATGGTAGTCATAAATCCACCTCATCTATGTGTGCCAAAAAAGGCCACTTCTGATGACATATATATATATATATATATATATATATATATATATATATATATATATATATATTTATTTACAGTTTCTTATATAGCGCAACAGATTCCGTTGCACTTTACAATAGTAGACAGTGATAAGACAAACTGGGTAACAACAGATAGACTTGGAGGTAGGAGGGCCCTGCTGCAAGCTTACAATCTATAAGGATATAGGGGGGGACACAAGGACAGGCACCAGTAATAGCATAGCAGTCCCACCAAGTTACAAGTCCAGAAGGGAAGTTATATAATACATAAGTGCCTCGGAGGGTTATGCATGTAGAACTTAAATATGATAGGCTTGCCTGAAAAGGTGAGTTTTCAGGGAACGCTTGAAAGTTTGGAGACTGGTGGAGAGTCTTAATGTGCGTGGAAGGGCATTCCATAGGATGGGAGCAGCCCGATAAAAGTCCTGTAATAATGAATGGGAGCTAGTGATCCGTGCAGAAGAGAGACACAGATCTTGTGTAGAGCGTAGTGGTCGAGATGGGAGATATTTTGTGATAAGTAAAGAGATATAAGCTGGTGCAGTATGGTTAATAGCTTTATAAGCAAGTAGAAGTGTTTTATATTGAATACGGTAATATACAGGCAACCAATAGAGGAACTGGCAGAGCGGATCAGCAGACAATGAGCGTCTTGCAAGGAAGATCAGCCTAGCAGCAGGATTTAAAATTGATTGCAGTAGTGAGAGTCTGTTCTTGGGAAGACCAGTTAGGAGACTATTGCAATAATCAATGCGGGATATAATGAGTGCATGGATAAGAGATTTGGTAGTGTCTTGTGTGAGATAGGGTCGTATTTTGGATATGTTTTTTAGATGCATGTAACATGATTTGGAGACAGATTGAATGTGGGGAAGAAAGGACAGTTCAGAGTCGAGGATGACCCCTAAGCAACGAGCTTGTGGGGTAGGGTAGATTATCGAGTTGTCAACAGCGATGGAGATGTCAGGATGGTAACTGTTGTTAGTTGGTGGGAATATAAGTAATTCCGTTTTGGAAATTTTGAGTTTGAGTTGGCGACAAGACATCCAAGGTGAGATGGCAGAGAGACAATCAGAAACTCGACCCAAAACCACTGGTGACAACTCTGGGGTTGATAGATAGATTTGAGTATCATCAGCATACAAGTGGTACTGAAATCCGAAAGAGCTGATTAGTTTGCCAAGAGAGGAGGTATAGATTGAGAAGAGCAGAGGACCTAAGACTGAACCTTGCGGAACTCCGACTGACAGAGGTAATGAAGAGGAAGTAGAGTTAGAGAAGCGAACACTGAAAGAGCGATCAGATAGGTAAGATGTGAACCAGGAAAGGGCTGTATCATTAAGACCTAGGGAGTGTAGTGTTTGTAAGAGAAGAGAGTGATCGATGGTGTCAAATGCATATATATATATATATATATATATATATATATATATATATATATATATATATATATAGAGAGAGAGAGATATGTATACATATCTATATATATATACATATATATCTATATATATCTATATCTCTCTCACTATATATATATCTATCTAGATAGATAGATAGATAGATAGATAGATAGATATAGATAGAGAGAGAGAGAGAGAAAGAGAGAGAGAGTTGCATAATGAGTTTAATAATACCACCCAGGTGCATAAAAGGGAGGTGTAATACTGGGTAAAAGATAGATACATTGTTTCCCTCCTGCACACTGAGTGGTATTAGTAACCAGTCTTGAACACTACATGATAATAGAATTAGAGATATTGATTAGATTACATATATTTGTACAAATGTGTGATCAAGCCCCTAAGCCGTCGTCATGACTTCTCTGTAAATTGGGGGTCCCACAGTAGAAGCAGCGCCCACAGTAGTAATGCTGCACATACTGTAACAATAAATACAGTAACTAGTGTCAGCACAGGTCGAAAAAGAAATTGTTTTGAAATCACAAACAGGTGCGCACCCAGGTGTGCAGCAATAGTATTGAAGATATCGAGGAGGTAATTCCACAACCCCTCCAAAGCAGGATATAGTACAAAAAGGATGATATCTTCTATACTTATGCGCACCACACTTTCATATGTGACAACTACACCAAATATTTAGAGATATCTTAGCTTTAAAATAATTGGTCTAGATCTCTTCTTCAGATTCTCTCCGTTTTGTGTCATAGAAGAGAGAATTGTAAAACAACCATAGTGTAAAACAGTTTAATAAGACATGTAACACATAGGTTTAAAATACATCAGACACGGTGCTGGTAAAAATTGCAAATTACCAGATAAAAGTGAGAACTGTAAACAAGTTCTCTACATGAGCATAAAACACTTATAAAAGATGGTCCGCCACGTCACTCCAAACAGAAGGAAAAAAGTCAACACAATTACCAGATCTTGTTGAGAACCCAAGGTGTACTCGGTTCTCTGTACGGGTAAGGTGTGCGGCTGTATGGCGCTCCTGGAACTCTGCAGAAGTCCTTCGGCAGCGTCACTTTCCCTCTGCTCGCGCTCCAGATGGCGGGTCACCAAAGTCCTCTTTAGGCCGACGCGTTTCGACCACGTCCGTGGTCTTTTTCAAGGCAGTAGAAGGCGAATGTCCATTTTTGCTATAGACAGTTTCTTATAGTACAGAGGAGTCTCAATTGTCCAATCAAAAGCTCTTAGACTTAGACGCCCCCTGTTGCGGCGTCACCGCCGTCACGTGACCGACGTCCGCGGGTCCGTCCGTCTATAGGTCATGTGACCTGTACCTGCGGGCGTCACGGATAATACTCAGTAACATCTAAATTACGTATTATACAGGAAGTTCCATTGCGGCCATTTTTGAAGAGGGCTGAACGTGCCCATACAGCTTAACCTATAGACGGACGGACCCGCGGACGTCGGTCACATGTCTTATTAAACTGTTTTACACTATGGTTGTTTTACAATTCTCTCTTCTATGACACAAAACGGAGAGAATCTGAAGAAGAGATCTGGACCAATTATTTTAAAGCTAAGATATCTCTAAATATTTGGTGTAGTTGTCACATATGAAAGTGTGGTGCGCATAAGTATAGAAGATATCATCCTTTTTGTACTAGTGTCAGCACAGGCTCCCAGTCCCTGTCAGCACTGACGACAAGGCAAATGATAATAACAGTAATGGCTGATCAGAAGGTGACAATTTTTTTTTTTTAATCTACAGTATCTACAGTATGTACTGTATCTCTTTGCTTAGCTAATGGTCGACAGTCACCAGGTCGACAGGGTCAAAAGGTTGACAGGTAAAAAGTCGACATGAAAAAGGTCGGCATGGTCAAAATGGGAAAAGGTTGACATGAGTTTTTGATGTTTTTAGGGTGTCTATGTTGACATAGGTCAACATGAACACTGTCTAAGTGCACCGCGTCTCCTTGCTGCGCTCGGCACACTATTTTATTCTCCTTCCAAGCCCTAGTGGATGGTAGGGCATGAAATACCGTTTGTCGGCACTTGTCGGCTGAAAATTTTGTAAAAAAAAATGCAGTGTCTGGAGTGATGGGACTTATTGAGAAGCCACTACAACCCCGATCATTCACCACTTCTGCTCCACACCCTGACCATCTGGTGCTGCAGCAAAACCCCCACCCCACCTCAGCACACCTCACATTTATTTTAGGTGCAGGTCTTCTATCCAGTGGCGTAAGTTCATCCCAGTTGCCCGGAGGCAAGATAAATATTGGTGACCCCCCTCCCCATGAAACACACACACATACTGTACTACCTTATACTGTATACATTTATTTTTGCATGTGTGTTTGTATGTTATGTGTATTATGTTTAAAATAAAGAGAGTGGGACCTCTATTGTCCTGCTAGGAGGGGGAATCAGCCACAGAAGTGATATCAATGAGTTTCAATTAATTGATTTAAACTTGCAGAGAAGAAGAGATCCCCCTTGGGAGCAGGAGCCCGGCGGCAGATGACTCCATTGCCTCCCAGAGTTCTGCCTCTGCTTCTATCCTTAAGAGGAGACAGATGGGCATGCTGCGTCAGTGCAAGTATGACCTCTTTTAATTAGCCCTGTCTGTGGGCCCCCTGGGATCCGCTTGGTCTTAAGTGGCTTTGTATGTGTGTGTGTGTGTGTGTGTGTGTGCGTCCTTGTTCTAAAGGTCCATACACACTGGGGGGTTTTGCCCAGCGTGTATGAAAAACGATGATGGGGAAAATCGCTGGAATAAAAATCGCTCAGTGCATACACACTGAGCAATTATCCCTCTGGCCATTTTTCCGGGGGTGGACGACTTTACATAGCAGGATGCTACAGAAAGGCGCCCAACCAATTGTTTTTCGGGAGTGTGCATCAGCGTTAACCGCTCATCATTGGCCCATACACACTGATATTTTAAAACCAGGACCGGCTCTTTGAGCCTGGGGCTGGTTACAGCCAGGGGGGGGGGGGGGAACGACGACACCATGACGTGCAGGCTTCTGCCAAAAACGCCTGAAAAATTAGGTGTATTTTCCAGGCATATTTTACCGGAAATTAGCGGCCTTATCCCGCTAAATTACCGGCAATTAGTGGCCATATATTACATGCGGTCGCTTAGATGGTGATTCCTAGTCGTATTCTATCGATGGTGTAGACCAGTGATTTTCAACCTTTTTACCTTGCGGCACACTAAATAAGATTTTTAAATTGCCATGGCACACCATGAGATCCACACAGGGCAAAACACATTGGCCCTAACATAAAGAAAAAAATCACACTGGTCCCCACAGGTAAAAAAAAAAAATACATTGGCCCGCACATGAAAAGAAGAGACGAGTAAATAACAGTTGAACTGGTGGTGGCTGTAAACTGGTTTGGGCATCTCTAGATCTGGGGGCACATTTGAGAACAGCTCAAGGCACACTAGTTGAAAAACACTGGTGTATACATTCGTATTCGTAAATACGAATATGAATGTGCCATTAATATGAATACAAAGGCACGTATTTTTAGCATAATAAATGCCAAAAATAAAAATAGGAATAAGAATAGGCATATTTTCTAATACAAATATGCCTATTTAAGCCATATTTAGCTTAGTAAATTCTCCCATAGTGTTAAGTTGATTCAGTCTTCAGCAGATATATTTAAAATAACAAAAATCTTTTATGATGGCCATTGAGGTAATGAAGTCTCAGTTACATGCTACTTGCTTGATATAGGACATTTCTCCAGCCATTCTTCAGGCTGCCCAGGTGTTCCTTTTTTCTACATGGCTGCAGAGTATTATGATTTTCTCCACACGTCTCAAGCTGTGTATTCACTGACCGCCTCACAATTGCAGAGAATGATAAATATTTGAATTTCCACATCAACCGTCAGAGTTTATGCTGCCAAAAGAGAGAGTAGTGTCTTATACAGCGGAATGCTAAACTGCAGAGGGAATGATGCAAATATGTTTAAAATACATTTTAGACTTTCTACTTTTTAGAATCCATTTCAAGCTTTACTGTTATTTATTTAGTGTCAAAAAAGTATCATAAAATATACTTTGTATATATTTTGCAAAGATAATATTTGAACCCCTCTGTAGGCTACAATTGAGCTTCGGACACTATGTTCTTTTATACAATATTTAACTATTAAAGCATAATAGACATATAACAAATGTAAATAATTTCTGAGTATCCTGATAAGCATAACAAATTATTAAAAGGTCTTATAAATCTGATTTGCTATAACGGGTCTGCTATTAGCATTCTGATTTTTTTGTAATATGCATTTCACCAAATGTATTAATAATTAATGAATGTGTTCAGCAACGACTGTAGCAAATCTCTATTGAATAAGTGAAGAGAGATAAGTCCTAGCTCAGCAGCCACCTTTCTTCTGGCCCCTTTGACAGCTGGAGCCCGGAAGTCATTGCCTCCAATGTTTCTGGTAGTTATGCCACTGATGGACAATGGCATAATAACTCGCCTCCCTCTTGGCCCTATCCCACTTTCAGAAATGCAGATTTTTGTACACAACCCTATCCAACAGTACTGTAAGTGCAGCTTATGCCGGTATACACCAGGACGATGGTGCTTGTGAGCGGGTTGTCACAGGAACGGACGACCAACTCACGAGGTGATGGTGCCGCTGACCCACCGAGAAATTGCCCCTAATGTGATCACGATCCCATCGCGACCCTCACCCGCTACAATGGTCGTTTCTGAGATCCTATCTGCAGCAGGTAGGATTTCAGAGAAGACCGACCGACCATCGGATCGGGATCGCATCAAAAGGGCAGCCCAAAACATACAATCGGTCGAGATTGTATCTAAATTGGCTCGTTTTGGGCCATATCGCCCTGGTGTGTACCCCACATTATACCGACATTTACCTGTGTTTGTCAGTATATCACAGCTAAATGAATGATCCCTATAGAATAACCAGTAATGATCCGAACGTGACAATTGGTCAGATTAGAGAAAGCTGTATTTGTTTAGCTATAGGTATATAGTCTAATCATGGATAATGAACTGTCATTTGTCCTTGCAAAGAGTGAATTACAGGAGCTTCCCGGCAATTATAAATCAGTTATGTCAAACTGTTTAATTAACTCTAAGATACAACATATTACTCTACTACTGTACATTACCTGCTGTTGAGAAGAGTACTTCCTCAATGAAATGCGTTCAAGTCTGGATACACTTCTATGGTCTCCGCAGAAAGATTTATTTGTTTTTTTACTGGATTATTCTCAAATGTTGTGGTGCATAAATAAGACCCCTTTTACAAATACCAACAGTGAAAACAAGCTGTTTAATATAAAACAACTGTAATTATAATATAAGCAAGAAAAACAGCATAGTCAAACCAAATTGGATAGCCGTGCTCATAGTAGAAAATCATGGTATGGAATCAGCAATTACAAAGAACAATCCAACTAAAAGAAAAAGTCAGCAGACTATTGCCTGGGATATGTTTGCTGAGCGACCATATCCCTGTGTGTACGGGGTGACGGTCACTAGTAGCGCTCTTCTACGAACTACTGGTTGCTGGTTGGAGGAGCATGCTCCTCTGACCAGCGACTTTCTCCTGCAGTGTCTCCGTTTTCATCAGCGACCATTGCTGGATGCTGATAAAAATGGACACTCCGCTATTTGGTCACTAAGCAATTTATCGACTTATATTGACTTAATTGATATTAAGTCAAAATAGCTCAGCGACCAAATTGCTCCTTTTATACGGAGCTTTAATTACGTTTTTTTGTTCAATTGTAAAATAAACCCGTGGATTGGAATTGGTATCATAACACGTTGACTGTACATAGATTTCCTGCAATGTGACCTTTATTACAATTCATCAACCTTTTGCTGCAATGTTACTCAATAGACTTGCAGTAACAGTGGTGTAGATAGGTGAAACAATCACAACTTTTTCTTTAATATTTTGATGACTCCAGGCACAAGTATATTTTATAATATAATTTTAATATATAATATATATCATATTCAGAGGTGAAAGTATGGTGGTACGGGCTGGTACGGCATACCGTGAATAGATTGGCTGCCGGTACGCTGTACCGCTTGTCCCATTTGTCCTAGTGCTAATTAGCGTGCACCTTTCGGCTACCATAGTGTCAGCTCCCCCAGTCCCCCTCTGGGCATTGATAGTACAGCAGCGTCATGGCCGTGTGTCGGTCTTTGCTGTTACTGGTGGAGAGGAGCCACCCAGCGCCCAGAGAGGGCCGGACCTGGGAGAGAAATCATGACAGTCTGAGGGACCCCAGCATCAGCTCAATGATAGTAAGAGACCACAAACATACTGTATGTCATCTACATGTTTGATAAGGTGATAAATGTATCCACTTTAAAAGACACAGCCTTTTAAAAGCACATTGGAATTTCATACATGGAAATGCTGAATTAGTAAAGGATGGCCTCGTGTTTGCAGAAAGTAATGTCCACACTCTGCTCCCGATGATTTGGACGATTCCTTTGGAGTCTAGGGGGTAAATTGACTAAGACGTCTAAAAATGAAAAGAGGTGATGTTGCCCATAACAACCAATCAGATTCTGTCTATCATTTTCTAGGATGCAATAGAAAAATAATAGACATAATCTGATTGGATATTACATGCAATGTCAGTCTTTTTAATTCTAGACACTTTAGTAAATGTTCCCCTAGGGTTGATGTCCACCTTTGCCGAGGTTTACCTGTCCTGCCTTTAAGTAATAATAATATAATAATAAAATAATGTTAACCCTTTGTGTGCCAATGTTGCTATGAGAGATGTGCAAAATATGTTCTAAAAATGCCAGGGCCGTAGTCGGGGAATATGAATCACTTTAGTTATTGC
This sequence comes from Crinia signifera, assembly GCF_055691185.1. Classification (NCBI taxonomy): domain Eukaryota; kingdom Metazoa; phylum Chordata; class Amphibia; order Anura; family Myobatrachidae; genus Crinia; species Crinia signifera. The sequence goes on from NC_139226.1 coordinate 56,895,816, forward strand.
CGGCAAATAATCTGATGTCTATTAATCGAAGGGTTAATCTGCAGATCATCAGACCATACTAAATAAGGTACCTTTTGTCCTTGTACTGTGGCTGCTAGAATTTCTCATAGTTGCCCCAATCTTGCATATGTTGAGTATAAATAACAGCAATGTATTTTGTTTTTCATTATGTATTATCCTTTATAAATTAATTTGGAGCCTCTGATTTGACTATGCAAATTATGGGTGAGAGGTTAATAATCTCTATTCCATCTCTTCACTTGTATTGTCTGCTGCGCTCGAGCAACAGCTGTGTAAAGGCTGCAGGAAAGGTAGGAATGCTGGTGGCAGATTCTGACGAGCGAGGGGGCAATGGGCCAACTCCTTGGGGAGACAGGAGCTCCGTCTTTTTTTCCGTCTTTTTTCTCTGGAAAATATAAGGTCCTGGATTTGTTAATTGAGAGTGACAGGAGCCATAGAAATTAAATTCTGATATATACAAGTTCCGCTCAAATCAGTTTATCCTAAGTATGTATTTATGAAATATATACACAGAGATTAGGACAGAGCTAATGTAGCGTGAGGTACAGTAAGTGTATATGTATGTATGCATGATAGAACACACTTCAAGGTTTCTATCATTCTGGAAAGAGCAAAGACACTGTGGAGCAAATGTATGAAGCTTGGAAAAGTGGTATCTATCCCCATTACATTATGTGCAAGGTGATAATGCACCAGCCAATCGACTCCAATACTACTATTTACATATTCGAGCTGACTGGCTGGTGCATTATCACCTTGCACATACAGATGGAGTGCCTGTGGTTCTTGCAGGGGAAGGCGGTCAGATCGCCAACCGCCAGCCCCCACCAGCAGCCGGAAGTGGACGTGTGCATGTCCCCTTACTACAGAGCTCCCAGCCAGTCCCCACCGCTTTTCCGCCAGTCCCCACCTCCCCGCTCCCCCCCCCCTAATCCTGCCCGTCTCCCTGAAGCAAAGACGGGCAGGGTTCACGTCCTCCGCTGCCCAGAAACTGGGACACTCACATTTACCAGTCAGATGGAGCACCATCTCACCAGCGGGGGCAATCTGGTGAGCCACGGCGCTGGATGAGAAGCTCTCAATCTGTAATGTTCTTTGGGGGAAATTTACTAACAAATATATACCTGGATTTGGCATATTCGTAGGTAGTCATACACAAACACAACTGCCTGCACGTACTTTTGGCAATTACTATGCAGAATATACGCCAATTCGTATTCTTATTCATGGAACATTCGTATTCGTATTTAGAAATAGGATTGCATACGCCATCAAAAGAAGATGAGTAGGAATCACCTGTGTGCCTGTTGACCATTCATGGCCGACCTATTGCCTGTCGACCCAGGCAGTTACATCTACACACATCTAGTTACGTCTAGTAGGGAAGTGCACCACCCACTTTTCACATTTTTGGTTTTGGGTTCTGATTATCTTCAGGTTTTGGGTTCTAATGGGTTTTGCCAAAACACCCCCTAAACGTTTTGGGTTCTGATTTTTTTTTTTTTTAAAAGGCATTAAAACAGCTAAAATCGCAGAATTTGGGGGGGGGGGGGGTTTGCTCCTACACTATTATTAACCTCAGCAAAATTAATTTCCACTCATTTCCAGTCTATTCTGAACACCTCACAATATTGTTTTTAGGGCAAAAGGTTGCACCAAGATAGCTGGATAACTATGCTAAGCCACACAAGTGTGCGGCACAAGCACGTGGCTCTTCTAGGAGTGGCACTGCAGCGGCAGACAGGATGGCAGTTTGAAAAACTAGGCACCAAAAAGACCCCTATCTGGCTTGATTGTGTTTACCACCAGCCAAGGAGCAGTGGGCGATTGGTGCAGCAATGCAATAGCTGCAAAGGAGTGGAACCTTCTGACTACAGGCAACGACCATCCAAGGAGCAGTGGGCAATTGGTGCAGCAATGCAATAGCTGCAAAGGAGTGGAACCTTCTGACCACAGGCGGCAACCAGCCGAGGAGCAGTGGTTGGTTGGTACATCAATGCAATAGCTACAAAGGGGTGGAACCTTCTGACCACAGGCGGCGACCAGTCGAGGAGCAGTGGGATTGGTGCAGCACTGAGTTGGTCTGCGAGAGTGCTGTGTATCTGTTTTTTATCAGTTTAATATCCAATAAGACCACTATCTGGCTTGATCGTGTTTACCACCAGCCGAGGAGCAGTGGGCGATTCGGCAGCCTTCTGCAGGCAGTGGCTCCTGTCACTTAGGCTGTCTTCAGACGGCGTCTGGTTGTGTGATGCAGGGTGAGAGCGGCAGTGGCGGACTCCCAGAATAATATAGGGAATATCCTCATCTGCATTACAGTGTCTGTGAATGTGACACAGTCATGTACATGTTATCTGTGCTTAAGGTACAGTACTTACATTAACGACACTGCAGAATGGCTTCCCGGAGACAACTGTAACACCCTATCTAAGACAGTACAGTAGATGCACCAGCAGAGAGGTATTATATGTACGGCAGTAGAATGGAATGGAACCTACTGACCAGACATAACCAGGCGATGATCAGCCGAGGAGCAGTGGGCGATTCGTGCAGCAATCAATTAATCTCAGCAGTGGGATTGGTCAGCTCTGTGATTATTACCACTTGAGTGCAAACAGCTGTATGTGATTAAAGATGAGCCCACTTATCTCACATATCAATAACTCTCAGAAGTTGGATTAATGAATGGTAATGCAAGATGGAATTGTCCTTGGGCCCTCCCAGCCACCCTTATGTTGCTGAAATAGGAAATGCACACTTTAACAAACTGTTAGCAGGGAGCTAGCTGGTTTGACAGATACAATACTGTAACCTGCATGGATGAGACAAGGTTGTTTACTCACAACTGGCCACATGTAACAATACATAAAAGATGACACACTAGGGTTACCACCTTTTCCCCTTTAATTCCGGACACATATTAATTACACAGGTTCTGTGGAAGTTTAAAACCAGGTGAAATGGAGTCTTGAAGTCAGCCAGCCACAGGACCTGTGTAATTAATATGTGTCTGGAATTAAAGGGGCAAGGTGGTAACCCTATGACACACAAATGATGTACCTAGAGTTACATAGATGGAGGTAATATTACTGATCTCGTAACAATACGAAGGATGGTATAAGTAGGGAATCTGATACTCCACCAGAGATGACAGATGAAACAATCACCCTGATGTATACAGATCCCTACCAAATAAATGTGTGGTGTTTTACACAGTATATAATCTGGAACACACCAGATGGAGTAGTGTGTTACCAGATTTGATGAGACTGACTGGAAGTACCAGAATCGACTGTGTCGGTAGAACCACCAGCTCCACTGAATCGCTCAGCTGCAGGCTTACCTGTACTGACACTAAGGAGTAATGGCAGGGAGAACACACCACTCCAAAGCTCACATACAGGCAAAGGCTGGAACTCTCTGCAGCTGTTACAATTCAGTGTTCTAGTCTCAGGCTGAAAATCCCTCTCAGAGAACAGACTAGCAGGATTAGTCTATCAATTTGTACACAGATAAACTGGCTGACTAGCTGACTAAAGTCTCACAAATTGCTTCTCTATTACTGCTAACTGACTGACTAGACAGGATTTCAACTAAGTACAGGCTGACTAATTAATCACACAGGAATAATCACACAGGATAAGGCTGACTGACTACAGACAGTTCTGACACCTAAGTGAAAGCAGGAAATATCAGCAGCACCTGTTTGCAGCAAAAGCCTCCCTGAAATACCCTGCCGCCACCCACACATTTACTGGTCTGATGTCAGAGCAGGACGGTGGCCTGACCAGACCAAAATTAGCTCCAGCATTGTGGCTGCATCTAGGTTGCCATAGCAACCTGATGTGACTGCCGACGGCGGCTAACAGAAACCAAACATTTTAACAACAGGGCCTGGCTGAAATGATTGGTTTGTTTAAGCCCCCACACAAATAAAAACAATTCATATCTCCCTGTATAAACTGGCTTTACAGAGACAAGATGTCATCGTCACTCAACATTCCTCACCCCTTCAGTGTGTACTTCTTCATCCTCACAGATTATCAATTCATCCCCGCTGGACTCCACAATCACAGGTCCCGTTAAAATTTTTGGAGACAATTCCTGGTCTTCATTGAATAATTGATCATTCATAAAAATCATCTTCTACACATTTTGTGAAAGCAACCTCCTTCGCCGCTCACTGACCAGGTTCCCCGCTGCACTAAAAACTCTTTTGGAGTACACACTGGAGAGGGGACAGCTCAGGTAAAATAGAGCCAGTTTGTACAGGGGCTTCCAAACTGCCTTTTTTTCCTGCCAGTACAGGTATGGACTGTCTGACATGTCTACTTGGATGCTGTCACCAAAGTAATCCTCTACCATTTTTTCAATGATGACAGTATCAAATGCAGTGACAGTAGACATGTCAGCAATCGATGGCAGGTCCTTTAGTCCGGACCAGATGTCCAAACTCCCTCCTGCCTGCCCTGCATCCCCACCAGCGGGTTGTGTGGGAAATCGCAGCTGTTTCCTCACAGGCACAGGTGGGGGAGAAAATGAAGGAGTAGCTATGGCCATGTCATGGTCGCCTTCAGATGACAATCAACTGACCAGCAGGTCTTTGCACCTTTGTAGACACAACATACACTTTAAACCGAGGATCAAGCACGGTGGTCAGAATGTATTCCTCTGACTTTAACAGTATCCTGGCAAAGCGTATGGCGGGCTTCATCCACAAGAGCGACATGCTTTGCGGAATCACAACGCTTTAGCTCCTCCTTCACTTTATCCAGCTGCTTCTGCAACAGCCTGATCAGGGTAATCACCTGACTGAAGCTGGCAGTGTCAGAACTGACTTCACGTGTGGCTAATTCAAATGGCTGGATAACCTTGCACAACATGTCTGCCTCCACTGCGCTTGAGTCAGGTGCAGCCCCGCTCCTCTGCCTATGTTGTAGGTGGCCGTGTAGGCTTGAATGGCCTTTTGCTGTTCCTCCATCCTCTGCAGCATATAGAAGTTGGAGTTCCAGCGCGTCACCACCTCTTGATTAAGCTGATGGCACGGCAGGTTGAGGAGTTTTTTCTGCTGCTCCAGCCTTCGGCAGGCAGTGGCAGAATGCCGAAAGTATCCGCAAATTTTGTGGGCCACCACAAGCATCCCCTGCATGTTCCTGTCACTTCTGATGAAATGCTGCACCACCAAATTTATTGTGTGGGCAAAACATGGCACGTGCTGGTAATTGCCCATGTGTAATGCATGCACTATGTTACTGGTGTTGTCCGACACCACAAATCCCCAGGAGCATCTAAGAGGGGTAAACCACTGGGAGATGATTTCCCTCAGTTTCTCTAAGAGGTTGTCGGCATTGTGGCTCTTCCTGAAACCGGTGATACACAGCGTAGCCTGCCTTGGAAGGACCTGGCATGCAGGAGATGCTGCTGCTGCGGGAGGCGATGCATCTACCCAGTGGGCTGTCACAGTCATATAGTCCTTAGTTTGCCCTGATCCACTTGTCCACATGGCCGTAGTAAAGTGGACAGTGGGTACAGCTGCATTTTTCAGGGCACTGAGGACACTTTTTCTGACATCCCTTTACATCCCGGGTATCGCCTGCCTAGTGAAGTGGAATCTAGATGGGATTTGGTACCGAGGACACAATTCCTCCATCAACCATCTAAATCCCACTCCACTGATGGCGGACACTGGATGCACGTCTAACACCAACATAGCTGTCAAGGCCGCAGTTATCCGCTTTGCCATAGGATGACTGCTGTTGTATTTCGTCCTCATGGCAAACAACTGTTGGATGGTCAATTGCTTAGTGAAAGACGTAGTGGTCGTACAACTTCCCTTTTGGGATGATGACCGACTCCCAACAGCAATGGCAGTAGTAGCTGTAGCGCTGCAGGATCCTCCAGAGGAATTTCGGATAGAAGAGGAGTCAGTCATGCTGGTGACATGTCCTGCAAGGAGGAATTTGATGAGGAGGGAGTTGGTGGTGTGCTTTTCAGGCACTTGGCTCCAACAGGAGGACCAAGGGATTTAGGTGTCCCTGGACTGCTAGCCACAATTCCTGAACTAAACACTGATTTATGAAGGGTCTTCAGGTGACATATAAGGGAAGATGTCCCTAGGTGGGCAAGATTGTGGGGGGGGAGCGAATCGTGGGAGGGGGGCATGGGAGGTGCCGTGGGGGGGTGCCATGAATCGCGGGAGGGGGCGGGGGTCCGCAAATTGCGCGGGGGGCGCGAATCGCAGGGGGGGCTAGAATCGCATGAGGGGGCACGAATAACGGGAGAGGGGGTCGTGGGGGGCCGCAAATTGCAGGAGGGGGGTGCCGTGAATTGTGGGAGGGGGCTGGGGTTCGCAAATCGTGGGAGGGGGACACAGCGAATCGTGGGAGGGTGGCGTGGTGAATCGCAGGAGGGGGGCGAGGGGGTGCCGTGAATCGCGGGGGGGCTGCGAATCGTGGGAGGGGGATCGCGGGGGGCGCAAATCGCGGGAGGGGGTCCGCGGGGGGTGCCGTGAATCGCGGGAGGGGGCTTTGGTCCGTAAATCGCAGGAGGGGGACGCGGAGGGCTGCAAATTGCGTGAGAGGGGGTTGCGGGGTGTGCCGCGAATCATGGGGGGGTCACGGGGGCCCTGCAAATTGCAGGAGGGTGGGGGTCGCGGGGGTCCGCAAATCGCGGGAGGTCGCGTGGCCCGCGAATCATGGGAGGGGGTCACGGGGGTCCCACAAATCATGGGAGGGGGGGCGCGGGGGGCCCACGAATCGCGGGAGGGGGTCGCGGGTGTCTGGGGGGGTGCTGGCAGAGGGGGGGTGCAGGAGTAATGGTGGATGGTGGCTGTGGAGAAATGGTGGGCGTGTACTGTAGCCCTGGCTGGGCGGGGGGAGGTGATGTCAAGAGGGTGGGGTGAGTAGAACACTGGTCTTTTCCTTAGGGGGGCGGGTTTGTGTATAACGCTGGGCGGGAACGTTATTCACATAGAACACTGGTCTTTTATTTAGGGGGCGGGTTTGTGTATCCCGCTGGGCAGGAACGTTATATACACATGAGTGACAGATCTGGCTAAATATATGAGATACAGCAGTAAATTAATTATGCCCCACCAGAGAGATGTTATATATATAGGGGAATAAGGAGGTGCTCTAGTGGAACAGAGGGGAGACCGAAAGGGGGGGGGGGGGTTGGCAGAGTGGTTGGGGATGCTGCTGGGGATGAATGGGGGCTGAGGCACTTGAATGAGGAGGTGTGCTGGTAACAGGGGCGGGAGAGTGCAGGGGTGGCAGTGCAGATGGGGATGCTGTGGGGGTGTTTGCGGGGAGGGGGGATTGTGAACCTGGCAGGGGAATGAGCAGGTGGGCTGATGACACTGGCCAAAGAGATCAGGGGGGGTCGGTCCCCCCTCTCCCTACCCGTGTCCTGGCAGAGTGCTTGTGCTGTTGCGGATGGGGCGACTCCCCCCACCCGTGTCTGGGCATGGTGCTGCTGCGGATGGGCCCACATTCCCCTGTTAGACCCAGGGGGTGGTGGTGGGGTGTAACAAGGGGGGGTTGCAGGCAGAACCGCTGCTCTGGGGGACGGTTGCTGGCAGACCCGCTGCTCCAAAGGGGAGGGGTGGTGTTCTGGCAGACCCACTACTCCAGGGGGGATGCAGGCAGACCCGCTGCTCCAACTGGTTGGGGGGTGCGGTCATAACTGCTGCTCCAGCGAGGGGGGTTTGCGTGCATTCCTGCTGCTCTCACGCAAGGGGGGGGTTTGCGGGTAGTGCCGTGTGGTGGGGGGGTGCGTGCAAACCCGCTGCTAACGTGGGGGTGTGTGCGTGCTGACCCGATGTTTGCGGGGGGTGCAGGCAGACCTGCCATTTGCGGGGTGGGGCTGGCAGACCCACCGTTCGCGGGGGGATGTAGACCCGCCATTCACGGGGCAGGCAGACCCGCCGTTCACGGGGGGGGCGGCAGGCGTTCCCAGGGGGTGGGGGGAATGCTTGCAGGGGGGGTGCTGGCAGCCCCGCCGTTCGCGGGGGGTAGGGGGTGTGCGGCCAAACCCGGCGTTCGTGCGGGGGGGTGTTTTCGGCAGGGGAGGGGGGCTGGCAGACCCGCCGCTCACCTACATCAGTTGGATCGGGTGTATAATGGTGGATGGTAAGTGTGTGCTGTAGCCCTGGCTGGGCGGGGGGGGGTGTATTCCAAGGGGGTGGTGGTGTGTATAATGCTGGTCTTTTCCCTAGGGGGGGGGGCGGGTTTGTGTATAATGCCGGGCGGGGTGGGGGGTGTCCTAAGGCAGAATCTGGCTAGACTTTATGTGTATAATGCTGTCAATCACTCTTGTAACCCTGCATTATACACACAGGGGATGAGTGACAGATCTGGCTAAATATATGAGATACGGCAGTAAATTAATTATGCCCCACCAGAGAGATATTATATATACGGCAGTAAAAATAATATGCACCAGCAGAGATATTATTTTATTTAGTAGATGCACCAGTACACTGCTAATTTATTAATATTTATTTATATATGTCAGACTCAGTACAGTAGATGCACCAGCAGAACATGTTTACTAGTTATATAAGGCTGTAAAAAATACACCAGCAGGGAGGTATTATACAGTAGATGCACAAGCAGACTGGTATACAGGTGGTTAATAAGTTTAACAACAGTGCACACCAGAGGCGTAACTTGATGTTTAAGGGCCCCATAGCAAAATTTTGGAAAGGGCCCCCCTTACGCTTTTACTACAATGCCCCTTATGGATGAAGGAAGCGAGAGACAAAGAGGGCGTCAGGAGAAAAACAGAAAAAACAGAGTGAGGAGCAAGAGGAAGAGAGAGAAAGGGGTGGTCAGGGGCATCATGGAAAAAAGAGTGTGTAACAGTGTGTCAGGGTGTGACAGTGTGTCAGTGAGAACATAGACAGACAGATGATGGGGGCATAGATGGGGTGACTGACGGATAGACAGACAAAACACCATATGGTGGGACAAAGACAGACATACGGACAGGCATGACCCCCATAATGGGGCATAGATGGAAAGACCAATAGGGGGGGCAGGCATAAATGGATGGAGGGGCACAGACAGATGGAGGAAAGTGGGGCATAGGCGGATGGATAGAGCAGCATATGAGGGCACAGACTGAAAGATGGGTATGGGGGGACAGGTGGACAATGGTTATAATCGGATGGAGCAACTTATGGGAAGACAGACTGACAGACAGATGGGGGGGGGGGGCATAGAGAGGGGACAGGGCACCATAGTGGGGGTACAGATGGATGGGGGGGAGCAATATAGACAGATGGGCATGCAGGGGTGTGACAGACTAAAGTGTGTGTGTGTGTGTCTCTGTGTGTTTGTGGTGATGAGTGGTAGGATGGGGTTTGCTTACCATCACTGGGTCTGTTGTCTTCAGGGGCAGGCAGGCTCTGGACAGCGGCACCTCCTCCCTCCCCTCCACGGAGCACAGCAGCGTCCTCCCTCCATGGGCCAGAGCAGGGCAGAATCCGTTGCCGGCCAGCAGCAGCACCTCCTCCCTCCACTCCACGAAGTGTCTCCAGGGCAGGGACCAGTCAGCAGCAGCAGCGGCACCTCCTCCCCTCCATGGAGCATAGCAGCATCCTCCCTCCATGGGGCAAAGCGGATCCAGGGCAGGATCCGTTGCCGGCCAGCAGAAGCACCTTCTCCCTCCACTCCACGGAGTGTCTCCGACCAGCGCAGGGTCCAGTCAGCAGTGGCACCTCCACCCTTCCCTCCATGGAGCGTCTTAAGGGGCAGGTTCCGGAGTCTCCGACCACCCACAGCAGCACCTTCTTCCTCCCTGTGGCAGCTCCTCCCTCCCCTCCGCGTTCATTATAGTTGACCTTTGGGGCAGCCGCAGCAGCAGTGTGCAGCGCCTGCCTGCCTCCCTCCAGCACTATGTGGCACTATTATGTGAAGAAATAAATGTAAAAGGGTGCAGGGGATTGCCTGCTTGGTACTCGGGCCCCCCAAAGCCCCCGGGCACCATAGCAGCTGCATCCCCTGCACCCTCTATAGTTACGCCACTGGTGCACACTGCACAGTCATATACACATGTCTGTTTGAAGTGGCCAGGTAGAGGCACTACTGACTGGGCTGGCAGCCATCCACTGGCAGTGCAGAGCACACATCACCAGAGAGCAGAGCAGACAGTGGCACTAGCAGGCACTGGTAGTCTCCCCAGCAGCAAAACAAACACAGCTCCAGTCTCTAACCTACCTAACCTAACAAAGCTCAGCACAGTAAGCACACTCCTATCTCTAACCCTCCTAACTCATGAGTGACAAATGGCGCCGGACGCTCACTATTTATATAGCGGTCCGGATCTCGCGAGAATCCGGAGCCGGGCAATGACGTTTTGCCCGCGCACCCGGATCTGGGGAATCCGAGCCCGCACGTCTCTACTGATTTAGAGACATTTGTTTCAGTTGATACTGTCCCTGCTTATATTGTCACCTACCTGGCTGCTGAAGGGACCAGTGGCGCCACTGATGGCTGCCTAGGTGCTGTGCAGCTTGGCGGGCATGTGTCCCCGCATGTAATGTCTCAATGTAATGTATGCAAACCCGCCCCCCCCCCCCATTCATCCCTGTTTGATGCTGCACTGTAAATCCACAAAAAATTCCTAATGTGCGCAAGCACGCATGGCCAATAAAGTTGATTCTATTATGGATGAGATGCATCAGTTGATTCTGCGGTCAATGCTTAGAAAATGTCATTTGAAACTTGCCTGGGCAGCTTGGAACTGAAGGTAAAACCATCTTTAAATACTGTTACCTAATAGAAGTCTATGGGCTTCTATTTGGATTTCTCACTAATAGGGATTTAATTAGATCCTTCATGCCCCTCTCTGTGGCACATGTGTCATGCGCATGCAGTAGGGACTTCTGGGTAACAATCCTAGGAGGTTTATTTACTAAGATGGGATGTTGCCCATAGCAACCAATCAGAATCTACTTTTTATTTAGCACCTTATAAAAGGTAATACATATAATCTGATTGGTTGCCCAAGGCAACATTCCATCTTCCATGTGATGTTTCTATGGGCAACCAATCAGATCCTGTCTACTATTTTAATCTAGAGGCTGCTAAATAAATAAATAAGAAGTAGATTCTGATTGGAAGTAGAATACACATCTCAGTAAATTTCCCCCTATAAGTCTTATCACCGCTACAGCTCTCATTGGGAGAACTGGGAAACCAACTATATACAAATATGTAAAACCAATCTATTTCTCACATACATTGAACTAATCTCATATGAATTACTGCTATTGAAGAGAAAAAATGTATGTTTAAAATGTGGGTATATTTTTTTTTCAACTACATTGAAATAAAAAACGCATTTCCTCCCTTAAAGATCATAATTAATGGCAGTGTCTGATTCTTGTATGGCAATTTAACACCATTCTCACTGAAATCAGTCTGTTGCCCTGGAACTAAATAACTTCTACGCTCTGTGCTAAATAAAAAATTGATCACCATCCGAATGAGAAACGTAACCATCTCCAGTGAGATCAATTACCCAGTGAAACTCATTATCTCAATCTAACAACACCAACCAGGAAGGTTATGCTGAATACAACATCAGAAGATGATCACTTTTTTATTTTAATAGTGTATGGCAGGAAAGAAACCCATACATAAAAAAATTCCTGAAATGCAAATGATACTAGTTCTGAAAGCTTATTTGATTTCAATTTCAGAAACAAATTCAAATGTAATTCACATTAAAGTTGTACTGATTTTGCCAATGCAAGTATATATTAGAAAGTTTTACAAAAACTATTCCAAATGTTTCCAAGTTCCGGCTCAGGTCTTCCTGCCAAGCTTGTATCCCAGAACAAGCTAAGACATAATTTTTCCTGGAGTCTGATCTTGTGTGTTTAGGATTGCATATAGATGTTCCTCCCTCATGACATAAGGCCATTTCAAACTGGAGAGCAGAAGGAGATTTTATGCAACTAGCACAGTCTTAAATAAACACCATTAGCACCCAATTAGGGTGCCATTAGGAGTTAGTTTGCAGATGGAGCCAATCTCGTTGGAGCGGCTCCCAGTGTGACTCTCATCATGCGCCAAGAATGAGATGCTCATGCCTCCTTCTAGGCAATGGGACAAGCGAGCATATGAGACACTTGTGCACCGTCCGCCAGCTTCTGTGATATGGCGAGCTGGCGGACTGAAGGAGAGCGGTTCCGTCTGTAGGTTTAGGGTTTGATAATGGTATGTAACTGGACACAGGAATAGGTGTCTGGGAAGGGGGATTGCAGGCATATTTATATGAGATCAGATCCAGTGTAAACCAGCCCCCATACCAGGAAATCCAGTGGGAGGACCATGACTGCATGTGGATGCAGTGAAGCCCAAGCCTTTTTGTTGGGTCCCTGGTGAAGACCATCGGCACGTCTCTGAACTGGGTCTAGTCAATTCCATAGCACAGGCAGATATCAATCAACCTCAAGAATTGTGACAAAATACTGTGGCCTTAAAATACATGGATGCCACCCAAAAGGGTTGTTGGACAATCTCCTTATTAGAGTCAAGAAGCAAGAGAATAATCAATCTCATTTTTTGCCATGTTTACAGACACACATGCAGCAGCTTGGTATCATACATCCATCCTCATTCCATCGTAAACCACCTTCTGCCATGCCCATGCAAGCCACAGGAGCATCTGCACCACTACAGATGCCAAATCCCTTTAAGTTCGATGGGGATGCATAGTGAGGATATAAGTGACCCTCTCGTTAATAATTTAACAACTTTTTTTTAAAGCGTTTAAGAAGGGTTTTGATGATCCTAGGTGGTCTATCTTTGTGTCATTAAGAATTCTGGTGTTAAGACAAGTCATCCGATCCAGTTCATGAAACAGTTTGTATGGCAATTTAAATCCATTGCAAAAGAGAAAATTCATCCTGGCACCAGGCCGTGTGTTATCCTAACAGTTGGGTACAGATAGTGTGTGTTAGTAGCAACCTGTCCTGAAAGTGGAATGACACTCATAAGTAGCAGATAATAGGAAGAATATTCAAGTGGAGCTAAGTCCCATACGAATGACTTGCACCAAAAATGTATAATATAATAAACAACTTATTAAAATACAAAAAATAATAATTCCACAAGTAATGATAATGAGGAATTCAAAAACCACTGAGAATATGTATTCAAATAGTAATTATAAATAATTTTGATAAGCAGATATAAGACTCATGAATTATAAAATATGCTTTAATAAATCATACCTAGTAATGTTGTAAGCATGTTATTTATAATGGGTCTTAACTTGTATCAGCAGGCAATAGGCAGTTTGTAAAATGTGAGTCTTTAAAATACAGTAGTGTGACAAAATGGATAGTGTGCTACTAAGGGGTGTACAAGGAGAAGAGAAGGAGTCTAGGACATGACTCTGGGTTACACCAACAGGGAGAATGGAAGGGGGGAAGTGGAGCCAGTGGCACACACGAGAAGGAGTCATTAGTGAGGTAAAAGGCAAATCAGTTCAAAATTAAATAAGATAGACTATTAGTCTGAATGAAGGAGGAGAAGGTGATCCACAGTGTCTAAGGCAGATGAAAGGTCCAGTTGGGGAAGCAGAGAAAAGTTACCCCTGGACTTGGCTGAGGTCAAATCAATGGTGACTTTGACCAGGGCAGTGTCAGTGGACTGGCATGCGTGATAACCAGACTGGAACAAGGATGCATTTGTCAGAGAAGAAACTGGTGAGTTGGCTGAATAACAGTTGTACAAACAGTTTGGAGGTGAATGGGAGAAGAACGATTGGGCAGTAGCTAGTGGGTGAAGATAGGTCAAGCTTGTTTTTTTTTTAAGATTAGGTGAGACAGGAGCATGCTAGAATGGTGAGGGAAAAATGCTGGCAGAGAGTGGTAGGTTGAAGAAGTAAGCAAGGTGAGAGTACGTAGTCTAAAAGGTATCTGATATCCTGGGGCCGATTCTGGTTCACATGGAGTGAGCCGTATTCAGCCCTTGTCCCAATGGTTGGGGTTTGCGCATGTGTAAACCCAGACTGCGAATGGCCACAGTGAGTTGCTCACCCGCCAGGCAGTTCGCAGAGAGGAGTAAGGGATGCGGCGGACGGGGGACGGTGGCATCGCTGGGACATGGGAACATTCAGCGTTGCATGGGCATCCCTATGAAAATGCTGGGTGTTTCCATGGGTTTGCATGTTGAGAGACGATGCCAGCTGGGGGTGGGCGGCTGACATCACATGACATCAGCCACTTGCCCTGTCTTTGGCTCGGGCACCCGCAAATATAAGCCAGTTCAGACTGACTTACAGATATATAGGCAATGGCATGGGAAAATATTCAATGGTCGCCGACCATTGAATGATTTCTCCTGCTGTGGGCACATACGAGGGGATGTGTCTTCATAACACAACCCCTCGCATGGTTGCGAGGGGAAATGGCGGCGAGGGGGCAGGTATTTGCCTGGGCCACGTCACAGGGGCTCAGTTAGCTGTGAGTTTCACAACTTATCGAGCCAACCAGAATGACCCCCTTTGTACATTCTTATTCATTGTGTGCTTGCAACTTTATGGGCTGACCACATCTTAATATAATCATCAACTTCAGTTAGTGTGGGGGTATTGCCTAGTTTTCATTACTGCTAGGGGTCCTGAGGGTGAAAAGAAGGCCTAACCATGCATCCCACCCAGCGTTCCAACAGTTTAGCCAGGCCCTGGTAAAATAAGGAGTGGGCGTGGCTACCAAATTGGCATGTGGCCACCAAATGGGGGTGTGGCCTCCAGGGTGTGGTCACGTCAGCATTAAAAAAAACTGAGAGGGAGAGAGAGGACAGGCTCTCCCCAGCTCAGCACACAGCCCTGAGCAGGATGTGCAAGAAGCGGAGAGAGGCTGTGCTGTGGCGGCAGCATGTTCTCTCTCTCCCCACTGCCTGGCTTCCTGCAAAGGGGGAGGGGGGAGTGTGACCTGGGGCCCTCCAGCAGACCTGGGCCTGGGTAAAAAGTACCCGCTCGCCCCCCTCTATCAGGCCCTGATCCCACCTCCCCACGATGCCATAAAAATGATATTGCTGTGTGCACCAGTGGTATTTACAATATTTTTACAGTTATAATGGAAATATATTGGTATTTCGATCGGCGTTAATAAAATATGTTAGCCTAAAGATCTACACTGTTTTACCATAACTTGCTAAAATACATTTGGGATATTTAATGTATATTTATCTACAAGCGAAATGTTCTGCTTTTATGGAGTAATTTCATGTATTGCTATTGAACATTTGTCTTTGTTTGCCACATGTGATTAAATCTACGGAACCGAGAAGAAGTGAGCCAGAAGGTTGTTTGCATTTATAGACTGCTCTCACTTTCAGAAATAATTCATAGGAAATGTCCTGGAGTTTCAAACGCACAACCACAGAGCAGCTTGCACATACTGATTATTGCACTGTGTTTTCATGCATTCAAGGACTCATGCAGCTTCCGCATAAACACAAATGCTGATTTCTGTCCACTTGGAATTGAATCCTTTCAAGTGTCAAATAGAACTCTAGAAAGTCAAATGGCACGGATGAAGATTTAGGAGGATTCGTCAATCTCTACCTGCACATAAAAGGTATATGTACTGAATAGTGCTTTTCAGGGGGCTTATCAAACCGTCACACATCGCCTGCTGTTCTCAGCCCCAAACCAAAGAGTTTACTGTCCTGAAGTTCAGAGATTGAAAACTGAAATTGTGATGTGAAAATAATGATATCCCTAAACCATATGGAGTTTATGGCAAGCTTTTAGGAGATTAGGTTTACAAACAGGGCTATCTATATAATGTTGGATCCGGTGTGCAGGTTTTTTGTAGTCCTCCATAAACGGGAAGCCTAATACAGCTCTTACATTGCTGCTACTCCGGGCAACTGCCAAACATTTAACTAATCTGTATCTGTATACAGGACTTTCAAACATCCACAAAAATGTCCACACATTGGCCCTTATTCTGGTTGGTGCGGATATTCCCGCATTCTTACAGAGCGGTCCGCACGCCACGGTGTTCTGCCGCGTGCGGCCATCGTCCGTAGAAACGCCCACGGGTCCTCCGCATTCGGACGGACTCACTCTTTAAGAACAGGGCGTGTTTACGGACGACATACAAACCATGCGTGTGCGGGAGAAACACTCCGATTCTGCACGGTATGCTCGGGAATACCGCATCCGAACGGGAGCCAAGCGGTGCTACCGCACGTAAGCGGAGTATTTACGCCAAACAACCCACTATTATGTATCTTCTGCAATACATCACATGACCCACTTATTCAATTACCTATCCTCATAAAAAACTTCTTATTTGGAATTGGAATCAATTAGATGCCAATATATCCTTACAAGCATGCCTAACACATGCATTGCACACATTAACCCTTACAGCAATTGAAGTGCAATGGTTTCAATTAAAGCACTGACAAGCGTCCTATTAGTGAGTAATGAGTAAAGGAGTCGATTCTATTGGGTTCAGGTGTTAATGCTTGTAGTCATTAGGCGTACGTTCGCCTACCGCATGAACGAGTGGTGTCCGCTAAGCAATAGTACACTTGTGGACACCGCACATTTCTTCCCTTTTTGATCGCGTGCATTCGGAGTGGTATCCGAATGTACGCCCCCCAACATAAGTGTACTCCCCCGTGTCCGCCCATGTTTCCGCCCCGTTTTGCCCACTTTGAAACTACGCCCATGTGTCATTCCGCATGACGCCCATAATACGCCCATATTTCCCGACTGATTGCGGGGAACAGTTTTGGACGGGATTTGGCCGAACAGGTACGGAGTCAAGGCGTGGCACATGCGCGTTGCGTTCTCCACGCATGCGCAGACGCCGTAAAGACGCGATCCGAAAGTATGCGGTAAAGTACGCGTCAATCAGAATAAGGGCCATTATGCTTTCAAAAGAAAAAACAAAAACTTTAACGTTTTCCAACAGTCTTGTAAAATATAGCAATTAAAAACACACTGGGGGAAATTTACTAAGATGTATATTCTACTTCACAGATGTTGCTATGGGCAACCAATCAGATCTTGTCTACTATCTTCTAGAGGCTGCTAAATAAGAAGTAGATGCTGATTGGTTGCCCATAACAACAGCACATGTGAAGTAGAATACACATCCTAATAAATTTCCCCCACTGTGTCATCCGGTTTGTGTCATCCAGTTGCTGATTATCAAATAGACAGTGTCTACATGGACAGTCAACAGGTCGATACCAAAAATTTCAATGCAATAGGTCGACAGGGTCAAAAGGTCGACATGAACAAAGTTATACACATGAAAAGGTCGAACTTTAGCTTTCACAAGGACTGTCTGTTTGGACTGTTTCCTGACCTTTGTTTCTGTGCTATATTTACCTCTTTGTCCTTTGTTTTATCTATATCTGTGTGCTGTGAAAAATAAATCATTATTTTGGTTTCATCTGAACGGTGTCTCGGTGATAAAAGAACCCGTATCCTCACAAACATCAACATGTTGTAACTTGTCTTAGCCAGGCTTGCCTACCCTCCCGGAATTGCCAGGAGGCACCTGAAATTTGGGTCCCCCCCCCCCCCCCCCCGGGAAGGTGGGCAAGTCTCCCGCATAAGCCACGCAGCCCCCCCCCCGCACCCCTCATCCCTGCTGCATCAAAGTCCATTTTTTGTCAGTCTGCGGTAAGGGGCGGGGCTAAAATGACAAAAATCACATAATTTTGTGTCATATTCGCCCCTCCCCCAATCTGCAGACCCACAAATTGCCTTGTTTGACTGCAATGGGGCGGGGCTTGGTGACGCCCTTCTCGTCTCCTCTCCGGGCTTCTCCCAGAGGGGAGAAAATAAGTGTCAAAAAAGTATGGTCTTAGTTATATGTCCAGGAGTAATAACAAGCTGCCAGGTAATTTGGAATGGGAGAGATCCAGATTTACCACCTACTGTACATATTTAGCATCAGGCTGGGTTTCAAGAGGGAGTAGAAACAAATTATTTGGCTCCAACAACCCACTAAAAGCTAAGTATTAATGTAGCCCTCATGGTGTCACTGGATGAGGGCTACAGGAATTAGTATATGCAAATATAGGGGGGGAAATAGAAAGTTAAACTGTGCCCTCTTATACCCCTTTTACACCAAAGCAAAATCCTGAGTTGTTGCCGAGTCAACCCGGGTCAGTGCTTGGTGTAAATGGGGGTTAAAAAATGGGTAAGTGTACACGGGTAAATGGGCAGTGTAAACGGGTAACCCGGGTCATCCGACATGAGACAAGTTTATACCAATGTGGGAGCCCATACCTCTCGACCGCATCATTCTGCTGTTAGTCTGGAGGATGGGCAGGGGAGCATACAGCCTCCGTTACTGTCTGCTGTACTACGCAGACAGCAGCAGAGCCAGGGAGGAGATGAATAGATGCCTGTGTGCAGCATCCATTCATCTCGCGGACAAAGGCTGGGGGAGCACAGACGCAGGGGGAGTCCGGAAGCTTTCCTGGGTGTTGGGCTTGCCCCCCAGCATGTTGATGATGTGGCGGGGGACCCGGATGCCGGATGTCCCAGCACTTGGAAATTATGTCATCTCCAAGTGAGGCTCAGTGCCTCTGCCGATGTCACCCGCCCAGTATAATGCCGGGGTGGGGGGACACGTTGGTGTAAAAGATGTCAAACGCCGGGTTGGAGACCTGGGTACGACCCGGCATTTTGGTGTAAAAGGGGTATTAGTAATAACAGATTTAGAAATGCAACCAGGAACGGATTTGGATTGAAAACCAGCCTGGAATTTTTTGGAAGCAGTCTTCATGGAGGCGGGATCTGTTTAGGGGGTGGGTTCTGTTGAAGGGGTGGGATTCCTCCTCATAGGGCCATATTCTCAGTTGGACACTGTTGCAGATGTCCTTGTGGCTTTTCCTGCAGTTTAATTTGTGACTTTCCCACCTTTACTCCCTAACACCCCCAAACACCACTCTGTCACCCTCTACACTCTCCCAACCACAGGCAGGTTGGGAGAGTGTACAGGCAGGAACTGGGAATCTTTCCTGTGGATTCAATGGCCAATCTGCCCCTGAATGCACCCCCATTGGTATTAAAATATCAATCTGTTTGACTTTAAATCTAATATGGTGCAGGATTCTGAAATTGGCAGGTTTTGAGCAAGTTAGCAGTCAAATTTAAAGTGCCAATGATAAGTAAGGCTAAACCCTTTAAAATTTAACGGCTAACTCCAAAAAATCTCAGCAGTTTTAGAATGTTGTACTCTATACATAGGCTTGCGCAGCACATTTTATTAGGGGGTGCACCGTCAAAGGAGTGTGCATAGCTCCACCTAATCAGGCGTGTCTTCCATCATCTATTGGCACTTGCTACAATATAAAAAGTCTCTCAGCCACACCAAAATCTCCTGTCTATATCCGTTTTAATCTTCTAATTCCTCTGTGTAACAGTACATGCAAATACAGTCATAAACATATATGGATGACGCAGGTATTTAGGGATATGACAATGGTCTAGTTCAGCGGTTCTAAAACTGTGGGTCCTGACCCCAAAGTGGGTCTCAACCTTCTCAGCATGGGGTCGCGACTCCATGTTGCTGACCATCAGGCTGAGGACTTTTCTAATCTCAGTCAGTGATCCAAGGAGTCTGAAAAATCTGTTTAATTGTCTGTTATTTTAGACTCCTCCCATCATTTTGTGCCTCCACAATGCTGCCATGTATGTGCTGTCTGCTTACTACACATGTGATGTGATGACCTTCTGTAATAACTTGCTGGGGTCCTGTCATTATTTGTATTGTTTGATGGCGTCCCAGAGCAAAATAGTTTGAGGAACCCTGGCCTAGTTCAATTAACAATGCAAACACACATATAATTGATTGATGGGCGCTTCTTTGAATGAATACAGTTCTAAAAAGCAAAAGTCTTTGGTTAAGGGTATTGCTGGTATTGTTAGCAGCAGAGGTGTTCATAAGGGTGGGGCACAGCATTAGGGGGTTCCTGTGCACCCCTAACACTCAATGTGCGCACACCTATGACTCTATACCATTTGGCCCTTAGTATTATAAAACAGATCTGTGCCTAGTTTTTTTTTAGCAATATTGATCTGTTAAATTCATCTGCGCCCAAGTAATATTTAAAATATTGATCTAGTCCTTCATAGAGGTCAATCCAAGTAGGTGCGAGTTGAGGGGTACAAGTTGCCCTTTTTACCTCCGGATTGCAAATTCATTTTAAATTCCAGTTAGAAACTTGCACGGAACCCCTGAACCAGTCGAAGTAAATGTGCATTGTTCCGTTCACACCTCACCGAGGTAGTAAGGGAAAAAATGTATAGTATTTTAAGGTTAAAATGTCAAGACACCGTGAAACACCCCCCCCCACACACACACACACACACATACTAATGACTAATTAGACATTTAGAAGTTTTTAACTAGATGAATAATTAGATGCCAATTGGTTTGAATTCCTGGCAATTGTAAAAATTGGGATGGTGGTATGCGGCTGCAGTTTAACAACGTGTGCATTTTGGCCTTTAGAAAATCTCATATTTATGGAAACTGCAGATAGAATCTTCAAATACTGACATTTTACAAAACTACAATGTACATTTCCTCTATTGTTGCCTATTCTCCATGACGTTCATAATGAGACTGGGTTGGTGCCGGTGGAAAAAGTAGTCTTTTTTCCATTGTGATTAACGTTTCACTCTTATTGGCCATTTCAGGCCATATTGTAATCAACACATCGTGAAAGCAGGTTACATTTACACAATATTTTAAATGTAGATCTCTGCTATTTCGTATGTTTACCATATTGTATGGTCTAACATATTTTGGGGTTTATTTACGGAGATGCGAGTTCTATTGAAGATGGAGTGTTGCTATTGGCAACCAAACGGATTTTGATAAAGCTACCTGGAGTAGCGAAACCGGTCAGGAAATCACCATCCTTAATATTTAAAGGCCTTTGGATTGCAGACCCGATTATTTCCAACTGGACTCCCCTCCATTTTTCCATCTTGGACATAAATAAACTTACCTCTCACGGAACCAAGAGGTTGAGGACATCACCCCGCTTTGCTACAGTCAGCGGGTGGAGTTGGTCATTTGTGCCATCTTGGGCCATTCCTGGATGTTTTATCTTGTCCTCCCTCTGGATTGCTCATTTGGGGACTCCTGTTATTTCAAATGGACCCTTAAAATCGGGACTCCCCTGGCTACTTTTCAACTAACTGCCTAGTTTGGTGAGGATTTATTTTGAGTTTTATACTTTCCCAACTTTTATTCGTAACATTGATGTTTTTAATACTGGCTTAGTAGACGGTAAGAGATAAAATTATGAGAGCTAAAGTACTTGCATATCAGTGTTTACCTAACGTTTAACAGGTTGCATTTTAAAAATGGCAGATAGGAGCTGATTGATCTTTATCTCTCACACTTTAATCTCTTGACACGCTTTGGCAAATACCCCCTATATCAAATATATTCTAGAATTATTCATTTGAATTGTTTTATTGGAACACTGTTACCCAACCCTTACCCAGTTTCCTTTACTTTAAGATACATAACTCAAGCACTCAGAAGGCCTAAGAGTTCACACGCATTGCAACTATTATGAGACCTTTATGAGAACAGGGTATTAAAAAAAAGCCTGCAGTATTATGTGTGACCCTGGTCACCCACATTGGAGGCTTTACTGTATGTTAAATTACCATCAAACAGGAGGTTTAGAGAGCTAATGTATCGTACCAATTGACTGCATGACAGTTTCTTTCCGTCATCAGTTCGTATGCTGATATGCAACCAATCGCAGTACAAATTGTTCTCAAAATGGGCAAAACCATGTGCACTGCAGGTGGGGCAGATGTAACATGTGCAGAGAGAGTTAGTTTTGGGTGGGGTGTGTTGAAACTGAAATCTAAATTGCAGTGTAATAATAATGCAGCCAGTATTTACCCTGCTCAGACACAAAATAACTCACACAAATCTAAAGCTCTGTACACATGCATTGATTTTTCCAGATTTTTGATTCGATTGTGCTTATAGAAGCAAAATCAAATCGAATCCTAAATGAAATTGAATGGTTTTTGTGTCACTTTCGATCTACATTCGATTCCCTTTTTCACAAAATCGAACAGAAAAATCTACTGTGCAGCCAAGGAAATATCGAATTCGATCTAGTAAATCGAATGTGTACAATATACCATGAATGTATATCGAGTTCGATATCGAATGCAAAAGTACAGATCTAATGCCAAATCGAATGGAAAGATCTAATGCCAGATCTAATAGAAAATCAAATCTAACATAGAATCAAAAGCAAATTGATGTGTGTGTACAGGACTTAACGCTCTCATGTTACATATGTGACATGTTACATATCTGCCCCACCTGAAGTGCACATGGTTTTTACCATTTCGAGAACAAATTTGTACTGCGATCAAATCTGAATAAAAGCCCATACACTCTGGGCAACTTTGAGCTGAAAGTCACTCAAAACAGCAGGTTTGAGCCGCTTTCAGCTCAAAGCCGCCCAGTGTGTATGGCCCGGTGATGAGCGGTGATCGCTGCTGGGCGCTCCCGCAACATCAGCGGGAAAGCCGTTCATCTGCTGGTTATACCTTGAATGCTTGAATTGCAAAAAAGTTGAAATTCTTAATTGTCTTCAAATTTATTAATCCTAGCATGTGTCAACTTACCAAAACTTGTTGCTATGAAAAACAGCTACTTTTCTACTGAGACCTTCCATACAATATTCTCCCATTCTCCGCATCACAGCATATTCTGGATATTAAGCCCTGTCTGGAACCGGGCATAGTTTGAGTTTTATTTGAAATCTGCCAGTGACATTTGAAAAGGTCATTTTTTGGATAGGACTGTTTCTCTTTCTCTTATCTACAAAACAGACATGCTCAGTAGGAATTCAGTATTAAAAGATTTTCACATTTAGTTAATAAAATATACAGTAATGTATTTTGCATGGAGTAAAACATGGATCTGTAGAGATCATTAGTCAGTGTTCTTTCAAAATGTTTCACCTGCAAAATATCTATCTTGTTTTGGGCTACAGGGATAATAGAACATACTGTGAAAATCAAACTCATTTTTCGCAACACATGCATTTGTACCTGTGTTCTTGTTTCTAAATATTCAAATAACTGCAAATAAGAAACATTTATGTCTGTAGTGTTCGTGAAAATCCACAGTGGACTATGTATCTTGGCAGAAGCAATGCATCCCTTTGAATTTAATGAGTTAACCCTCTGAGTGCCAAGTGAATTTGTCAAAATACATGTGAAAATGCCCAAGCAAACATTTGTATTCACCATAATGACATGTAGGGTGAGATGTAATAGGATGAGAGCAGTGGTGGCTCCTACCTTATTGGGGGAGGGAGGCTGCCTCTGACTGCAGCGGGGGTATCACGGTTCAGGCAGTCCCTCCCCCTGTCGCCGCCGCCGCTACTTCCTCTCCTCCCAGCGCCTGCGCTGTGATGACAGGCGCCGGGACTGACGCATGCGCAGTACAAACATGTGTACTGCGCATGCGGCCAGCTTCTATGGGCTGCTTTGGCAACAGCCCATAGACACAATCTTGGTCCCGGCGCCTGTACGATATTAGTTACAGTCACCGGGACCAGCGTGTGCGCAGTACCGATATAGGTACTGCGCAATCGCCATTTTTGCATGGCAGCCCGCACAAAGGCGTCCCAGAGGGAGGGAACGCCTTCAAATGGGACTGCCTTTGTGACTGGCAGGTCGGACTTCCAGTTGGAAGTCACTGCCAGTCACAGTGAAGCCAGTGCACAGACTGTCTCACAGGCTGCATCTGGCTTCACTACAGTGGCGGATTTTACCTGGGGGGGTTGCAACCCGGCTGCAGCCCATAGGTAAAAATCGCCACTGGAATAGAGATTCAGAAAGTGAGAGATTTGGTAAGAAATCTTCAAATTTTTTAAAGCAACAATTATTTACACTGCAAAATAAGAATTTTTCTGCCCATGCTGAAGCCCAAGGCTGCGTTCTAGGGGTCCCGGAGAAGCACAGAAGCCTTCTGGTTAGTATGTTTTCTTTCAACACGAAGCCTATATGGATTCTACTGGGCAAGGGGACCGATTCTTCGTGTCAACGTAGTGTTGGTGAGAATTGCATGTATGGGCTTTGTGGGTAATAAACTTTTACTGTTCGTATGTGTCTGTGTATTTTTCACTACTTGTACTGTAGTGGAATTACTTCCAGGGCCCCTTTAATGCCCCACATGCTGGGGCTTGTGGTTCTCCATGTCCCTGTATGCGGTGCAGGCTTGCTGGGATTGTAGTTCAACAACAATACACAATAGTTGATTCTACTTTTACACATTTATCAGGGGACTCTTACAAACTTATTTTGTCCCCTGTATTTTGGGAACCAGGACCGGCACTTGAGTCTGGTGCTGGTTTTAGAAAATCCTGGGGATCCCTAGTTGGTTTGCCCTGCGATTTTATGAAACCAGGACCAGCTATTTGATCCCAGGGCTGGTTATGCTCGGGGGGGGGGGGGGGGGGGACACCATGCTGGGCTTTCTTTTTACACAAAAGTGCGCATGTCCGAAAATGTGCACATTTTCTTGACTAAAAATCACACATTTTCATGACACAAAAAATCGCACCATATCGCACTTTTTGCTGCAAATTCGCATATCATTAAATAGTTGAATTCAGGCACAAAAATGCTATTAAAAAATGCAATAAGGTGCGATTTCGGAAACCTACTAAAATTCACATCCTATTAAATGTCACCCCTAATGTGTGGTATAATACTTCAGGGCAGCTGAGAAATAACAAAGGAAAATCATAATACATATGTGAGGAATATGCCAAGTAAGATTGAATGTTGTATAACTGAACTTTACTGGTGAAAAAAAAATGATGTTTGATTATGCAAAAATGAATAATAGTATGACATGCTAATCATCGTTATAAATATCTTTTGCCTTCTAATGCCTGAAGTCCAACATTTAAACTTTTCTCTGTAGCATTGAGGGTTAATAGTGTTGGGAGATGTAATAATGCCTGTGAAGTAACCCTAGCTGTCCTCTAAATGCTGTTGTGATGAATTCATACATTTGGAGCTGTGAAAGCTCAGTTAGTTTATTTTCAAATGCATGTGGAAATGTTTGGCTGTTTTCCTGCAGTCAGATTGCGCATGCATTATTTGCTTTAGAAAGCAGCAGAAAAAAAATAAGAGCGGTTTGTAAAACATCGTATTAATTAGGAATATAAATCATGAGCAATAGGATGATTTGTAAAGGGCCATTTCGACATGATGATTGCTAACACATTGATATAATCAGTATATTACATGTGAGGTTGCTCATCAACTCATTCTCAACCTCGATCAAACACACAGTAATGCTCTTTCTTTTTAAACAGAATAGTAGGATGCAGGAGGATGGATTCGGTATGAAATCCCGACGGTCAATATCCGACAGGGTCAAAATCCCGAATGGTTTAAAATACAGAAAAGGACAAAATCCCGACAAGGTCAAAATCCCGACATTTAAAATCCCGACAAGGACAAAATCCCGACATTTAAAATCCGACAAGGTCAAAATACCGACATATAGAATGTACAGGTGAAACAGTCAACATGACTTTGTGTCGACAGGCCGCGAGGTCGACATGGGTTTTTTCACTGCAGAGCACGGAGGAAAGAGAAGCTGATCTAGTGCCTGAAGGGGCTTACCAGAGCAGGCAGACTTCTGAGGATGATCTTCCCCTGCTGCAAAGTATGTATCCCCACTATTGTGGCCTTGTCTGAATGCATAACCTCCAACTATACAGAATTTGCCAATACAGTACCGTTTTTTTAACGGTCTGTACCGGCAAATAACATCTGTACAGAATGTACCGGCTTTTTGTTTTCGTCCGACTCCTCCTGGCTCCAGGCTGTCAGTGGTGCACTCTCCCCTGGCCCATTCCCAGGGGACAGGACCGTGCATGAAGCGCAGCAGAGAGAGCTGTCTGAGGCTGAGCACAGCGTGGGGTGCGGCGGCCGTGGGACCCGGATCATCAGCTGCAGCCAGCGGCGAGCAGAGGCTGGAGCACATAAATTAAAGCAGCAAGGAAGGTGGCTACATTATTTGGTCAATCTCTTCTCATTCATGTGACATGTGCTGCAGCTCATTCTTGTGACATGTGATGGCTGCTGGCATATTAAATAAGTAATGAATTTATTTTCAATGTTCTGCCTACAATATTATGAATAATAAAAAAAAATTACATTTAAAATTGTAGGCAGAATATTGAAAATAAATTCATTTATTACAAATCTGTGACATGTAACATTAATTGAATTCACCCATGGCCATGCCCCATTTACCCTTTACCATGCCCAATTTACATGTGGCCACACACCCTTTCTGAATGTGTACTGATTTGTGCCCTTCAGATGTTGGAGGGTATGTGAATGCTGTCTGATGAACAGGACACAACAGTGTGCACTGTGCAGCATCCTGAAACTGACAGCCGAGACAAGCACAAGAGCCTTCCCGTGCACACACAGCTCATAGACATCTTTATTGCTGACCCCATGCCTAGCCCATCACTGGACAGCAACAAGAGACTGAGTTAATTGCACAAAAGCAGAGTGGAATGCAGCAGGGTTTTGGCTGCCTCCTGTGCGGATCCTAGCACTCAGCTGCGAGGAGAGAAACAGCAGTGATTATCTTGCAGAAATCCCTTTGTTTTTTTTAGGGAGGGGGTTTATATCCAGGAAGCACGGCAATTGCTGGATGGAGGTAGGTGTGTGTGTGTGTGGGGGGGGGGGGTCACTGAATGCAGCATGCTTGGTGTGCTACATATTTACTTCAGTTGGGGTCTGTCTCTGAGTGCCGGTGGCTGGGCTGCTCATACCGGGGTGCCTGACGACTGCATCATCCCTACTTTTCACCTTTTAAAGAGGTGGAGTTCAATTCAATGCAGCATTAACATTGTCAATGTGCGGTGCCACCCTCTAGTGACCGTAGGCAATTGCCTAAAGCTGCCTAGTGGTGGCGCCGGCCCTGCCCCCGGTGGGTATAGATGCGAGGACTCAGGATGCCCTATGCCTGTAATGGTGGTGTCCTCTCTTTCTCTTTGGGTATATGGGCAAAAGCTTTACTTCCAAAGACATAAAGATGACTGACACTTGGCTTTTTCCCCGACCAGGCCTCCAGTGACGTTCTTCCTTTAACAGCTACTGTAGGTGCTCGATTTTTCAGGTAAACTGCAGTAGATACTGTTTCAGCCCCAAATCTTATTTCCAGGCCAGCGTCACTCAGCATCGTTTGAGTACTCCACAATTTTTGGATGGATCATGGATGTCTGTAAAAATTGTTTCTTCTCCAATTCTTAGAAGTACTCTGATTGACCCAGCTTGTAATGCAGTAAGGACCTTGATCCCGATCCCTTAAACTGTAGTGAGTTCACACGGTGTCAAATAATTGAACCAATGTTGATTGCAGCTAAAATGCCTAGTGACTCCTGAGTCCACATACCAGCAATCCTTCCTGTAGTTGTCTGCTACTTTCAGTGCTGACTAGTCTTGCCGCTTCTGCCCACCACTGGTATTTTTCTTCCTGCCATCTGAAGCTTTACGTTCTATCTTGTGACATACGAAACACTTGAACTTGTGCTTCCTAAACTTTGCACCCTTTGTGATCAAGGTAGAACCATCAGCTATGGTCGAGACGGGAATACGTCCTGAAACTACAGTAGCTTGGCTCTTACAATTTCAGTCATTATCTTGATGTCGTTTGACTCTAAGGCAACTACTAAGTAGTGAAATTCTGACGTCACATTCTGCAGAATCACCATCACTACTTCTTCCTTGTCCACCTGTGCTCCGACAGATGCCAATTGCCGAGCTATCTTCATCAATGTAGTCGTTAATGTCCTTGCAGGCACTCAACTTCATTCCACATGCGCCTCAAACTTATTCTTCTCATTAGACCTTTATCTTCGTACACACTTTGCAGAGCAGTCCGCATGTCCTTGGCAGACACTTTCGCTCTAATCAATGAATAGACATGCTGCTCCACAGCTAAACCAATCGTACCAATGGCTCTGTCTACCTCATCTGGGTTTGGACTATCTCCTGGCTGTGACCGTGACCTTCCATAGCTTTTCCATCTGAAGCTGCATTTCCATGGCGAACTTTCATGTAGTGTAGTTCTCCAAACCATTTAGCTTAGCAAAGCTCTTACTATTCCCTGTGTTATACATTCTCATTAACTCTTCTATAAAATGTAATTTTAAGACTTGTCTTTGTGTTCTTTTATATTCAGTGCTAATACTCAGCTTTTAGGGGATTAATCTTCCAAGCACACAGGGTCTGGGCCCATAACCTGTTGGCAGAGTATATATCATTGATGGTGGTGTTGTTAGATGACACAAGTTTTTGGAAGCTTAACCAGGAATTGTGGTATAGTGTAGTAATATGCACAGAGTTAACATGTATTCAGGTATGCAGATGTAGTGGTATATAGCAGATATATATCACAGGCAGGTGTATACAGGTGTATGGTACACCCACACAAGGGGACAGAAGCGCAAAGGGGACAAAGCTTTCAGGGCTGATACTGCTGCTGCCGCTTGTTGCTAGGAGACGGTTGCAGAGCGCACCTCTCCAACAAGAAGATATCACCTCCAGCCCCCGTTGTGCTCTTCCCATATTCTGCTGCATTGGAGAAAAGCAGGCTGCACCCTCTGGTGTCTGGTTGCTTGGTGTATATGGTTAGCAGGCCTGTTACAGGGGAGCCAGTTCCCAAGGGGGCTTCAGTGGGTGTACCCCACTCCCCAAAGATACTCCTACACGCCAAAAGTAGTTAGTACATGTGGAGTGATGTGTCTTTCACCTGGCAGAGATGGTGGCAGCAGCATTGGGACTGGCAAGGATGGTACATTCCAAGATGGGAGCTGGGAAGAGGGGGAGTGAGGTGCATGCATGGTGCATGGTAGCACTCACAGTATCCAATCCCAGTTGCCAGATCCATTGGTATATAACTGAGCTGATCACATAGAGTGCCCTGTTTTAAATAAAGTACCTGCATACTGTGCCTCAGGTACAGGGTCTGTAACATTATTGTGAAGGATCTGTACTGTGCTGCAGCTGCAGCTGTCACATGTATAACAGCAGCCACATTATTCTGCTATAACAGTACTGATAGTATGGAACAGTATATCACAGAAATGACAGGGGCATTATAAGAAATGAGGAGGACCTTGTGCAGCCTCCTCCATTCGTGGCCACTCCCTTCTGCCAGCATCACAAGCACAAGAGAGCAAATCTGTGGGGAAATAGAACTGTGGCCATATTCCTGCCAATTCCTTTACTATGCATGTGCAAAACACCATGAAACTGGCAGCTACAGCATTGTCTCAGTGTTTTTTACAGTGCTGATACTGCTGACATGGGAATCTGGATAAGTAAATATTCAAGAAATGGGTGCTGCATGTGCTGTGTAAGCTCTCCCGGACTCATGGACATGTGTGCACTGCACACACTGCATCCATTATAAATATGCCAGGGAGTAATGAGATAGATGCTGTATTAAGGCAAGGTACATAACCATGACATGGCATACCATCACCTGAGCATTCCCTTGTACCCCTTGGTTCCCAAACACTGCTAAGGGGTGCTACTACTGTGTAGGCATAATGTGTATAAGAGCCACTACTTTTCCTGTGGGCTTAATGTGTATAAGGTGCACTACTCCTCCTGTGAGCATAGTGTATGTAAGGAGCACATCTACTGTGTGGGCATAATGTGTGTAACAGGCACTACTACTGACCTGTATGACATGTGAGACACTCTCACCTGAGTACCTTTTCTGCACATCTTTGATCAACACTCAACACATTTCCAGCAGTATATACTACTGCACTTTTCTGTAATGCCCACATGAACCCTCAGGCTCTTCACAATTAATATATAGACCTACAGTATGTCCACTCAACTAGCTTTAATATAAAACTTTGGATTTTTTCGTATCAATCTGTTTCCACACTTTGTGGTCAAACTCCTGGTACAGGATAATGGTGAGGCTGGTGGTGGGGAGAGCCCAGGCTGGAAACAGAGTTGACCAAGTGGCTACACAGTCCTATGGTGCCCTGCTATAATTGTCTGAAATGTGAGGCTGGGGGCATGACTGAGACATTAGAGGAAAACCCCAGGGATTTGTTTCCCCTTTATGGAGGTGACATCTGGAGGACAGTGGGTGCCAGGGCTGCTGTGGGGAAGGATAGCACAGATCTCAGGCATCACCCAATCTCTCCCCACAAAGAGTGTTTCATAGAGGGTCCCTTGTGGGTGGCACTCCAGGATAACTGGCAGGGAGCACTGGGCTTCTTTGACTCTGGTGGGGTGCAACAAGAGCCCTTTGCTTAGCTCTCTGGACCAACAGGCCTGCAGCCTCTATGGCACCAAGTATAGGGACATTTCTATTGACGTTTCCATCACAGCAGCTGGCTCTATAGAGAGAGAAAGATGCAGTGCAGTGGGACTCGTGTAGGGGGAGTGCAATCTGGACCCTATTGCAGCTGCATCTCATGAACAAACTGTAGTTTTTACAATGAATGCATCGATTTCCCTTCATCACATTCCCAACATTAAATTAATACCATTTCAACAATACATTTATTTCTCAGCAAATACATTGGTTGTACACATATTTAAAAAAAATACTATTCAACATACGAAAAAATAGCAGCCACATATTTAAATGTAATAAAAAAAAATGACTTTTAGTTCAGTTGAAATTAAAAAAATAAATAAATAAATATGCAGTTCTGTTCTCAAAAATATACTGCAGAACCATCAGAGTTTTGCTTGTGTGTACCTGGTGTCCGAATTTTATGTTCACATTGGCCTACAACGGCATATCCTATAAATAAAGTCCCAAGTTGGAAATTCGTTTTCAAGAATTGATCACTTTAGCTCCGAGCATTCACTGTTTTACCAATACTACAATATTTTATAACTGAGGACATCATTTACTTGTTCAACAAAAGCCAGAAAAAATAGAAATGATCCAGTGTAGCATTTTATATACTGTAGCTGCAGTTCAGCAAGAATGGACTGGTAATAATCAGGGGAAAATACAACAGTATACAAACTTGATCATTGTTTTCTTTATAATTAAAGGTGGCTTTTATGACCTAATTAAAATAATGTGGACTTAATAATTCCAAGCTAAAAACCATTGGGATAATTTGCAAATACACATCTGCAATAGATTTCGGAGTAATGGCAGGTTCATGGTAGATCATTGATTCCAAGGTAGATTATTGAGTATATACAAGCATAAATATATGGTGGTAAGGTGCGCGTGCTAACAGCAGCTGGTATAGGGATTGTCAGTCCCAGGAAAAATATATACATGGAAAAAAGAAAGCATAACCAGCACTGGCTTGTTTCTCAAATTATTCGGAGAATGGCGGTTTCTGGATATTAAAATGATTTCTAAAAATGAAACAGATATAATTAAACACATACATATAAAAATTATATATGGGCTGGACACATGAGGAATATATTTAAAAGATTTTGAAATGATAACCTTTGGACACTTTTAGACTCCTATATGCAGGATAATAGTGACTGGAGGGAAGGTCTCTAATATAAGCAGCAATATATTAGCAGGTGGCCGGTTCCAGATGCATATTGAGATGGTAAACAAATGTTCTGGTAGCTTGTCCGGTATACCTGGGAGAGTTGTATCGGTCGCTGCAGGTCCAATCTTTGAACTTGTGAAAGATGACCAGATAGAGATTGTTAGTCCCAATTCCAGTAGGTGATTAGATGTCAATTTGTAATCCTTGGTAGTCTTGGTGGTGTCAGGGTAATGGGCTTCTGAAAGGCTCTATGCGTTTACCTGGGGAAGGTCTCCCAGCTTCCTCAGGAGCAAGTTAAAATGTGTCAGACTGTGTCCATATTTATACCCCTGGACCTTAATGGGGAAGGGTGAGCAGCTGTGTGATTGCTGCTAGTGGAAAAGAAACCGTGATTCAAAATTATAACATTGTTATATATATTTAGTATAAATCATTATGTCAGTGGTCGTACAGTATAAAAACTGTTTTGAATAATATAATATGCATAAACAAGTTTGTACATACAGATAAAGTTTTCTTTGATATATCTATAGAGTAATTTGATAGGTTCACAATGTCACGTGACCGGGATCCGGACCACGTGACCCGGAAATAAGAGGAATGATTGAGCTTCTCATCAGAGAGGAAGAGAGATCTTGTATTTGATTTGTTCTATATTGTGTGAGATTAGCGCTATGCACCCACTTCAAATCAGTGACTCGCGTGGTAGGAGACCGCACGAGTCACATTATTGTAGTGGGATCCTGGACAGTCACTTCCGGGTGTGTGATTTGAGCGTCCTGCGTGGCCTGTAATTGGCGGACCCAGGTCACGTGATCGGGTCACATCTCTATGGAAGCTTTAGCATATAAATCGTAGTAGGTAGTTATGGTTACGGCTAGACTGCATTTTGGTCACATGATCAGGAAACACATATTAATGAAGGAGAGACATGTTACACATAGAGTGATGATACACTAATATGGGAAAAACTTGTACTCACAAATTATAAGGAATAAGAAGGTGGCAATCCTAGGGAAAGTGGGATATAATATACATCATATCTAGCATCAACAATGTGAATCATAATATATATTATACAATATTTTATTGCAAATTTTGGTATATAGAAAAATAAATTAAAATAAAAAATTATATAGAAAATATATAAAAAATATATATAAAAAATACACATAAATATAAATAAGAATAAAATGAGAATTGCATTCAAAGATCAATTATAAAGTTATGTGCATCAAGAACATAAAAAATATAGGTTTATAGTAAATGTAGGTTTATATATATATATCAGAAAATTCATCTATGTAATACATACGTGTATATCCTGGTATTGTGGACCGCGTTCACCCAACCAGTTCGTCACAGTGCGCAAGCTGGGGACGTTGTACCACTATATCCAGTATATATCCGTGGAAAGATGAATAAGGTTATAATACTGAATTTAGTTCCATTTGCTCGTTTAGGCCCTCTGGATGTAATGAGTTGACTTTCAACATCCAGTATATCTCTTTCTTACAGAGTTCTTTGAACCTGTCTCCACCTCTCTGTGTGGGTCTGATGTTTTCTAGCCCCACAATGGTTAGGGATGATGGATCCCCATTGTGTATTTTACTAAAGTGTCTGGATACACTATGTGTGTTGAGTTTTTTGATTATATTTCTCCAATGTTCCATAAATCTGATCCGCAGAGCTCTTGTTGTGCGGCCGATGTAGTTACATCCACATCTTAATAAATAAATGATGAAATTTGTATCACAATTCATAAATGATTTTAACTCAAAATTTTTGTTTGTCTTTGGCATGGTTATTGAGGCTAGTTTTCTAGGTATATGAGTGCACATTGTGTCAAAAAATGGTCAAAAAATTGGTCAAAAAATGGTTTATGATCTTGTCTGGTTTTTTCAAATTTTTTAGATGACTGGGTGCTAATATTGTTTTGAGTGTTCTGTTTTTCTTATATATCACCTTGGGTTGGTTGGGTAAAATATTGTTTAGAATTTTATCCTGTTTAAGGATTCTGTAGTTACGGGATATGATTTGTCTGATGGGATATGCACAGTTGTTATATTTGCATATAAATGCTAGATCTGTGAAACTTTCAGATTGTTCAGTTCCACTTTTTGGGGCCCTGTTCTTTTTAAGTTTGTTGTTCCCTAGCAGATCTTGTCTGTCCATCATGGGCACTTCTAGAAAAGCCCTTTCAACTAGTTCTGTTGGATATCCTCTTTCAAAAAATGATTGCTTCAAATCTGTAGCTTGGATATACAAGCATAAGCCTGCTGTATAGAAAGCTTGTTTCAGCATTTTTGCTTTCTTAAATGTAGTTTGTTATGGTCAGCCTGTATGTGCTGATTTCATATTGTACCCTAGAGAGCATAGATGTAAAGCATACTTACCTACCCTCCTGCAATGGCCGGAAGGGTCCCGAAAGTTGGGTCCCCCTCCCGGCCCCTTGAAAGGGTGGGCAAGCCTCCCGCATTTAGCAGGCCCCCCACTTGGCCCCTGCACTGCCTCCCTTGCCAGTCAAATACCAGCATTTGCAGCTCTTCTGGGAGGGGCAACGAGGCAAATCATGTCATTTAGTACTACCCCCACCCGAAGAGCCATGAATCACACATTTACAGGACCCAGGGGTGGGGCTTAGTGGGGATGGAGCTTAGTAGGGGTGGGGCTTAATGTTGGCAAGTCTCGCCCCCAGAAAAGCTGCAGAAGGTCTCCTCTCCGGGCAGCAAGTACAGTTTGATTTAAAGTCTACCTAATTTTTGCTAAAGTGCCAGTGCTGAGTGATGTGCTTAAGCACTGATCGTTCACATGAATGCACACCTGAGATGCACCCACGTTGAGTGAAGGATGGTGGAACAACAATTTCTTTATTCAAGCCAAGATCTATTCCTGCTAGTAATGGGTGGAGAGTGAGCTACCAGGACCGTATCATGGCGAGCAAAGCTACCCCATGAAGGTACCCTTTGTGCAAAACTGCCCTGTGTGCCATATACAGTAATTAAGGCTGAAAAAGGACATTAGTCCATTAAGTTCAACGTATAAGTCCAGGGGTGCTGCCAATTGTGCGGTGTCAGTTCAGGAGTGCTGCTAAGTGTGCCATATCAGTTCAGGGGTGCTGCTAAGTGTGCCATATCAGTTCAGGGGTGCTGCTAAGTATGCTGTATAATTTCAGGGGTTCTGCCATGTGGGCCATATAAATCCATGGGTGCTTCCAAGTGTGCCATCTAATTCCAGGGGTGTTGCCAAGATTGCTGTATAGTTCCAGGGTTGCTGCTCGTTGTGTAATGCATCAGTCCAATGGTCCTGCTATATCAGTCCAGAGGTGCTACAAAGTGTCCGTATCATTCAAGGGGTGCCAAATTAGTCATGGGCAGTGGCGTAACTATAAATTTTGCTCCCCCCTGCCAAAAAGTTATTGGCACCCCTCCCACCCAGGCTCCTCTCTAGCGTGTTTCCCCAGCGTGTGACGTGATGACGTCACACGCATAACGGCGAAGCAGGATAGAGGAAGAGAGGCCAGCAGACATGCTGCTTTCCTTGGCTCCGATGCATCCCAGGTTGCCCTAGCACGCCCATCCGCCCATCCTGTACACAGTGGCCAATAGCCGGCTCTGTGTACAGTCAATTGAATCTGTGGGGGGATTTTTCGTGTCTGCAATGGCCGCACCCATGCCTCGGCTGACTCGCCTCCAGTGCTCAGCTAGTGGGAAGAGGCAGGCAGCAGCATGTCAATGCGTCGAGTGGGTGCCGGCACCCACACAGACCCCACTGCCGCTTGCTCCCCCAAGCGGCAGTAGGGGCTGCCTTACAGTAGATACGCCATTGGTCATGGGGTTTTGCAGTGCTAACATCACCTGTCCCCATGGCTCTGTGTATAGATTATGTGCACATGGCAGAGCAGCACTGACAGGGAGGACTCCCAACTGCCCGAACACCCAGTGTGGAAGACTGCTAGCCATGGGTGGGATGCGGGACAGTTGAGTGGTATGGGTTTGTATACATTAATGACCAGAATCAGTCCTTATGTGCTGATATATATTCTGAGTAAACATGGCTCATAAGCTTCCAGTGCAGAAAAGCACTTGCAATAACTTTGCAAATGCTGCTAATCTGATGTATTGCAGAGTCTGATAATGGTTAAATATACACTACATTGCATTCTCTTTTTTTAACATAACTTTCCCCTTTTTGGTTACAGCTCTGCATCAGGGATGTGGTATAGGGTTCCGACAGTCGGGATCCCAACAGTCATTAGCCCGACGTCGGGATCCCGACTGCCCGGACTCTAACAGCATGGTGAGCGCAACAAAGCCCCTTGCGGGCTGGCTGCGCTTGCCACACTGTGGGCAAGGTGGCTCGCTACACTCGCCACCTATTCTATTCTCTCTCTATGGGTGTCGTGGACCCCCATGAGGGAAAATAGCGGGTGGCCGTCGGGCACTCGTCTGTCAGCGTTTTGACAGTCGGGATCCTGACGTTGGGTAAATGACTGTCGGGATCCCGACTGTCGGGACCGCGTCCGGCCCCCCTGCATCAGAGCCGCTGCCTGTACAAGGTTTTCCTTTATTAGAACAAGCTTGTGTCATTCTTTGGCCCATTAACTTAAATAACCCAATAAATTTAAGGTTCCAGATCTATTGCATCATTGTTTAATATTTTGCTAAATATCAATATTTACATATTAGCTCTATATTTGTTACAGGAATTACTTGCCAATTTGATGTGTCTTCCATGAAAATGGATATACAGTAAATATCCATTCATAATGAACAGTAAATAGAAACGGCAATGCAATGTATGACTGAATTACTATCAGTAATGTAGTGCCGTATTCAGTGGTGTAAATAAGCAGACTTGCAAGGCATAAATATAACAGTATTGGAGTACAGCTGTCACAAACAATAATTTAGATCAACATCTCTGACAAGAAATAATCCCATAATGAGGGCACATTTCAGCTGGAATTGTAAGATTTAGTAGCGCTTGATAAAAAGGTGGACACAAATTGTTTGCAATGCCGATATTTGCATAGCTAAGCGATAATACAACAATAAAGAAATACATTTCATTTATTTTCTAAAAATAGTCATACAGTACTTCACTAATTTGAGAGCAAGAGAAATAAAAATTACATCAAAATTATTTTTTTATTAGCTTTAGTGTTTGAGCAACACCTCTGCTGCTATGTGTACTTCAGTAATAGAGTCGTTATGAAAAGTTATTCTAAAATAACCTGATAGTTTCATGCTACAGAAAATAATAACAGTTGTTTCCTTTCAATCAATCTCAAATAAGTGTCAGAAGCGCTGCTGTGGTGCCACCGCAGCAGCGTCCCGGCGCCTTTAGAAGGGCGGTCCGGGCACTTCCGCCCGGCGAGCGCCGGACAGCCGGGGTGACGTCCGCCTGGCCGTGGCGCGTCACTTCCGCCAGGCTGGGGGACGCTGGATGTAGTCTGGCTGCGTCGCCCGGCGGTTGCCAGGCAACCAGGAGACGCCGGGCGGCGCGCGCCCAGACAACGGCGGCAGTTAATTAAGCAATCATGGGGGCTGGTGTCACGGCGGGGGCAGATTGGTCAGCACATCCCTTTTAAGGGAGCTGGCCCAGCACAGCCCCGCCGGTGATATTGTTTCCTCACAGAGGATTTACGCTCGTTTTGGGGTACCGTATTGTACCATTTTTTGTGTTGGCGTATTTTGCGTTTGGTGGCACCCCGTTACTATTGTACAGGTGCTTGTGGCTTGGCCACATTCCCCGTCCTTGGCCTGGTGCCGTTAGACAGGGTGTTATATTCAGTTAGGCCCTAGTAGTCAGATCCTCCTTTTGGTCCGGTCCCTGACAGTCGCCGTGGGCTTGTCCCAACATAAAACCTGGTTGCATCGGGGTTGGAGCGGGCTTAACCTGCTCCCTCGAACGCGGCGACTAAAGGAGAAGCCTAGCACCTTGCAGCCTGCGGTCACTTGCCCGGGACGGCCAACAGAGTTAGTGTAGGACTTTGCCGTGACCGTTCTAAACAGCGGTCCCGGCTGAGGGCTCAGCCCACCACCAATCGCTGCATACACCCACGCACGTTACAATAAGAACCAGAGATGTGCACCTGCCACTTTTCGGGTTTTGGGTTCTGATTACCTTGAGGTTTTGGGTTCTAATTGGTTTTGGCAAAACACCTTTTTGTGTTTTGATTTTTTGGGTTTTGGGTTCTGATTTTTTGTTAAAAAAGCATAAAAACTGCTAAAATCGCAGAATTTTGGTTTTTATTTTTTGCTCCTATGCTATATTAACCTCAAGAACATTTATTTCCACTCATTTCCAGTCTATTCTGAACAGCTCACACCTTACAATATTGTTTTTAGGGCAAAAGGTTGCACCGAGGTAGCTGGATAACTATGATAAGCCACACAAGTGTGCGGCACAAACACTAGACTGATATGGCACACTTAGCATCCCCTCTAGGCTGATACTGCACACCTAGAATTACCCCTGGACTGATATGGCACATTTAGCATCACCCCTGGACTGATACGGCACATTTAGCATCACCCCTGGACTGATACGGCACACTTAATAGCACCCCTTGACTGATACGGCACACAGAATCATCCCTGGACTGATATGGCACACAGCATCACCCCTGGACTGATACGGCACATTTAGCATCACCCCTGGACTGATACGGCACACTTAATAGCACCCCTGGACTGATACGGCACACAGCATCGCCCCTGGACTGATATGGCACACAGCATCACCCCTGGACTGATATGGCACACAGCATCACCCCTGGACTAATACAGCACACTTGGCAGCACCCCATGAATTGTACAGAAGACTTGGCAGCAACCCATGATTTATATGACACATTTGGCTCACCCCAGGAATTATGCGTCACACATGCGGGCACCCCTGACCTGATACAGCACACATGGAATTATACGGCACAGATGGCGGCACTCCTGGACTGATATGGCACACATGGCGGCAGGCATGGAATTATACGGCAGACATGGCGACACATCCTGCAGTAAAAAAAAAGAAAAACTTTTATTCTTTTAATTTAAAAAAAAGAGCAGCACACCTGGAATAATACAGCAGACTTTAGTAACACCACTTGAATTATACGGCACTCTTGGCTCACCCCTGGACTGATACAGCACATTTAACAGCCCTTGGAGTAAAAATAAAAAAAAAAACACCTTTGTTTTCTTTTCATAAAAAAAGGGCAGCTCCCCTGGTCTGATACAGGACACATGCGGGCACCCCTGGACTGATACGGGACACTGTGCAGCACAGCTGGACTGATATGGCACACTTAACACCCCTTGCAGGTTAAGGGAAAAAAACACCTTTAGTAGTAGCCTTAGTAATGCCCCCTTAGTAGCTGTAACCTGAATAGTTTTCCACTTAGTAGTTCCCCTTTAGTAGATGTACAAAAGTTCCTGCACCATTAGTTCCCCCTTAGTAAATGTACCTTTAGATTCCCGACTTTTACAGTTGTCCCCCTTTAGCAGCCCCACTCAGTTTATGCAGCCTCTATTTGATCTCCCATTAGTTGCACCTCCTTAGTATATCCCCCACAGTGTTTTTTTGTCCCCCATAGGTTTATATTCTGTGCAGACAGCACGGCAACATCCGTGCTGTCTGACTTCTACATGCAGAATGAAGATGGCGCCGGAGCCTGACCTTTTATAGAGATCCAAATCCGACGCAGGATGATGACGTATTGGCCTCGATTTGGACTCCTGAAAATGGCGGGACCCGGCGAACTCCTCAGATCTGTCCTCGGATAAGGTAAGTTCGTGGGGGTTCGGATCTCTAGGATCTGAACCCGCTCATCCCTAATAAGAACACAAAATAAAACAACATACAGCAACCAAAAGAACTATCTCATGTTTGATGCTTACGAGTTGGCAGGTGTGCAGCGAATGTGCAAGGAGGTTAGTCCACACCTTGACTCCAAACCAGAGTACATTTAATTGATGATAATAGAATACCGGTGATATTAGATAAATAGCAGTTAATATGATAAGGTATTAGGGAGGTAACCAATTATATGCAATGTGCTTTAGGATGATATAAAATGAACTGCTACTGTGATTTATGACAGATAGTCATTTTTATGGTATCCAATTAGAGGTAGTTTTTATTGCCCAAAAAACATAGCTTCAAATCCCATGTGTTTTCATTTCTCTAAAGGTGCCCACAGACGCATCGATCCCGGCCTGCGTTCTGTGCTTAACTAGCACACATAGCATCGCATCGTATGCCTTGTGCATGCGATGTGCATGCGATGCGATGCTATGCGATAAAAAGCTAGTACAAAAAGTATGTGCAGCACATACTTTTTGTACTGTGTGATGAGGTGTCGTGGGAGCGCGCACCCCATCGCATAGCATCGCACCGCCGGGATCGGTGCGTGTGTGGGCACCATTAGTGTTGTCTTTTCATGGATTATGCTTCAGGTGTCTGAGGCACCAAAAGCATAATTGGGGAGGAGTGTGAAACATCAAGGCTAATTGGATAGCCTCCAGTTAAACCCTTGATAGCTAATCTTGACACTCTAGCTGTTGTTGAACTACACATCCCAGCATGCTCTGCATCAGATCTAGCATGACCAAATATAAAAACTAAAGCAGAGCATGATGGGATGTGTAGTTCAACAACAGCTGGAGTGTCAAGGTTAGCCATCAAGGGGATAAACTATTAGCAGCGGCAAATTAATGCTGCTAATAAAATAATCCTGGATTAACTATTATAAAGCTGTACAGCATTGTGCCACTCCATTAACACAGTGAAAAACTTGGGCTTATACATCCATTTGTATAGAGCCAAATAAACAACATGCACCTGCTGCCTAAGTAGCCTTACCTTAAGTTTGCTGACGTTATTTTATATTGGCTGATAAGTCATGCACAATAACAAAGTCATCTGATGTTATTGTGGTTGATGAGTAATGCACAATAACTCTTAAATAGGAGACAGCTTCTAGTGTTTAATCATTTAACATAATTTAATTACATCCTCTCACTGAGATGTTTCTTTTTACAAGTTATAAATATCTCAAACTTTCGCAAAACGTCCTGTAACAAAATATAATAAAAGCATCAGGTAATAACAAAACATTATTAATCATCACATTTCCATCTACTTTTTTAACAAAATGTGCTCAGTACTCATGATGTAAATCCTTTAGTGAGTGTATTGGCAAAGGTTCACTGCGATTAACTTTTATCAACCAGCTGTCTAATTAAATAATGTTTCTTATCGATATGTTTTGATCTGCCATGGTGCTTTGTAGTAGTAGTCTCTAGCATCTTTGTTGGAGCATAGGCTGCTCAGAGCTTCTTTAGAGTTTTAGTTGATAAAGCAACTGTTGTTTTTTTTTTCTTACTTGACCAAAATATCACAGCCCCTACTAATTCAACTTGATAGCCAGTATAGGAAAGTCTGCCTTTATCTGATCCCCAGTCTACATCACATAATATTTAAAGTTTTGAATGTTTAGTATTTGAAAACATAAGTTTTAATGAGCTGGTAGCTTTTGGGTATCTCAAGAGCCTCTTAACTGCTGACCAATGCGGTGTTCAAGAATCCAGTGAATGCTGTTTAAAGCCCCATACACGCTAGGTGATATTGCATACAACATCACTCAGAAAGGGTTTACACTCAATATTGTTAGCAATGCGAGCTCCCGCATGTCATAGACAAGTCCCTTCCTCATCTGAACATGTTCAGATGAGGGAGTCCTCATTAATGACGGTCAGGGTCAGTATCGCGTCGGTCGGGATTCCTTTTGGGGCTTAAGGCATCTCACTGCATGTGCAATGTTCATGAGACACCCAACATGTGCATACATCATACTGCCAATTACATTTCAGTATGGGATAGCTCTCATATCCTCTATTTTAGATTCTGTAGCTGGTGACATGTTTATAGTTAGGTTTGTACTTTTGTTGACAGGAGTAATCACTAGTTGTGCATCTGACTTACCATATTTCAGTATTGCAGTTTGAAAATAGTTCTGCTTATCTACAGTATACTAGTAGTTCCTGCTTTTAGACGTGGAAGAAACCATCTACTCAGTAGGTTATTTGCAGGATGTACTGTATAGTAGGTCTTTCAAATGTACACTTGGCATTGGTATTCACAGGTAGGTCAAGCATAACACAGGACTGAGGCACTTCACAGTTTGACTCATGCAATATTATATCTTGGGATTTAAAGGGTTTGTTAGCAATGTCACAAAGTCTACAGTATATAATTTAGTTTCAAGACAATATCCAATAAAAATACAGTCTTGTCATTTGTAGTCAAACTTGAACCTTCCTTTTGGAATGTGTTTTACGCTTAACAACCAAATAATCTAAATTTATTTATGTCAGTTTTTATAAAAGTCCACATTTTAATTTGTGTTTTCTCTTTCACTGCAACAGCTGGTACATTGTTTTTGAGATAAACCACTGTCTACCTCAGCCCAAAATGTAATTTCAAGGCCAGCATCATTCAGGATTACATAAATTCTTTCCACTATGGTACAATTTGCACACTCACTTCCACTGTTTTGTTCTGCTGTATAAGCCAGTGTTATGCCTAACCCTTAACTCCCCCTCATTCCGCAGCTTAGTCCTGACACCCCCACCCCCCACTCATTGGCTTTCACACAAGCCAATGAGCTGTAATTATTAATAACATTAGTATAGGCTCTTGAAAAATATTTTCTAAAATCATTATCATGTATACTCAAAAAAGAGTAACCATAACTACAGTATATTAGCTTTGATCCCTTCTGTCTCCATAAATCAATAAGTAAAAACTTTATTCCAGCTGCTTTATTTCAAATAGAAACAAGGATCAATGCCACATGGCAGAACATGGTGTAGAATCAAAATGGAGCAATATGTGCTAGGAAAAAAACATCAAAGAAAGACAAAATAGATCAAATGCAGGAAGGTTTTAGATCTCTAAAATCATAATCAACTATATTCACTTACAATTGTGCTAAATCAAACAGACTTTGGGCATTGTGACAGTCAATGCATACTTTTATATTAGTCAATGTACAGTATACTTTATATGAGTCAATGCATTCTTTTATAGGAGTCAATGCATTCTTTTAGTTGAGTCAATTTCTTTCATACTATAAAGTATCAGAGATATAACGTAAAGTATGTTACAATATAAACTAAGAGATATATCTAAGTAAACAACCTTTTCTCATTAAGAAAAAGGATCCATTCATTATAAAGATGATATGTGTATCATCAGGGAAATTAATAGACAGGAGTTTTCTCAAATGAAACACATCAAAGTGAACTACGAGGGTAAAATAAATAGAATAAAATGATCTCTTTTCCTTCTTTAAGCCTTACAGTATTGGAGTGCGTATCTCTCTCATTACAGAGTCCTCTGCAGGAGCATGACTCTGTAACAGTAGAAGATCACACCCCACTGTACATCAAGCAACTTACTAAATTTTACCCCTTTGCAACTGTTACTGCCTTTATCTCTTACTACTCTGGCACTCTCTCATGGACAAAAAATAGGGAGATAAATTCAACTCTGCAATGTCAGTATAACAACAGGGTAACTTGCAATCCCGATATTTATCGAAAGCAGAAGTGTCAATCATTTTCTATCAATACCTGACCCCGCAGCCCAGTATAGAGATCTCTCATCCTGGGTTCTATGCAAGTCTGTATGACCCAGTGACAGCAGAATCTTTCACTGGTCACTAAAGGGTCACCTATCCTATATATAATCAGCATACAAAAATTCTCAGGCAAGAAATAACTGTGAACCAACACCAGGTTAGCTACTGATGCCACAACTTGTGGAAATAATGGGGCAGATATATTAAGCCTTAACAAGAGATAAATGCAACGGTGATAAGGAGAGATAAACGTCCAACCAATGAGCTCCTTACTGACTTTTTTCAAACATAGCCTGTAACATGGCAGTTAGCAGGTGATTGGCTGGACGTTTATCTCTCCTTATCACCCTTGGATTTATCTCTTGTTAAAGCTTAATACACCTGCCCCTTTATCTGCTCTGATTTTGATGATTGCAACATTGTATGCATATGAATGTAAGATTATATAGATATAGCTGTCTCTACTTAAGTTCAATACAATGTGATACATTTCTTTATTGTAACTGGACAATGCATGTCTACAATGTGTCTAGACCCCTGATGGCTGAGTGACAGGAGCTGTTTGACTAGCAAATAACTGCCTAAACCTTCCTCTGATACCTCCACAGGTGACATTTTTTTTCATATAACCACTCTTTTTCTGGTAATAATTTATATTAAGTGTCTGGTTTTTATCACCGGCCAATCAGCTCCTACCTGTCATTTTTCAAACCGAACCTGTAACTTCACAGGTAGCAGCTGATTGGCCTGTGATTAAAAAAACAGACAGTTTATCACTTCACAGAGCTTAATAAATCTACCCCAGAGCGTGCTATCCAAAGCAACATCTCCTGCCATTTAGAAGCAGCAGATACCTTTGCTTTGGTTGAACTGGGCGCCGATAATTTAAATGTGACAATATTACCTGCCAACAGTGATTTATCTGTACATCAAGGTTACTAATTCTCTATCTAGCGCAGAACCTAGACACATTGTCAACTATCTCTCTATCCTGCTTAAATAGAGACATCCCTTCCAGTCATTTATCATCCTGGATTTGGGAGTCCAAAAGTGTCTACAAGGGTCATACTCAAGGTTTATAATTTTTTAGTGTGTCCATCCTACATACTATTTTATATGTATGAGTCTATTTTCATTATTAAATGTGTTTTTTTTTATTTAAAAAAATGTTTTACTGTCAAGAAACCGTAATTTTCTGAATCTTTTAAGAAACAAGCCAGCGCTGATTACTTTTTTGTTTCTCTGGTTTATATTTTTGGGGACTGACTATCCGCATACTAGCTGCTGTAAGCTAGCGCACCTTACCACTATATATTTATCTCTTTTACTGTAACTCTTTTTAATTGTTTTGATCCAAACTCTGACTAAGGGGCTTTATCAGCTTGGATCGCTAATCAGTGATTTTGCAAATCGAGTGAAAATTGAACTGCGCACATGGTTCGGTTCCGTACACATTGCGCATGCGCTACGATGATTGCCAAAAGAAAATGCATATGAATTATAAATGCAATGGCCCTTATTCTGATCGGTGCGGCCGGATCCGAATATG
This sequence comes from Crinia signifera, assembly GCF_055691185.1. NCBI lineage: Eukaryota > Metazoa > Chordata > Amphibia > Anura > Myobatrachidae > Crinia > Crinia signifera. Next base: position 56,940,646 of record NC_139226.1, read on the forward strand.
CGGCCAGCACCGTGCGTCCTAAGCCCCGCCTTCCATACGGATCGCCAACTCCGTCCGTACGCGGTAAGAAGCTGTCCGAACGGACCGCACGTGTATTTCTCATGAATACACCTCCTCCATCTCAGGGAACCTCCCCCATCATTCGATGGTCGCAGAACATCGAATGCAGGGCCGAGTGGTCCGCCAGCTCCCGCAACCTCAGACCACACAGGCATTTATCCGTGCAAAAGCAGGGATCTGGGCGGGCAGCTGACATCCGGCGATGTCATATGTCCGCCCCCTACACGTGCGTCACGGCCGCTTTACCATACGTACGCCCAGCGTTTGCATGGGAACGCCCATGAAACGCAGGGTGTAAACATATGGTAATGAGCCCAAACAGCCCTTTACACCACTCTCCACCCCCTGTTCGTAGTGTACACATTTCATGCGGAATGTGGCCGTGCGTCCCGCTCGCACATGCGCAGAGACGCCTCTGCACATGCGCAGACACAAAACATTGGCGGCACGAACGCACGCGGATATTACCAACCAGAATAAGGGCCAATGTAACTGGACTTTGACTGGCAGGAAACTGAAAAAATGCCCAGGCGTTTTGAGGAGGTTCTGTGACGTCAGTGATGACCGTTTCCACCCTGACTCAGTTGCAGATTAGTGGAAGGCTCAGAGTTACTCACAATTGCACAGTCTGCCCTACAATTAGTTTTTTTTTTAAGAGAGGAGGAGGCCCATGCGCAGCCTTCTCCATCAGGGCCACATACTTTCTAGCCAAAAAGTCTGAGCATTAAGGACTCAATCTCTGATATACATGTGTAGATCTCTGAAACAAATGGTGCAGGGTCCATTTCCTGGTGATTCCTCTACTGCAGACCTGGCCAAAAGGTAGATCCTGATCTACCAGCAGATCTTGGGGCATACGCTGGTAGATCACGGCCAAATTAACAAAATACACGTGAACTTGAACATCTGACGTTTCAGAACGCCAGCTCCCGGTAGTGCCCCTGATGTCATGATGTCACCGGAGTGCTGTGAAGAGCCCTCTGCAGCTGCTATACATCAGTCTGGCCCCACACCCCACACCCACATATGCTGGGCTTACTGCTCTGTACCAGCACAGAGGCTCCTCACAGCACCAAGTACACCCTGAGTGACTCCTGAATGTAGTGTGTGGGGTGTAATTGTCTGATATGGGTGGTACAGTGGCTGCAGGCTGATGCTGATGGAGTACAGCCGCCTCCTGCTCTGTTAATATGATACGATACCCGAGTGGTTCTGTGCTTGTGTCCTGGTTATCAGTCGATGACTGACTAATAGATCCTATAACAGAAGAAAATGGCTGTGCGCTGTCGGACCACAGTGTAACAAATTATGAGCAATCACAAATATTCTGTTCAGGCAGCAGTCAGATGCGGTACTTGTACCACATATAGAAAGATCACAAAGAGAGAAAAAGACAGACTGCGCTAAAATAGAAATCAAATGTAATCCAAAAATAAACATAAAGGTATCAAAGCAATTCAAATACAAAATAAAATATAACAATATAAAACCAATTTCATTTGAAGGTAACTATGGCCAGTATTAGTAATACTATTAGTAATCCAATCACATATAGCATCTATCATTCTTATATGTGTGATTATATAACTAATATTAGAGAAACTTGTATGCTGCATGGGTGTGTATTGTGTGCAGGTATTTTAGTAATTGTCTGTGTTGATCGACCCTGCGAATGTGGGGCAGAGAATCGGCTGGCCTGCGAGGCGTGAGACTTACTTTTATATAGCGAATGGTTTTAAGCTCAATCAGTCCGAGCGCTCTCACAGTGGAGCGAAGCCACCGCCCAGCATATGTAGGCCCTTATTCTGGTTGGTGCGGTCGAGCCGCATATGCGGCTCCGACCGCACCAGACGAATCCCCGCCCACCATACGGTTCGCCACGGCCGTCCGTACACGGACGGCTGGCGAACCGCATAAAAATGGTGGAGGCTACGCCTCCACCATGGTGGGAGCTGCCCCCTGCATTCGATGGTCGTCGACCATCGAAGGCAGGTCCGCACGCCGCGGCAGCTCCCGCAAGCTGAGACCACACGGACAATCGTCCGTGTGGTAGCTTGTATGGGGGCTGAAAGCTGACATCCGGCGACGTCAGCTTTCCGCCCCCATGAGTTGCGTCATGGCCTCATTACCATGCGTACGCCCCGCGTTTGCATGGGAACGCCCATGAAACGCGGGGCGTACACATAGGGAAATGAGGGCATGATGCCTCTCACGCCCCTATACGCCCCCTTTGCGGCGGACGAAATCCGTCTGCGGCGAAGGGGGCTGCACATGCGCAGATTCACCTCTGCGCATGTGCAGAGTAAAAACATCGGCGGTACGGCCGCACGCGGGCCGTACCGAGCCGATTAGAATAAGGGCCGTAGTCACCACCCCAGTATACACCCCAGTTACCGCCCAGTTGTGCCCAGTTTTGTGGCACGCCAATCCATACGCCCACATTACGACTACTCTGCACGAGTTTGTTCGCTAGCGTATTTCTACTCGTAAGGTCGCGAGTGTGCACGGTTGCCCAAACCTACACATGCGCCTTGCAAATGGTACGCATGCGCAGTGGGCTAAGATACACTCTGCAAATGAATTGGTGTCCGAGCGAGGCAAGCAGAATATGGCCCTATGTGTGTAAGAGCGATCAGCAAAACAAAATCTATTGTGGGAAGCATAGGGCCTGTGAGCCTGGTTCAGAGGTGGATGCTATGTATGTATGTATGTATGTATGTATGTATGTATGCATATGTATGTATGTTTGTGTATATATGTATGTATGTATGTTTGTGTATGTATGTATGTATGTATGTATGTATGTACAGTATATGTATGTGTGTGTATATGTATGTATGTATGTATGTGCAGTTGTTGATTCTTATGTATTTATATCTCCAGAAATATACAGTTTCCATCTCTACTGGCAGCAATGCCATGTGCAACTGTGCCCGCCATCGTACAGTTAGATTTACGGGTCTGCAGTAAGGGGTTTCCGGTACTTTCATGCATGCCGAAAATAGCAAAACAAAATATCAGTACATGGGCCACCTCCGAATCAGGCCCATTGACAATGGTAGATCTCCGCTAAATATGTGAACTAAAAGTAGATTCCGCATACCTCCCAAAATGACCCATTCCAGGAGGGACAAAATGCTCTGCTCCTGGACTTGCTGCCAGTGGTAGTTGCAGAGGTGGGACTGCACCAATGTCACAAATTCAAAAAGGGGAGCCACACCTGCCATTGAGTCCAGACTGTGGTGTTTAGGGTGGCAGTTGGTGGGGCTCCCCTATCTGAATTGTGGACTGTGCTGCAGCCCTGCAACTGCCACTGACATGAATGTCCAGAAAGAGAGCATCTTGTCCCTCCTGGAATGGGTTATGTTGGGAGGTATGATCCCGGGACACAAAAATCTGGCCACCCCTGCTAGAAAACAATGTAACTACAGTGAAAATTGTGTTCATATAAAACCTCACATTACCAAAGATTTATAGGGAAATCCTGCCATCAAATAATACATTAGATTCTGATGTGAATGTAATATTTAAAATAAGAAGTGAAATCACATTTCCCTAGGTCAGTCATGCAAAAGACAAAGGAGCTGTGATATCATAATGGGCCTCAAACCACAACTGGCCAATCAGGTGGGGTCTGTGAGGTCATAGTGATGTCATAATCAGGGCTGTACTGAGGCTGTTTCACTCATTCACCTCACAGGACTCCGGGCAGTGCGCAGCTCACCAGCAGGAGGACATACTCACATAAGGTTAGTGACTGGACAGAGATAAGGGCAGGTTAGTGCGATGCGGCGGCAGACTCGGAGCGTGACTACTGTAATATATGACTGATCACCTGACCGACAGGACAGTATTGGATAAAAACAAATCTCCCACCTAGGGGGGAAGTACCGTACTAAGCAGTCACTAGGGCTGCACCTGGGACACCTAAGGGCGGTGTCTGGAGATGCTGAATAAACCCTGTATGGAGCGATTAGGACGTGTCGCAAGGCACAAGGTGTCCTATGCTGCATCAAGTCCCCGTACGGATCCCTACTTATTAATGTGCAGAGGTGGGAGAGATGTATACGGAGCTGTACCCATTACTTTGTTATTATCTGATACTGTTGTTATAGCTATATCATACTTTGGGCTCCATGTAAGAGTGATGCTAAATCCTGGCAGCATATTGTGTTAGTGTCAATGAGATACACAGGATATGTCGCTGGTATTTACCATCAAACACAGTATCTTTCCAGCGAGGACCAGCGGTGCCCCCTCCTCCGCTGTATCCTCTGCTGTGTTGCCAGCAGCCTATTGGCAATGGGTTACTGACTAATGCACATACATGACGGCCGTCTGTGTATGTGCATAGAGATCAGACCTGGTGGGGACATAGGAAACAGAGTTAGAGCTGTCCTATATATATCATTGCAGCCATAACCCCTTATAGCACCAGACGAGTCCTAAAGGGGTTCTGGCTGATTCTTACATAGAGTCCTAATACTAATGGGTAGCTAGCTACCTTGTCTCTTTCCCCCTACCTTGTCTCTCTCGCCCCCTACCTTGTCTGTCTCGCCCCCTACCTTGTCTGTCTCGCCCCCCTACCTTGTCTGTCTCTCCCCCCTACCTTGTCTCTCCCCCCCCATTACTGTGGACATGTGCGTGCCCCCCGGTGCCATCGGGTGCGTTCTTCATCATCTGGGAAAAAAGTTAAAATACAGATTTGGGGTGACAGATGGGATGACGGGTTATATAAGGTTAGTGGGTGGGTGGTTTGCGCAAACTCTGCAAAGTCTCTTAATGCCTAGAGGGACGGGCAGTCCGTCAGCCATGGGTCCCCAGAGGTTTCCCTCACAGGGGGTTTTTCCTCTCCTGAGTGCTGATGGATGACTCCACCATCTTGTTCCTCTTATAGGACAAGTGTGTAAGAGTTCTGGAACAATCATGTTCCAGAATTCCCTATTTTATAATGCAGAGCAAAAATAATATATACATTTTACTGAAAATAAAAGTTTGAATTTATTTATTAAATATATTTTGTGTGAATTTGTCTTTATTTATATTAATAAATGCTCCAAAAGGTCAGGAGCTCGCAGTGAGGGCTGGTGGGTAAATGAGATTAGAGGTGGTAATGGAAAGTAAATGGAGTAGGCTTACACCCTGATCACTGAGGTGACCATACAAATGGGAGGGGCGTATGGAGTAGGCTTACACCCTGATCACTGAGGTGACCATACAAATGGGAGGGGCGTATGGAGTAGGCTTTCACCCTGATCACTGAGGTGACCATACAAATGGGAGGGGCTTATGGAGTAGGCTTACACCCTGATCACTGTGGTGACCATACAAATGGGAGGGGCTTATGGAGTAGGCTTACACCCTGATCACTGAGGTGACCATACAAATGGGAGGGGCTTATGGAGTAGGCTTACACCCTGATCTCTGAGGTAACCATACAAATGGGAGGGGCGTATGGAGTATGTTTACACCCTGATCACTGAGGTGATCATACAAATGGGCAGGGCTTATGGAGTAGGCTTACACCCTGATCTCTGAGGTAACCATACAAATGGGAGGGGCGTATGGAGTAGGTTTACACCCTGATCTCTGAGGTGACCATACAAATGGGAGGGGCTTATGGAGTAGGCTTACACCCTGATCTCTGAGGTAACCATACAAATGGGAGGGGCGTATGGAGTAGGTTTACACCCTGATCTCTGAGGTGATCATACAAATGGGTGGGGCTTATGGAGTAGGCTTACACCCTGATCTCTGAGGTAACCATACAAATGGGAGGGGCGTATGGAGTAGGTTTACACCCTGATCTCTGAGGTGACCATACAAATGGGAGGGGCTTATGGAGTAGGCTTACACCCTGATCTCTGAGGTAACCATACAAATGGGAGGGGCGTATGGAGTAGGTTTACACCCTGATCTCTGAGGTGATCATACAAATGGGTGGGGCTTATGGAGTAGGCTTACACCCTGATCTCTGAGGTAACCATACAAATGGGAGGGGCGTATGGAGTAGGTTTACACCATGATCACTGAGGTGACAATACAAATGGGCAGGGTTTATGGAGTAGGCTTACACCTTGATCTCTGAGGTAACCATACAAATGGAAGGGGCGTATGGAGTAGTTTTACACCCTGATCACTGAGGTGACCATACAAATGGGCGGGGCTTATGGAGTAATGAATCAATGCCTCTGACTAATATGTGCTCAAGTATTGGTAGGGAAACATTATATTTGTATGTGTTGTATGTGAATAATGCAAGTTGGTTATATGATATATAGGTAAACTCCTGATAAATAATAATAATAATAATAATAATAATAATAATAATAATAATAAATACAAATAAAAAGAAGATTTAACAAAGGAGGAAGAGAAAGAGGAAGAAGAAGAATTATATTTCTACAATATTTTCTCCAATTCGGCACAGGACACGTTACAGATAACATGAACGTATTACAGAAGTTTAGGTTTTCAGAGAATACAGAAACAATGAATAAAATACAAAGGTGTGACAGACCATTTGTGTTATCAATGCCAAAGATTATTCCTCCTACGCACATTGGGATTAGAAGAGATCATTGCAAAATTATCAGAACCAGTCACGGCTCTTTCTACACAGGAAAGTCCCAGGTGAGGCGGCCATCTTGGACGCACTACGTAGGTTAAAATGTGCAATTAGCAATACATGAAAATAGGACATACAAGGGTAAAATAAAAAGCAACCTATACTCATTTCACATCGCACCTACTGTAATTACCAGGTTCATGCCGGTAAGACCCGGTAATTGGTGCAATGTGAAAGGGGTCATCGGGTCCTGCAAAGCGGTAGCAACATGGCAATATGAACCATTAAAAAAGAAGGGCTCTTACCGGTTCGTTGCCTTTTTGCTTTGCGGTGTGAACAGGTTAATAAGGTTGAGAGACCCGTTTCCCGTTCACACCAATGGAGGTGGCAGTGCTTGGAGCAGCGCCAGCACTAAGCGCTGCCTCCTCCCCCACCTCCGATGATGCTCTGCCACGCACCTGGGTGAGGTCAGTGAACCGGCAATATTGGCAGTTCGCTGAGGGGATGTGAACAGAGTAAAATGCAGGCTTGCTCCGGGACTGTACCATTTCAAAGTCCCAGTGCGACCCTGCATTTTGTGATGTGAAAGGGGTAGAACAGGATTCACACTGTAGAAATAGTTCTGCCGCTTACAGAATAAGGAATATGGTCTTACGTTCTGTATCCACATTGCTCCTTTACACCATTTTAAAAATAGCTGAAGGGAAAATATCAAACGAGGTTCCAGTCACGGACAATAATTACATATCGGACTGACAGTAAAAAAAAAAAATAAGAAAAACGATATTAATTCCCTGTTACATTTGGAAAATGTTAAACTCTGAATTGCATATAATATAGGTACGATCCCACGTGGATTGCTGACAGCTCAGGAGTGATAACTGTGGGCTGTGGTTATGGTTCCAGTGATACAGACTGTTCGGTAGGTTGCGTATGTTAGCAGCCTAGCAAACATCTACCCCCCCCCGCGCTGCGAGGGAATGTGTTCCCTAACACATCCCCCCACATGTGGCCGAATAGGAGAGAAATCAATCGATGTTCGCACACCATCAAATGCTTTCTTTGGGTGATGCTGCTGGAGCACAGCCGCCTCCTGCTCCGTTAAAATACCACCTGAGTACGCGGTTCCGTGCTTGTGTCCTGGTCATCAGCCGATGACTAATAGGTCCAATAACGATTTATCTATCACAGATGGCAAGTTGTCTAATAAAATCCCCCCTCATTTATGGTTTTCAATAAAACAATCGCTTGTATTCTTGTGCAGTATATATATTACACAAGTTTACTGTATTTTTTTTTTGGGGGGGGGGGCAGGGGGGTGTAAGAGGTTGCAAATTTGAACTCTGTATGTGTGTAAGAACGGCCAGCAAAACAAAACCTGTTGTTGGGCCAACTTTGGGCTGAAGTCCATATCTGCTGCCCCCCCCCCCATTACGAGAGCCATTACCTCCTCCCTCGTGGGTCCTCTTGGGGGGCACCATTAAGTTCCTCTGGGGCAGCAACATTGATAGGGGAGTGGGGGCGGGCTCCAGCAGTCCTCGGCCGGAAATCTCTGCCATCGCAGCCGGGCTGCAGCCAGATGGATCTTAGACAAGGTCGCAGACAGTGCCCTGCCCGGAAAGGGTTCGGTGTGCTCCCTAAAGTGCACAGACAGGCGCTACCAGGGGTGTTCCGCTAAGAGCTGCCACTTGACAATGGGGTTGTCAATCCCAATGAAACAAGAGTAACATTGTTACTCCCTGCTCAGGAAATCGGCCTCGATATTCTCCACCCCTGGGATGAATATCGCTGACAACGCTGGAGCATTCTGTTCCGCACACAAGAAGATCCGGGAAACCTCCCACATGGCCAGCTTGCTGCGTGTGCCTCCCTGATGATTCAGGTACGCCACAGCCGTGGTGTTATCAGTCTGAATCCTCAAGGGAAGACCTTGCAATCTTTCTCCTGCCAGAGATATCACCTTCCACACAGCCCGCAGCTCCAAGATATTGATCGGCAAGGCAGACTCCTCCGAGGTCCATAAGCCCTGAAGGCGCAGGTCCAGAACCACTGCCCCCCAGCCCCTGAGACTGGCATCGGTAGTGACTACCAGCCAGTCCCAGGACTGCAGAGACCGACCCCACTGAAGGGAATCCACATCCATCCACCATTGCAGGGAAGACCGTGTCTCTGGAGACAACACTATGTGCTCTGACTTCATGATCTCAGTATTCCCTGACCAAGACGTCAGTATGTCCCACTGAAACACTCGAGAGTGGAACCTGGCAAACTGTAGCGTCTCGAAAGTTGTCACCATTTTCCCCAGCAGTTTGAGACACCTCCAAACCGATGGACTCTAAGGCCCCAGGATCTCCCGAACCAAAGTGGCTACGTCCCTGGCCTTTGTCTCTGGCAGAAATACCCGATGTAGATGGGTATCCAGGACAACCCCCAGGAACTGGATTCTCTGTGACGGCACAAGCTGAGACTTTTGTAAGTTTAAAAGCCAACCGTGAGTTTGCAAAACACTGATGGCTTCTGCCAACTGACTCTGCAACCTCTCCGCCGACTCTGCTTTGAACAGCAGGTCGTCCAAATACGGAATCACCGTGATTCCCTTCAGTCGGAGAGCAGCCACCATTACAGACATAATTTTGGTGAATATCCTTGGCGCTGTGGCCAGACCAAAGGGCAACGCCTGGAATTGCAAATGCAGGTCTCCTATCGCAAACCTCAAGAGAGCCTGATGTTCCGGGTGTATAGGAATGTGAAGATATGCGTCCTGGACATCCATGGACGCCAAAAATTCTCCCTGGTCCAAGCTTAGCAGCACAGACCGTAGAGATTCCATCTTGAAATGGTCTACCCACAGATGGAGATTCAAAGACTTTAGATTTAAGATTGGTCTGAAAGACCCGTCTGGCTTGGACTCCAAAAACAGAGTGGAATAAAAACCTTTTTTTCCACTCCGCTCGAGGTACCGGGATCACCATACCATTCTCTAAGAGAGACTGAGCCGCCCCCAGAAGAGCAGCATGGAGCCGAGACTCCTTTGGCAGTGGTATAGGAATGAATCTTCTCGGAGGAAGACCCTTGAAGGGAATCCTGTAACCCTTGGATACAATGTCCAACACCCAAGGATCCCGGTCCAACAATGCCCAAGCGTCCCTGAACCATCTCAGATGCCCCCCCACCTTGACCACCGCTGGGATATTCCCCAGGTAGTCATGCTGAGGGCTTGTCCTCACCTTTGGTGCTTGGTTTCTTATGAAAGGAACTGAACTTTGACTTTGGGGCCTTGCCCCTGGAGGACTGAAACTTTCCCCTAAAGGACTGTCCTCGAAAGGACGCACCCCCTCTAGGGGAGGGCAGAAAGGATGGCCTAAAAGCAGAAAACCTTGAGGCCTGTTTTGCTGCAGGAGCCGGCAGGAAAGTACTTTTGCCTCCCGTGGCCTGCTTAATAATCTCTTCCAGCTCTGAACCTTTAAAAGCCAAAACCTCTAAGGCCTTTTTAGATTCATTATCTGCCTCCCAGGCTTTAAGCCAAAGCACTCTCCTGGCATTGACGGACACCGTGGAAACTCTGGAAGCCATTTTGAGAGCTTCCTCCTCAGCCTCAAGCACATACTCCGCAGCTGCTTTTAGCTTCCCAGCAAGCAGTAACACACCTGGATCAGCATGTAAAATTGTACACAAGTCATTGGCCTACACAATCATGGCCTTAGAGACCCAAGCTGATGCTTCAAATTTTGCATTGAGGCTACCTTCCAGCTTCTTGTCTACGGGGTCCTTAAAGGCTGCCCCCCTTGGACAGGCAGCACCGTGGCTTTAGAAAGCCATGCCACAGAAGCGTCTACCACCGGAACTTTTTCCCAGAGGTCTGCATGAGCCTCAGGCATGGGGTATAGACTTAAAAATCTCTTAAGCATCTGCAGCCTTTTATCGGGCGTTTTTCAAGCCCCCTCCAATAAATCCTGTAAACCTTCATCCGCAGGGAAGGTAACAGTTTCCTTACGCTGCCTTTTAAATACACCTTTTGCAGGAGTTTTATCCTCCACAGACAAATTCAAAGCCTGTTTAACAGCAGTAATCAAATCCTCCACCCCTGTGGAATCCTCAGAGTCATCACCCTGATCCCAGGGGATGTCTGTGTACTCTCCCTCCTCTTCAGCAACCAGCAATGGCACTGAATTAGACCTTTTAGGGGTCTCACCATCAAATTTGTCTAACAAATCATTAAACCTGCTGATTCCCTTAGCAGTATCCTGCATGACCTGTAAGAAACCAGGATCTGCTTGGGTCAGAGGCAAGGAGCCAGAGGACTGCTGAGATGATGACATAGGTCTAGGTGAAGCTACCAACACATCACTCTGCCTGTCCAGCAATTGCACTAAGGCATTAACTGACCTGCCCACGGCACTGGCCCACACAGGCTCCGATTGCTCTACCCTCTGGGGTTCACTGCCCATGGGTCTCACAGCAGCGCAAGTAATACACAAGTCCCCCTTGGCCATTTGCTCAGTGACAAATTTCAGTGTACAAACACTGCAAGCGCACAATGTATTAAGGGCTCCCTCCCCCAAAGCCACAGACTGTTGCTCAGACATGATGTAAAAGTAACACAGTCACAGCGCACAATGTACAGGCGTTTTATACGGAGCCAATGTACCACAGTCACTTATCTGTCTGAAGCTTTCAGAGGTGGGGAAAACGATGTCCAGCTCAGCTCCGCTGCAAGCGTTCAGAATGGCGCCAAAACAGAGTGAGGGAAGAGACCAAGTCCCTGCTGCTGCGGGGTCCATGGCTTTTGGCGCCAACCACCCCCAGACAGCCGCTCCCACTGCAGGATCTCCAAGTTCCAGTGTCTCCCCCTCTGCTGGGGACCACTTGGAACATGCCTGTAACACACCGCTGTCCTCTCATACAGGAGCTCAGTGTGTAAGCTCCGCAGAAAATAGCCGCCGCCATCACGGAGCTCCTGTCCCCCATGATCCCCACCTAGCGTGAAGCCGGTTTCAGAGCGCTCCGGAGCCCAGGCAGCTTCTTCATAGAATCTGTCAGCGCTGCACAGGGAGACCAGGCAGTGTCTCCCCTGTGCGCAGTGAGCTGACAGGACGCGCTTCTGTCAGCTCCTGCTGTGCTGTCAGTGTGAGGATTCAGTGAGAATCCTCACACTGTGCCTACCTAGCTAGTGTAAAAGTTTATCAAATAAAAAACTCCTAACTAACTCTAATCCTTCGGCTGCTCCAGCAGCCCTTTAGAATAGCACCCACTCCAGTGGGCACCTAACACGAACTGAGGAGTCTGGGATGCAGAAGGGAGGAGCCTACCCTCCAAAAGCTTTAGGATAGGTGCCTGGCTCCTACGGACCCTCCTACATCCCAATGTTGAGCTGTGTCACCAGGACCATTGAAAGAGAAATGTATGTATATGTATGTATGTATATATGTATGTATGTATATATGTATGTATATGTATATATGTATGTATATGTATGTACGTATGTATGTACGTATGTATGTATCCAGGGTGTGTAGTTTAGGGCCCCTCCCCCTATGTACTATATATTGTGTATTCATACACACTGGAAGGAACTAGAGACGCCTTCCTACTTAACTAGCACCCCACCCACCTCTCCCAGATTGTTTTTAATTAGGTTGGAGCCCTACGCTCAAGACTGCACACTCTAGCTTGGCACTATGAGGGTAAGTCCTACTATACATATATGCTGAGTGTTAGTCTGTGGGACTGTGTTTGGGGCGCAGGGCTCTTTGGGCTGCTGTTGCTGGGCTGCACCATGGCATCATATCGTACACTTTCCATCACCCCTTAAGTTTGTTTAGTATATATGTAGCACTCTCCACATTTATTATTACCTCTTACTTAGGTAAGTCTTATCACATATAATTTCCCCTATCCCTTTTACTATCACTTTAATTTCACACTAATGTGATGCCATGGGGTGGTTCTGCTGGGCTGGCCTGGGGGGTCCCGTGCCCTGGACCTGTCTCAGAGTAGTGTTAGGGACTTGTCCTATTGAGGTAACCTGGATGCGGTGGACAAGCCCATAATAATGGCCATCATTATGCTAATAACCTCAAGTGCAATTTAGCAAAGATATTAAAAGGTCTAGCATTTATATTTAGTGTGCACCTGCAAACTCCTCCTCCTGCTGCTTGCTGCACTACAGGTCTCAGCAGGTAGCACCTCATATGTTCAGGGTGTGCAGTTTAGGGCCCCTCCCCCTATGTATATATGTATGTATGTATGTATATGTATGTACGTATGCATGTATATATGTATGTATATGTATGTATGTACGTATGTATATATGTATGTACGTATATATGTATGTATATGTATATATGTATGTATATACGTATGTATTTATATATGTATGTATATATGTATTATGTACGTATGTATGTATGTATATGTATGTACGTATGCATGTATATATGTATGTATGTATGTATGTATGTGTATGTATATATGTATATGTATGTACGCATGTATGTATATATGTATGTACGTATGTATAATTGTATATGTATATATGTATGTTTATGTATGTATATGTATATGAATATATGTATGTATATACATATGTATGTATATGTATGTACGTATGTATTTATATATGTATGTACGTATGTATGTATATATGTATGTATATGTATGTATGTATGTATTTATGTATGTATATATGTATGAATGTATATATGTATATGTAAGTATATGTATGTAGGTATGCATGTATATATGTATGTATATGTATGTATGTATGTATGTATATGTATATATGTATATGTATGTATATATATATATATATATATATATATATATATATATATGTATATGTATGTACGTATGTATATATGTATGTATGTATGTACGTATGTATGTGTATGTACGTATGTATGTATACACGTATGTATGTATATATGTATCTATATGTATGTATATGTATGTATATGTATGTACGTACGCACGTACGCACGTATGTATGTGCAGTTGTTGATGCTTATATATTCATATCTGCAGAAATATACAGTTACTGTACCATCTCTACTGGCAGCAATGCCATGTGCAACTGTGCCCGCCATCGTACAGTTAGATTTACGGGTCTGCAGAAAGGGGTTTCCGGTACTTTCATGCATGCGGAATAGCAAAACAAAATATCAGCATATGGGCCACCTCCGAATCAGGCCCATTGACAATGGTAGATCTCCAGCAAATATGTGAACTAAAAGTAGATCCCGGGACACAAAAATCTGGCCACCCCTGCTCTACTGCATATGTGCAAAATGGCCACCGTTAAATTTACCCGGTGGCCATTTTCTGCTCTTTCTGCTGTGCTCTTTCTTTTGTTGACTTGGGACTACAGAGAGGTAAGACCCAAATAAAAATGGGTGCGGCATGTGCAGTCTGATTCCCTCAACTCGAGGGCCCATGTGCACCCCACACACTGCATACATTATAAATACACCAGTGCCTATGTAGGTGTCAGTGGGAAATGTTTAGCCTGTTACCAATAAAGCATAACTTTACTTTAAATTTGACTTTCACGAACTTTGTTCAATCATTCAAAACTTGATTAATGGTTTTTATTTAAACCTACTGTAGAATTCATATTTAAGGTCTGAGGTGCTTACTTGTCTGAACATCAACACATCACATCACTGAGGAATACAGCATGCAATCTATATTTTATAGGGCTTTCATTGAAAGCACACAAGAGGCATGCAGACAATGGCCCTTATTCAGATCTGATTGTAGTACAAATTTGCTCTCAAAATGAGCAAAACCATGTGCACTGCAGGTGGGGCAGATGTAACATGTGCAGAGAGAGTTACATTTGGGTGGGGTGTGCTGATACTGAAATATATATTGCAGTGTAAAAATAATGCAGACAGTATTTACCCTGCACAGAAACAAAATAACTCCCCCAAATCTAACTCTCTCTATACATGTTACATCTGCCCCACCCGAAGTGCACATGGTTTTGCCCATTTTGAGAACTAATTTGTACTGCGATCAGATCTGAATGAGGGCCAAGGTGAGTTGATTCATCTTAAACCCTTTGAGTGCCAACATCTCTGGGAGAGATGTGCAAAATACAGTATCTGCTAAAAATGTCAGCGTCACTCACATTTGTTATATAAATTCAAATTTAAAAAATGTTGTGTAAAAAAAAATATATTATCTATAAACATTCCAGGTCATTTTGATGAATAAAAATGTTTGCTTGGCAATTTTCACACCTATTGAAAAAATTAACTTGGCACTTAAAGGGTTAAAGTGTAGGAAGGAAGATGTGGCAATGAGTGATACTACAGCATAATAACCATCTAAGGTACAACATAACTACAGTTCACTCATAGAGACAAAGAAAATGTTGTATTTTTTGTGTTGTGACCTACACTGATTGTTGAGCCTAATTTGTTACACTTTGCTTTTCTTGCCATTCTGTTACTCTTTGGAGAGCATTGAGATGAACATCACCTGTGAGTCCCGAGGGTTTACATTTCAGCCATGCGTTTTGGAAACTAGTTACCCTGACAATACTGAAGGGAAGAATTTGACAGCTATAACAGGATGTGAAAGAGAGCAAAAGCTACAACGGTTTCTACAATCTATTGCTGGAAAAGAAGTAAATGAAAAAAATAAAACAAGAGAGCATCGAAGAAAAGGATTTGTTTGTTTTTCTTCAAAAAACTATGAATTGCTTAATTTTTGTTTTTATCAGTATTGAAATCAATTTTCCAGAGCTTTGAATATTTTCATGTTCAAACAATCTTGTACAATAACTAGCAGATCCCACCTCTCTCTATTGCAAAATAGGTTTCAGAATCCGGGTAAATGCAATCGAAATATCATTATGTATAAAGAATAATTGAAAACTGTGCTCTCTAGGGAAATTTTTAGGAGCTGCCAGACCCAATGAGACTGGTTCAGTTGGGTATGAAATCCTAGCAGTTGGGATCCTGACATCAGTAGACAGACAATAGGATCCTGAAGGACAGAATCCCAATGGATCCTAGTAAGTATTTTTACCCCACACCTATTCCTAACCCTTACCTCCCCCTCTCACAACCCATGCTGCAAACCAGGTGTGGATTGGGAATTAAAACCAGCCTGGGAAATATCTGGAAGCAGCCCTAATGGAGGGGCGGTCTCTCCAAAATCCAAATACATACCAGCAAACATCGTCCATAACCAAAGAGGGACATGTTGCACGGCGGAGGCGTGCCCTATTTTGGGGTGTGTGGCCTAGCCATATGAAGGCGTGGCCTATTTCAATGAGGCCACGCCCCATTTTTGCCACTGTGGGGGCATGGCTAGTGGCTCTCTGGCTGCTGGCTATGTCCCCAGCCCCTCAGGCTGCAGAATGGGCGCATGCGCACAGCGTCTATTCTGCAGCCTGTGGGGCTGGGGATATAGAGACAGGGGGGTGACAGGGGGTCTCCCAACTGCCCCCTCCCCCTGCCATGGGACACTGAGTATGGGCCACCTCCGTTAAACACATTATGCACCATAAAAAGAGGGCCCCTTTTTCTTTTAAAAAACTTGTACACCTTGTGCCACACAGTATGAGCCAATATTCACATGATGACACAAATGTTAAAAAAACTGTAAACTTTTAAAAGACGGGGAAGAATTGAATAGCAAACTAATATCCACTTTTCCACTTTCAAACCTTTGTTTGTTGCTGTTCATGTTTACGTGCTGTAACAATTGCTAATAAATTGACTTTTACTTGAGCTTCTCGTGTTCTTTGTTATTGTGATGTGAGTTGCAGATTACCAGTGATTAATTATGGTGACAGCTACGTTCTAAAATGAAACCTACTTGTATTAAGGCACATACGGTACTCTACCAGCCAATTAAAAATTTTGAATAAAAAATGTAAATTGATTTAAATCTTTTTGCTCATGGTTTTGTGGTAAGTGTGAACCTCATTGTTTGTACCACAGATGTTTCTTTGTTTGTGATCATGTGCAGTGTTAACAACATTAACAATAGTATAACTATTATGGCATTACCTACTATATGATGTTGGAGGCTAGAAGAACAGGTAATTGAAGATACCTTTCATACAGTATAAACATGTATTACCATTTCTGTTCTGTTTGTAGATAAATACGGGTGACATAGTTTTTAAAACATCCAGTTAAAATGATATGTATTCTGTACACAGGTTATGTCCATTACAAGGAAAAATGCTTTTGTCTACTCCCTCCTACTCATCAAACAAACTGTGTACCCAATGGATTCTCTCTGATATTCAGTCAAACACTACTTGAGTCTGTAAGTGTGTTTATTTTTAATGACTATGGATTGTAGCCCTGTCAGTGCCCCTCATTAGCACACCATTTGCCTCTAATGAGCCAAACTCGTCAACATCCTCATTCAACCACCATGACATCGGGTATAATGCACTGTATGTGTTAACGTGCTCTGCATGTCTTACTTTATCATAAAAATCTTTAATTTCACACTATCGCTACCTACTATGTCTGTGCTGAAGCTCACTCTAGATAAAAAGGGAACACAAGGCAGTTTCCCTAAGACATATTTGTCATTAAATAAGTATTGTTGAAAAAGTTAGAGGATTTTGTCGCGTCTTTAATAATGTGAGTGTACTTATCATAACATGACTTGGAATGCAAAACTCAGCCCACTACTGCATCGTTCTGACTGTCGCACTGTTTTTTAGCTGTTAATTCTGACAAATAGGAGGAATGTTGGCTTACGCCCTCTATCCTCACTCAGCCTCCCATTATTTTATTCTCATTGGTTATGGATACCCCCCAGATAGCATGGGGTTTAACCCTTTGAGCACCAGCTTTGCTGTGAGAGATGAGTAAAATATCTGTCAGGGCCGTAGTTATGGAAAATGAATCACTTTAGTTATTGCCGGCAAATGATTTGATGTCAATTAATTGAGGTTTTGTTAAATATTGCGCCAAATAAAAGAACAGTCGCTGTTAGCAATGTTGGCATTTTTAAGTGGATATTGTGCACATCTCTGACAGCACCGCTGGCACTCAAAGGGTTATAGGAGAATAAACTTAAATATAAAAGCTTTAATATACTGCCTAATATGAAATAATTAAACATTTGTGGTTGGCTTATTTACAATAAAGGTAATGCCTCAATAATACAAATTATTATAATTATTAATAGTATTATTATTATTATTATTATTATTATTATTATTATTATTATATTGTAGGGATCCTGTATACAAATTGCCCATGATGTACAGTTGAATGCATATCCATTTGCCCACCCTACCGGAACTTCCAGGGGGCTCCCAAAAATTGAGTGTCCCTCCTGAACCCCATAAAGGTGAACAAACATCCCTCATGCACCAGTACCAACGTACCCCCCCCCCCCCCTCCGCCGATCAAATACCAGTAAACAATGGATTTTTGGGGAGGGACTAAAATGACACAAATCACATAATTTTGCATTACTGTAATGAAGTTAGGCTGTGCCCTGGCCAAGGAAGTGCTGATGAGCATCTCCCAAAGAGGAGGAATGTAGCAGGCAAGTATGGCATACGTTTTACTGTGCATCACATCCTTTGGCACCAACCCCTTTTCTCAGGTGTTTGACTGTCTGTATTTTCCCTTGAGGGAGTGGATCAAAGTGGTGTAAATATTATGTCCAGTTCCATCAGCTGCTATCTACTTCTCACCTCTCGGCATTTCCTGGAGAATAAATAAAAGTAAGTGTGATGAAACATAGCAAAAAGGATATGCATAGTGGTGGATGCATGACCAGAGCCATTGACTTGGGGTTGTTCTCCTCCAGGGCCTGGATCTCCTACACACAGGTCATATAGAGGTCATATAGTTATCTGCTAAGCTAAGCATTTGAATCTGGACCATTTCCCTTCATGAAAACATAGAGTACACTGTATCTGGTATTCTCTGTATCTCTGTGTCAGCAAAGTAACAAACTTATATGATCCATGCTACACAATATGTACTGTGACACAATATGAACTGGATGCACTATATAGAGTGTCAAAATCTAAAATGGGGCAATATTATGTGGTACAATATGAACTGGAAGCACTACAATGTGGCATAAAATGTACTGGAGACCCACTGTGTGGTATAATCAGAAGTAGAGCACTATTATGGTTTATTTAACATTACTTGGCATGCAAAACTCCATATACTACTGCATCATTTTCAATATAGCACCTGTGGAAGAACTGCCAGGGACAATAGAGTTGTCCCCCTTAGGGCTCCTGAACTGAAGGGGGCACCTCTCTTTTGTTGTGTACAGCTCTGTGAACATACTAACCCATTTTTGTTGCTGTGGCATGAGGGATAAGTAGCATTCCAACAGCATCAGTTGTACTCCGGCTTCTTGACCCTCAATTGTTGGTGCTCTAGTGACTTATTGTGGGCGTGAAATAGGTTTGGGTTTGGTACACTGCCTGCAATGAACATGTTTGGCCAGCCAGATCTCTGCTCATCGTCAATGTCTGTCCTGCTATTATCAAATACATCAAACCCATGTTTACGGTGAGATACTGTAACATTATCACCATACACCTCAACAAATTGGTTATGTATTTCAGCTGCTGATTTGCCCTTGACACACAGAAATCAGATCACAGTATGTACCTCACAGTTTGACCATGTTTACAACAGCCTTTCCATATTAAAACTGATTATGGGACAGTATGACCAGGGCTATTTTTCAGCAGGCTCCAGCAGGAACTGAGGCCCTTATTCTAGTTCACTCTTTCTGACAAAATATTTCTTAGATGGACAAAACCATGTGCACTGCAGGTGAGGCAGCTGTAAAACCCCACCCAAATCTAATTATCTCTGCACAAGTAACACCTGCCTCACCTGCAGTGCACATGGTTTTGTCATCTAAGAAATATTTTGTCAGAAAGAGTGAACTAGAATAAGGGCCTCAGTTCCTGCTGGAGCCTGCTGAAAAATAGCCCTGAGTATGAAGGAGGCGCAGCAGTGGTCTACCTGCTCTAGCTGGTTGGAAAATTGGAATAAAAAAGTGAATAATGAACAGGGTCTTGTTACCTTACTTACTGAACCAACTTAATATACAGTAGGCATGCATAAACCACCTAGCCAGATTTTTTTAATTAAAATAGGTAGAACAGGGATTGTTTTCAAGAGCATTTCCTATAGTCGGAATCTCACAAAAGGATTCTTCTTTTGCACCATTTAATACTATAGATAATTGAAGTGTCAGTATTCGCCCTCAAGCATTCTCCCAAGCCTCCTACTGTAAGCCACCTGTCATCTTGGAACACCTCTGACCAAATGGTCGAAGAAGACATGGCTGATATTTCACAAAGTTTGTGTCTCACTTTTGAGAAAGCTACAGCAGGTAGTGAAACACGCCAGTGCTACTGCCCCATCTCCAGGACCAACTTATTGCCAAACTTGTGAAGCTGACCTGTATCCATTGATCATAATCTTTGCCCACCGCAAACTCTGAAAGGATCCATTTAACACTACAACAACCCCCTGGCTCAGCATTGTGACCCCCACTCTGGATTTCCTCCTGCGGCCTACTTCATCTACAGCCTGAGAGAGAATGCTTGGTTCCAGAAACATCGGGTCTTAGCATCTCAAATATTCCTCCAGCGGCTCACTATTGGACACCATACTACTAGTGAGGACCATGCCATCTGCCATTGGGGAACTATATTTACTCTGCACAATGGTGAAGCAATATAAAGCAATACAGGGTAAAGTGCACTTACATTTGTGTCCATTTGACTCCAACTTTTGCCAGTCAATGGACGCTCCATCATAATTTTTGGCATTTTTACTTTTATTCTTATTTTTACATATTATAATTCATTTGTTTTTAGTGGTGTTATTACAGTATATATTATATTTTATGTGTCAAAAGAAGTAGCATATATCATATCTTTACACTGGCTTGTTATTGGATCATTAGCGCTGCTATTCCTTGTGTTTATTCTTTATTTGCTACCTTTGACCAGGCCTCTGCCTAAACGAAGCTTCTAATAGAGTGTATGGACATAATTAGCCCTGTATTTGCAAAGATAGTTCAATGCTCTTTGCAAGCATTTCCCTGAACCACTAAAGGAAGCAATTGTTAGGCCACTTTTTAAAGCCCAATTTAGACCCCCAACTGCATGACTATCTACAGACCAGTTTCTAGTCTTCCTTTCTTAGGAAAGGATATTGAAAAAGTGGCTGCAACTAAACTAGAAACTCACCTGTCAACCCATGATATTCATTTCAGTGAGGATTCAGGAGAAAACATAGCACTGAAACAACCATGTCATGTTTACTGGTTGACCTTCTAATGCAGGGGTGTCAAACTCAAATTCATCGGGGGCCGCATCAGCGGTTTGGTCACCCTCAAAGGGCCGGTTGTATCTGTAGGTCCCCCTGTATAATTATAATGCCATGACACCACATGCTGCTCCCCCTGTATAATATAAAATGAATGCCATGACACCACAAACTGCTCCCCCTGTATAATAATAATGCCATGACACCACAGACTGCTCTCCCTGTATAATATAATAAAAGTAAGGCCATGACACATAAATGATTATACAGGAGGAGCAGCCTGTGGTGTCATGGCATTATTATTATTATTATTATTATACACGGGGACACCTCAGGAAACAGCAGATATATATTTAGTTTTTTATTGTGAGTGTGATCCTCATCCTCACTTACTGTTTCTCCGTCTGTCCTGCAGCTGCTGCGGCTTCCAGCTTTTCTTCACTGCTTGCTGCGGCCACACTGTCCCTGCCTGCTCCAATTCTCTACAGATGCATGGGCGGGCGGCATCCCCACCCAGTGTCTGTCACTGCCGGGCATCAGAGGAAACAGGCGGCCGGGCCCTCCTCCACGTAGCCGTGGAGGCCGGCGGCCATGTTTCTGTAGCCGCATACATATGTGCCTACAGGAACATGGCCACCGACAGTGGAGGAACAAGTAAGGCGGCCGCGGACGTGGACGCGGCCCGCAGCAGTCCTGTTTTAGACACACTGCCCCTGCGTGCTATCTCCTCGCGCGGGCCACATGACGAGGTCTGGCGGGCCGGATTTGGCCCGTGGGCCTTGTGTTTGACACCCGTGTTCTAATGGCAAGAGACAGAGGTGACTGTTCAATTTTAAGCCTTCTGGGTCTCTCTCTACTGTATTTGACACCATGGACCAGAGCTTCCAAGTAAGCACCTGAAGAATTTCAATGCACTAGATAGCACAGTCCTTAGCTGGTTTAAATCATTTCTCAAAAGAAGAGTTTCTTTTGGAATATACTCATCATCACCAGTGCCCCTGTCATGTGGAGTCCCACATGGATCTTTACTACCACCCCATGCTTTTTGCAGTACACATGCTACCATGGGGTGTAATAATCAGACATCATGGCCTGGTCTACCACTGCTATGCAGATAATACGCAAGTGTACCTGTCTTTTGCTCCAAGCCATCGTAACCCAATATAACCCTAAATGGCTGTCTAGCTGAGCTCCATGAGTGCCTTGGCTGCTACTATACCCTGTTAAAATAGAGATCATTTTTATAAATCACAGAACAATATTGCAGCATAGCCTTCCAACAGGACTTAAACTTGGAGGTCAGAACTTGTACAAAATAAATACTGAACATGTGCGGAATCTGGATAGTGGCCTGACACTTAAACATCAGGTACAGTATCAGCCACAATCAAATCCTCATTATTTATTCTGAGGAACATAGGCAGAATCAAGCATTTAAATCCCTCAGATCTGTCTGAAGTCATACATGCATTTGTATCATTACACCTAGACTACTGGAATGCCCTCTATCTTGGACAAAATACATCTTTAATTATGACTTTTCACGAACTCAAAGGAATAGTATCTCATAAGAGATGATCTAGTTTTAAATATTATATTTTTTCTGTATAATACTCTTTATTCCTGAATGCTGATTATTACGGCAAATGTGGCAAAAAATGCTATATCTTCATTTGATATTCATGTATATTTTTATGTTTTACTAGTTAAAAGCCTCTCAAAATGACAGCTTAGTCCCTATCTGCTCTTACCACCAATCTCTGTCTTCACAGCTCCCTCTGCCCATATCCAGGAAGTTTGAAACATATCATTTTGATTTCACTTTCTGTTAAGGAGTAATTTGGTCATACACACACAGGGCGATCATAGCCCAATTTGTAAGCAATCTGACTAGATCACTTTTCCATTGCTGGGCTAGATTTTACATTTATAAGAGCTAACACAAACTTTAAACCAAAGGCTATCTATTTTAATTAGTATTTTAAACACCGAATTATACAACACAGAGAACAATCCGAACAAATCTAAGGAGCATATAATGACTATTGACAGAACAGCAGTGCATATACTTTGTAGGTGTTTTCATCTGCTGTACCTGCCTGCCCAGCCCTAAATGAACCAGAAGTTAGAATAACAAACAACCCTGTACAATGGAAACATGAGTAAATCAGGGGGTCCCTAACGCAAACAGTCTCCCACTTGCAAAAAATGGTGGTGACAGCATGTGGAACTGGGCCTCTCCACCAACCTTAAGCCAATCACTCAACTGTGGCCGCTACTGGAAATGTTAGTAAATGTAATTTATTAGATCTACTGTTAGAGTGTACCTTAATGTAAACTTACATAACTGTGACTCAGGCCTAGGGCCAATCTACCCAGTGTCCTTTTATGATTAGAGTGTACTCAGGTCCCTTGCCGAATTTGCCACATTTATTGATCTGGTCTATTCCCTTGGTCACCTTTTTCTTTTTTAAGGGGGTTCTCCTT
Source organism: Crinia signifera (assembly GCF_055691185.1). Classification (NCBI taxonomy): domain Eukaryota; kingdom Metazoa; phylum Chordata; class Amphibia; order Anura; family Myobatrachidae; genus Crinia; species Crinia signifera. The sequence goes on from NC_139226.1 coordinate 56,964,070, forward strand.
GAATAGGGACTAGAACTCATCTATACTATTTGACCCATAGGCCTAAGTCCTGACTGCATACCCTCCAACATTTTATCTGTGGATTTCGTTACATGGGTCGTGGTCACTGATATAGGGGGTGTGGCCATGCCCCCACCTGAACGGACATTAATTTTAAAGGTGTACTGTACCCCCAGTGAAGTAGATTCTGAGGACAAGACACTGACTGCACGGCCGGCCACTCCCCTCACCACCAGGCGCTTCTCCGTTATCCGAGTCTCACCGCGCCAGCTTAATGCACTGACCTGGCATCCAGATATTAATTGGATGCATGCACCAGGCGGTCTTTACTGTGCGGGCAGCCCCTGAGTACGGGAGCGGGGCCGCGCGCTGACCTCTTGTGATGCGCACGCTGGCTGCCGGGACACTGCACAAAGCACCACTGGGAACCGGGGCAGCCACACTGGGACACAATTATCCCCGCTGGGATCCATCCATCCATCGCAGCCCGAAGCCATTACCTGCAGGTCGGAGGAGCCTCTGTCGCCTAAGAAAACCGATACATCGGTACATTTCTTTTTTAGCCGATACAGCCCGTTAAAAAACGGTACTGTACCGGCAAAAATGGTACAGTTGGAGGGTATGTGACTATTGGCCACAGACCTAAAGTCTGCTAAACAGTGGGCAGGATCTGGTGACTTAGGCCTAGAGTCAAAAACCACTGAAGGGTATTACAGGCTCAACATCCGACTGTTCAAAGGCTTAATGCCTTAAACTGTGGTCTCATGCCTTGTGCCTGGTTTCTCTGGTGGTCTTTGGGAATTAATGGCAGGTGAGGGTTGTGCAAGGCTGCCTGCTGGTATAACATGGAGAGACTGCAGGGGGGCTTTTGCTTGCCATGCACTGTAGTACTCTCTGGTCCTCAGCTTTGTCTTTTGGCACCACTGCAGGCTTATCTGGTACTGCTGCTGGCTCTTCTGCTTCCACATCCTGATTGGCTAGCTGTGGCTGTTTCCCATTGGCTGCTTTCCATGAGCTGCATTTGGCTAACGACTGGCACCATTTTCTAACAGCCATGATTTTATTGGACATGCTTGAATTATTTCGGGTGCAAGCTCATTCTACACAGGGTCCCAGCACTGTGCCAGACCAGCTGGCATGTCACACCAGCCCGGGTGAGTACTCCCGTCTCCTCACCAGGATCCACAATATCACCATATACATAGATACATTACAGCAGCTCCCCAATATATATGCATTATATCAACAGCTGCCTGGTATCTGGTAGTTGAACAGCATAGTATGGCATTGGCATTTCCCAGGCAGGAGCACCTCTGTCCTAACACCAGCACTGTTACGTGCAGTACAGAGGGTCACAGAGGCACAATACGATTTACAGGGAACACAGAGAGGGAACAGCTGAAATTGAAAATGGCATCCAAAACCTGTGAGATCTGAGATCCAACAGCCGGAAGATGATGTTTTTCCTTCGTTTTCAGATCCAGGCAGCAAGGGAGATCTGAATCCCATGCTGGATCCCAGACGTTTGAAAGGGCTTCTTTCTCTGGGAGCTGCGTCCGCTCATCTCTACTTATTATTGCATGTGATAAAGCCTAAGCAGATGGTCAGCGTACTGTTTATGAAGAACACTCCATTGTCAAATTTATTCCAAATAGACACTAACAAAACAACTAAAAATCTCAACATAAAATGACTTCATCACACATTTTGCTAAAGCTTTGCACCGTACAAGTACAGTATATAAATGCAGAGATATAAAGTACAGAGAAATGCACTGTAGAGTCACCAGCTGCATCAGAAAAACATCCAAATAAATTAAAATATACATAAAACATGACAGCAGCACGATGCATATGGCATAAGGCCAGAAGGTTCTGGAAAGAGTCACTGTAAAAATGGGAGTAGTGTCATTATCGTTGGATCCACCCAAAGTCTAAACTGCAACTGTGCAGAAGAGGAAAACTCTAGCCAAATGCTGGTTAATTATGCCTGTAGATTGGAGAAGTGATTTAGATTCCCAACCTGTGCAAGCTGCCAGAACTATCATCTTTATTACGGTACGTGGGCATAAAACTGTCAGAGTGCCTAGAGCAACCCAGAGTAAAGTGACCTTGCTGATTTCCTGAGGGGACATCTTTAATATTTCACCTCATTTTTGTGTGTTTTTTTACTCAGCCGTTTGTCACTAGGCCTTTTTCCTTTTTATAATCTATTATTCACTCAGATATTTAGTTTGCAGCATCACTTTTATTTTAGGCCACATTTGTCATCTCCATGTAGCCAGAGGGTCCTGCGTGGCTATACTTTGAGTTATAATCCATAGTTATTATTCATAAGAGAGACATAAAGGGGTATGGCTTATTACACTAAATCATACATAATTTACTGACCTCACCCTATTACCTAATTCATTGGGGAGAGAGCTATTACAGAAAAAAAGAGATTTTATTTTTTCATTTTTTCATGCAGTGTTTATGTGAATAAGTGCGTGTCAAATAGTCTTTATATTGTTAGTCACGGAATCACAAATTAATGTGAATGTATCAGCCTTGATCACTTAATGATCTCAATATAGGGATATTCTCCCATGAGGCATCAGAATGGCCTGGCTGACTTTTTAATGGAGTGACATTACTAAAGAATGTATACGTGCAAATAATAAAAAATGTGCAATCAATTATTAATATGTGTTTAGTTAAAAGTTATTACGGCGAAGTATCTATTTATCGGGTGATTGTCACAGAGGGATTACCACAGCATATGGTTCTGTGGTATTTAAAGGTAAATACCTAAATTTGTTGGTGCTTAATTTTTGAGAATTTATCCAGTGAAATTTATTAATAGATAGAAATTTAGCTGATTTCCCTTAGTCTCCAATCTTTCCTACTTTCTGGCCGTGTGTCACAAGGACAGTGAACGGACCAGATGAGGGGATGATTATAGTGGAGACCTGTGGTTGGATCAGTGGAAGGAAGAGAATAGGGATCTGCTTTTGTGAACCGGATCCAGTTTCACCCCTGATGGTTTTGACCAGTGCAGAGGATCACCCTGGTGCCGGGACCAATGAGAGTCCCTTAGATAAGAGAAGTGACAGTCCAAAATGGAAAAAGTGATCTTTCGTTTGTTTACTAATAATGATGTGAACAATTAAAAATATCCCTCACTTGGCACTGATTCGATTAAAGACACTCTTAATTAGTATATCGTGTCCTAACCACAGGTTTGGTAGAGTCAATTGCTACAGTGTACATGCTCTAACACAGGGAATCAATCAATTGTTACAATGTATCTCTCACATACACAGCAGAGTTTAGATACCACAGCTATACTCTCACATCATCAGCAGGGTTGAAATCCCGTAGCTTAGCTGTACCAGCAGTAAGATAATTCAAAACAAAGACAAAAATCCTCAAATAGCCTTCACTGGATCATCATGCGTGCAACGATTTCCCCAACTGTGGCTATCAGCCCAAATACTGGTTAAGTATAACCCTCACTAGACACTGAGTTGGTTAAAGACACTCTTAATTGGTATATTATATCCTAACCACAGGTTTAATAGAGCAATTGCTACAGTGTACATGCTCTAACAAAGGGAATAGATTCATTGCTACAGTGTATCTCTCATATAGTCAACAGGGTTGAATCCCGCAGCTCATCTCTCACATAATCAACAGGGCTCAATCCCGTAGCTTAGCTGTACCAATAATAAGATAATTCAAAGCAACGAAAATTGATACTCAAGTAGCCTTCACTGGATCATCCTGCGTGCACCAAGTTCCCCATCTGTGACTGTCAGCCCCGATACTGGACGCGCGTTTCGCCTGGAGGCTTGTTCACCAGTGTGTATTAATAGTTAAATAGCGTGTATTTGTACTCGCACCCGTTCGCGGGTAATTCAAACTCCCGTTTGATTGGACCTCGCCACTATACCAGCATCTTTGCCATTTGCCATATGTCCTGTCACTCCATGCGAATGCAGACTCTCATAGGCTACGGTCCCGCTATCAGCTGAGACTCACAGCCACTCCTCCTCAGCGTGGGTTCGATCAGCGTCTGCACCATGGTAGCGGGCAGCGTCACTACGTAACCAGCTGTCATTCAGGCACGGGTTCCGTCAGCGTCTACACCTTGGCAACGGGCGGCGTCCCTACGTAATCTGCTGTCATTCAGGCACATTAGTGCTCTGACGACTAGGCTACTCCCCCTTCAGGCGGACTTCATTCATATCTTTCTTGCGGTAACTGTGGGCTTACTATCTGCTGTGGTACGTGTTAGAATCATTAAAAACACATACGTGCATGTTGACGCTATTAGTACTTTGTCCACAGCCGCGGGATCATAGGCATCGTTGCCTAGGGAACAGTCTAACTCTGCCTGTTTACCTGCAGTGTATTGGGAAGAGACTATGGTGAGCTCTCCCGACCTCTTATCTTTTGTGGTTCCACCTCATCATCTGTATTACCCAGCTTAGGACCATACTTTGAGATCAAGACCTATTGTATTGGATGTTGATCCATATCTCATTGTAGAGGCATATATATATTTGTTGTCTAACTGTATTTTGATGATTATGTATACACACTATGTCATGTTGATATCAGACAATGGACTTAATTATTCAGATACATAGAAAAAATAAAATAAACATGTACATATATATAAAAAATGTATATATAAAAAAACGTGAAAAACCTGTGGATATAAAGTGAAAAAAATAAATAAAGATGTGAGAAATTCGTGAAAAAAATCAGTGACATCAGTGGCACGCCACTACAACCGCCATCACAACAACTCATTTAAGGGAACTCAGGTCATTGGCCTGGAACGAATAAAATTAGGGATTAGAGGTGGTGACCTCCAGAAGAACCTCCTACAGCGAGAGAGTGAGTGGACATTCAAATTAGATGCCCTCTCACCGTCAGGACTGAATGAATACATAAATTACCAAGTATTCCTGTAAATATCCATGTCAACAACAGATACTGTATTATGATTAGGCAATAAAAATATAAGCCATTACATATAAATCACAACAATGGACAACTAATTACATAATCAAAAGATGTACTAGTATATAAACCTCTTAACACAAACTCACGAGTGGGGTACTTTTTCATACCCTTAGCATGAATAGCGACACCCAATCCCACTAAGGATACAGACAGACTCATTACTAAGAATCTGTCCTTATACATGCACATTATCAATAGTAAACAGAGGTTAATGGGACATTAAAATCCCATATACCTATGTTCTCGACTTTAATACATATTTATTTATCTTGTATATTTTGTTAAATGCTGAATCAATGTAAAAAAAATTTTTCACGAATTTCTCACATCTTTATTTATTTTTTTCACTTTATATCCACAGGTTTTTCACGTTTTTTTATATATACATTTTTTATATATATGTACATGTTTATTTTATTTTTTCTATGTATCTGAATAATTAAGTCCATTGTCTGATATCAACATGACATAGTGTGTATACATAATCATCAAAATACAGTTAGACAACAAATATATATATGCCTCTACAATGAGATATGGATCAACATCCAATACAATAGGTCTTGATCTCAAAGTATGGTCCTAAGCTGGGTAATACAGATGATGAGGTGGAACCACAAAAGATAAGAGGTCGGGAGAGCTCACCATAGTCTCTTTCCAATACACTGCAGGTAAACAGGCAGAGTTAGACTGTTCCCTAGGCAACGATGCCTATGATCCCGCGGCTGTGGACAAAGTACTAATAGCGTCAACATGCACGTATGTGTTTTTAATGATTCTAACACGTACCACAGCAGATAGTAAGCCCACAGTTACCGCAAGAAAGATATGAATGAAGTCCGCCTGAAGGGGGAGTAGCCTAGTCGTCAGAGCACTAATGTGCCTGAATGACAGCAGATTACGTAGGGACGCCGCCCGTTGCCAAGGTGTAGACGCTGACGGAACCCGTGCCTGAATGACAGCTGGTTACGTAGTGACGCTGCCCGCTACCATGGTGCAGACGCTGATCGAACCCACGCTGAGGAGGAGTGGCTGTGAGTCTCAGCTGATAGCGGGACCGTAGCCTATGAGAGTCTGCATTCGCATGGAGTGACAGGACATATGGCAAATGGCAAAGATGCTGGTATAGTGGCGAGGTCCAATCAAACGGGAGTTTGAATTACCCGCGAACGGGTGCGAGTACAAATACACGCTATTTAACTATTAATACACACTGGTGAACAAGCCTCCAGGCGAAACGCGCGTCCAGTATCGGGGCTGACAGTCACAGATGAGGAACTTGGTGCACGCAGGATGATCCAGTGAAGGCTACTTGAGTATCAATTTTCGTTGCTTTGAATTATCTTATTATTGGTACAGCTAAGCTACGGGATTGAGCCCTGTTGATTATGTGAGAGATGAGCTGCGGGATTCAACCCTGTTGACTATATGAGAGATACACTGTAGCAATGAATCTATTCCCTTTGTTAGAGCATGTACACTGTAGCAATTGCTCTATTAAACCTGTGGTTAGGATATAATATACCAATTAAGAGTGTCTTTAACCAACTCAGTGTCTAGTGAGGGTTATACTTAACCAGTATTTGGGCTGATAGCCACAGTTGGGGAAATCGTTGCACGCATGATGATCCAGTGAAGGCTATTTGAGGATTTTTGTCTTTGTTTTGAATTATCTTACTGCTGGTACAGCTAAGCTACGGGATTTCAACCCTGCTGATGATGTGAGAGTATAGCTGTGGTATCTAAACTCTGCTGTGTATGTGAGAGATACATTGTAACAATTGATTGATTCCCTGTGTTAGAGCATGTACACTGTAGCAATTGACTCTACCAAACCTGTGGTTAGGACACGATATACTAATTAAGAGTGTCTTTAATCGAATCAGTGCCAAGTGAGGGATATTTTTAATTGTTCACATCATTATTAGTAAACAAACGAAAGATCACTTTTTCCATTTTGGACTGTCACTTCTCTTATCTAAGGGACTCTCATTGGTCCCGGCACCAGGGTGATCCTCTGCACTGGTCAAAACCATCAGGGGTGAAACTGGATCCGGTTCACAACAGCAGATCCCTATTCTCTTCCTTCCACTGATCCAACCACAGGTCTCCACTATAATCATCCCCTCATCTGGTCCGTTCACTGTCCTTGTGACACACGGCCAGAAAGTAGGAAAGATTGGAGACTAAGGGAAATCAGCTAAATTTCTATCTATTAATAAATTTCACTGGATAAATTCTCAAAAATTAAGCACCAACAAATTTAGGTATTTACCTTTAAATACCACAGAACCATATGCTGTGGTAATCCCTCTGTGACAATCACCCGATAAATAGATACTTCGCCGTAATAACTTTTAACTAAACACATATTAATAATTGATTGCACATTTTTTATTATTTGCACGTATACATTCTTTAGTAATGTCACTCCATTAAAAAGTCAGCCAGGCCATTCTTATGCCTCATGGGAGAATATCCCTATATTGAGATCATTAAGTGATCAAGGCTGATACATTCACATTAATTTGTGATTCCGTGACTAACAATATAAAGACTATTTGACACGCACTTATTCACATAAACACTGCATGAAAAAATGAAAAAATAAAATCTCTTTTTTTCTGTAATAGCTCTCTCCCCAATGAATTAGGTAATAGGGTGAGGTCAGTAAATTATATAGAATTTATTAAGTCGTGCCCCGACAAAAAGAGTCACCCTTTTTTTCTTCTTCTTTGATACATTGTAAATTGTGACTCATGGGAGCACCACCAACGAGAGATTTATCTACGGATGTCAGGTCCTGTGATACATAACATGTTTCAAATATTGTGATGTGAAATATCCTGCTGAGAGTCTGTGCTAGTCTTCCTTGTTTTCCTTTGATACTAAATCATACATGCAAGTTTTATTCTTTCCTTTTTTATTAAGTATACATGGAAAAATGACCTATTCATACTGTAACTGGACAATAATATAATGTGGTCCATATATGATGCTATAAGTACTAAAAATAGAAAGTAGAACTAGAGACTTTTCCTAGTCAGGATTGCATTTGTGGAGAAAACAAATGGGTCCTGCTGCACTTAACTGAGGAAATATAGATACATATGTCTAACATCCTTACATGATAAACAGCCCTTCTAGTCATGCCATGCAGTGGTGTGACTCTGTACTTGGTAGTACTTCATTGCGTGCAACTTTTTTCCTTTAAAGTGCATCTTATTGGTAAATTGATGTGAATATAATGCACAAGCAGCTTCTGCTGATTAAAATTATATGCAGTATGCCTATATTCTGTGTGCGATCTTAGCTGTATCTGCATTTGAAATGCTATGTTGCAATGATTTAAAGTAAAACACTGTAACATAGCATTTTGTATACAGATACAACCCAATAAGATGCATTTTAATTAAAAAACTTACAAGCAAAGCACGCAAAAACTTGCACGCTTGGTGCTACCGAGTCACGTGGTATGAGTAACGCGACTTTTAGTGCACGGAGGATAAATGTATATGGCTTCTTTAGGTACGCTATGCTAGCATCTATTAACTTGTGCCACTATGTCATTGTCTTTCTAGAACTCAACAATTAGATCCGTTACCTCAGACCACCACCTTTACCCAGAATCTAAGGGATACTGGGTATTTTCTAAAAAAAGAAAAGAGGTAATGATACAAACAGTGGCTAATCAGATTGTGTCTGCAATTTCTCTATTTCATCTTAGAATATGATAGACATAATCTGATTGGTTGATATGGGCAACATCATCGCTTTTCATTTGTAGAAGCTTTAGTAAATTTACCCCTAAGGTGTACTTAGGGACAGATGTAGCAGACCCTAAAGAGTGATAAAATGGAGAGAAATAAGCTACCAACCAGTCAGCTCCTATGTGTTTTTTCGAACACAGCCTGTATTGTAGCAGTGAGGAGTTGATTGGCTGATACTTTATCTCTCCCCAAGGCTTAGTACACCTGCCCCCTAAGGGTAGATGTATCATACCACTATAACTCTTTATGCTATCAAAGTGAAGTAGGAAATAATAACACTGCCCCATGTAGAGCAGTAGAGAAAACTCCCCCCTTCCGGTGATCCATAAAAGACCCACAGACCACAGGCCTGGGCCCCGCACCCCCGTCCCCCCTGTAGTGACTGGGCAGTGGGAGTAGAGAGCACAGGCTGCCACTGCAGCACAGTCTCTTTCTCCTGCTCAGCACACGCTGCTCAGTGCCGTGGGCTGAGCAGGAGAGAGGGGGAGCAGCCTGTCTTCCAGCACACAGCCCCACCTCCTGCAAATTCATTTCATTATTTGTTTTACAGGGGCTTGTCCATGCCCCTACTGCTGGCCATGCCCCCTTCATTGACCACACCCCTTTTATGGGGCCGGAGGCCCTGCCTGGTTCTACAATTAATGGCAATCACATTGGTGGCCAACAGTGTGCATGCTGAGCAGCTTTATCCTGTGTAATGGGCAGGCCCTGGCGTGCGAAAATCTGCATTTGCAGTTTTGCTAGAGAAAAGTTATGTTCTCTAGATTTTCGGATTTCGAATTTGCTGAAGCAGGGCCGCCATTGGGGGGGGGGGGGTGCTGTGGGTACAGCTGTCCCAGGCCCGGCCTTTCTGAGAGTGAGTGAGAAAGGCCTGAGGTACTCCTTTTGGCCACCACACCCCCCTCCGCTGTGCTGTGCTGCCTGTGCTGCTCAGTGGCTAAATGAAGACCTTCTTTCAGAGCGTAGGCTTCTTCACATCAGGATGCTGGCAGCCAATTAATATGAGGCACCGTTTGGTGAGCCAATCAGAGCTAGCAGTAAAGGAGGGGACGGAGCTAGGGTGGTGCAGGGGCCCAGACTAGAAACCATTCCCGGACCCGAAAAATCCTGGTGGCAGCCCTGTGCTGAAGGTCCATTCAACTAGAGTTGGTTTTAGAGTATTTAAAACTTACTACCTCTTCATACATCTTAGATCTTTGACAACAGAATATGTATGCGCTATATAAGAAACTGTTAATTAATAAATAAATAGAAATAAGCAGATATTGATTATCCTCCTTTGTAAATATTACAATTGCTAAGCATTTTTCAGATGAATATCCTTTGTGGGGTTTTTTGGACTACTTTTTCTAATAGTGATCATCCACAATTCACTTCTCAGTGTCTGGCTTCCTTCTTCCTTAAATAATACAGTAATTTTTCACTGAATTGTTCACACAATGGTATTATTAAAAAATATCAATTAGAATATACTCTAATCACATTAAAAATATATAAAACCAATTAGGTAATATTGCTCAATTTAATCGTTCAACTGGTAACCTTCAACAATATCTATGGATAATATTCACAGTGAATTAATTTGTTTCAGTCCGAATGCTCTTACCCACTTTTACTGGTAGATGGAGAATCCAATTACAAGCGGGGAGCCAATTTATTGATAAAGGTGGAGATGATAAATAATTGACTTGATAGAGATGAATGAATATATATGTCCATAACAAGAAACTGTATCCTTGTCGCAGGCTTTAGGTTAATAGAGTTCCAAATGTATGTGTGGTTGATTAATTAGGCAGTCATGGCAAATTGCCAGGTGTAACAGTCAAGTGGTGCTTGATGTATAATGACTCAACCGGCGTGGAGTTGTTGGATTAACCCCACCGCCGGGAGTATGCGTAGGATGACAAACAGCAGTGAGGCTAAGTTGTAAAGGGGTAACGTCTCTTCCATCGGCGTAGCGCTGTAACATAGGCGCCGTGAGTGACCTTTCCCCAGCCGCACTCACTCACTTGTTAGGCATCCAGTGCCCGACTGCACCTCTCGGGGGTCCTGACATTGGAACGGGCACAGAGGGGTCGCCGCAGGTCTCCCTCTAGCTTGCAGGTACCTGCTCCGAGGTAAATAGCAGCTGATCCAATTTTAAATGGATACCAGGGAGATAGCAGGTGAGGAGTAGATTGCCAATATTATGTCCCAGTCTTAACGTTTCTCCATCATAGGGGTCTGACGGTATCTTCTGAGGAAACTGTCAGACACCTGTGAGCCGTTCCAATGTCAGGATCCCCGAGAGCTGCAGTCGGGCACTGGAACCTAACAAATGAGTGAGGAGTAGATTTATTAAGCTTGGTGAAATGATAAATTGTTTGATTTTTATCACCGACCAATCAGCTCTTACCTGTCATTTTTCAAACCAAGCCTGTAACTTCACAGGTAGGAGCTGATTGGACGGTGATAAAAACCAGACAGTTGATCACTTCACCGAGCTTAATAAATCTACCCTTGAGTGCGGCTGGGGAAAGGTCACTCCCAGCGCCTGTGTTACAGCGCTACGCAGATGGAAGAGACGTTACCCCTTTACAATTTAGCCGCACTGCTGTTTGTCATCCTACGCATAATCCCGGCGGTGGGGTTAATCCAACAGCTCCACACCGGTTGAGTCATTATACATCAAGCACCACTTGACTTTATTGTTTTTCACCTAGGATTTAGTTATTCCTTTTTGGGAGCAGCCATATCTAATATTAGCTTTGTTATTAATTTACACCAATTAATTGTGCCTGATTATTTTAGTATAGTTTTGTTGTTCTTCCTTTAATTCCCACTCTAAAATCTAGTCCTGTCCGTGATTCAAGACATTCCAGTGCCCCCTATGGAAAAATATTTGTAGCCCCCTCTTAGAAAGGGTTCATTCCTCTTTGACGTTCTTCAAGGAATTCGTAAAAAATCTCCAGTGCTATAAATGGTGGAAACTGAATTTCTAAGGTTTCATCATCTCCTTCATTAAATGTGCCTAATATTAAGTTCATCATTAGGATCAAGTTGATCAACTGTAGCTGCTTCTAGTCACAATCTGATCCTTGATGGGTTTATCCATGGACTTTATTTCAGATGTACACAATTCCAAGGGTTATATTAGTTGTGTAGTGCTCAACCAGTTGTCTATGATGGCACACTTTGGTTGCCCGCTACTACCGGGTTCGGCGCTCGGCAAACTTTCTAAATTAAAGTCCATGCCAGCGTGAATAGTTCATACCCCCACTATCCACGTTGGCATGGAGTTGATTTTAGATAGAGTGGCGAACGTAGTGTGCCACCGAGCCCGTAGCGTGGGCGAGCAAAGCGACGCTGCTGCAACTGAGACGCTGCCGCCGTGAAACTAAACAAGTACCCACACATATATATATATATATATATCCTGATGATCTCACACACATATACATATAGACCCAATATCTGTTTCATTTTAATGGAGGCCATCTGAACCTGAATCATTATAGTACATATTACAGCTCTAGGTGTTCCCTTTAGTGAAATTCTGCTCTGACTAATGTCCTATTTTCCCCCAATGTGAGCTTTGGTCAAATCTCCTGCAGCACCATTTAATCCTAATCTGATCTATTTGTATCTTGAGCGTCTCCAAAAGCAATCAAGTAAAAATTCTAGTACAATGCGATCAAAAACCAGCACAGAGACATGTCACCAATGTTTGCCTTAACACACATATGCATTAAACTGTCTCAGAATGTTTAATCCTTAGTGATAATAACAAGCTTGGAGTGTAATGGCTTCATTTTGTATTAATGCACATGTCACAGTTGCTTCATCTCAGACCCTTTTAACAGCCACTACATTCATCAATAACAGGACTTTGTCATTAGGGGAAGGTGTCTCTATAATTGTTATAGCATTGTAAATTTCCCTCAAGTGCATAGGTTAAAAGTCCAATTCCCGCTCTTTCTACCCTGTGTGAAGCCATAGTAACGTAATCTATAAATTCACCTCTGAGGGTGTGATATGAAGGTGGATGTATATCTGTTACTGTAAATGTACAGATTTGTTCTATATAAGGGCATAACTAGCACAGGTGCAGGGGGTGCAGCTGCTATGGGGCCCAGAGCGGAGAGGGGCCCATCTTTCCTGTGTATGTTACATGTGTTATATACATTTATCTCCATTGCTTGATAATTATATGGGCCCTTATCAACTTTTGTTACGGGGCCCAAAAATATCTAGTTACACCACTGGTTTTATATGCAGATTTGGTGCTTACGCAGCTTACCCTTGGAGAGGTGGAATGTAGAAATGAACATTCAAAAACAAACTGAGGACCTGATTGCAATTTGAGACATGTGCCAGTGAGTGTGTGTGAACACTTAAACTGCGATAATCTGGCAAAAATTATCGCCTGGCCCGCTCTGTGGGGGAGGGATGACATCACACACAGCTGCTGCAACCGGAAACATGGCTGGCCTTCGTCTGTCTTTGCAGCTAGGCAAAGTGTGTAGCGAGGTGCTTGCAATTTTGCTATGTGCCTGCAAATTTTTACAGGCACATTGCGGGGAGGGGGAAGGGTCAAACGACCCGGTGAGCGGACCACCTGTGCTGGGAGCCTCCACAGACTACCGTTGGAGGTTGCAGTTTTGCCAAATTTCACAAAACTGTAACCAGGTCTCAACAGGGGCATATTGGCAAATAGAGACCTGCATGGAGACACAAATAGGATTCACCTGTAGCCATATCAGATGCAAATGCCTTATGCTGGGTTCACACCAATTCCACCAATGTCAATACAATCTCGACCGATTGTATGTTAATTGGGCATGTTTAAGATCCGATCCGAATACGATCCGATGCACATCCCCGCTGGTCGTTTTGCAGATCCTGCCTGCTGCAGTCAGGATTGAAAACAACTGGGTACAGATTGGGACCAGATCATATGCAGGATTGTGCGACCATCGTATGATCATCTCACAATCTGCTCACAATCACGATCGTTCTGGTGTGTACCCTACATTGGGTCCGGTGCACATGCATGCTATAGAAGATGATGGTCAAAACATTAGCTAACCAGTTTAATGATTGTGAATTCACCTGTGAAAATAATAGGTGCCTTCTTCATATATGTATGCACATGTTTTATGTTTTAGAACGGCATCGTTGAAATACATTTTTTCACTGCTTCCAATTATATGCATGAAGGAATATTATATCTCCAGTATTGAAGAGGGGTTTTTAAATGAAACTAAACCTAATGGCAAAAGATAACCAAAGGTTGCAAATAAGTGTGAGAGCATTTGAAACTCAAGGCTGTGACTTTGTAGTGACCATTGGCTGTTAATCAAGTTTGTTGTGACTTTGGGGGTTATTCAGTCCAGATTGCACAGCTGAAAATGAGCAGGCTGGGTGTTTATCGATAGACTGCGAATGCATATGGAACATAGTACATATTAGTTTACTGCTAAGTGGAATGCTTAAAATTAGGAAGTTGCCCTGCAAGAGGGTGGTGGGCGACACTGTGACACGAGTTGCCCTAACCAGGAGCTGCTGGGGATCAGGATTGTCAGTCCTGAAGTACAGTATAGGAACAACCAGAGAAGCAAATACAATGTAGCAGCGCTTATAACAATAACAAAAACAGACAGCACCATTTGATACTTGAATAATGTGTGAGGCATTGTTTTTAACAGCGCGCATATGCGATACTTGTTTATTTTATACTGGTCACTAAGTGTATTTTTACTAATTAAATATATCCCAACTGTAAAATCAGTACATTGTTTTTGCTTAATCCTTAAAATTAGGTTCTTTTTTTCCATTCTTTATTTTGCTGTTAATAAAATACCTGTTTTGCGCCCCTTTTTTACATCGAGACTCATGTCTTTCACTTGCTCTTTAAATATTTGCTTCTCTGAAATTCTTTTTAACCCTAGAATATTTGGTCAAGGGTATACCTTCCCACCTTTTAACATGGTGCTGACTTATTATATCTATATCCTAGAGGTGTGTAGTTCAGTTTCCATGGAAACTGAACACACCTGAACTTAGTTGTTACAATCCGAACTGAGCCCTGGCTATTCTCGCTATGTTTCAAATCCCAAAAGCAAAATGTAACCTTTACAGCTTTAGATTTTGCATGTTTTTCAATCACATATAAGTCCCTATCTCATGATTTCCTACAAGAGACCAGGGACAAAGGGTATACTGCACTTTGGGTCCCCAAAAAAATCCATCAGAATCCCTGGGACATTCGTTGGATCCTCATTTCAAACACAAAGGAGAGGCCTGCTCAACTGACCTGTGAGGCACTGCTGGACCCCAAGAAGATCTCTATGTTGTGTTCCAGATATATAAAAATATTTCCCTTTTCTCTAAAACAAAAAAATAGCATTTTTTCTAATTGATGTTAAAAAATATGTATTTATTTAGGGCCAAATGTAATAGGGTGCGAGTTTCAGAAAGTGAGAGATGTTGGGAGAGTTTTCCCATGTTTTTTAAAGCAGCAATCAATTACCTGCCAAAATCAACCTGGCTTTGCAGTGTAATTGATTGCTGCTTTAAAAAAAGGGGAAAACTCTCCCAAAATCCCTCACTTTCTGAAACTCTCACCCTATTACATTTGGCCCTTAGTGTCTGTTCAGACAAATGCAGTGGTGTGCCCCATCATCCAAACCCTAAAACAATTCTCAAGTGTCTAAAACATTAATTTCTTGTCTTGTGTCAAAAATAAAACCAATCATAGATCCAGTCCATAGAAGAGCAGAAGCAGTAACCTACTACTAGCACTGTAAGGGATATAGAAAATAGTCAAAATGCGCAATAGGGGTGTATTGAATAGATACATAAAGACAAGGTGGTATAACAAATATCTATCCGATAATTGCAATCTATAAAAATCAGTAAAAAATATGTGATATGAAGGAAGTATTGGATCCTGAGTGACAATTATACAAACATTGTGATATCCTAAAATTAATACGGTTGTAAATATGACATCGATTTATATCACAGAATGAAGATAGTGAATGCATGGTACATGTACCATGCATTCACTATCTTCATTCTGTGATATAAATCAATGTCATATTTACGACCGTATTAATTTTAGGATATCACGATGATTATATAATTGTCACTCAGGATCTAATACTTCCTTCATATCACTCTGGAAGAAATCTAATCCCATTTTGTGATCGGTATGACCTACTGAATTGCCTAAATGATTGAATATTCCATAATTTTTTTCCCTCTCCCTCCTCACCTGCTTCTATCTCCATCTTTGTCATTCGTTTTTATTAAATGGTTTTTGTATTTATACGTATGTATTATGATTCACAGTGTGATCATCAGAATTATCCGCTGCACCAGTGCCCCTGATGAAGTCATGTTGATGACGAAACGCGTTGGGCCTATGGGCTTATTGTAATATCCAGCTTGACTTTGTATTATACTAGTGGACACCTTGTGTTTAGCAATTCATTGTAAGCTAAATCACACCTACCTTTGTTGTTACTGCTATGCCCTGTATAATATAATATATGGACCAATCAGACAGTATATTCATTTATATTCTGAACAAGAGAAGAGGGGAAGAAAAGTGGTAGTGCTGTGACTGCCACCAAGAAAATAACAAGATACCTTGAGGTGTATTTAATTTTGGCCAAATTTTTCACCAGGTGAAAAAAAACGGCAAAGATTGGCCTTTCAGTACTGAATTAAGTGCATTTTCACCCAGTTTTAAGGGCATTTTTTCACCCATGCCATTTCACTTATTAGGGGTGCCAAATCTGCATGGGCGAAAATGGTCACAAATTTGCCAAAACCACAGAAATTTTTAGCAATTTTGACAAATAAAATTTGCCTAAAAAATGGACGACAACTTCTGATTTTTCGCCTGGGGAAAATTTCGGTAGGGAATGAATACGGACCCCATTAGTAAATAGGATTAGTCAACTCCGAGCACCATAATGAAACATTATTATGACATCTGATCAGGCCTAAAAACAATTGCCCAAGCTTATTGACACCTCTATCGGGATAACGACAACTCCATCTTCAAGAACTTTTTAAAGTAAATAACAAAAAACAAAGATTTTAGCTGTTTTTATCAATTTTTAAGCAATCCAAACTGAAATCTAAAATGTAATAATGCAACGTGTAAAGACCCTTACAGGACCACTGTGCACATTCTACTACAAATTTTAGTAAACATTTAAGAACTACAGTACCAATATTACTATTTTAAGTTTAATTTCAGTAACATATCTGTCATTTCAATTCACTAAACTTTGTTAAACTGGGACAAGCAACGTCATCATGCCTAAAGCAAAGACAGAAAAGTAGATATATCATTTATACCAAAATAGCAACCTACATTAAAGCGGAAATGACACCTGTGATCTCTGAAAATTCTACTCATTTACATAAATGTAATATACTCAAGGTTTGACCTATGTGCATGAGATATTTTAAATTATGCCATGTAGATCTATGCAGTCGTATCTTTCTGAAATAGTCACACATCTTACTGCAATAAATCACCAAGGACTGAAAATACGGTATTTGTAATGCATTTAGGTATTGTCTTAGAACATTACACTTTTTTATGGACCTGGATTAAGACATTGCTGAGCCCGGACACTGATGCCACTTTCAGACCGCACTTTTCACCAGTTATTTTGCAGGTTTTTTTTACCATTTTACAATGGTAATTTGTGCAGTCTGAAAGATGCAGAGTGAATTTACCGGTTCTATTGAACTGGTATTTCTAAACAGTAATAAAGCAGGGTCCTACCCGTTTCAGACCCGTTTGTTTTCATCCACTGTTTTCTATGGGTTAAAATGGGTTCAGTGTTGTGAAGGAACAAAAACTGCATTGAAATACCGTTTAAGGACAAAAACTACACTGAAATACCGTTTAAAGACATGCAGTGTGAAAGGGGTTTTAGCTGGCAGACGTTTTTAGAAATGTTTTAAAATATCTGGTCAAAGCCAGTTTTGCAGTCTGAAAGCAGCATTAAGGTATAAGGAACCATTACATTCTAAAATTAAGAGAAGACAGAATCTTGGGGGTAAATTTACTAAGGTGTGAGTTCTATTGAAGATTGAGGGGGGGGGGATTTACTAAGAAGGCCGACTAAGGCCCAAAAATACAAACCAGATATGTATTTTCCAATGTAGAAGTGATTCGCCATTATTTCTTTTGTACACTGTGAAGCCTGCACAGATCTGACTGATCCATGCAGGCTTCAGTCAAAAATACCTGGAAAATTAGTTCAATTTGCCAGTCGTATTTACTGTATGAATGATTGAAAATCAGATAGAACTCTATGGTCATGTATGGCAGCAGAGTTCTATGGATGGTGTACTCATTCACACAGCGAATTTGGCTAAAGTTTCAGTTCATAAAAACGGATGTTTGTATATTGCCGGGCACCGGGTCCAGGCCGTCTATCACATCGGATTGACAGAAGCTGATTAGTCTGTAGTTTCTCTCTCCACTTTATCACTCTTCAAGACTTTGTACATCTGCTTCAGTTAGCAGTATTCAATTCTCTGGCGAGTGGGGCACAGAGTTCTCTGTTTTTCATTTGCTGTGCATTCTCCAATTTTTCTACCCCTCGCCATGCCTCTAGTTCAATGTGTCAGCTTGATCAATGCGGCGTATGAGGAGTTAATCGCTAATTTTATTATTTGACGAACTGGAAGCATTGAATAGGGCGAGGAACATTTTTGGAGAGAGGACTGGCCTTCTCGGCAAAAAAAAAAAAGCGAACCTCACTGGAAAAAAAAGCAAAATGTGAGCAGTGAATACTGCGTGTGAGTGCCACAATTTGAGCAAGTAGTGCCCCCTTTAGATCCAGTGAGACCCTTGTTTACCTAGTACATCCCAAACCTGGCATCCACATATACTCACTGGCTGGTAAGCTGTATGACACCCTGCTGCACTCAAACTTAACTCCATCTACCAGTGCGTATAACAATGACTATAGCTGTATCTGCTTTATTTTCAATAAAACCACTTCACTGGTAAAGTAAATAATCTGTTCCCAGTTGTAAAGCATCTGCTTGTGCGTAAAGAAACACTTTACAGTGGTGAAATCTATTCAAAATATTAAATCATTTCAAGAAAATGCTCTTGAAAATGCTACCAAGGCAGAAGGCTGATACCCAATCCTTTCAGTCAGATTAGTGATGGGAGTCTGAGTTCTTATTCTGAAAGACACATGTGGATTCCAAGTCGGCTCTAAGGAGGAAGTGAGCCAATACCCAATGTGAGGGATGCAGGCTGGGATAATCTTAACCTTTCAAAAACAGATTTTGAGAGACTGAGAGCATTAAAACAATTTCTCCACTGTATTGGAATGTCAGATGTTCTGTTGAGAACTGCCACATAAAGTAATTAAGTTAATAGTGCTGAGGTATGAATTAAATCCTTTTTAATTAAATTGATTACAGAAGACTATCGGGAAGCCCAATTCATTAATTGATTAATTTAACTAAGCTACATGTGTCTTTCTGCACTACATGTATCTTGTTGTTACACCAGGAGAGACTGAAGTCTTGAAGGAGGAGGACATAAGACCAGAGGTAGATGCTATACACACACGCACACACACACACACACATCACCTCCTATACATACCATAATTCTGTGTGAATGAATTCCATGCAGTTAAATATGGATCTTGAATCTGGGCCCACGAACCTGCTAAAAACCCGACACATTCGAAATCACGCCAAACTGTAGTATAAATGTTCTTATAAAGATAGAATGTGGATTGCATGTTCACTTATAAAGCCTGGGGCAAACTGCTGTGTATGTTGTGAATCATTACGCTGTATTTTATCACTTTCCTCAGAAGTTTACTGCAGCCCTGCAGTAAAAATAAAGAACTTTTTTTTCAGAGATCCCTTTAGTTGTACCCAGCAGCCCCACTTAGTAGTGCCCTCATAGTACCCTATACCTTGTAGTTTCCATCACAGTAGTGCCCCATTAGTAGTTGCACCCTGGCCATTAATATAGCTTCCTGCTGAGTAGTTCCCACTTACTAGATGTACCCTTTCATTTTCTCCTTCATAGTTGTCCCCCCCCCATCAGCAGCCCCCAAGTTAGGCAGCCCGTTAGTTCCCCCATTTACTTGTCCCCTTTAGTTTGTGCCCTTCCCCCTTGCAGAAAGCACAGACACACCCATGCTGTGTGACGTTCACATGCAGAATGAAGATGGTGCCGAAACCCGGGACTTATATAGAGTTCCGGTCTCACGAGAATCCGATGCGAGCGCTTCTAACTTGTGTTAGTGGTAGAGCCAAAGTTAGTTGTAACCATTCTATGGATAGTGGAGTCTTGATATAATAGTGGCTAATTATTTTATTATTTGAAATAGAACCTTTCAGCCACACTCTGTATGATTTACTGCCATCACATTAATGAATAAAGTATAGCAATTAAGATATCTGGTATTATAAAGTAATTGAATGTTGCGGTGGATTAAAAGTTATCATATCTGTGAAATGAACATTTAAAGAAATTATAGATCTTGAAGGCACACAAGAACTTCATCTGCAGACCTTTAATTATCTTAATCTGTCCATCTCTGGTTAGAAGAATCACTTTCTGGGTGAAGGTCCAAAAAACGACTTAAACAGCACTTTTCAGGTTATAGTTAAAAAAATAAAAAAATAAGAGAAAGTATATTTTTCCGGCAGCCAACAGCAGCCTCTATAGAATATATTTAGCATGGCACCAACAGTAGCAGAGCACAGGATGTTTGTTTTACACTCATTATCTCTGCAAAAGCAAAAAAACCTTATTTTTATAAGGTTTACCAGGTTCTGCCATGAGATTTAGAATTGTATAATTATAGTTTCTCGTGCTATCAGCTTGCTCTGCTGGAACACCATTAAATCATTTTCACCTCAAGTGCAGTGATTAAAAAGCTGTTTATTGTAATGCAAGTCAGAATTCTAATTTTGTGAACAATATGGATTTATGAGCAAGAGTAAGTTTATGGATTGTTGGGGGCAGGAACTTCCTTTCAGCTTATCAAGTTTATGATGTTGCACTAATCTACTATAACTCTGAGCTACTGCATATAAAATACATTTGTGTAGTAATGTCTGATATTTACAGTTTTCTTGTGAATTGTAAAACCTACTGTTATAGCAGATTGTTAGAATATTCTGCTTCTGGAGTCTGAGAGGGACACGAATTTGCCAAAACCACATAAATTTGCAGCAATTTCGACTATACATGCGTTTTTTTGCCGATGCTGGATCAGCACTGGGATTGAATTGTTTATAGGCCAAAAGGTTGCACCGAGGTAGATGGATGACAATGCACAGTATCACAAATGGGCAGCACAAACACTGGACACACTTAGCAGCATCCCTGACTGATACGGCACACTTAGGCATCACCTCTGGACTGATACGGCACATTTAGCATCACCCCTGGACTGATAAAGCACACTTGGCAGCACCCCATGAAGTATATGGCAGACTTGGCTCACCCCAGGAATTATTTGGCACAGATGGTGGCACCCCTGACCTGATGCAGCACACATGGCAGCACACCTGGACTGAGACGGCACACATGGAATTATACAGCACACATGGTGACACTACTGCAGTAAAAATAAAAACAACCTTTTCTATTATTTTTATTTAAAAAAAGGGCAGCTCCCCTGGACTGATACAGCAGACTTAGCAACACACCATTAATTAGATGGTAAACTTGACTCACCCCTGGTATCATACATTACACATGGCAAGACTCCTGGAATTATACACAACATATGGCAGCAACCCTGGTGTTATACGGCACACATGGGGCACCCCTGGTATTATATACGACACATGAAAGCACCCATGGGGCACCCCTGGAATTATACACAACATATGGCAGCACCCCTGGAATTATACAACAGTATCACTCAACTGGAATTATAGAGCAGTATCACTGGACTGGATTTATACAGTAGTATCACTCGACTGGACTTTAATGGCAGTACCACTGGACTGGATATATGCAGCAGTATCACTGAACTGGGATTATACAGCAGTATCACTGGCCTTGTCTTTAAACGGCAGTACCACTGGACTGAATTAATGCAGTAGTATCACTGGACTGGAATTGGAAAGCAGTATCACTGGACTGGACTTTAACTTCAGTACCACTGGACATTAACAGCAGTACCAATGGACTTAAACAGCAGTACTACTAGACTGAAATGATACAGCAGTATCACTGGATTGGTAATATAAAGCAGTATCACTGGATTGAGATTATACAGCAATATCACTTGACTGGACTTTAACTGCAGTAACACTGGATTTTAACAGCAGTACCACTGGCCTGGATTAGAAATATAAAGCAGCATCACTGGACTGGAATTATACAGCAGTAACACAGGACTGGACTTTAACAGCAACACCACTGGACTTTAACGGCAGTATCAATAGACTTTAACAGCAGTACCATTGGCCTAGGCTTATGCAGCAGTATCACTGGATTGGACTTTAATGGCAGTATCACTGGATTGGAAATACTGTATGCAGCAGCATCACTGGACTGGACTTTAATGGCAGTATCACTGGAATTTAATGAAAGAACCACTGGACTGGACTGCTTACAGGCAGAGAGCGCTGTCACTCAAGAGTGTAACAGCACGTGGGGACACTGGGGCTGCCCACTGCTGGGGATGGAGAGTGCAAGTTGAAAAACAGCCTGTGGGCTGCGGGGACAGGTGCAGAATGCAGAGTGCACCATATTAACAATAGTGCCATGCACCACATTGCCTTCCTATTCCCCCTTACCCTTGGTGCTCTTTGGGATTCTCAAGAAGTCGGCAAGTGCAGCAGATAATTCCATTTGTTTGTGTTTGGACAACAAGAGAAGAGATTGAAGTAGTAGTGCTTTTAGAAGTGGGGGACCAGTGGCTTTAAGGCCTAAACGTAGCTGACATGTTCTGATTTACACATGGTTATTGCCTTTGTGAAATGTAATTGTTTATTTATTTATTATATGAACCCAAGGTGTTGTCAGGATATGTAATTCATTACATAAAGGTATTTGGTACTTGTGTACTATCATGGCGCCCATCGCATCGCACACCATAAGGCATGCGATGGTATGTGATGCAATGCGACGCGATTGGCACCCGATGGTATACATTTTAAAATTGTATACCATTGTATATGCATACAATGCCATACAATGCGATGCGATGCCATGTTAAATTGTATAAGCACCCTAATGGGGGCTTACAATGTTAAATGCACCCCCACGCCACCCCCACTATGAACGTGAACCTAAAGCGTGGCGAGCGCAGCGAGTCCACAAGGGGCGGCGGTACGCACCCTCCGACCTTTTCATACCCCCACTATCCAAGTCGGCGTGGAGTTGATTTTATATAGTGTGTCAAGCGCAGCGAGCCACCAAGCCCGAAGCGGGGCGAGCGGACGCTCATTACTTTACAGTGCTCGCTCATTACTTCACTGCGCTCGCCACACTATATGAAATCAACTCCACGCCGATGTGGATAGTGGGGGTATGAAAATTTCGGAGGACGCCTAACGCCGCCCCTCGCAGGCTGGCATCGCTCGCCATGCTTCGAGTTAATGTTCATAGTGGGGGTGGCGTGGGGGTGCATTTAACATTGTAAGCAACCATTAAGGGGCTTATACAATTAAACATCGTATAGGGGGCTTATACCATTTTAAATCGCATCGCAGTGTATCGGGTGTATGCCATGCGATGCGATTAAAAGTTGTGGGACCAAATATCATGGGCGCCATGCTAGTACACAAGTACCAGGTATTTATGTCGATGAACTTATATCTGCATGTGAGTCAGGATATGCTGTATGGGATAAACAAATACTGATACTACATTGAAGATTAGGAAATATGCTGAATGACATGGAGTGGTATTAATTGCCGCTGGCGAATGTGGGTTTGTTCGGTGAGGAATATAAGCCATCCTCACCATGAAACCCCCTCACCGTAATCAATGAAGGGGCCAAATTCTCATCGAGGCCAGCGAGGATCCACTTACACATCGAGGTTCACCGCAAATGTAGCGATTCTGCCCCATTTTAACGGTCACATTCACCGTTCCACCTCACCTCAGGGAACAGGCGAGGGGGCAAACAGCAAGTGAACCTCGCCTTAGGGAACAGGCGAGGATTCATTGAATACCCTGACGGCGTTATCCGCACTTCTATGTGCCAATAACTCATTGCCAGGGCATTGAATACCCCTCATTATAGGGCCTATACAGACCATCTCATACAGGTCCGAATTCTGCCCTTTTACCGATGTTCGGGGTCTGCGAGTGTGTCAATGCCTGCTTGGGGCGGTCTGCTGTCATCATATGACGTCCTAATTCGGAGATCAGCGGCCATTTGAAGAGTAAATATTGACTTACTTTTCATACCGAAGGCTGCAGAAATCTTTTGATGGTCAGTGACTATAGAATGATTTCTCCTCTGTTCGGCCACATGCAAGGGGTTGCGTACGAGATGTTGCATGCTAGAGATGGGATTTGGGTGCCAGGGGGTGCGCTCAGCGTTTATCTGTCTGCTAGGCTGTGAACATATGCGGCCTAGCAAACAGGTGTGAATCAGGCCCCATATGCCACCACCCTGTTTTCTGGGGTAACGGTGCGCTTCTTGACAAGCCAAGGTATTGCAGTAATGTCTTGGCGCGGTTTGGTGCGCTCTAACTCACATGATGATGTCATTGTTTCCCTTAGTTTGGTGCACACTTTTTGTATTTTATACTTCTAAATCAAATTTAAAAAAGTGTCTCAAAATTGCATAAACTTACCCGTAAGTCAAAAAAATAATTTGTTTTTCTCTGTAACAAAACAGCTTTTCGTTTTCTGATAATTAGTCCCTGTGTTGTAGTCTTAAAACCACTTAAGGATGGGTCGTTGCTCAAGAGCCAGTGTTGAGATTTTTTTGCCTATCAGGCTAATTTTTAACAACCAACCTCTACCTCCCAAACATTACAAGAGACAAGACAATTACTGTGTGCCTTAATTAAGTGTGTTGTTTCATTGAAAAGAACGTTAGTTTTTTGTATATTTCGCAAAGTAAATGTTATAATGATTTGCTATGCAAGCTAATGTCAGAATACATAGCTGGCATTAGGAATAGATGATCTAAACAAATGCCTAGGGGCATTGCAAGCCTAGCCCTGGAGTTGGTTTGGGACATCTGTATGGCAACTCTGGATAAAGGGATCAGAGTTCAGCTCCTATTGGGCAGCTCAAAATTCAGCAGGCAGCTGCAGGCCACAGCAACAAGTTACTAATAATAATGAGACTGACTCATTATAGTATGGTGGCCCGCGTGGGCCATAATTAAGAGGGATCAGAAGGTCTGGTTGGAAAAGGTTGCACCTCCCCTCACTTCTGGTCATCTATCCCCTGAGGCTGCCTCTCTGGATGCGTACACTTCTCCTGCAGCTACTGCCAGTTATGTGATGTATTGTTAAGGTGGAACTACCAGGGGCAATAAATTGGGTTAAAAAATATAATTTGCAACTTTTTGCTTATTTAAATCTAGAGGAAGTACTGTATAGGGGGGTTTCTCAGAGACCTGAACGTGTGCACGAAACTCCAAGTGCTGATGCATTTATTGCAATGCTGTCGACTAGAGGGGAAGGGGCCCAAAATGAGACTGCAGTTTGGCCCCCTACTGTCTCAATAGGCTCCTGGCTGTATATACAAAAAACAGGAATTAGGTGGGCACCGTGTGGGGGTGTCCACCAGAGGGCGCTGGATATAAGTTGAGGGCAGCTGCACTAGCGGGTTAGTTGTACCCGATATAGACAAAAAAACAAGGGGGGGCAGAACGAAAGTTCTGTGGCAGCGCTGTGTTTGGTTGTCAAATGAAAGTGTTAAAAGATTGGATGATCTTTACAGACAATTTTATTAAATGGTTAAACAACCTGTATATACAGTATTCTATTAAAATGTAGATGCAAAATTTCATGCACATAAACAATAAAAATTATTATATATGATAAAACACTCTGCCTGCTGGGTCTTTGTAACAGCTCTGGATGGAACAGTACTATGCAATTGGATACTTGGTATAATTACCACTCCTTAGACGTTGGTATATAAAGTTCTGTAATCATCCTGCCGTTGGTGAATTAGAGTGTGTAGTACTGTATCCAATGGATCAGAATGTTTCTCCCAAATGGCCGGGGAGCAATGCTGAGCCCTGATGGGCTGAGGGAAAAAGTGGAGCACTTAGCCAATGTGTGGATGGTGTGGATTCCATGGCCACTGGAGGTGTTTCCAAAAGATGTTTCCCACTAGTGGATGGATGGCTGTGGGATGATGATCTTCCAATGTGGGGAGATGGGGGATGCTCCCAGATGGTGGGTGACCAATGATGAGCCCTTCTGGGGGGAAATGAGTCCTCACTAATAGGTGGCCGTTTGGGACAGTTGGAATGGGGTCAACGGTCACTGGAGGTGGAAGTGATTCCTGATGGCGCATGCTGAGGAAGCCGATCCCGGCAAAACACATGTCTAAACGGACACCCCAGCGACAGTTGCACCAGCGTGACCTGACCAGAAGCTATCCGTGCGTCCTATATTCTCAGGCGGCCGCACTAGAACCTCCCCCGGACCCTGCTCACTGATGCCTGGCAGCGGCGTCCCAGGTAAAAGTGTCCTCTCTCTGCGCCCAGCAGTTGAGTGACACTTTCTCTACAAACTGCAACAAATATTGGTATTTACATTGTAGTAGGCGGAGATTTACATTGTAGCAGGTGGAGATTCTATTGACATTGAGGTATATACACAGTAGCCAGCATTGGACTTGAGCTACAGTTTAGGATAGCAACATTCTGGACTAACTGTGGACACTGGATAATCTTGTTCATATAAAATTATTTACCATCAAACCCAGGAGGCAATGGAATTTAAGCAATAGAGACATTTAACCCCTTATTTACCTAAACAACTCAGGGCTAAAATCCCAGATATACTGTATAAGGACCTTGAATTATAAGAACCTTGGTTCTGCAAATTGAGACTTACTAATTACAGCCTCTCCTAACCTCCTCCTTCCCTCCCTGCCTTTCTTTCCTCTGTGTTCCACTTAATTTTTGTATTATCATCATAACGTGACTACAGTAAATTCGCAGTCAAGTATACAGCTGTAATCCATTGGTGGCTATATGTATCAGGTATCCAGTCAGCTATAAATGCTCTAACCGCATGTCACGGCCGCTGCTAAGACGCGCCGCTCACCTATTCATCTCCGGCGGCGGGGCCTGCGGGCCATCCGTCCGGGTGCAGGACGGGGAGCGCGGTGTTTGGGTCTCCCGGCCGCGACCATCTTTATGGGGCCGGTAGCATGCACATCCAGTATGAGAACCAGCCAAAGTTGTTTGTCTCCAGTCCGGGCGCCGCCATCTTGTGGTAGCCAGCCAATGGCCCGGATCCCCAGTTCAGCTCCTCCAATCAAGATCTGCCCTGGGGGATAAAGCAGAGCCCTCTGGGGCATACAATCACCAGTGCTTTGTTGTCAATCCCTTGGGAGGAAGCTTCAGCCTGTGCTCCTGCCCTTGCTCTGTGAAATCCCTGATTCCAGTGTTCCCTGTTTGCAGTCCACACCTGTATCCTGTATTCGTTATCTTCCAATCCGCACCTGTTACCTGGATCCCTGCATTTGCATTCTGCCTCCAGTCCTTACAGCTCAACACCTGTTTCCTGGACATTGCAATTGCATCCTGCTTCCAGCTCTCTCAGGTTTGCTCCAGACGTCTCCACTCCTGCTGTCGACCAGCTGCACCTGCTGCCAGCCCTCCGTGCCTGTTGACACTTCTCCACTCCTGCTGTCGACCAGCTGCACCTGCTGCCAGCCCTCCGTGCCTGTTGACACTTCTCCACTCCTGCTGTCGACCAGCTGCATCTGCTGCCAGCCCTCCATGCCTGTTGACACTTCTCCACTCCTTCTGTCGACCAGCTGCACCTGCTGCCAGCCCTCCATGCCTGTTGACACTACTCCACTCCTGCTGTCGACCAGCTGCACCTGCTACCAGTCTTCCGTGCCTGTTGACACTTCTTCAATCCTGCTGTCGGCCATCTGCACTTGCTGCCAGTCATCCGTGCCTGCTGACGCCTCTCCATCTCCGCTGTCGGCCATCTGCACTCACTGCCAGTCATCCATGCCTGCTGACGGTACTCCACTCCAGCTGTCGGCCATCTACACTTGCTGCCAGTCATCGGTGTCCGTCGACCTCCGCTGTCTTCTGCCATCCGCACCCGCGGTTCGTCGTCAGTATCCCTCTTGGTAATCTGACAGAGACTCTTGGACATCTCTTGTTATTGTGGACATTCATTGTTATTGTGGACATTCCCTTGTTGCCCAAGTATCCACTGAGTTCTTCATCATGCAGCCTCCCTAAATGGTCTTGCCTTCCAGTGTTGGTACTTCAATAAAGCGTTATATTAAACCTGCTGTTCTCCAGTCTCCTTCAAGCCGTGAACCCCTGACCTCCAGGCCTCAGACAGATCCACAAGGTACCCCTAACGTGACACCGCAGTTAACCAGGCAATTTGAACGTTGGGAATCAATCCCCAAAAAATACCACCATACCTCACTGGAACGGCCCAAAAACTTCCCGAACTTGGAAGCTAAGCAGTGATGGGCCAGAATAGTATTCTTGTAGGAGACCTCTGAAGAACAACTGGTGTGGTATTAATATAGGGTATTTTTATCCCTAAATAAATTGTACTGGACACGCCTACTGCATGAGCAATACAAGCTGTTAAATACCAAAAGCACTGTTGCTGGGGCAACACATGTACCTACAGGTTATCTAAACCGACATTGTATAAGGGATCAAAACCATTCATTCTCCCCCACAATCACATTGTATATATATCAATGATGATAAGGACGTAATGCGCTGAATGGAGATCAAGGTGTGAAAAGCCATAAGAGTTGTATTACCTAGAAGTACAAATCAATCCCACACAATAGATGTAATGCTCTGCAGTACAGAGGAGATGTTCAGTGTATTACCTAGAAGTACAACATTGTTAGAGTAGTTAAGTAGTCATTGCATACGGCTGTGGCCGGATAGGCTGTGGGCCGATTTTATCTGTGGGCCTAGATTGAAGTGGGCCGTTATTAAAGTGGGAAAACTGATTCATAACTACAGCGTTATACCAGATTCATCTGACTCATCATCTCTTGTCTCCAACAGGTAATACACTGAACATCTCTGTACTGCAGAGCATTACATCTATTGTGTGGGATTGATTTGTACTTCTAGGTAATACACTGAACATCTCCTCTGTACTGCAGAGCATTACATCTATTGTGTGGGATTGATTTGTACTTCTAGGTAATACACTGAACATCTCCTCTGTACTGCAGAGCATTACATCTATTGTGTGGGATTGATTTGTACTTCTAGGTAATACACTGAACATCTCCTCTGTGTACTTTACAACAGTACCTAGCATGTGTGTAGGGAGGAATTTATTTTTATTCTAGGTGATATATAGAATCCTGGAATGCTAGTTTTGTTTTTCTAAGCCACTTTTATTGCTATGTGTTGTAGGGGGTGGGGACTAAACGAGTGGATTCCAATTATTGGGAATTGGGAACTCATGCATTGTTAGAGTAGTTAAGTAGTCATTGCATACGGCTGTGGCCGGATAGGCTGTGGGCCGATTTTATCTGTGGGCCTAGATTGAAGTGGGAAAACTGATTCATAACTACAGCGTTATACCAGCGTTAAACCGAAGTGAAACTGAAGGACAAAACAACAACGGAGAAAACCAAAGTCTACTTTGAGTGAGTTAAATACATTCACACTACTCCGGCCTGCTTGATCTGGCAATTCAACCATAACATCAGCATTTTACATTTGCAAACAACTTTTACTATCACTGTTAAAGCTTGTACTTGCACTGTCTGTTTGGAAAATGACCAGCTGTACCTCTAATGACCTCACCTCTCCTGCTCTTCCATTGATAGTAGGTGTCCTCTTTCTCTATACATCCTCTCTGGGTGAGCTTATGTGCTCACTCAACTTCCACTATCGCATCTATGCTGATAACAGTGAAATCTACCTCTCCTCTCATGATCTCTCTCCCTCTATCCTCACTCATATCTCTAACTGTCTCTCTGCTGTCTACTCTTGGATGACCCAGCGCTTTTTTAGACTTAAAATATCAAAGACTAAGCTGTCATCTTCCCACCCTCCTGCATAAAACCTGACCATCGCTTATCCTTACCTACTGTTTATGCTCACTTCTTTACCTTCTGTGTCACCCCTGTTTGTCTATCCCTCCCCTTTAGAATGTAAGCTCTCACGAGCAGGGCCCTCTCTCCTCATGTGCCTTTCTTAGAATATATAAACCTCTGCCACCCTGATGATTGCTTCAGTGTCCTGTCCCCTGATGCAACTATCTATATTAACCATGTACTTGTCCTAAACTGTCTTGTACTGTAATTAGGTATGTGTTTTTGATTATAACTATGCTCTGTAAAGCGCTGCGGAATCTGTGTGCGCTATATAAGAAACTGTTAATTAATTAATAATTAATAAGAGCCATCACACAACATTTTATTTAATAAATTGTCTATATATATATATATGTTCTTTTTTTCCTCCTTTGTATATTCTCCCTATCTTAACAACTCTTGTCATTCTATATTAAAAGATCGTAATAAATGCTAAGTTTTAAGTAATTTCATATACACAATAACAAGAGTGCGCCCACAAAGCTTTTTTCTGTCTTGTGTTTGCTTCCTTTTGAGCAAACGAAACCCTTACTCAGTTGTCATGCTGAAATTGTGGGCGCACCACCAATCATTGACTTTTAGAATTAACTCATTATAGTCCTTCACGTTGGTTTCTCTAAAAACTAAATTAAAAAATCATCTCCAGTCTGTGCGGCTCCAACCCTACCCCACGAATTCTATAGGGTATTGCCAGCAAAAGCTGGCGAATCCCTCTGCAGCGGTGTCCCAGTGTAGAGGTTTTCACTTTAGAGCATCCCACCCATTGCGTTAAGAAGGAGATACTGTACTTATCTTTCCTGTACTACCTTGGGGCTGGCTGAGGGAATACATCACATCATAGAATTTAAATCTTTTCAAAATGAAGCTGGATACATGTCTATACAATAGTCGATTATGTTATAGATAAAATATAATGTCTAGTGATCACTAATGGACGACACATGGTAAATGTCAACATGAACATGCTCAACGCTGAAAAGGTGGACACACGTTTTTACTGTTTTCATTGTCTATGTCGACAAGAACACTGTATAAGTGTCCTTCATCTCCTCGCATGACTCCGCCATGCTTCAGGCACGGAGCTATGCTGCACTCGGCACACTATTATAATCTCTAGTCTCTACGCCCGCTTGGATGGAAAAGCATGAACCGTCCGTTAAAAAAAATTATCTGGGGGGGGGGGAGTAGGCGGACAGTTTGCCTAGGGCGCTGAGGAACCTTGCACCGGCCCTGCCAGCATCCAGTCATAAAGACTTTCCTGCAGTGCTGGCATAACCAACTTTGGTCATCTGGATATCCTGCTCTGCTGTTAGCAAGCTTCATGTCTTCCAGTCTTGCTGCAGTGCTGGCATCCCCAGCTTCAGTCATCTGGAAATCCTACCCTGCTGTTATCCAGCTTCAGGTCTTCCAGTATTCCTGTATTGCTGGTGTCCCTAGCTTCATGTCATGAGCAAGTTTTATATTAAACCCGCTAGCTTCTGTCCTCACTACTCCAGCCCACTGGCAGCTCATCCTCATCTGGGTACACAACTAACCTTAGCCGTGACAAATAATGCACAATACAATATCAAAATATTTTTTAAATAAATAAAAAGTTGCAGAAATTGAATGCATGAACCTGCCCCTAAATGTTATTCCTTCAGGCCTCTTTCTCATTCTGTCTTGGAGGTGATAGGAGAAAGTAAAACACAAAAGTTCCGATCAATAGCCCCGATGTTCTATTGAGTTGTACCGATGTACGTATTGACTCATTAGGAAATGGTAGTACTAAAAAGTGAATTTGCTAAGAAAAGTTAATCGTGAAGGATTGCAATATACAGCAGATTTTTATGCAGACCATCAGTGTGAAGTTCTCATTAGATTAAGCTTTTAAGTCTTTAATCTTCAAATTGCTTTATGTTTTAGAAATAAATCAGATAGAGTAGACAGCTTTTTTTCACTGTCCCTGTTATAATCTGCTACAGCTGCTCAGATGAAACAACATATTACAACTCTTCTTCTTACAGTTGTCACAGAAATATAGTAATCAAAAAGTATGCAGGTCTGAATCTTACTGTCAAATGCAATCTTCCGATCAGTCTGTCTTAAACTTTTATTGGTAGAACCAGTTTTCACTTACACACTTCACACCAAAGCATACTTTTGCCAGCTTTTTGGCTGGTCCCTACAAGAGTTTGGGGCCCATTAGTGGGCGGGGCACTGAAAAAAGGAGGTGGTTGGGGGCGTGGAGCTATGATTGTGTCTTCACGCCCCTGCCCACCACTATAAAATGGACACATTACCAGCATTCAAAGTGGAGGGCAGGCTACAATGAAGCGATTTCCTCTTCATCTGTGAATGGTGGAAGTGCGTGTGCAGGGGTTAGCTCCAGGGTAAGTAGGGGTACAAGCAGACTGTGAGAGTCTTGGCTACTTTTTCAGGTGGTCCAGAGTGCCACCCAAACAGGAACCTCTCGGCCGTTTCGGGTAGTAGGCAAGTATACACCATAAAGCATTTTCATAGAGATATTACTTACCAATTGTATCTTATCTTATTAGGGTGTTTATGTTACATGGATACTATGGAATTTGCAATCTAACTATGAGGATACTTGGTATGCAATAACTTTATATAAATCATATTTTTGTCTCACCTTGTTCATACTACTGTGTGTATTTTACCACATATTTTGTGTGCGTAACAAATAATACAGCCTTGACAAAGTGTGGTTAACCAGATAGAGTAGTTCTCTATGCATATTGAAAATTATTATACTATTGTAATTTGTAAACCCAATACATGTGTATTTCATATTGTACACATCTATTTTTATGTATATGAATATCTGTAATTTTTTCTTTGTTCAAGCAGAAGTAATGATTCTTATTTTTAATGAATACTGATAATTCAATCTCCCGCCACTATTCCCGATGGGGGAAATAGCGGGGGGGGGGGGTGGGCCTATTCAATGCTGTCTTCCCCAACAGAATTAAACAGGGATCGCAGCAGAATGGGCCCGCAGCCGGGCACATTCTGCCAAGAACGGACGGGAGTAATCGAGCTCCTGGATGCAGCTTTCCCGCGGCCACACCCCTTTTTTGGCACTCGGCAGGCGGGACATTGAATCCCGATTGCAGAATCGCCATCGAGCCAGCCGAGAACGGGACAGGGTCACAGCTGTCGGGCCAGCCCGACAGTCGTGACCTGCGATTGAATATCCCCCTAAAAGTTTTAATAAACCCTTGATATAAATAGTGACCGAGCAAAGGGAGTCTTCTTTCTTATCCCATATATAAAAACTGTTTCAATTGAGAAAATATAAAGCACAATGCAAGTTATATAATCCCTGAAATGTTGTATTCTACTAGAGTATTCTTAACCCCTTCCCGACATTTGACGTACATTTACGTCATGGTCGGGAAGTACTTCCCGACACATGGCGTAAATGTACGTCATGGCATTTAACTGTCACCGCGTCTATAGACGCGGTGACAGTTTCAACATGTCTGCTGTCCCTGACAGCAGACATGTCCGTGCATGCCCAGGGGGGGCTGCGATGCCGCCCCCCCGTCGGCGATCGCTGTGATTGGCTGTTCAGTGTGAACAGCCAATTACAGCGTTTTCCTGTGTCACCGGCGAATAACGTTCACCGGTGACACGGGATCAGAGGTGATTGGTGCTGTAAAGTACAGCACCAATCACCGCGGGGTGTAAGGGTGACACTGGTGTCACCCCACCGCACCCCGCCCGCCCCCAAAGGCCGTGATTGGTTCGTCGGACCGACGGACCAATCACAGCCAAGGAGGGGGATTTAAACTAACGGTGACTGCACTGCAGACGCCATTCCGGTCTGGAATAGCGTGCAGTGCGGTCACCGTACCTCCCTGCCGCCATACTGACCAGAACCTTGCTCCATAGCTTGCTCCATACTTACCTGATCGCTGCTTCATCACTGCTTCCTGGATCCTGTTACTACTTGTGCCTTCCTGTGAAATTGTGCTGCTGCAGTGTACTAGCTAGATAGAGAGAGAGATAGATAGAGAGATAGAGAGAGATAGAGAGAGATAGAGAGAGATAGATAGAGAGATAGAGAGAGATAGAGAGAGATAGAGAGAGATAGAGAGAGATAGAGAGAGAGATAGTGTCAGAGAGTGCTATATTTTGTGCTGCTGCAGTGTGATCTAGTTATAGATAGAGAGAGAGAGATAGAGAGAGAGAGATAGATAGAGAGGCCTAGTGACAGAGTGCTATATTTTGTGCTGCTGCAGTGTGATAGTTATAGAGAGATAGAGAGAGATAGAGAGAGATAGAGAGAGAGATAGTGTCAGAGAGTGCTATATTTTGTGCTGCTGCAGTGTGATATAGTTATAGATAGAGAGAGATAGAGAGAGAGAGATAGATAGAGAGGCCTAGTGACAGAGTGCTATATTTTGTGCTGCTGCAGTGTGATAGTTATAGAGAGATAGAGAGAGATAGAGAGAGAGAGATAGAGAGAGATAGTGACAGATTGTGCTATATATTTTTGATATAACTGACTGCTGCCCCCTCCTTTTGTGCTGATCAGTATAAATTAACTGATCAGCAACTTTTTGGGGGCGCAGTTTTTTTTTTATATATAGATATACCTGTCAGTGCTGCTGCTGCAGTGTCATAGAGTGATAGATAGTGAGAGATAGAGAGATAGAGAGAGATAGTGACAGAGAGTGATAGAGAGTGCTAAATTTTTTGTCTGCTGCCCCCGCCTTTTGTGCTGATCACTATATCTGAGGTGATCAGCAACTTTTTTGGGGGTACAGAGGTTTTTTTTTTTTTATATATACCTGTCAGTTGCACCAAAGGTTGTGCACCTGCTGCACCTCACTGGTAATCAGTGTCGCATCACTGATCACCTTTTTTTTTTGTGTGTGTGCTGTGGGGTCTTTTTTTAATTTTTTTTTTACACACACTGTGATTTTGTGGGTGTCCTGTGGCCGCTGTGCGCTGATCAGTGACGTACATCACTGATCATCTTTTTCGGCACAGGGTTGATCTATATTTTTTTTTTTTGATCAAATTCCTGTTGCCTTTGAGCGCTGTTCAGTGACAGACGTTACTGACCAACATCTGTGCTCAATTTTTGGCGCAGGACCTTTTTTTTTTTTTTAACCCCTTAAATTTTTTATTTTTAACCCCTTCATTTTTTTTTTTTTTATTGGTATAAAGTATTTTTTTTTTTCTGCACCACATACACACTACACACTACATACCCCCCGGATTGAAATAAAGTTTGTACCCCCCCCTACACTATACACGTGTTGAAACATTTCACTACCAGTAACACAAAAATAAAAATGGCATCCCAAATGTCCTCCCAAATGTCCTCCCAAATGTCCTCCCAGTCATCCAGGAGAATGTATTCAGCGGAGGAGGCATATGCCCTGCTTGCTTCTGACTCTGACACAGCCAGTGATGCAAGCGGGGAATTTGAAGGATTCGCCTTAAGCTCCTCTTCCTCCTCTGGTGATGAGGGACCCCCTCAAAGACGCCCCCGTAGAGCAGCTGAGACCCCCCCCCAATAATTGATCTCGTATGGACCCCACCACCAGACAATTTTGAGCCCCAGGTTCCTGAGTTTTTGGCCATGCCAGGAATCCAATTTGATTCCACAGGTCTCAGAGAAATTGACTTTTTCAAATTATTTTTCTCTGATGATTTTATAAATTTAATGGTGGACCAAACTAATTTATATGCCCAGCAGTTTATTGCTCAAAACCCCACGTCATCATTTGCTAGGTGGACCCCTGTAGATGCAGTAGAGATGATGACGTTTTGGGGTCTGGTGTTTCATATGGGCATAGTAAAAAAGCCAGAAATTAGGCAATATTGGAGTACAGATGTTCTGTACAGTACTCCATTTTACCGTATGGCCATGACCCGGACTCGATTTGAGACAATTCTTAAATTTATACATTACACCGATAATGCACAGTGCCCACCCAGAGATGATCCGACCTTTGACCGGCTATTCAAAGTCAGGCCGGTCATTGATCATTTCAGTGCCAAATTTGAAGAGGTGTACATCCCTGAAAAATTTATTTGTATCGACGAGTCCCTTATACATTTTAAAGGAAGGGTTAAATTCCGCCAGTACCTTCCCAGTAAGAGGGCAAGGTATGGCATAAAAATGTACAAACTGTGTGAAAGCACCTCAGGGTACACCCACAGGTTTAGGGTTTATGAAGGGAAGGATTCAAGAATTGAACCGCCAGAATGCCCCCCCTCCCTCGTAGGTGTTAGTGGGAAAATTGTCTGGGATTTAGTGCACCCCTTCCTGGATAAAGGTTATCACCTCTATGTGGATAACTTTTACACCAGCATCCCCCTGTTTAAGGCCCTTGGTTCAAGAGGTACAGCAGCTTGCGGTACTGTGCGCAAGAACCAAAGAGGCCTCCCAAAAACGCACATTGCCCAAGTAATGAGAAGGGGTGAAAGCAGGGGAATATGCACCGAAAATATGTTGTTGGTCAAATATAAGGACAAGAGGGATGTCCTTATACTGACAACAATTCACGGAGACAGTACCACCTCCATCCCTGTACGAGGTACCAGTACCCACACCTCAAAACCTAATTGTATCCTGGATTACAATAGGTACATGGGCGGAGTGGATCTTTCAGATCAGGTACTGAAGCCGTACAGTGCCCTGCGGAAAACAAAAATCTGGTACAAGAAGGTGGCCGTGTATATCATCCAGATGGCACTGTATAACGCTTACGTGCTATTCCGTTCTACCGGCCAGAGGGGGACATTTATGCACTTTCAAGAGGAAGTCATAAAGGGCCTAATATTTGGGAACCAGCAGGCAGAGGGCCCCAGTACTTCTAGTACTGGCCCCCGTATTGTACCAGGGCAGCATTTTCCTGATGAAATCCCCTCCACTGGAAAAAAGGGCAGGACACAAAAAAGGTGCAAAGTTTGCTATAAAAAGGGAATAAGAAAGCAAACTATTTTCCAGTGTGACACTTGCCCCGACAAACCCGGCCTATGTATAAAGGAGTGTTTTAAAATATACCACACATCTATGGAATATTAGGTTCATAATTTCACCGTGCTTCGGGGGTCTTGCTAATGCCACATAGCACCCACCATTCATTCCACCAGAATCTGAGCCGCAAAATCCAAAAATCACTCCTTCCCTTCTGAGTCCTGCCATGCACCCAACTGGTATTTTTTGGTCACATGTGAGGCATTACCGTACTCGGGAGAAATTGGGGCACATATTTTGGGGTGCTTTGTCTCCTTCATTCCTTGTGAAAATGAAAAATTTTGAGCCAGAACTGCATTTTTGTGTAAAAAAATGTAATTTTTCATGTTCACTGCCCACTTGTATCAAAATTGGTGAAACCCCTGGGGGTTTGAAATGTACACTATACCCCTAGATGAATTCCCTGAGGGGTGTAGTTTGCAAAATGGGGTCACTTGTGGGGGGGTTCCACTGTATTGGTGCTTTGGGGGTCTTGCTAATGCGACATAGCACCCACCATCATTCCACCAGAATTTGTGCTGCAAAATCCAAATATCACTCCTTCCCTTCTGAGTCCTGCCACTTTTTGGTCACACATGAGGCATTGCCGTACTCGGGAGAAATTGGGGCACAGATTTTGGGGTGCTTTGTCTCCTTCATTCCTTCTGAAAATGAAAAATTTTGAGCCAGAACTGCATTTTTGTGTAAAAAAATGTAATTTTTCATTTTCACTGCCCACTTGTATCAAAATTGGTGAAACCCCTGGGGGTTTTAAATGTACACTATACCCCTAGATGAATTCCCTGAGGGGTGTAGTTTGCAAAATGGGGTGACTTGTGGGGGGGTTCCACTGTATTGGTGCAACATAGCACCCACCATTCATTCCACCAGAATCTGTGCTGCAAAATCCAAAAATCACTCCTTCCCTTCTGAGTCCTGCCATGCACCCAACTGGTATTTTTTGGTCACATGTGAGGCATTGCCGTACTCGGGAGAAATTGGGGCACAGATTTTGGGGTGCTTTTTCTCCTTCATACCTTCTGAAAATGAAAAATTTTGAGCCAGAACTGCATTTTTGTGTAAAAAATGTAATTTTTCTTTTTCACTGCCCACTTGTATCAAAATTGGTGAAACCCCTGGGGGTTTGAAATGTACACTATACCCCTAGATGAATTCCCTGAGGGGTGTAGTTTGCAAAATGGGGTCACTTGTGGGGGGGTTCCACTGTATTGGTGCTTGGGGGGTCTTGCTAATGCGACATAGCACCCACCAAAATTCCACCAGAATCTGAGCTGCAAAATCCAAAAATCACTCCTTCCCTTTTGAGTCCTGCCATGCACCCAACTGGTATTTTTTGGTCACATGTGAGGCATTGCCGTACTCGGGAGAAATTGGGGCACAGATTTTGGGGTGCTTTTTCTCCTTCATACCTTCTGAAAATGAAAAATTTTGAGCCAGAACTGCATTTTTGTGTAAAAAATGTAATTTTTCATGTTCACTGCCCACTTGTATCAAAATTGGTGAAACCCCTGGGGGTTTGAAATGTACACTATACCCCTAGATGAATTCCCTGAGGGGTGTAGTTTGCAAAATGGGGTCACTTGTGGGGGGGTTCCACTGTATTGGTGCTTGGGGGGTCTTGCTAATGCAACATAGCACCCACCAAAATTCCACCAGAATCTGAGCTGCAAAATCCAAAAATCACTCCTTCCCTTCTGAGTCCTGCCATGCACCCAACTGGTATTTTTTGGTCACATGTGAGGCATTGCCGTACTCGGGAGAAATTGGGGCACAGATTTTGGGGTGCTTTGTCTCCTTCATACCTTCTGAAAATGAAAAATTTGGAGCCAGAACTGCATTTTTGTGTAAAAAAATGTAATTTTTCATTTTCACTGCCCACTTGTATCAAAATTGGTGAAACCCCTGGGGGTTTGAAATGTACACTATACCCCTAGATGAATTCCCTGAGGGGTGTACTTTGCAAAATGGGGTGACTTGTGGGGGGGTTCCACTGTATTGGTGCAACATAGCACCCACCATTCATTCCACCAGAATCTGTGCTGCAAAATCCAAAAATCACTCCTTCCGTTCTGAGTCCTGCCATGCACCCAACTGGTATTTTTTGGTCACATGTGAGGCATTGCCGTACTCGGGAGAAATTGGGGCACAGATTTTGGGGTGCTTTTTCTCCTTCATACCTTCTGAAAATGAAAAATTTTGAGCCAGAACTGCATTTTTGTGTAAAAAAATGTAATTTTTCATTTTCACTGCCCACTTGTATCAAAATTGGTGAAACCCCTGGGGGTTTGAAATGTACACTATACCCCTAGATGAATTCCCTGAGGGGTGTAGTTTTCAAAATGGGGTGACTTGTGGGGGGGTTCCACTGTATTGGTGCTTGGGGGGTCTTGCTAATGCGACATAGCACCCACCAAAATTCCACCAGAATCTGAGCTGCAAAATCCAAAAATCACTCCTTCCGTTCTGAGTCCTGCCATGCACCCAACTGGTATTTTTTGGTCACATGTGAGGCATTGCCGTACTCGGGAGAAATTGGGGCACAGATTTTGGGGTGCTTTTTCTCCTTCATACCTTCTGAAAATGAAAAATTTCGAGCCAGAACTGCATTTTTGTGTAAAAAATGTAATTTTTCAATTTCACTGCCCACTTGTATCAAAATTGGTGAAACCCCTGGGGGTTTGAAATGTACACTATACCCCTAGATGAATTCCCTGAGGGGTGTAGTTTGCAAAATGGGGTGACTTGTGGGGGGGTTCCACTGTATTGGTGCTTGGGGGGTCTTGCTAATGCGACATAGCACCCACCAAAATTCCACCAGAATCTGAGCCGCAAAATCCAAAAATCACTCCTTCCGTTCTGAGTCCTGCCATGCACCCAACTGGTATTTTTTGGTCACATGTGAGGCATTTCCGTACTCGGGAGAAATTGGGGCACATATTTTGGGGTGCTTTTTCTCCTTCATACCTTCTGAAAATGAAAAATTTTGAGCCAGAACTGCATTTTTGTGTAAAAAAATGTAATTTTTCATTTTCACTGCCCACTTGTATCAAAATTGGTGAAACCCCTGGGGGTTTGAAATGTACACTATACCCCTAGATGAATTCCCTGAGGGGTGTACTTTGCAAAATGGGGTGACTTGTGGGGGGGTTCCACTGTATTGGTGCAACATAGCACCCACCATTCATTCCACCAGAATCTGTGCTGCAAAATCCAAAAATCACTCCTTCCCTTCTGAGTCCTGCCATGCACCCAACTGGTATTTTTTGGTCACATGTGAGGCATTGCCGTACTCGGGAGAAATTGGGGCACAGATTTTGGGGTGCTTTTTCTCCTTCATACCTTCTGAAAATGAAAAATTTTGAGCCAGAACTGCATTTTTGTGTAAAAAAATGTAATTTTTCATTTTCACTGCCCACTTGTATCAAAATTGGTGAAACCCCTGGGGGTTTGAAATGTACACTATACCCCTAGATGAATTCCCTGAGGGGTGTAGTTTGCAAAATGGGGTGACTTGTGGGGGGGTTCCACTGTATTGGTGCTTGGGGGGTCTTGCTAATGCGACATAGCACCCACCAAAATTCCACCAGAATCTGAGCTGCAAAATCCAAAAATCACTCCTTCCCTTCTGAGTCCTGCCATGCACCCAACTGGTATTTTTTGGTCACATGTGAGGCATTGCCGTACTCGGGAGAAATTGGGGCACAGATTTTGGGGTGCTTTGTCTCCTTCATACCTTCTGAAAATGACAAATTTGGAGCCAGAACTGCATTTTTGTGTAAAAAAAATAATTTTTCATTTTCACTGCCCAGTTGTACCACAATTGGTGAAACCCCTGGGGGTTTGAAATGTACACTATACCCCTAGATGAATTCCCTGAGGGGTGTAGTTTGCAAAATGGGGTCACTTGTGGGGGGGTTCCTAACTTTTAGCATCTTATGGTGCCTTGAAACCTAAATGGTGCCTAAAAAATAATCTCATAAAAAGGAGGCTCCAAAATCAAGTAGGTGCTCCTTCTATTATGAAGCCTGTGGTTTGGTCACCGTGCACACTAGGGCCACATATAGGATATTTATGAAAACAAAAGAATTGGGGGAATCAATTTTTAGTCACATTTCTCTAGTAAAATGTACTGTGTTCCTTATAAAAATGTATTAAAATTGCAAATCTGCAAAAAAAAAGAAATTTTGAAATTTCACCTACACTTTGTTTTAATTCCTGTGAAACACCTAAAGGGTTAACAAACTTCCAAAATGCTGTTTTGAATACTGTGAGGGGTGCAGTTTTTGAAATGGCATCATTTATGGGGGTGTCTCACATACAAGTCCCTCAAAGTTACATCAGAACTGAACTGGTCCCTAAAAAAATCAGTGTTTGAAATTTTCTTGAAAATTTGAGAATTTGCTATTCATATTGTAAGCCTCCTAGTGTCCCAAAAAATTAAAAGGAAGTTGAAATAATGATGTCAACATAAAGTATACATATGGTCTATGTTAGTTATTAACTATTTTGAGTGGTAAGATTATTTGTCTCACAAGCAGAAAATTTAACATTTTGCAAATCGCTAAATTTTCCATTTTTTCACGATATTTTGGTATTTTTCACAAAAAAACACAGACTGTATCGACCCAAATTTACCACTAATTTGAAGTACAATGTGTCACGAAAAAACAATCTCAAAATCACTGGGATAAGTAAAAGCAAAAAAAAGTTATCCCCACTTAAGTGAGACATGTCAGATTTGAAAAAAAGGGCTCTGTCAGGAACGCAAAAACTGGCTCTGTCAGGAAGGGGTTAATGTCCACCATGTGTCCTATTTTGAGTGATGGATTCAGCTTTCGATAATTATGGTCCCAGAACAATGTGGACTATGTTGCAGGTGACTTGGCATGCTGTACTCATCTTCACTTCGGTTCTTTTGTATTTAGTAGAGCATCTTAAGGCACACTCCATCACCTGAGATAAGGAGATTCAGGCCCTCCCTATCAGAAAATATGAAATGGTCTTCAGGACTCCTGGTGTAGGAGAAGCTTTAATAGGATGGTACTTATACCAACAAAGCCATATTTGAGAAAACAGGATTATTGATCACTAACATAAATCAATCTCCTCTCATCAAGATAAAAACAACTTGAAGTGTATGAAGTACAAGAAAGCCTGCCATATAACTCATTCATATATCTAATGACTGCACTGCTAACTTTCTCTTACAACAAGAGCTTCCAGGCAGAGGTATGTAAATAAGAATCTGGAGAGCCATCGTTTGTCTCTTTCAGACAGCAATTTCTGGCATCTGTGAAACACAAAAAGTACATTGAAAATATTCTGAAGAAATTATTTAGAGGATTGTGAAAAAAATCAGCACAACACAGATTTTAAAGACCTGGAATCGCACTAAACTCACCTTTTTTTAACTATTTTCGCAAAAATTCTGGGATAGCAGCGCCCTTTACACTGCTAGGTACAATTTGTAGCCTGGTTTGTTAATATTATATATAAAGAATAGTGATTGATGAGCGTCACTCCAGGTTTCCAGTGATCAAAACAAAAAGAGTGATTTTATAGTCAACGGTGTTTCAGGCTCACGCCAGTCTTCAGTACACACTACTAGTGATAAAACACTAGAGAATCAGCTCCTAACTTCCATGTTACAGTCAATTTTTGAAAATGATAGTTAGGGGGTGATTGGTCATTTATTTATCACTCTTCTGTCATTTTTCAACCATTGCCAGTTGGGAGCTGATTGGCTAGTACTTTAGAAATCTTCTAGCTTAGTACATCTGGCTCTCTGTGAGAAGATGATG
This sequence comes from Crinia signifera, assembly GCF_055691185.1. Classification (NCBI taxonomy): domain Eukaryota; kingdom Metazoa; phylum Chordata; class Amphibia; order Anura; family Myobatrachidae; genus Crinia; species Crinia signifera. The sequence goes on from NC_139226.1 coordinate 57,006,945, forward strand.
CTGATGTACTGTAATACCCCTTTCAGATAACATAAGCCAGGTCACATTTGGGATTCTAGACATGAATCCAACCTGATATGACATGGCAAAAGACTCATTTCAGACTTGGTGGCAGGACCTGATGTTAAAGTCACTGCTAATAGATTGACTGTTTACGTTGTAGTAACTAAGCATGGAAAATGTGTGATGTCCCCTGCCAATACCATATCATAGCATTCAAATTACATTTCCTGAAGGAGTTCACTAAAGGAGCATTGGAAAGAGAGCAGCAGAAGTGAAGGACAGGCCAGAAAGCAGATTTACAGAGTGGCAAGTAGGAATACAGTGGCAAGTAGTACCGGCATATATCTCCTTATTTGTGTGCATCCATTGTAGCAGAGCATGGTCGGTGACCATAGTGAATTCCCTACCAGGTAAATAGTACCAGAAGGTCTCTACTGAGCACCTAATGTTTAAACATTCCTGCTCCACAAAAGCATGTCTATTTTCTCTGAGTTCATGACTTGGAAAAGAACTAGCCCCGAATCTCTGTGACAACACTGGTCCAGACCTGTCCCAGATGCCTCTGTGTGCACAACATACTGTATGTTTCCTTGTAGTTCGGTGCCTGTAGCACTGGTGATGTACTCAAGGCTTCCTTCAAATATTCCATGTGGCCTCAAAGGATTTTCACAAATTTAATTTGTAGAGATTATTCTCTTTAAGTAATGCTGTCAAAAGGCTGGCTCAGGTAGCAATGTTTTTAACAAACCACCGGTAATAACCTACCAAAACCAGGAAAGTCTATAGTCAAGACTTCCTTTCTGGCTTAGGCCAGTACCTCGAAGGCTCTATCTTATCTACCTGGGGTTTTATATTCCCTGGTCAACCACATACAGTTGCCAAGTTTGCATAAGGCTATGACATCTTAACGATATTAGAACAGCCTCCACCTTGGGAAGATGGGACTCCCAGTTTTGACTATGGCTGACTACATAATTAAGGTAAGTTTCAGCAGTTTATCAATTGCCTGCTGGACTATAGCTGAGCACCATTCAGTCCAGTCACCTTATACTGGGACAGCCATCCAATGTCTAAAAAGTTGCCCAAGGACCCTCTATTCTAGGAGCCTTTCAGCTGAGGAAGGTTGCTGAGCTTTCTTGAAGGCAGAAGAGAATGCTGCCTGGTCACCATGGTTGTGAATCACACACACAAACAGAGCGGCCAGGCAGCATTCTCTTTCTGCTTCCCAGCCGGCAGCCAGACAGTAAATGGCTGACAGCATGCTGATTGGTGGATGGCTGGAGCTATCCTCCAATCAGTGCTTACAGCTATTCGCTGTATGGAAGAAAGTGGAGTGATGACATGGAACCACAGGAGGGGTTTGCTGTGATTTATTTACATTTTTCCTATGAATGGGTGTGGAGGGGCCCAGGAGCAACAGCATCAAGTAGGGTTGGATGCCAGCATGTGGGTTTTGGTTGTATGGCAGTCGTGGTGCTATTGCTGCTACTGCTTGCACCATATGAACCCTCATAGTCAGTGGCGTAAATTCGTCCCAGTTGCCAGAGGCATGATAAATATTGGTGCCCCCCCAACACACACACCATCTTATATAAATATATGTATGCATGTATGTATGTTATCGATATTATGTTTAGAATAAAGAGTGTGTGACATCTATTTTCTTGCTAGAAGGAGGCGACAGCCACAGAAGCGATATCAACGGCTTTCAATTAACTGATTCAAACTCACAGTGGAGAACAGGTGCCCCCTTGGGAGCAGGAGCCCGGCGGCAGATGACTCCATTGCCTCCCAGAGTTCTGCCTCTGCTCCTAGTAATGGGAAGACAGAAACGTTCATATATCTTGGTGGTCTCATTGATGCATAAGACTTTTACTGATGGTAGCCAGGTTTTTCTGGAACTTACTGGAACTACTGTAAGTGTTGTATACCAAGGTGCCTTCACTGCCTGAATTTACAAATGCCAACCCCACCTGTTGTTGTATTAGGTTAGTCACACAAAACAGCAACAGGCTACTAGTGTATGTACTATCCAACCGGGATCCTGACCCCAGGCCTTCTGCGGTGGTGCCGCAGATCTTAATCATTAAGTTAAAACCACCGAAGCTCCAACTTTGGTTGAGGTATTTGTTTTTACTATATTGTGAAACAGAAAAACCCTGGATTGGATGTCTATATCATTTTTATTGTCAATAAAAGTTGTTTTTAATTTTAACAACTCACATTTTATTTATGATATCTGCGCCAGGCTATTCCATATTCCTTACCAATCAGATTACTAGTGTATGAGGACATGGTAAACTAGCAGGAAACATGGTGGCTAATCATAGCACAAACAATCCAATAATTGCTGCTGTTTTGGACAAATCCGACGGAAATGCCGCAGTTTTACACTCACAAAGCTCTCTGCTGGAGTCACCTTGTGGTATTTTATAACTGGCACCCGGTTACTTTTCCTGATGTCCAGATCAAATTCTCCAGGGAATAATTCAGTCTAATGGCTGTCACCAGCTCTAATGACTGGGAAATGGTCTGTAGAACCCACCTTTTTAGTTGTCTTTCCATGCACTGTCACCCCTAACCATGCCAGAATCGCAGTCTTTACTTCCTGATAACTGGCTGCTTAGTGGTAGCCAACTCCGGTCCTCGAGAGCTACCAACAGTTCACATTTTTCAGACAACCTAGCTGCTGCACTGCTGCACTCATTACTAGCTGAAACATTTTCAAAGATCCACAGGTGGAGCTAATTACTTCACTTGTGATTCTGTGAGGAGATCTGGAAAACATTAACTGTTGGTAGCTCTCGAGGACTGGAGTTGGCTACCCCAGGCTTAGTCTTTGCCGATCAATTAAGGAAAAAAACTTTCCAAACCACTCCCCTGTCGCCATTTAAGCTGGGTAGCCATTCTTTCAAATGACAACAGAAACACCTCCACATCAATCGAGGGTGTCATCTTTTGCATTACAGCAGCTCTGTGCTTACCCTGACAGAACAGACTGAAGTCTGCCTGCACAGCTAGCATATGGCCCTGCTGGGCTTGCTGCAGTGCCTGCTGCACAGTGGCCATAGCAGTCAAAGCCCAGAGGACTTTCTCCGACTTGCTAGGTGAGCCAATGTAATACTGAACTTGAAATAGTAAAATTCCAACCGCTTCCAGCTATGGTGTTTTTTTCTATTTATTATGCTGCTCAGTCCATTAAATGGTGTTTTACTAGTGGATATTAAAAATACAGGACAAAACACATAAATAGTTTAAGCTTTAGATTTCCAAGTGTCTGCTATTTTCTAAGTTGCTGACAAACCTCTTACATACATTTCTTGGCACAACCTTTTCTTTCTTATGGTAAACCACATTCTACTTAGCATTCATAGTGAAAAACGTAAGATAGGGCCATGAAAATAGATTGAAGACTTGTAAAGATGGATAAATGTTCATTAAACAGTGTAGAAAAACAATTCGAAATGGGAAATGCATCTGTAGTTAGTAGAAAAAAGCAATGGCCTCTGGGATAAAGCAGTGATAATGGATATAGGATTTAATGAATTCAAATTTCCCAGCAGTGTCACAATGTATTATCTTTACTTATGAAGCGACAGTCATACTTGTTTTTTTTTTTTCATATGTGACCTTATTGTTATTTTACTTATATAATTAAACTATGTTACACATAATTTTATGGGCTGCATGGTTGCATCCCCGCAGGTAAAATCCGCCACTGTGTGAAGCCAGATACAGTTTGTGAGACTGCATTGGCTTCACTGTAACTGGCAGTGACTTCCTATTGGAAGTCCAACCCGCCAGTCACCCAAGGCAGTCCCATTGGAAGGTGTGCCCTTCTTCTGGAATGCCTCAATTGGCTGCTGTGGCAATATGATACAGAGGATGATACTGCACATGTCTGGAAGCACTGGCTTTGAAAACCTGTGATACACAGTATACTTCTCCCTGAGCTTCAGAGAAATCTGCATTTCTGTGTCTGTGTAGTGATATATACTTACCCATCTTACCCACCATTTGTTTGGCATCTGCTTATTAGTGAATATTTTTGGGGTACCTAGACTTCTTGTGAACTAGGTCTCCATTAAATAACTACTATAAATATCCAATCCACCTATTCTGCTGCAGCATATTGCTGCACCAGACAATGGAATAGCAGTATATTTCTGCACTACCTTTACTATCCAACTAGATGTATTCAGTGGCCCTGATGAAGTGCTGAAGGACGAAACGCGTAGGGGTGTTGAGTGTTTCTGTATGTGGTACATCTTGAAAAATGGAAATGCATAACTGAAGAAAATCTACATTAGGGCGGAGTGAAAAAAATTGAAATTGAGAAATTCAAAATCGGCTAGTGTGGTAAAGTTGTGACTTGACCTGAATAAGTGAAACTTTAGGCCTCTTGCCAGAACAGAAGATGTTGACTCAGATCAAAATGCTTTTGCACGTTTCTTATTCAGGTCAAGTCACAACTTTTCCACACTAGCCGATTTTGAATATCTCAATTTCAATTTTTTCACTCCGCCCTACTCTACATGCTGTATTACTGAACACATGTTATTTGTTTTTCTCTATTTGAATTTTTTTTTTTTTTATAGCCACATTGGTGACAAAACTGTAGCGCATCTCTATCCTGTTTCTATCCTTTTTCTTTTTAGTTCCTTTGTTAACTGCGAGGTTCTATAGGTGTGCTGCTTATCCACTCAAAAGTGTAATGTTTATTGGATTTATATGATGCAGCACTTCACGGACACCCCTGGTTGGTCTCTGGGTGTCACGTGATCGGAGTAAAGTCACATGGTTCTAGGCTACTGTACATTGAACATCTTTTAGACTTCCTGATTACACTGGTAGCCAGCCATAGAAACCTCAATTTTGGCATAGATATTTTGCAAATATACATACCTCCCAACATGACCGATGCTAGGAGGGACACAATGCTCTGTTCCTGGACTTCCCTCTTAATGTATGATTGCCATCACCTGTTTTGAACAGGTTAATTAAAAAGAAAGGTTCTTCACCACAGGTGATGGCAATCATACATTAAGAGGGAAGTCCAGGAACAGAGCATTCTGTCCCTACTTGAATGGGTCATGTTGGGAGGTATGGAAATAGTGGTAAGGCAATTTATAGTCTAAACATAGAACTATCTGCCAATGTGGTCCACATATTTATACAATATATATCATTATGATTACAATACTGGGTTTCTTGCTTATGATAGTTACCATAGGAACCCCTAGTATAAACATACAGAAGGTAAAAATGAATTCATTTTATTGGGTATTCTCGTGTAAAGAGTGGGTCACATATATGCCACACAACCCCGATCAGTCACCGGTGTGGGGTTGTTGTGTCCTCAAATTCCTCACATGGGAAAAATATCAGATGTTTATAGTACAGAATGGAGTTCCATTGTCTCATTTAAACCATCCAGATATAACGAGTTTGAAATTTATCATCCAGTAAATTTCTCTTCTACATATTTTTGTAAATCTGTCACCCTCACTCGGGGTAGGTTCTATGTTCTTAAGACCAACGATGGTCAAAGACTAGGATTACATGAACATGAAATGCCAGCAATGTCGTCTGCCAATGCCCAATGTCATCGTATAGTGCAGTTTAAATCTAAAAATTTTGTAACTTGAAGAAAAAAAATGTAAATTGTGTGAGGAGACACTTAAGCTTGCCTATATGCCATTTACGACACAGAGTTGCGAGGAAGGGCTAAGGCCCTGGCCTACAGTATGTTCATGACTACTGGTTCAGCTTCATACAACAATCTAAGCCCTCCTCCCCCCTGCTAGAAAATTTAAGAGAGTTAAGCTGTCATCAAAAATAAAGTAAACAACTGTGACTTCTAAAGGCATGGTATCACAAATCCCCAAGGAGAGTCCAAGGGTGTTGGTGGTTGCAAAGCCATCACTTTACAGGAAGAGGTGGTTCATTCCATTATTTGCATGCCCACTGCATATGCTGGAAGCATCACCACAGTTCGGTTCCTGATTTTGAGATTGAAAGTGTCAATGTTGTACAACAGGAGGAGGATATTGATGTATCTGGCACTGAGGAGAAAGTTGATGAGGAGGATACTGCTGATGGTAATGTGGTTTGATTAGCTGAGGCTACAGGTGAGACAGTTGTTATCAGTGGGATGCAAAAGACAGTCTCCATGCCTGGGCAGAAGACCGAAAAATCCACCTCTTTGGTCTGGAATTATTTTTATCCAAATCCGGACAATTGTCTCGCCATATGTAGCTTGTGTAAAGCTACGATAAGCAGGGGTAAGGCCTCCAGAGACTAAAGAGGGACCTGTATTGGTGGATTCCATCAGGGACGAATTGTGCAGATGGGGATGTACGTGCTGAAGGGGGTGATGACTCAGAGGATGTGGATAAGGAGCCTCTGTAGAGCCAGTTTGTACAGGATAGATGATTTGCTTCTTTTTTTGTGGGGTCCCAAACAAACCAATCATTTTAGCCACAGCCCTGTATCAGACCCTGTTGCTGAAGTGATTGGTTTGTGTGCTATTTACGCAACATAAGGGTGAGTGGGAGGACACAAGGCCAATTCCATCTTTATCTCCTTTATTTGTCATTATGTGCTCTTTGGGGCCTAGTTTTTCTAACTGCCATCCTGTCTGCTGCTGCAGTGCCACTCCTAGATGGGCCACAATTTGTCGCTTAGCATAGTCATCCAGCTACCTTGGTGCAACCTTTTGGCCTATAAACAACATTGTGATGTGTAAGGTATTCAGGATAGACTGTAAAATGAGTGGAAAGTAATGTTATTTATGTTACTAGCATAGGAGCAAAAAATAAACTCTGCTATTTTAGCGGTTTTTATGTTTTTCTTTTTTTAAATAAAGATCCAAAACACGAAACACTGAAGGGTGTTTGGACCAGATCCAAAACACTGCCGGAGATACAGACCCAAAACATGTTTCACGAAACACTAAAAGTGGGCGGTGCACATCCCTCGTAACAATGGTAATAGTAATGACACGCACACTACAGCGGTACACAGCAATGGTCTCTGGAGGTCGGGGTGAATGGCTTTCCATAGCGTCCTGCTATGGAAAGTCTTCCACCCCGGGGAAAATCGCTCAGAAGTGCGAACATTTTAAGACCAGCAATGTTCCCCATCATCGTTGTCCATACATGCTGGGCAAGATCGCCCAGTGTGTATGCTCCTTTATTTGTCATCGTTGGGCTGTTTTTTTTCTAATGCTAGATGCAAATGTTGTTGTCGTTTCTGCAGTTGAATAACTGTATTTGATTTATTAAACTAGACAGTCATGGCCCTTCCATGTCATCAATCTACAGTACCTGGCTGTATGTAATATTCATGTAGCGTATTTTTTCTTAGTATTGTTATGTGTAAGAAAGAATTTAATATGTTAAGAAACAAATAACATTTCAGGTCCTCTCAGATACCATACGTGTAGCATATAAAATAGGAGAAACGTTGAAGGGATGTTGTCATTTTCAAGCAGAAAGTAAATTAGAAATGTAAATCTTTTATACGGCCGTGATCTTAGCATATCAGTAAACAGAATGTGAGAATTGATTTTCTTGGGGTGTTTTTTTTTTCCATTATTACGTTGAACTTATTAGTTACTGTAGTGCACATACACAGATTGTATAATTCAACTGACTGCTGTTGTAACAATATTATTAAAAATAGTAAATATTATAAAAAGTTGCCGCTTTATATGAGAAAGAATGTTAAATAAAGAATATGAATTATTTCTACATTGATTTGGTATGTAACATAGGAATAACTGTACATAATATTGATGCGGATGATAATATTGATGCAGATGAGTTTTCCCGCAGTTACAAAGCCTACATGGTATGAGGACACATTTGCATATTTGAAGAAAATAAATAAACTGTAAATAAAATATAATTTATTTCATGCACTCTTTTTGTATCTTGGGAAGGTATGGACCAGCAGTAGGAGAAATCTTATGTTTAGTATTACATATTAATGCGTGCATTTGAGAATTTGCCCCTTCCTAACCCAAATCAGGCTTGCTATGCTCCTGGGGATCCTGCTGCAACACCGACAAACTGAAACTCAAGCTTCTGATCTGTTGTGTGGTGTAAGAGACAACTTGCACACAAAACTTTTACTAAAGTTTCCTAACAAAAGTTTTCCAACAATATCAAAACATCAGCTGTCCAGAAAAACTTTTTATCTAGGATTTTCAAAAACAAAAATAAATAAATTGTGTACTTATTAATATGTTTCTGAATTACCATATATTAGTCTTGCTTAAGGCCCCCATACACTGCAACGATTTTGGATGATTTCAAGCAATTCTGACCTTTCGGGAGGATAGGTATCGTTTGTAACCTAGCAAATTGGATGTGTTTTCCATCTGTTCCGATCAGATACGCGGTCCTTTGAGTATCGGATTGCTGCATTATTGATTTATCTGAATCGCATGGAATTGGATGGAAAATGGAGTGCTTTTTGTGCATGTGATATATATATAGCAGGAAGTTTGATTGGCATTCCAGCCCCCCTAGCCGCCTAATTCAGCCCATCAGATATATCTATGGTATCATAAGATATATCGCATGCGGTTCATCATGGCTTGATCAATCGCATGGGACATATCTTATAAAAAAAAGGCACAAAAGTACAAAATTGGAGGGAATCACTCCTAAAAAGGTCCAGGGGGAGTTCAAGGGAATCACATCCAGTAGCGCACGCAGGGGGGGTTTCTGAGTACCCAGAAACCCCCCCCAGGAGTCTAAGGGCCATAGACTTAAAGCTGAGGGTCCCCTCTTTCCATGGGTACAAGAATTTTAAAAATCGGCCCTTGGGAACCAGAGATATCTGACTTCAAAGCAGTGGTCCCCATCCAAGCCTGTTAATTGCTCTTCCCAGTCAGATATTTCAGGTTCTGTCTGGCTTAGAGTTTTTCTGAGGGTAAGTTTCAAAAGCTGGGACTCTCCCCCTTTGACATACACTAGTAGCTTGTCTCTACTGTTCCCAGAACCAGAGATATCAGCCTTCCAGCAGCTGGTTACTGCTCTAGCTCCACACACCTGGTATGTAGTTTTATATTCTCGTTGGCAGATTGCTCTGCCTCCTGAACTCTTATCCCCTAGTCCCCAATACCATTTGGTAGGTAGGATCCTCTAGTTTTTAGTTCCATTAAAATCTAAGAAATCTATTTCTGGGAACTGGAGATATCTGCAGTCAAGCAAGCTGTCACCAGAAAAGTATGAATAATAAGCCCACTCCACTATAAACCCCTCCTCTGCATATTAAACATCCTCTACCACCCTGGAAGTTATGTATCAGGGCCCCTTCATTCAGCCCATTGCCCCCTTCTCCCACCATCTGTTCAGTAAAGGGGTAATTAGTGGAAATTACTGATCCAGGCGCTACATGCTGAGCGGTTGATATAATACCCCCTACCACCCGGGGGACATCAAAGCTTCCCCCACCCCTACCACTGGAGAATCGGTAGGTGCCCCAATACATTGCTATGCCCAGGGGTCTACACTGCTGTTGACGCCCCTGTATGTATTTATATATATATATATATATATATATATGTATATAGTATATATATATATATTTTCATTATTATTATTATTTATATATACATTTGGTCTATCTATAATACTTTAACTGACCCGGCATATACTGGGTCACCTAAGTGTCCATCTCCGTGCTTTGCTCCGCCCCTCTGGAAACCCCCTTCTGAAAATCCTGCGTTTGCCACTGACATCTGACGTCAGGGTCAGACAAATGGTTGTAGAGCATAGGGCCCTTAAGGGGCATAATTACCTCTTTTATTATTTAAAAAACAAATGGGACAATATTAGTAACCCTTTTAATACACCTAGTAGGGGACAATTATAACTATTTTTTATAATGAAGACACCTAAGGGGACAGGGGGGAATTAGGTCATCAGGCAATAGGATTTTCACTGTTGGTCGAAAGTCAATAGGTCAACACAGACTAAATCTCAAGTTTGTACTCGAATATTCGAGTTTTTATTAAAACTCATTTTGCTCGACTGATAAGTGTTTGTTCGACAATTCGAGAGGTCGCCTATTCAAAGTGTCAATCACACGAAACCCCTCCTGTCGACGTCAGTGCAATGTATCGAGTTTTCAGATCCCATGATCTCGCCTTCCCGCCTTGCCTGACCCTATATAAGGTCCTTTTTTTGCGCGGGTATGCGCCATTCCCGTGCTTTTCCAGCTGATGCGGTGTTGACGTCTGCGGCTTGGCGTTTGTCGGGGAGAATTCCTAATCATTGGTAAGTATGCTTTTTAAAATACATGTAGTAGAAATTTATGTATGGTATATTTGTTTTTAGGAGTTGTTGATCCATTTTCATACTTGCACACTACTATAGTATTTATGTATGTGCAGTGTTTTTTTTTATTATGGAGAGTATGTGGTTTGGACGGGTGCCTTTTCAATGTGCTAGCATTTCTTTTGGGGTGTGATGCATCAGCAGAGTTATCAGATGATTCTCTGTCGTTAATGATCTATATTTCTTTGGGGGTTTGCTGAAATGTATTTTCGATGTTGTCTTGTAGATCAGTTTTTTGGTTAGTCTAACGTTGGGTTTTTCTAAAATTTTAAACGCCCTACCATGTTAGGGTGGAGGAAGCCTTATCCCTGGTTATCAGCGTATTGCGCATGGGATCATGATTAAAAGTGCTGTGTTGCTTCTGCAGGGTCCTAGTGTCTGGGTTGCTGAACAGTTTGGTAATGTCTTTATTTGATTTGAAACATGTGAGCATTTCACTATTTTGGATTGTGCATTGATTGTTATCTTTTTTGTTTGCTAATGGGCGATTTTACTGCCGTCTCCATGTGTGCTTAATACTGTTTTCAAAGGCGGCTTTTTCTGGCTTGTACATAGCTATCCTGAACTGTTCTTTTTCTGCTCTGCATGGGATGGTTTCCTCTGTCTGGCTATGTGCCGCGCCCTGCATCACGGGGTGCCAGCCATCGATGGTCGGCTCCCGATGGTGGGTGTATGTCATCATGCCCCTGATGGTCCCCTCCCATAGCCTTGCTCTGTATGGCCATGTGCCGCGCCCTGCATCACGGGGTGCCATGATGGGTGCCAGCCATCGATGGTCGGCTCCCGATGGAGTGTTTTTAACGGAAAATAACATGGGAGTATTACTTCTTTATTATACAGATGGGTCTTCTCCCATCTTGGCAGGGGATGGCGCTGGCGTCGCCAGCCGCCATCCCCCGCCAGCGCCATGGCGATGGTGAGAAGGGGACGCGCGCGCACGAGCGGCGCACGCGTCCCCTTCCGACGGCGCTTCCATCCGTTCCCCCGGGTCCCCGCCGGCTTGCCGGCGGTAACCCGGGGTCCCCGCCGCCTGCCCGCACCCCCCCCCTAACCCCCCCTAACCCTGTCCGTCTCCCTGAGGAGGAGACGGACAGGGTTTCCGTCGCGCTAGCGACGGAGACTGAGACGCGCGTGCGCGTGAGACGCACGCGCGTCTCAGTCTCTTCGCTGGCGTGGCTGCTGGCGGGTCGCCAGCGCGTACGTTCTGGCGACCCGCCAGCAAGGATGGGACCTGCCCCATCTGTATATAAAACAAAGGATGGATGACCTCATTTATTTTTACTTACCTTTGTTATGACAAGAACACCTAACGGGGAATTATTAGCACATTTACAATAAAAACACATAGGTGGGAGTATTATTACTCTTCATTATGAAAAAACACCTAAGGGAGGGGTATTATTACCCTTTATTATGATAAAACACCGAAGGGAGGAGTATTATTATAATGTATTACACTTTACTATAACAAAACACCTAAGCAAGAAGTATTATTACCTTTATTATGGCAAAACACCTAAGGGAGGAGTATTACTACCCTTTACTATAACAAAACACCCAAGTAAAGAATATTAATACCATATAAACACCTTAGGGAGGAGTATTGTTATCCTTTATTATGACAAAACACCTAAGGGAGGAGTATTATTATAATGTTTTACGCTTTACTATGACAAAGCACCTAAGTGAGGAGTATTATTACCTTTATTATGACAAAACACCAAAGAGAGGAGTATTATTTTTTTATTATGACAACACACCTAAGAGAGGAGTATTACTAAAAATTAATTTAAAAAAAAATGACTGGTAAGGGGGGTGGGATTATAATCTATTTTTTGTATTATTCATTATTAAGATAAAGACACCATTACAACATGTATGATGAAAACAACAAATAAGGATTTTTATGACCCTTAGTTACGACAAAGGCACCAACATGAGGTCCTGCCAGTGTGCAGGAGAAAGGAGATTAAAATAGTTTTGGGGTACTGTTATTTTTTTAAATAAGTATCAAATTTTAGTTTTATACAAACTTTATTAAAAATAATAATCACCACAGTTCAAAATCGAAGTAATTAGTATTATGGGTGGAAGTGACAACTGGGTACATTTGTAAAAACATCTGTTAAATATACAGTACTATCATAGGTTAGAGTAGTTAAGTAGTCATTGCATACGGCTGTGGCCGGATAGGCTGTGGGCCGATTTTATCTGTGGGCCTAGATTGAAGTGGGCCGTTATTAAAGTGGGAAAACTGATTCATAACTACAGCGTTATACCAGATTCATCTGACTCATCATCTCTTGTCTCCAACAGGTAATACACTGAACATCTCCTCTCTACTGCAGAGCATTACATCTATTGTGTGGGATTGATTTGTACTTCTAGGTAATACACTGAACATCTCCTCTCTACTGCAGAGCATTACATCTATTGTGTGGGATTGATTTGTACTTCTAGGTAATACACTGAACATCTCCTCTCTACTGCAGAGCATTACATCTATTGTGTGGGATTGATTTGTACTTCTAGGTAATACACTGAACATCTCCTCTCTACTGCAGAGCATTACATCTATTGTGTGGGATTGATTTGTACTTCTAGGTAATACACTGAACATCTCCTCTCTACTGCAGAGCATTACATCTATTGTGTGGGATTGATTTGTACTTCTAGGTAATACACTGAACATCTCCTCTCTACTGCAGAGCATTACATCTATTGTGTGGGATTGATTTGTACTTCTAGGTAATACACTGAACATCTCCTCTCTACTGCAGAGCATTACATCTATTGTGTGGGATTGATTTGTACTTCTAGGTAATACACTGAACATCTCCTCTCTACTGCAGAGCATTACATCTATTGTGTGGGATTGATTTGTACTTCTAGGTAATACACTGAACATCTCCTCTCTACTGCAGAGCATTACATCTATTGTGTGGGATTGATTTGTACTTCTAGGTAATACACTGAACATCTCCTCTGTACTGCAGAGCATTACATCTATTGTGTGGGATTGATTTGTACTTCTAGGTAATACACTGAACATCTCCTCTCTACTGCAGAGCATTACATCTATTGTGTGGGATTGATTTGTACTTCTAGGTAATACACTGAACATCTCCTCTCTACTGCAGAGCATTACATCTATTGTGTGGGATTGATTTGTACTTCTAGGTAATACACTGAACATCTCCTCTCTACTGCAGAGCATTACATCTATTGTGTGGGATTGATTTGTACTTCTAGGTAATACACTGAACATCTCCTCTGTGTACTTTACAACAGTACCTAGCATGTGTGTAGGGAGGAATTTATTTTTATTCTAGGTGATATATAGAATCCTGGAATGCTAGTTTTGTTTTTCTAAGCCACTTTTATTGCTATGTGTTGTAGGGGGTGGGGACTAAACGAGTGGATTCCAATTATTGGGAATTGGGAACTCATGCATTGCTAGAGTAGTTAAGTAGTCATTGCATACGGCTGTGGCCGGATAGGCTGTGGGCCGATTTTATCTGTGGGCCTAGATTGAAGTGGGCCGTTATTAAAGTGGGAAAACTGATTCATAACTACAGCGTTATACCAGCGTTAAACCGAAGTGTAACTGAAGGACAAAACAACAACGGAGAAAACCAAAGTCTACTTTGAGTGAGTTAAATACATTCACACTACTCCGGCCTGCTTGATCTGGCAATTCAACCATAACATCAGCATTTTACATTTGCAAACAACTTTTACTATCACTGTTAAAGCTTGTACTTGCACTGTCTGTTTGGAAAATGACCAGCTGTACCTCTAATGACCTCACCTCTCCTGCTCTTCCATTGATAGTAGGTGTCCTCTTTCTCTATACATCCTCTCTGGGTGAGCTTATGTGCTCACTCAACTTCCACTATCACATCTATGCTGATAACAGTGAAATCTACCTCTCCTCTCATGATCTCTCTCCCTCTATCCTCACTCATATCTCTAACTGTCTCTCTGCTGTCTACTCTTGGATGACCCAGCGCTTTTTTAGACTTAAAATATCAAAGACTAAGCTGTCATCTTCCCACCCTCCTGCATAAAACCTGACCATCGCTTATCCTTACCTACTGTTTATGCTCACTTCTTTACCTTCTGTGTCACCCCTGTCTGTCTATCCCTCCCCTTTAGAATGTAAGCTCTCACGAGCAGGGCCCTCTCTCCTCATGTGCCTTTCTTAGAATATATAAACCTCTGCCACCCTGATGATTGCTTCAGTGTCCTGTCCCCTGATGCAACTATCTATATTAACCATGTACTTGTCCTAAACTGTCTTGTATTGTAATTAGGTATTTGTTTTTGATTATAACTATGCTCTGTAAAGCGCTGCGGAATCTGTGTGCGCTATATAAGAAACTGTTAATAAATAATAATAGGTTGGCAAAAAATGCTATTTACAAGGTATATCAATAAATAAATATTGTGCATTAACATGTAAGGAATATACACCACCAAACCTGACCCCTAGACTCTATTGCCTCTACCTGTGGTGGGCAGACACGTGCGGTGCTAGGCTTCACCTTTAACATCCGCGTTCGAAGGAGCTGATTATGCCGGCTCCAACCCCGATGCCGCCAGGCCTTATATGAGACGATGTCCACCGAGTTGGAGAGAGCGCAAGAGGATTACTAACTAAGAACACAAACAGGATGGGATACCCCCAGAGTCTACCAATATGTGGGGCAATGAACCCACGGGTGCAACAATGCACAGCTGGAACCTGGGAATAATACTATTTCCAAAAAAAACAATCTAGTCACTACAGAGACACAGCAGGATGTAAATTGTTAAGAGTCCCAGTGGACTACACGACTAGAAGTAATGGTACTTGCTGAAGGAACAGACAAACAGAGGCAGGATGGATGTAACTCACTGCTTTATCAGGATAAAGAATCAGGTACAGGCATAAGGTAACAGGACTCAGGTACAGGAACAGGAACCAGGTAACAGGACTCAGGTACAGGAACAAGGTAACAGGACTCAGGTACAGGAACAAGGTAACAGAACTCAGGTACAGGAACCAGTTAACAGGACTCAGGTACAGGAACCAGGTAACAGGACTCAGGTATCAGGTCAGCTACAGCTGTACAGACATGGCTGAGAAAGCTATCACTGGCCCTGAGCTCAGGGCAAATACAGTTTTTAAACCAGAGCAGACCAATCGCTGCAGCACACAGAGACAGGCCCCTCAATGATCATTATGTGCTGCAGCTGGGAATGGCATTCTGAGAACAGCCCAGTCCAGCTGATTACACCAGCTGGAACTGCTCTCAGAAGCCACAATTCTGCAGACAGAACCCAACAGCAGCACCTCTGGCCACCCATAGGTACTGCAGACCAAGAAATGATAGCAGCACCTCTGGCCACACAGAGGTACTGCAAGGTGAATATAACAACAGCAGCTCCTCTGTGTAACCAGAGGCACCACAGACCAAACAATGACAGCAGCACCTCTGGCTAAACAGAGGTACTGCAAGGTGAACATAACAGCAGCACCTCTGTGTAACCAGAGGCACTGCAAACCAAACAAAACATAAATGGCAGTCCTGACATAATGCCCCATTGAGAAGGCGGATTCCAGGCGCCTCCTGGAAATTCAAGCTGAGGCTTCTCTCACTGGGCAGAGCAACAGTCCATTCCAGCACTAACAGGACATCAGATGTGGACAGGACCTCCGATCTTGGTCAATCTGAAAAAAATTTCACCACGATTGACAGCCGTTGCGGCGGCCCTCAAGACATGCCTAGCATCAGGCGCAGCCACGTCCTCATGCCTGAAGGCAAGGGCAGACGGGACCTCATGCCCGAAGGCAAGGGCAGACGGGACCTCATGCTCGAAGGCAAGGGCAGACGGGACCTCATGCTCGAAGGCAAGGGCAGGCGGGACCTCATGCCCGAAGGCAAGGGCAGGCGGGACCTCATGCCCGAAGGCAAGGGCAGGCGGGACCTCATGCCCGAAGGCAAGGGCAGGCGGGACCTCATGCTCGAAGGCAAGGGCAGGCGGGACCTCATGCCCGGAGGCAAGGGCAGGCGGGACCTCATGCCTGGAGGCAAGGGCAGGCGGGACCTCATGCCCGAAGGCAAGGGCAGGCGGGACCTCATGCCCGAAGGCAAGGTCAGGCGGGACCTCATGCCTGAAGGCAAGGGAAGGTGGGACCTCATGCCCGAAGGCAAGGGAAGGCGGGACCTCATGCCTGAAGGCAAGGGCAGGCGGGACCTCATGCCCGAAGGCAAGGGCAGGCGGGACCTCATGCCCGAAGGCAAGGGAAGGCGGGACCTCATGCCCGAAGGCAAGGGAAGGCGGGACCTCATGCCTGAAGGCAAGGGCAGACGGGACCACATGCCCGAAGGCAAGGGCAGACAGGACCACATGCCCGAAGGCAAGGGCAGACAGAACCTCATGCCCGAGGGCAAGGGCAGAAGGACCCCCTCCTGGGTCTATGATACATGGACCCCCTTCTGGGGCTGGACCATCATACTTGGCAGGTGGACCCTCGCAGACCTCTGGGACATCAGGTGGACCCTCGCAGACCTCTGGGACAGGACAGACAGGACCCTCACGGACCTATGGGACAGGACAGAAAGGACCCCCTCCTGGGGCTGGACAGACAGGACCCCTCCTGGGGCTGGACAGACAGGACCCCCTCCTGGGGCTACACCACCGGCTGTCGCATCGACCATCCCTCCAGGGTCAATGCCGTCAGCTGAGGCATCGGCCACCCCTCCTGGGTACATGCCATTGGCTGAGGCATCAGCCACCGCTCCTGGGTACACGGTATCAGCCACCCCTCCTGGGTACATGCCATTGGCTGATGCGTCGGCCACCCCTTCTGGGTACACGCCATCCAGGGACGTGCAGTCAGGGGAGGCAGGGGAGGCAGTGCCTCACCTGTCATAAATGATTTAAAAAAAATACAAAGATATTTTAAACACATATACTGTGCAATAAGTATCTTATTAGTATTTTTTTTAAATAATTAATGTGGTGGGACACTGTGGGGACGCTGGGAGGCATCGGGAGCTGTGCCTCCTGCTGACAATTGAAAACTGTCAGCAGCGGGGGGCAGAGCTTAGGGACCTGCACAAAAAGAGGCCGAAAAGCCCATTAGAAAACAACGGGGAAGCGGCACCTACACATCTGCCTCAGTGACAGGGCTGTCACTGAGACAGATGTGATAGGACAGAAGATACAGGCTGTCATACACTGACAGCCTGTATCCGCTCTCAGAGCCGTCCCTATCTGCCACGATCAAAGCCTGCAGCAGTGGGACCAGCTGGGACACCAGACACCCCCTCCCCAGAAGGTATGACCTGTATTGTCGGGCACCGGAGGAGGTGGTAGCGGGCATCTGCGTTGTCAGGAATCAGCAGCAGCGATAGTAGCGGGCATCGGCGGCGGGAGCGGGCATCTGCAGTGGTGGTAGCGGGACTCGGCAACACATCCCTGTCAAGTTGTTAAAAAAAACATATGTTTAACTTTTCCACTTTGTCAGTGGCTGTGGTCTCCTCCCTACCTTGTCACCGCTGTGTGCAGAGAGCAGGAGACCCGGCACTAGTAAGTGTGCAACCCGGTAGCAGTGCGCGAGACTCAGTGGTGCGGAGGGGCAACGTCACCGCAGAGCATGGGGGGGATTCAGCGGCTGAGACCGGCAAAGGTGCGGAGCGGCAATGTGGCCGCAGTGTGGGAGAGACCCAGGGGCAGTGTGTGTGTGACCCGGCAGCATTGTGCGCGATACTCGGTGTGGAGAGGCGACCCAGCAAAGACGTGGGAGAGACACAGCAGCAACGTGGCCGTGTTGCATGGGGTATCTGGCTGAGACCGGCATAGGTGCGGAGCAGCAGTGTGGGAGAGACCCGGGGGCAGTGGATGAGATCCGAAAGAGATGTTTGCAGAGGGGCAACGTGGCGGCAGTGCAGGAGAGACTCGGCGGCAGTGGGTCCCAAAAGTGGTGAGGGAGAGTCTCAGCTTTATGAGCAGGTAGCTAATGAAAAGTCCTGACACTGGTTTCACTCAAGGAGGGGGGGTTGGTGGAGACTCGAGAGAGGTACACAGTGTCACAACCTGTATCTCCTTCTCTTTTGCACTACCCTCTCTCCTTCTGCCTCTCCTCTTTCCCCCAATTATCTCTCTCCCTACCAACTACCTACCCCCTCTATTTTCCAGTGTCTCTCTCTCCCTTCCTCTCATCACCTCCATTCTCTTTCACCCCATCTCCTTCCCTCTCCCCCTTTCTCCCTTTCTGTCTCTTTCCTCTCCCCTCTCTCTCCCCAAATCCTCTCCTCCTCCTATTCCTTCAAAGAGTGACACAATGTCTCCTCATATGAAGTCTAGATAATATCAGGGTATCAATCAGAGCCTCACCAGTGACTGACCTCACCGCACGTCACTGACGCCATCGGCTGAGGCGTTTGCCACCCCTCCTGGGTACACGCCATCGGCTGAGGCATCGGCCACCCCTCCTGCGGACACACCATCTCAGGTACAGGAACAAGGTAACACGGTACAGGAACAAGGTAACAGGACTCAGGTACATGAACCAGGTAACAGGGTACAGGAACAAGGTAACAGGGTACAGGAACAAGGTAACAGGACTCAGGTACAGGAACCAGGTAACAGGACTCAGGTACAGGAACAAGGTAACAGGGTACAGGAACAAGGTAACAGTACTCAGGTAAAAGAACAAGGTAACAGGACTCAGCAGCAGGAACAAGGTAACAGGGTACAGGAACAAGGTAACAGGACTCAGGTACAGGAACAAGGTAACAGGACTTAGGTATCAGGTCAGCTACAGCAGTACAGACATGGCTGAGAAAGCTATCACTGGCCCTGAGCTCAGGGCAAATGCAGTTTTTAAACCAGAGCAGACCAATCGCTGCAGCACACAGAGACAGGCCCCTTAATGATCAATATGTGCTGCAGCTGGGAATGGCATTCTGAGAACAGCCCAGTCCAGCTGATTACACCAGCTGGAACTGCTCTCAGAAGCCACAGTTCTGCTGGCAGAACCCAACAGCAGCACCTCTGGCCACCCATAGGTACTGCAGACCAAGACATGATAGCAGCACCTCTGGCCACACAGAGGTACTGCAAGGTGAATATAACAACAGCAGCACCTCTGTGTAACCAGAGGCACCGCAGACCAAACAAGACATAAATGGCAGTCCTGACACAAACACAGTATGTCCTGGATAATGGCATACATGCTACAGTACATGAAGATGTTAATAATCAACTATATATAACCTGTGGGAAGCTGGATGGCAAAACCCCTAATAAGAGAGGACATATACTCCACACAGTTAAACTCTAACAGGGATAAGCTGAAATACTGAAGGTGGAAAAAACAGCACTTATCTCTGTCAGACAGGGTCTATGTTCATACAGGGTTTCTCAGACTGCAGCAATGGATCACAGGCACAGACAGGACGTTACAGGACACCCGGCAGGATCTCTCAAACTACAACAAAGGAACACTGGCACAGGCAGGACTTCGCAGGACTTCACAGGACATCCGGCAGGATCTTTTAGACTGCAGCAAAGGTACACGGGCACAGGCAGGACTTCACAGGACATCCGGCAGGATCTTTTAGACTGCAGCAAAGGTACACGGGCACAGACAGGACTTTACAGGACATATGGCAGGAGTGCTTGCTGGAATACTCAGGACAATGACAGGACTCTGACAAGACTTAAACAAAACTCTGACAGGACTTAAGCAAAACTCTGACTAGACTTAAACAGAACTATAACCGGCAGGGTCTGCATGCTGAGAACTAAATAACCTTGCATGCAGCCACATCCACAAAGCAGAGTATGCATGAAACCCAGGGAGCAGGATCAGCAAACCCCGGAGTACTGATCAGTGCTGCAAGTAAGGGGGTACTGTGTGGTACGGAGTACCTGTAAGAAATATGTTGCAGGTACGCAGTACCACTTACCCCCTGACCCACTGTCAATTCTATTTTTATTTTAAGTCTAAATATAATGCAACCGCAGCCCGCCCACCCAGCGTTATGATTGGTGCTGTTTGCAGCTACCGGCTACTGCTGATTTAGCCTGTCACACTGACAGGCATCAGCGGCGCCGGCAGCATGAAGAGCAGGCTCCACTATTGTAAGCACAAGCTGCCCGGCTCTCCCCCAAGCAAGAGCCAACCCACCCCCAGCCATTCCCTGTTTCTCATTCCCTGTCTCCTGATGCAACGCCACTATTGTCATTTAGTCACTCCTCTAGCTTTGTGTGACTACGCCCCCCTCATGACACATGGCCACGCCCATTTTTGGTGGAGGCTATCAGTACCACCAAGAAAAAAATTCTACTTGCACCACTGGTACTGATCCAGGGAAACATACAAACCTCAACCGAGTATATTACAGCAGATATACACCGATCCGCTAGAAGCGGATCGTAACAACAACAGTAAATCTTATAATATAGTACCAGATAAATAACTACATGTGAAGACACAACTCATAAATATACAAAATGATTCATCACTGGTATAGAAAATATAGAATATTGTCTGATGTTTCTGCCATTCAGCAGTGCAGTAGAAAAATCAGATACCAGCTTCATCAAGGACAAAATCTGTTGCTATGCAGAGTATGCATGAATTTGCCGTGATGCCTTTATAGGAGAGATCTATAATAAAACAGAAGTGTATATGTCAGAGTGGGACTCCCTTACTGAAAATGATTTTTGAATTCTTATTACAGTATGTCTCACTAATATGCAGGGACTCATTCAACAATATTATATGCTCCATAGGAAAAGACAAAGGCATATATTCAATGCCGTGGGCGAGCGGTGACTGTGAGCAGGACTTTTTGCTCGCAGTCACCGCTCACCCTGTCAGTATTCAACTGACCCCCCTCATACGCAAATTCCCCTCGCTCCGTTTTTTGAGCGAGGGAGAATTGGCGAATGTGCCTCCAAAAGCTGCGAGAATCGAGGCTAATTACAGCGAGTTTGCTGCACTAGCCACGGCTCTCACAGTTTAGGGGAATCCTCGCCGTTCTGTGACTGCGAGGATTCCCCCAGAACGTTGCATAGTGCGAGCGGCCGGCGCCGGGGTTAAACTGCGAGGATCACTGGTTTTCTGCGATCCTCGCAGTTTAACCCCATCGCCGGCCGCTCGCACCGGCATTGAATACATGCCAAAATATTCCATTCCACATCAGAGAATTCAAAAGTTTATCCAAAAATTAAAGTATCTCCTTGTTTAACCTTGGGTGTTTGGATCTTTGGTATTTGGTCTTTTAGATGTGTTTTTTTTTTTTTTGGGGGGGGGGGGATCTTCAAAAATATTCTGTGACTTTGTTTCCATAGTAATAGTAAGTATTCAGCAATGTGCAACTTTTTATTTCATATGGTAGTTTTTGTACAGTAAAAATTGTAACACATAGGTTGTTTGGGTCAAATTTGACCCGTGTTGAATTTTCAGTGCATAGGTTGTATGAGTATTGCAATTTTCAACACATTGGTGCTCTTGTTCCTTTCTGTATATGATTTTTTTCCCCTGTTGTATATAATGGAACAACTTACAAACTAACAAATTTACTAATTTTCTATGACTGCCTCTCAATGTTTGTTCAAATGTCTAAAATTGTATGGATGGATGTAAGTGAAATATTTCACAAATATTTTGTCTGTATTGTGTAATTTTAGTTTAGAAAATAAATGAATAATATACACAAGTGCAAATAATATTGTTCTATCAAACAAATGTAAAAATAGTTTACAGTGATTTTTAGGGGTGAATTATTGAATGACAGCATTTTTATTCCATAAATACAAAGGGGTTCATTAAATTCATACTTCCTTAAGGTTTATAAAAACTTTCCTGCAAGGTGATGTTAAATGACACACAAATACAAAAAAAAGGAAACAAAATAACTAAATAAATAATTATATTACTTATATTTAATAAAAAGTGACAATGGGGGAAATGTAATAGGTTGAGAGATTTAGAAAGTGAAAGATTTGGTAAGAAATCTCCATTTTTTTTAAAGCAGAAATTATTTACACTGCAAAATCAGATTGGTTTGATGATGATTACTAGTTAAAAAAATGGAGATTTCTAACCAAATTTTTCAATTTCTGATTCTCTTACCATATTACATTTCACCATATAATTCCATATAATTACACCATGGGTAATTTTGGACCCGATCACCATAGGTGTATGCTTCATTGCAACAACCTAGGAAGGTTAAACTGGTCCTGTGTATCAGTGAGCACATTCCCATGCAACTGATGTTTTCATGGAACATATATTGGTACTTGTTTCCTAGCACGGCGCCCACTACGTTAATTGCTTAGAGGGCTATTTTGCGTAAAAAAATTGCATCGCAACGCATGCCATTTTAGTGGAACGCGTCCTCCGACTTTTTCATTACCCCACTATCCACGTCAGCGTGGAGTTGACTATACATGTAAAGAAATCCGCGCTCGCCACGATTCGGGATCGCCACACTATATAACATCAACTCCACGCCGACGTGGATAGTGGGGTAGTGAAAAACTCTGAGGACGCATTCTGCCGCCGCTCGCCACGCTTCGGGGTGGCGTGGATAGTGGGGGGGGGGGTGCGTTAAACCGATTTTTGGGACATACAATCATATTATTGTATGTATACCTAATGTCATGGCATCGCACACCCTATAAAATCGCATGCGATTGTCTCCTTAATAGAAAAAGTAGTTAACATGCTCAGTTAACGCGCGGGAGACTGAAGAAATTAGAATAACCCCCTTATTTACCTTTTATAACAAAAAACTTAAAAGGGGTGTTATTAAATTAATGATGAAAACATCTTGGGGTATTAAGATGCCTTTTAATACACCTTTGACAGGAGTATGATTACTTTTTGGAATGATGAATAGATATTAGGATGGGAGTTTTAACCTGTTTTGTATTTATGATGAGAACACCTAAAGTTGAGGTACAGTATTGTTAACCTTTATTACAGGATGATGAATACTTTAAGAAACAATTGATATGTTTTATTTAAATTTACTCTAACATTAAATACTTTTAAGGGAGGATTTTTTCCTATTTTATGTTAACAGCAACAAAGGAGGGAGTATTACTATATTTAAGGAAAAAAAAACGGTACTTGTTTCCTAGCACGGCCACAATCGCGGCCATCGGGTGTCATTTTTAGTGGTCTGCGACGCGACCGACGCGATGCCCCCGATTTTCCCATTGAAATGCATTATAAAAAGTCAAAATCGCGTCGGTCGCGTCGTATGCGGCCAAAAAAAGGCTTAAATGGTCCAGACGCGATGCCCCCGATTTCCCCATAGGGAACAATGTTAAATGCCTCAATTTAGCCGCGATACCCCCAATTTCCCATAGGAAACAATGTTAAATGCCTCAATTTCACAAAATCATCATAGGGAACAATGGTAAATGGGCCAGAAACCCCCCAAAACACCCCTGAACAGTGAAATGTCCCCACAAAAGTAGTTGACGCCACCCCACGATCAACGCGAACTCAAAGCGTGGCGAGCCCGCGAGGGGCGGCGGTACGCGTCCTCCGACCTTTTCATACCCCCACTATCCACGTCGCCGTGGAGTTGAGAATAGAATAGTGTGGCGAGCGCAGCGAGCCACCGAGCCCGAAGCGTGGCGAGGGGACGCGGATACCTTCACAGGTAAACGTGTCCCTTCGCGGGCTTCACAGGTATCCGCGTCCCCTCACGGGGCTCGCTGCGCTCGCCACGCTTCGGGCTCGGTGGCTCGCTGCGCTCGCCACACTATTCTATTCTCAACTCCACGCCGACGTGGATAGTGGGGGTATGAAAAGGTCGGAGACGCGTACAGCCACCCCTCGCGGGCTCGCTGCGCTCGCCACGCTTCGGGTTTGCAATGATCGTGGGGTGGCGTCAACTACTTTTGGGGGGACATTTCACTGTTCAGGGGTGTTTTTGGGGTTTTCTGGCCCATTTACCATTGTTCCCTATGATGATTTGGGTAAATTGAGCCATTTGACATTGATTCCTATGGGAAATCGGGGGCATCGCGGCTAAATTGAGGCATTTAACATTGTTCCCTATGGGGAAATCGCGGGCATCGTGTCGGTACCATCGCACCCGATTTTTTAGTTCATGCGATTTAGTGCATGCCCCTGATTTTTCCTCACGATGCCCACGATCATGATCGTTGTGGCCGTGCTAGGAAACAAGTACCAAAAAAACATATAAATGCAGAGTAGAGATGTACACATGACATTTTCTGGTTTCGTGTTTTGATTTTGAATCTCCCTTCATGTTTTGAATCTGAATTGGTTTTGCCAAAACCACCCTTTCATGTTTTGGATCGTGACACATTTAGTGTGTCCTTTAACTGAAATATTTAGTGCTTAACCCTTTGAGTGCCACCGTTGCTGTGAGAGATCCTCAAAATATCTGCTAAAATTTGCCAGCGTCAATCACAGCGAATGTTCTTTTAGTATAAATAAATACAAATACAGCCAAGTCAATTAACTGAAGTTACATTAAAAATTGCACCCAAACAAGGAACGGTTGCTGTGAGCGATGCTGGCACTTTAAGGGGATATTTTGAGCTGGCACTCAAAGGGTTAATCTGCATCCCAATATATGTGTACTACCTCTGAATATCAAAAGAGCCAACTAATTCCAAGAGCACTGATACCCACGTTTAAACCATTTCATTATATCCAGCGACAAAGAGCAAATTAAATCATGTGACAACGAAGAACCAAAGGGAAATTTTATATGTACAGTCACATATGTCTTGGGCTCAGGGAAACATAAGCCTAAACCACAATTTATATTCAATGGTTAAGGACCCAAGAAGTACCCTTTGCTATATTTGGGATCCACTCAGGTCCGAATTGGTGCTTAGTGAACTATTCAGCAATATAAATCTAATTTACTGAAGAAAGGAAAATACATGGCACTACCCATACTCCATTATGTATCAATTGTTTCATATGAAAGGATTTCAAATTCCATCTTATGTAAGTGGTAAACAACAACTGCTGTAGTACTGTGCGTAATCACAGCATGCTCAAAGTAATATTTTGGAATGAATTACATTTATTACAATGGGACTTCAATAATGAATCCTTTATTTCATGTTAATTTATTCATCCAGATCTGCACATCAGACATAACCCAGGGACAGCTTGGAAGGAAATCAGAAAACAAAAGTTTTGATCTAACTATGGGGTTTCCACATGTTCCAGTATTACGACAGTCACACATTATTCTATTCCAAGTATTCAGTGCACAGTGATTGGTGATGCATCCACACAAAAGAGTTAGTATTGGTATCCGAATGATAGGTCAATAGGTCAGGGGTGTAACTCCCAGAGGTATTGGAGATGCCTGCCTCCAGGCTCCAAGTCCTGAAGGGGTACCTGCATGTACAGCAGCGCCTCTGCCACTCATACATGGCTGCAGCAATCAATGGTGTACCGTGCAATGTGACAGACTGGTGAACGCTGAGAAAAAAATATACCCCATATTTGTTTTCCCTTTATCTTTAACAGACAGGGTGGCCACCAAACTCCACCTTGCCTCCTGACGACTGGGAAGAACTTCCGCCCCTTTGAATCCTATATGGTCCACATGCATTAGGCTAAAAGCCGTTAAGGTCAACAGGTGTAAATGATCAACAGGACAAATCGGGAAACACACGTATCAACACAACGGTTTTTATTTTTCAAAGGGTTACTTTTCCATAATATACAATCCACGTGAAAAATACTCAATCCCGTGAATTCTGTGTAAAGTCAAACAACAGAATTCAGTTGTAAGCCAGCCATGCCATTAGCTACATCTTTATGCTGGATCAGAGAGAAGTTATTTGCCTTCTATAGATTGTTCCAGAGCACACTCCCAATGCTCAGTCTCTCTGAGACTCCTAGAGAGTCTAGATTCAACACTAAGGG
Organism: Crinia signifera; assembly: GCF_055691185.1. Classification (NCBI taxonomy): domain Eukaryota; kingdom Metazoa; phylum Chordata; class Amphibia; order Anura; family Myobatrachidae; genus Crinia; species Crinia signifera. The sequence continues at coordinate 57,033,249 of NC_139226.1, forward strand.
CCAGATGCACTAATCATCACCTACCTGCCATGTCGCAGACTGTGTTTAAAAATGTCAGACAGGAGCTGATTGGCTGGTTGTTTATCACTCTCCATTTTATCACTTTTCAAGCTTAGTACATCTGGCCCTAAAGGTGATAGAAATCTGGTGAATCAAATAAATATTTTTGAAAAATGGCATATTTTAAATTCAAGATCATTTTAGATACAAGAAAGATAAGTGTATAACTTACTTTATTAGTTTACGTTAGCATACAAAAACTCCTGAAGTACAATTTTCTTTGATATACTGTAACATTCCTGTAGAATAAGGTACAAAGCATATAATAAAATACCTTTTGAATAGAAGCAGTGTGCGCTACGCTATAGTAAGTGGCCTACAGGTCAGCACACAAACACCACAGCTGCAATCAGATGTGTGAGATCATAAAGCTGAACCCCACATGTATCATTCAGACGTATTTAGGTTGAAAAACCCATAGAATAAGCAATATGAGAATGTATCCTAGACTTTATCAAATGAATTATTTATTTCCTTGTGGGATACAGTATGAGATACAATCCATGTAAGGCATAAAGATGCTTTGTATTTTGTAGGTTCCCAAAGGATTGTATGGACTCCAGGAGAGAGCAAGCTTCAAGGATTGAGGCTCGGAGAACTGGAATATTTTATGTTCTTAGAACGGAATTATGTGATATACAAAGCATAAAAATAAATGGTCTATATGGATTTAATACCTTCCCAGTGGGATTTCTCACAGATAGAAGTGCTCCAAGTGAAGCCATAACAGAGAGCAGCCAGCTTCTGGGGGAACACTTCAGTCCAGTTCTGGCATTTCTAGGGATTTCTTTCTCAGTTATAATATTTCTAGAGATAGTTTTGTAGTTCTTATAACGCAGGTTCTTACATGGTCAGAAAACCCACAGGAAAAAAACATCAATTGAGACATATTAAAAAAAATGTTTCTTAGTTCTGTAATTAAATGTGACCTTCTGCTTTAATGCCCATTCATATGAATGGGGAAACATTTTGATGTGGTGATTTAATTATAAGATATTTTGAAATGGATAAAATGTAGAAGTACAGTAGCAAGTAGTTGTATTCCCAGGGATACATCTAGAATAAGAGACACGTTGGGTGGTAGGGGCAGATTGGCTATAGGGCAGGGGTGGGCAATAAGCAGCCCTCTAGCTGTTGATAAACTATACATACCAGCATGCCTTGCCTTAGTTTTGCTATTTGGCCATGCTGAATCTGATGCAAGGCATGCTGGGATGTGTAGTTCATCAACAGCTGGAGGGCTGCTTATTGCAAAGCCCTGCTTTAGAGAATATTCCCTGTAGGCCAGGCACCACAAGACCAACTGTCTGCCAATTATTTTTTTTTAGATATGACCCTATCCAGAGTAGTGGCCTTGTCCCTCTACTACAGGTATGTCCAAACTATGGCCCTCCAGCTGTTGTGAAACTATAAGTCCCATCATGCCTTGCCACCGTTTTGCTATTAGAGAATGCTAAAACTGTGGAAAGACATGCTGGGATGTGTAGTTTCACAACAGCTGCAGGGCCACAGTTTGGCCATGCCTGCTCTACTATCTCCCACACAAACAACCTTTGCCGGTTAAATAGAAATAGGAGGACAGCGCACTCAGGAGTGTGCGTTAGGTTGGGGTGAGGTAAGCAGGTAGGGAGGTGTGATATGCTGGGCTTTCAGGAATGTGTTGACGCAGGAGTGTCTAATATCTACTGGTTGTGACTTGGACCAAAAATAAGGGGAGGGTAAGCTGCTTACATTTGTATAATGATGGGTTTTTATTTGTTTATTTGGTGCAATAAAAGTTCATGCACCAATGATAACTGTCTCAATAGCCCTGAGTCTGACTAATATTAAAGTTTTCATGATTCTAGGCTGCCTTTTCTGAGACCATCACATCTCTGTTTTGCTGGTGCAAGCCCACCAATTTTCTCCAAATTGACTAATAGTAATATTATTAGACACACATGTAGGTATATATATATATATATCACCACAATATTATGCTGTGCTGTATATACTGTATGACAGGAAGGTAGCTCTGAAACGATTGCGCCAAGAGACTGCTGCACTGTAGCCACCTAAGGATTGTATATACTGTAGATTATATGTCATGCACATTGGTCCCTGCTTAATTTACGCTTAAGGCCCCCATACACTTTTCCGACTTGTCGTAGGCTCAAATCAGACTCCATTTCCCATGATCTCCAGAGCAGCTCACCGGGAAGGCTTGCTTCTGATTTGGCACTTGATGTGCCATATTTTACATACCAATTATCGCATGCAATTTATTGCATGTAAAAGGACTCCTTGGGAGGTTCCAGGGTAGTTTAAGGGAACTCATCTGCTGGTAATACCAGAAGATGAGCGGCAGGGCCAGTGATGATGAGGGACCGCGCATCAGCACTCACTGCTCATCGCTGCCTCGTAAACACTGGGCGGCTTTTGTGCTGAAAGCAGCTCAAATGACAAACCTGAGCTGCTTTCAGTTTAAAAGTCGCCCAGTGTGTATGGGCCTTTAGAGTAACTGCTTAAATATACTATATGTACTGTAGAAAAGGAGCCCAAAAAATGCTGTGTAAACAAATAAATCTTCAGCTCTCGCTAAAAGTCTAAGAAGTATCTCCAAGGCAATCTAATTAGACACTTGTATTTTCTTTAAGCTTCAGAATCCCTGCCAGGGCCCATTAACAACTGGAGTGTGCTTGCTATTTAGCGCGGGGTTGAGAATTGGCTCAGCTTCTTTCATTAAGCCCCAAAGAGCCTCAGCACACCTACTCAGAAGAGTTTGCGAAAACTCACTCTTCAATGTGTCCTTCTATAACCTCATAGACTCCGCATGATTGGCCAAACAGGCATAGTGGGGATAAGGTGATTGCCATTAAGTTAACCCTTTCCTGCAGTGAAATATTTCTGTTGTTATAGCCAGCACTGTGAATATTAAGTGAGTAATTACTTGTTAATTAAGAGCCTAACAAGCAGAGCAGATGGTTCTGAAGAATCCATCACAGTCACTTTCTCCGGGGAGGCAGGAAAATTAAGCATGAAAGGTTTAGGGAGCAGGAGAATGGAAGTAATCGAAGGGCAAATAGATAGCAAGCACAGCCTAAATACAGAGTACATTCACAATACAGACAGGCCGCAGGTTATATAAACTGCCAGACACAGGTACATTTGTCAAATGCCATCTGAGGCTTAGCTAATGAGCCTTTTATCTGTATGGTGTAAAATATCAACCATTAAATTAATGAAAAATGTTGTTCTTGTCAAATTACCAGCTAATTAAAAATCATTATATGTTTATTTAGAGATTGGGTAGTTCTACATTTAAATGAACAAATTGCAGTTTGCGGACATTAACAGAACATGGTTTCAAAAAACTCCTTTACCGTTATTTGTTTCCTATAATGTTTTTGCAACTAAAACAGATCATTGTGTATTGGGACATGGTGCACAACTTGACATAGCAATATATTGTCTGTATAAGAAAACAGAGAGAAGAGGCGCTGCATCTCTATATATAAAAGGCTAACTACTCCTCGCCTCTATGAGGGGAGTACCGTCAATGACCACTAGGGGCCACTTGAAGGACCAATATACTACTTTGTGTGCTAAAAGATGTCATAAGACTTTTGCAAGGACACTAATCTAGAGGTAGGAGCAGATAGGGACTGGACGTGGGGTGGAGAGTCTGTGGGCTAAAAACTGTCACAGCTCAATGTGAAAGTAAATTGCAAAAGCCATCATTTAGTCTGTGCATAAAAGCATTACACTTGAATCACATTTCTAAACAATAAGATACAGAAAAAACACAGAGAAAATATTAAATCACAAATATTACCTACAGAAATATGTCATGAAGCCTCAATTGCTATCTGTATTTGGATGTTAAGACTCTTAGGGGGTATTCAGTCAGGGATTCCGACTGTCAGAATGGCACGTTTTTGTTTCTTCCGAATGTAACTCGACAGCAGAATGTTCTGGCTGTTGAGTGTCGGGAAGTCCATGGTTTGGAGAAAACAGCTGCGGATTTTCCAAAAACAGCTGTGAACTCAACAATCTGCGGCCATTTATTGGAACTTATTTTGCCCTCAATACTGTACAGATGGAGTGCCTCTCAGCCAGCGCCAGGGCTCCCCAGATGCCCCTGCTGGCGGAGAGGGGCTCCATCTGATGGGCTGCGGGGGATGCGAACCCTGCCCATCTCCACTTCAGGGAGATGTGCAGGGCTAGGGGGTGGTGTGGAGAGGCGGCGGACAGCGATGGGGAGGCCGCAGTGACCGTCGGGGAGCTTTGTCGGAAGGGGACATCTTGTGCGCACGCGTCTACTTCCAACAGCTGGCGGGGGCTGGCGGTCTGACCGCCAGACCCTTGCTGAATGACAGCGGCTCCATCTGTATATGAACATAAGGTTCACAATGTTTTGTTCTTAGGGCCAGATGTATCAAGTTTTAAAAAGTGCTAAAATGGAAAGTGATAAACAGCCAGCCAATCAGCCCCTACCTGTCATGCTATAGGTTGGGTTTGAAAAATGACAGGTAAGAGCTGACTGGCTGGTTATTTATCACTCTACACTTTATCACTTTTTAAAGCTTGATACATCTGGCCCCTAAGGTGCCCATACACTACTGCAATGTATCACAGCACCACCCCCCCCCCCCCCCCACACACACACACACACACACACACACCCGCCCCAAGCCACCGAAAAACTTCCTGGGCAGCAGGATCTTCCTTTCGCATGCGATGTATCGCATGCGACCCGCTCCCCGCTGCCAGAAGGGGGCAGCAGGTCTGACCTCCTGCTCAGGTCCGATGCGCACGGGAACGCACATCTGACCCATGGGCGACATTAAACACCTCCGATTTCTCATCCTAATCCGTTGGGATCGGGTGAAATCGGCCCAAAATATACCAGTGTTTGGCCACCTTTAGACTTTTTTTCCTCATTTTGAAAACATTGTCATTTTAGCATTCCTTACCGTTCCTCATGGTGATATGAAAAATATTATTATAATGTAGGCTATTAAAGTAATACAGCATATTTAATTAATGATGCAATAATATCAAGGCTGCTGTCTCATGGACATTCGCTTTTGTACTCATGAGACCGTGCGACATTGATATAGAGGAATGTAATTTCTATTTCTTTTCAAATACAATGATATTAATATGAGGACACATAGCAGTCTGCAATTACTGAGAAAGTTGGAAGCATTACCCTTGTCAAATGTCATTTACAGTACTATATTTCTGTCAGATATTCTGAAGTGTACGGATGTGTATCTTCATTATGGTTTATAAATAATGGTTTTATCAAATCAGTAACAAAATGTGGGCAATGAGATGTTAAATAGAATTTATTTCTAAAATAGAGAAAGGCTAAAAGCAAAGGTGTATTTGTGCGGCAGACCAGGGGAGTTTGGAACTATAGAAGCTTTTAATTAATCATTCACTTTATTTTGTTATGATTTTCCTTTGCAAATTATTATTATTACATTTTATTCATAAGGCACCGCAAACATTTTGCAGCGCCGTACAAAGGGCAAACAATAGAACAGTAAAGGGAGACAGAGCTTTACATTACAGTAATACCCCTCTCACACCAAAATCCTGGATCCAACCCGGCATTTGGAACACGGATCCAAGCCAGGATGGATCTGGGATTTGCACGGTTGACATTGCAGTGTAAAGGGGGACGGCACTTGGAGATTACATCATCTTCCAAGCGCCAGGACGCCGATCATCACACTGGGGGCAAGTCCTGCACCAAGGTAAGCTGCTGGGCTGCCCTCAGCCCCCATTTACCCCCCCCCCCAGCCCCTGTCCACGAGGTGAATGGATGCCGCCAGACAGCAGGGGAGGCTGTGTATGCCCCCTGTCCAACGTCCATGTTGACCGCAGGACACTGCGGTCTGGAGGTTGGCCTTCCTCCATTGCTTTAAACGGGAGCCGGGTAGGATGACTCGGCGTACCTAATTACACTGCCCTCTACCCAGGTCCTGCCTATGTTCTACCCCGGTCAGGACCTGGGTAGAAGTCCCGTGTAAAGGTACACTGCCGCTGACCCGAGTACCCGAGGCAAAAACCTGTGTTTTTGCGGCTGTGTAAAAGGAGGTATAAATACGTAACAAAAACAGAGTACAGATAACTAAGAGAACCACAATACAATACACACTACGGTACTTGTGAGTTATCCGGGCGTCCGATTTTTAAATCGGGTCGGATCGGGACATCGCATCGCATCGCATGCGACCATCGGATGCGATGCGATGCGATGAGATGACCCGATTTTTCCATAGGAATCAATGTTAAAATGGACTGAGTCCATTTTAACATGGAATTCAATGGGAAAAAGGGGTCCTTTTCATACCCCTACTATCCAAGTGGGCATGGAGTTGGATATAAACCTGTGGCGAGCGTAGCGAGCCACCGAGCCCGAAGCGTGGCGAGCGTAGCGAGCCCCGCGAGGGGACACGGAATACCGTCCCCTCGCGGGGCTCGCTTCGCTCGCCACGCTTCGGGCTCGGTGGCTCGCTACGCTGGCCACAGGTTTATATCCAACTCCATGCCCACTTGGATAGTAGGGGTATGAAAAGGACCCCTTTTTCCCATTGAATTCCATGTTAAAATGGACTCAGTCCATTTTAACATTGATTCCTATGGAAAAATCGGGTCATCGCATCCGATGGTCGCATGCGATGCGATGCGATGCGATGCGATATCGCATCGCATCGCATCTGATTGTATGCCTTAACTTAAGGCATACAATCAAAAAATCGGACGCCCAGATAACTCACAAGTACCCACACTACTGCTTAGATGTAAGTAGTGAGGAATTAATCAAGGGGCTACTAGGGGCTGGCGGCCATAGATAGAGATGAGCCATTATCAGCAAGTAACCCCTGACACTTTCAGTGCCATGGTAGATTCTATGGTGGCTACTGTCACACTCTCGAGACCCATGTCCTAACACTGATAGCATTGACACCTAGGAGTCAATTTACTAAGATGAACGTTCTATTGAAGATGGGATGTTGCCCGTAGCAACCAATAAGATTCTACTTCTTAATTATTTAGCACAATCTAGAAGATAATAGACAGAAGCTGATTGGTTGCCAATAGCAACATCCCATCTGAAATAGAACTCAAGTCTTTGTAAATATACCCCTAATGTTAGGAGACCCCTATACAATATAATACTGTTAAACGATAAAATGTTCCAAGGGGCTACTTCAAAAATGTTATCTCGGAGTAACAAAAACAACACTGACCCTTTAGTAATGGCCTATAGAAAAGCAGAAAAGTACACATAGAATAATTGCTACCCAAACAAATAAATCAATAAACTAATGATGGGGATTGTTGTGTTCCTAAATCCACCAACGCAGTATTGTCATGTCTCATCGGCTTGTTGAAGCCCCAAGATTGCACCGTTCTTACCTACTTTAATAATCTCCTCTCTGAGAAAAGCCCAGAAAGGAAATGAAGAGGAAATGAAGATGGCAGTTGATGAGAGCTAAACTGCTTATGTCAGTAGGCTGGCATCAAGCATGTATGAAGTGGAGGTGGGACCAAATGACAAAAGGATTCCAGAATTATGTCATATCGGCCCTGCCCACTTCACACAAACCTATGATTCTTGGTATTGCTCTCGTCAAAATTGGGAGCCTCTTGGATTTCGAGAACAGTAGGATTAAACTTAGAGGCCACACAAAAATTATTCTGCAGCAACCGTAAACTAAGTCCTTCTTGGCCAACAAGAAACTGGCCTGCAAAATATGTAGTGGGGGAGCATGCCCTACTACTCTCTGGCCCGGATCGCCCATGTCTGTACCCATCTTAATGACCAAACAATAATGAAAATGCATATTCCTCCATTTGAAATTGTACTGAAAGGCTCTGATGGCATCTGCACTGTTCTTCCTGGGTGCACAAGTGACGAGGTGATTATAACAATATACCGGGGCCACAGCACATTTCTTTGAGAGCCAGAGAGCACTTTCCAAGAGAAGGAACAGTTAAGCAAAGACGGATAGACACATATTAAGTAGGCATACTTACTTTTTAAAAGTAGAATTTTAGTATTACTGTTCATACCAGGGCATGCTTAACCCTTTGAGTGCTAATGTATCTGCTCACATTTGTTATATAAATTCAAATAAAAATGTTGTGTAATAAAATATATTTCCTATATAAGGTCATTTAATTACAGGTCATTATGATGAATACAAATATTTACTTGTCAATTTTCACACCTATTTTGACAAATTCACTTGGCACTGAAAGGGTTAACTTTTTCTCTGTGCATAGATGTATCCCTCGTTCTATGTAAAGATATTCTTATGTCTGCACCAAGCATGTATACATTTCTCTACTGTCATAGCCTCTACCACCTCTGATAAAGGCTATTTCACCTATACACCACCCTTTCCTCAGGTTTCCTTTGTATCCTACCAGCTTTCAGGTTCAGCAGGTATTGCCCCGTGAATGATTGCCGCTTTAAAAATAAGGGCAGGCTCACTAAATGTTCACTAAATTTCACTGAATTTTCCAAACAGGCCACACCACACAGATTATTACTGTACATATCCAGGGCCGGTGTAAGGCTTCTCAGCACCCTAGGCAAAACTTCAACCTACTGCCGCGTTTCTCCCCCCCCCCCCCCCATACTGCAACCAATAACCATTTTACAACCCCTTAATGCATTCTGGAATGGCAGGGAGCCTGCCAAAATTGAGTGGTCCTCCCAGCCCCTCAGGTAGGTGGGCAAGACCCCTGCTTTCTCTGGAGGCCACAGCACCCTCCCCTTTGCCACCCACAACAGAGTACAGAAAGAGAGGGCAGCAAAATAGGGAAGTATGCCTCAAGAGAAAGTATGGAGGTGAGGTCGTAGAGGTTCCACAGCAACCACCTGCATTAAGTATGACCAGGATCCTCACAGACATCCTTGATTTTATGATAGGCAGACTTGGTGGCGCCCCCCTAGATCCCGGCGCCCTAGGCAGCTGCCTAAAGCTGCCTAGTGGTAGAGCCGGCCCTGTACATATTGCCCTTTGAGTGTAAATGAAAGTTTCTATTGGATATTCAGGTTTTTGCAACTTTAGAACAAATTACGGGCCAATGTATTAGCCTGGAGAATTGATAAATTGGCCGGTGATTACTCACTATCCGATCTGATCATAATGGGATCAATTACTAAGATGGTAGTTATTGAACATGGGATGCTGCTATGGGCAGCCAATGAGAATCTACTTCTTCATTATTTAGCACCTTGTAGAAGATAATAGATAGAATCTGATCGAATAAACCCCTAACTGACATTTTCAATACTATGGTCCTGATTCTGGTTCACTTGCAAAAGCAAATTTTCTCTCTAATGGACAACCATTTGCACTGCATGAGGGGGGGGTTTACTGATGTAACATGTGCAGAGAGAGTTAGATTTGGGTTTACTATTTTATTTCTGTGCAGAGCAAATACTGGCTGCTTTATTTTTACACTGCAATATAGATATCAGTATGTACCCAAATCTAACTCTCTCTGTACGTGTTACATCAGCCCCCCTGCAGTGTACATGGCTTTGTCCATTAGAGAGAGAAGTTGCTTTTGCGAGTTAACCAGAATCAGGCCCTATGTCTGATATAGTATTCCTATACTATCCAAATCAAATTTTTAGTAGTTCAGTAAAACATACAAATCACATAGATGTCAGTTCCCTCCTCACCATGGAGAGATGGAATGCATGGAAATCACAGCCAACATAAATTCCAGAGCAGCCACAGAAAAAAGCTAAACGGAGGCAAACGCTCACTATATAAAGGGCCTGATTCAGACCTGTTTGCTAGGCTGAGTATACTCGCAGCCTAGAAAAAAGGTCAGCACCACTCCGCCAAATGATTGCCCCCCACTTTCCAAATCCCCTCACTAGCATGTATGGGGATGTGCACGCTAACGCATCTTCTTGCATGCGGCCGGCCGGGCAAAAAAACATTCGATAGTTGCTTATGCTTACCATCAAATGATTTTTGCCCCGCTCGTAGATAACTGCGAACGGGGAACAGCCAGCATTTTTATGAGGATGCCCGTTCCCTATTCCCCTGCTGTCATCCCCTGCCCTCCCCCTTCTCTCCCCACACAGTGTGAAAGCCTCTGCGATGTGTTTGGTTTCATCAGAGGACATCATTTTTGTTTTAGAATTTTTCTTTCATAGGGCCAGATGTACTAAGCTTAAAAAGTGATAAAATGGAGAGTGACAAACAACCAGCCAATCAGCTCCTACCTGCCATGTCACAGGCTGCGTTTGAAAAATGACAGGAGCTGATTGGCTGGTGCAATATTACTCTCCATTTTATCACTTTCCAAGCTCAGTACATCTAGCCCATGGTGTTTTACGAAGCCAGAAAAAAGTTTTGATTTACCAAACCTATGTCCCTTTATAAAATGCATAGCTGAATTCTTTCAAATTTATACTACAATAGTTCAAAGCATACCTAGGAAATTACTATGTGTTTTATAAAGCTGAGTTTTGTCCCTGGTTCTTTACTTTTATATTTTTTTTGTGGTTCACTGTTTTCAAACTAGCAGTTATAATTTTATTGAGATATCCAAAGTGTTCTCAGAAAAAAAAAAACTTTGGGGGGATTATGTTACCTAGAGGATTAGACTTGGCTACAAAATGCATTAGACACCCACGGACTCAACTCACTGTACACACGGCAATCTATTTAATCTCAACAAGCCAAGGGAATCGTTTTGAAAGCAAAAAAATAAATGATTAGGTTTGATAGCTACAGCACTGTAACATTGCCCTAGTGCAGGGGTCTTCAACCTTTAAGACAGTGTGGGCCACATTAAAAAATTCAACGAAGCCCGAGGGCCACTAAGCTCTACTGTGGTATTTAGCACAGCTCTTAATAGATAGACAGCACACCCCCCACATAGATAGTTGGCACAGCTGCCCATACACATAAACCCTGCCCGCAATATATAGTCTGCACCAGGGCTATTTCTAAACAATTAGGGCCCCAGTGCGAACAGAATAAAAATGCAGCGCCCCCCCCCCCATACATAATTTGATATTTAAGAAATTGCGAGCGCCGCAGGCGCGCTCCCAAAAAGGGGTGTGGTTTAATTATAAGGGGCGTGGTCTAATGATAAGAGTGTGAACTAGCAGGAAAAAAATTACCTGACATCTCAATTTTGCAACCTGCATGACCAGACATTGGTTACCGCAGGAATGGTTGTTGTCCTTCCACACTTAAGTTGGCTGTCTAAAGGCCGCACAGTGACATATAAACATGAAGGCCCATTACACCATGATGCCCATTATACATTATGCCACACACCGTGATGCCCATTGCACAATATGCCACACACCGTGATGCCCATTGCACATTATGCCACACACCGTGATGCCCATTGCACATTATGCCACACACCTGGATGCCCATTGCACATTATGCCACACACCGTGATGCCCATTGCACATTATGACACACACCGTGATGCCCATTGCACATTATGCCACACACCGGGATGCCCATTGCACATTATGCCACACACCGGGATGCCCATTGCACATTATGCCACACACCGGGATGCCCATTACACATTATGCCACACACCGTGACATCCATTGCACATTATGCCTCACACTATGATGCCCATTGCACCTTGCACTATAAGGCCCCCAATACTCCTGCTTATGCATATGATGCCCCCAGCAGTGCCTCTCACAAAATGCCACCAGTAGTGTCCCTCATAAAATGCCACCAGTAGTGTCCCTCACAAAATGCCCTAGTATTTCCCTCCATAGTCAGCACTGCATTGCGCAGCATGCCAGCCCTCCCTTGGTCAGCACCACATTGCACTGCCAGCCCCACCTCCCCATAGTCAGCACCCTCCCTATATACAGGGCCACATTGCACTGCCAGCCCCCACTCCCCCATATTCAGCACCGCGGTAGCTAGCCGGCATCACCCTCTCCTGAGACACTTGCCTTAGTGTCCCTTACAGAGGTCTCCTTCAGAGGGCTGCTGCTGGCGGCGTCGGCTGTCTTAACAGCCATGGAGGAGGCAGGGACAGGTGCGTGGCTGCCGGCAGTTGTCACACCCACTCCAGGCTCCCGGCTGTCTGAAAGCACATGGGCAGGACGGGTGCGCGGCGTCAGGAAGTACACAATGCATACGTTCGCGCACAGTCCCGTCTGCCCCAGCCAGCACATCCACCTCCGCCACGTCCCACTGCTAATGGGACAGCGTGCGGAAGGATTTTAAGGGGACAGCACGCGGAAGGATTTTTTTTTTTTTTTAATCAGCACAGCATTTAATTTAAAAAAAAAAAGCAATTCACTGGCGGGCCACCTAAAACTACTCGGCGGGCCACTCGTGGCCCGCGGGCCATGGGTTGAAGACCCCTGCCCTAGTGCATTTTAACAGACACATAATAGAAGTGACCTTTTTCTTGCTTGGAAATTGTGCTTTGGAAGTAGAGAGACAACTTAAAGGCAAAAGAAAAAGCATCTCTGGGAATAAGCAAAGAGGAGAACTAAGTACAGAAAATAGAAACGCAAAATAAAAATAGCTGTAATTTAAGGCTTCTTGTAATCACATTATTATGGTAACGGAAGAACTGTGCCTAAATGAATGCAGCCAACAATATATTACACAATTATACAACCCACCACCTTTGATATTATTATTATAATTTATTTATAAGGCGCTACAATTGATTTGCAGCACCGTACGTAGGGCACATATTCGAACAATACCGGGTACACAAAACTAGGGGGCATATGTATTAAGCCTGGTGAAGAGATAAGTTGGAGATAAAGTGGAAGGTGATAATGCACCAGCCAATCAACTCCTAACTGTCATTTTTCAAACATAGCTGATTGGTGTGGAGATAAAGTAGAAGGGGATAACGTACCAGCCAATGAGCTTTGTTTGAAAAAGTTGATTGGCTGGTGCATTATCACCTTCCACTTTATCTCCACTTATCTCTTCACCAGGCTTAATACATCTGCCCCTAAATAATAACAGCAATGGAAGAACAAAGACAGAGCACAGGTAACAATTATCAGCACAATTCTTAGTACACAATACAGCTAAGAAGCAGAGGAGTAGTCTGCATGTTAACAGGGGTAAGTAGTCAGTGGTAGAAATGAAATGAACACAAGTGAGAAGAGATGCGGTTATAGATAGTAGGTTGGTAAGAGAGCTGTAATTGATGTGTGAGAGAAGAGGGCTGTAAGAACAGGAGGGAAGAGAGCCCTTGTCCAAGGAGGTTACAGTCTAGAGGGAGGGAAGACAGACAGGCGACATGAGGTGCAGCCAAGGAGGCCTGAAGGCAGGAATTGAGCATGGCAGGGATGGCCAAGACATGAGGTGGCAGCTAGGGCAAGTGGCCTCGGTACTAGGTTATGAGACAGGACCCTCACGCCTATCCCAGAGGGAAAGATTCTAAAACTATCAATGTGCAGAAAACATCTGTAGAACATAGATTACACTAGTCAATATAAGCATTGTAAATGTCTACCGTACTGGACTTTTTATATAACAAATTATACACAAAAAAGAATTACAATCTAGAAGCAGAGGTCAATAATGACGCAAACTGAGATAGAGAGTGGAAATTAGATGGTAGCTGGTAGTACCCATATCCCCGTATCTTATAATGGAAGAATGGGTAGGGGAGGGAAGGTTGATTTGGATGTCATCTGCACAGAGGTGTGATTGAAGACTAAAGGGGTATATTAGTTCACTGAAAGTAAATGTATAAGAGAGAAAATCCGAGGGTCAAGATCAGAGCAGTGAGGGATCCTACAAGATAGAGAGGATAATAGGATATGAATGAAAATTGGTTAAGTAAATGCAAGAAGGGCAGAGACAAACCAGTGCCAGGGAGTCTTTCATAAATGGATGCAATAGCTAAAAGGCTGCACATGTGCAGTGAAGGGCTCCAATACTACAAAGAACTTACGGTACACATAACCCCATCCAGAGAGTCAAATAAAAAACAGCTGAATTTTGAAGGTTACTAACTCACCTGTTGTAAAGAGCCTAGGAGAACAGCTGACACAAGCTATAATAAATCAGGAGAAAATTGTTGTTTGGACTGTGTCTCTATATTATCCACCTTCTAAATGTGTATATTCTAAATTTGTATATTAATGTGTTGGAGGTAGGAATATAATTATTCAATAATTGAAAACATGCAATAGAGGTTGAGTATCCCTTATCCAAAATGTTTGGGACCAGAAGAATTTTGGATGACGGATTAGTCCTTTTTTTTGGAATATTTTTATATTTCAGTGATGTATCTTGAGGTATCTTGCATTTATGTTGTATAAGCACATCAAACACATGAAATACACACAAATATATTTTATTTGTGCATTAAACAAGGTTTAGGTTATTATTCAGATCTGATCGTAGTACAAATTTGTCCTCAAAATGGGAAAAACCATGTGCATTGCTGGTAGGGCACATGTAACATGTGCAGAGAGAGTGTTACATTTGGGTGGGGTGTGTTGAAACTGAAATCTAAATTGTAGTGTAAAAATAATGCAGCCAGTATTTACCTGCAGAATAACTCACCCAAATTTAACTCTCTCTATACATGATACATCTGCCTACCTGCAACAATTTTGTACTGTGATCAGATCTGAATAAAGGCCTTTGTGTACAATCTCAGGCACTGAATTTGAATGCCAAGCAATCATGTCCTTGCACATATTTAGTGCCAGTTACATGTTATTTCCCCAGTAGTGCCAATTACAACAAAAAAACACCAGTCCACAAACTATTCAGAAATAAAGGAACACCAGTGTACAAAAAACTTAAGTTAACCTACCAACAGTACATGACAAATTTACACCAAAACACTACATTCCTAGTGTTCAAAACACACAATAGGTCTGTATCCCCTGACCTTTCAGAAGACCTTAACAATACAATCTTCTCAACTTACAGCGAAGACACAGAAATAAGTGAAACATACGAAACACTAGCTAGACTTTCCTTTGAACAAGGGAAAAACACCACGGGAATCACAGAGAACAACATACTTTTTGAACATTAATCTAAAACAGACAGAAACACCACTTGTGCCAACAATTTTTTAGACGTAACAGCAGGTATGAGCACCTGCAAACAACAAAATCCCACCCCAACACAACCAAATAGAAGAACCAACTCCCACACCAACCAAGACAACAAGAAACAAAAGGAAGTTAGAGGAGGTCGTTCATGTAAACAAAAGCAGAAACAAAACAAAAACAACACATCACCACCAGTCAGAAAAAACAGGAATCTTAAACCTTAGCTATATAACAATGGAAAAGAGAAACACAACACTCCTGAGCAAAGGGCCACGGGTGTGCAGGATCTTGCTATACCGCTCACTTTACAGCTGCACCAAACCTCAGAGGCACCAAACCGTGGAGGACCCGGAAGCAGGACAGCGCTTCTATACAACCCGGCAGCAAAGAGAACTGCAAGGGACCAGGAAGACAGGTAAGAGTACTCCGCGAGTACTCCGCGGGTTGGACGGGACGCCAGCCTCCCGTGACACCTACCTGATTCATCCTGATTCATCCAGCCGAGATTGTGACTTTTTGTTCCACCTGCCACGACCCCATCCATTGCCCCAATCACCCTGACACCCAAGAAAGGACAAAGGCTGAGGTTTAAGCCTGATCCCCTACCCCGACCTTCGCTATTTATTTAATTTATTATTATTATTTTATTTTTTTCCCACTTCCCACCCCAATCCTTTGGGTTATTTTTATTAATAAAAGCCCTTTTATGCAAGCAGCACTCTGGGCACTTTTATTAACATATACTGTGGGGCAACATTTATCTGTGTTATCATCACCAGTGTCCTATGTGAAACAAACACATTCACTATACTGGTATACTTTAGGAGCGCAGGTTACAAAATCCCTCTTTTTTGTCATTAAAGGTCTCCTCACCTGTAACCAGCAGCACCCACAGAGTATTGCCACTCAAGCAGTGAGCACCAGCTACAACTACTGTATCCCAATTACAGATATACCCAGTAGTTTTTTAGAAAATAATAAAAAATTTAAATTACGTTATGGAGACTATGGTTTTCGGAATAATTTGGATAAGGGATACTCAACCTATACATTGTAGGTATGTGAACAAAAGGTATGTGAACAATTGGAAATTTTTAAATAGCAAAAACAGACAAATGCTTACTGACATTTATTTAACAAAATATCTTGATATACGGAATGGTTCCTAATCTTTAGCGCCCATCTCTGATTCCTCTATGTGCAAATGGCTTCAGGAGAATTGACACATAGCTACATATTCCCGTGAGTGTATGAGACATTCTGCCTATCAATGTGCAGCACATTGGAATTGCCCTTGACAGGCTTATGACACTGATTGTTTTAAGAGAGCTTTATTAGTATTTCTGGTCTGTACCAGGGAATGCAAATTATACACTAGATGCCGTTCTCTGTAGTAGTAACTTCTTAGATTAAACCCTATGGACTAAATTGTACATTTATTTCTATAAGATTAACATGTCATGATGATCCACCGTCAGCTCCATGTAAACTGCATTACCCATATCTAGATGAACTTTCAGTTTTGTAATTTAACTTAAATTTACCACTTAGGTATATATTCAATTGATGCCGGATCCATTCCGAAATTCTTTTGACGAAATGGATTCGGCATTATTATTATTATTATTATAATTTTATTTATAAGGCGCCACAAGTGTTTCGCAGCGCCGTACAAAGGAACAATACAGGGAGACAAAAACTTGGCATAACATTGAATAAATAACAAAAATACAGTACAAATAAAGAGCACCACAGTTCAATACACATTACAGCTTAAATATAAGTAGTGAGGACCCAATCAACATACAGCTAGAGGCTTGAGGCCAATGATGGAGATGAGTATGAAGATGGTCACTGAGTGTTGGAGTAAAGGAGAGCTGTGAGTGAAATGTGAAGAGAAGTGGGCTTTGACAACAGGAGGGAAGAGGGCCCTACTCGGAGGAGCTTACAATCTAGTAGGAAGGGGAGACAGACAGATTACAAGAGGTGCAAGCGAGGGGGCGGTGGTTAGATAGCAGGATGTAAACAGGAAACAGGCAAGGGGTCGGAGAAATCCATTATTCCATGCAATGGCCAACTGCGGATGTCGGATTTGGCCACTGATTGATGCTCACCCGGCCGTCTCGGGAACTTTGTGAGCATAGCAGTGGGAGGCGGCAAGATTACCCAGGAGGCGGGAGCCAGGACGGGGCCAGGTAAGCTGCTCCCACCCAGCCCGGGGGCGGGACAGGTGAATGCAGTGGGTGGGTACGGGAGGCGGCAAACAGGAGGACCGCATCGTGTAAGCAGCTGCTCACCCAGCACCTTCCTTCCTGCCTCAATCCGGCATCTTTTCATGCCGGATTGAGCTTGCCATTACCATGGCCAAAACCTTTTGGTTTTTGCTGTTTTTCCAACAAAAGTATGTGGATTATCCATCTGATTTTTGGCAGTTTGGAACATTTCGACCTGCCAAAAAAAACAGCTAGCATTGAATAGATCAGAACCCCTTCCAATGTATTCATGTCGAAAACTGGCGTCTTTTTGGCAAGACGGCGGTTTTGACATCAATTGAATATACCCCTTAGTGGACTAGATGCACCAAGCTTGAAAAAGTGATAAAATGAAAAGTGATAAGCTACCAGCCAACCAGCACCTACCTGTCATTTTTCAAACCCAGCCTGTAGAATGACAGTTGGGACCTAATTGGCTGGTCTAGGCTACAGTTTGATAATTGCACAACAAGCATTTACATAAAAACAGCAGTCATTTTTTATGCTCTAATTTAAAAGCTAAAAGCAAAAATTGACAACAATTTTCTGTTCCACTAACAGTGTATAAGGTGTTAACTCTACATTTCTGATTCTGTAGGACAAAGCTCACTGTTTAGATCTACTGTCACGATAGCTATTACTTTTTAAGTAGATATTCATTATACTACAGGGTGAGTAAGGTTGGTTTGCAAAGCATATTTGGTTTAGATTCAATTCATGCTTCCATATCTGCTGTGGGTCTTATTTATAAGATATACTTGTTGTTTCTTATGTATAAGTTTCATCAAGGGTCATTAAAAAAATTGGTACTTATGTATTATCTGGGCTCCCATGTTAAATGCACCCCATTTTTTCATACCCCTACTATCCAACTACGCATGGAGTTGATTTTATATAGTGTGGCGAGCGCAGCGAGCCCCGCGAGGGGACGCGGTCTCATAAGAAAAGATATTACATAAGTACCATAAAATTATATTTTAGGAATTCTGGAAAGTGGCACAAATAGAATAAATAATATGAAAGTATGAGAATAAATAGGATTTATTGTCAATAGATCCAAATATCCCAAATCAGGGGTGAGATAAGCACTCACTATGTTGACTAATAAATGGGTAAATTGCCTACAACTTAGATGGACAATGACCAATGTTCCCTCTAATTTTTCGAAGGCTGTGTGCGGCTAAAGATTTTGGCTGTGCAACTTTGGAGGGAAATTTAAATTTTTGTGCGTCACTTATATATAACTGGAAAATGACGTTCAGCATTTGTGTTAACTTTACTTCAAAATGATATTAAACATTTAAACATTCAAAACACAGCACACAATGTAGTTAATGGGTGAAACACACATTAATTGAGTCCACAACTGCAAAAAGGGACCACTGCTGCATTGTGCGCTCTGTTGTAATGTCTGTGCGCACACTCGTCGAGGTGTGTGCGCGCACACGCGTGCACAGCTTAGAGGGAACACTGAGAATGACTCTTTCCACCGGCCCACTGAATTCCCATGGTTAGTAACTACACTTGGCAATCACATCATAGTTGATTCATTAGAAACTTCCTATCACTATATATAAAGGGCTAAATCCTTCTCACCTTGTTGAGGTGAAGTACCACCAGTGACCACTAGAGGCCACTCGATGGACCAAATTACTCCTTAACAGAAAGTGAAACCAAAATTATATGTTTCAAACTTCCAGGATATGAACAGAGGGAGCTGTAAAGACATAGATCGGAGGTAGGAGCCATCAGTTTGACATGCTTTTAACTTTTAAGATTTAGATCTACAGTATGCTCACCGGAATACACATGGATGACTGGCGGACAGAATGCCGGTAGACATAATACCGATAAGAGCATCCCAAAAGAAGGAAATCTCAAGAGGTTTCAAATAAGTATACTAAACCTAACCCCACCGCATCCCCGTCCCCAAGCTAGCGATCCCAACATACTTAGTGATTGGGATCCCAGCTATTAGTTACCCAGCGTCAACATCCAACATCCATCCAACGTCCAACATCCTTTCGACATCCATCACCAGTCTTCTAAAGACAGGTTGGATGCCGGTGTCAGTATAGTGAACGCCGTCTTCCTGACCGTCGGTATGATGACTGTATCCCGCATTGGTCTCTAGTAGATTTTAATTCTGAAGTTTCATGCAGCATAATTGTTCTAAATCTTTCAACTTGGTGTACATTTTTTCTTGACATTTTTCTGATTTAATTTTATTTATTTTTTGTCATTATTAAGAACTGACCACCAAGGTAAAATAAAAGTAGCGACCAATAATTTATATTGAAGTAATTAGAGGAAAGGATGATTGATTAAAGGCATTGGGAGAATGATTAATATATTAATTAAGTGACAAGACTTTTGGCAGTCTTGACTTGATTGATGTGCAGGGTTACTACACAGCTGGATGGACAGCTGTAGTGACTGACAGATATATAATGCAAATACAAAAAGAGAGGCAAAACAGGGCTGGATAGAGTTTGACAAGCAGTGAATGGTAATTGACAGTAAAGAGAGAAGTTGTCAAATGCTGAATAGTACTTACAACAAAAGGCAGGACGATACATATGTGGCTGCATAGGGAAGTGCGCACACACATAATAAAGAGATCTTATAGGTAATAAATCCAGGAGATGCATGAGAACACAGGGGATTGATCTGGAGACCTGACCGCAGCATTGCCCAGTAGTTAATGAACCAAAACTAGGTCTTATTTTCAGTGTCACTAGCCATCTGCCTGCTTAGAGAAAACAATATTTAGATTTGTAATTTCTCTAAGAGATTGACACTTTACAGTACATTAGTTATCTGATGATAAGTAACATAGGAAACTCTGAATGCTGCCAAGGATTCATTTTAGATGAGACAGAGGGGGGTGATTCTGGTTGATTTGCAAAAGCAAACTCCTTCTTTAATGGACAAGACCATGTGCACTGCAGGTGGGGCTGATGTAACATGTGCAGAGACAGTTAGATTTGGATAAGTTATTTTGTTTCTGTGCAGGGTAAATACTGACTGCTTTATTCTTACACTGCAATTTACTGTAGGATTCAGTTTGAACACACCCCACCCAAATCTAACTCTCTCTGCACATGTTACATCTGCCCCACCTGCAGTGGATGTGGTTTTGTCCATTAAAGAAGGAGTTTGCTTTTGCAAACCAATCAGAATCAGTGTGTGGTAAAATATAACAACAGCTTTAGGGAAAAATAAAAATAAAATAAAACTTTAATGAAGTAAATTAGTTTCATTTAATCTCAAACAGATAAAAGTATATACGTGCCGCCAATAATCACATCTGGTCACCACTGACATCACAGACCCTCCCCAAAACCACTTTGGCACATCTGCAATTTTTTAGACACACCAAGAAAACAGCAGGTTACCACCCCTAAACTCCAGCTTCCGGTCAGTCAAATTGTGAGGGGATTCCTTTTACGATCCGTACATATTTTCTGTCACTAATTTCCCTTGCACAAGTGCAATGAGTTCAGTGCACATGCCTAGTCCTTCTATAATCTCTTCATTTGGGAATTCTATTCTCTATTTAGTGATACATGCTGAATTATGACCTAAATTAAAACTGTGTGGAGCAATTGTATGTCTTTTACCCCGTTCTCACTGCTAGGCAAATTCCCAGGTCTAGCATGTCGCCCGTTAATTTGCCTTTTAACATAGGTTTTTTGAGTGTAAACGGTTCAACCCATGTCAAAATTTCAGGGTCTCCAACCCTGCTTTTTACCCAGGTTGGAGACCCGGGTATGCAAACAGGGGTTGATCCATTCACACTTCAAAAAAACCTGTGTTAAAAGGCAAATTACCGGGTAGAACTGCTTCAACCAGGAATTTGCCTTGATTGAGAACGGGGTCCGGCGCTGTAGTCCCCGGCATTAAAATGCAGTGTAAAAGCTGTGTTGTTCACACTGGCAGTGTGAACACGGCATAAAAAAGATTCAGAACCAATGAAGCATGCATGGAAAGCATTTGGATTCTGTGTATAGAACCTTTTCTTTCCCTTTGTAGATTGGAGCAAGATAAACTTATCCCTTTCTTTATAGTTGTTTTGTATATTCAGTAGTGGTCCAATACTGGACATAACCATGAATTAGAAATCAACTATATTATTATTAAGTATATAGCAGTGGAACAAAGCTTTTTTGAAACATGTTGCACTAGAATATAAGAATGTTTTTCATGATGCCCATAGGCCAAAATAAACTAAGGAAAATATATAATATTAAGTAACTTGTGTTTATATGTCATCCTTAGGGTCAGTTATGTGGTGATGGACAGGATTCACTTCTCTTTGTCCACATATTTATTTTATGATCGGCAGCCAACGGCACTGGCTATAAATAACCCCCATAGAGGGAGAATAGAATAGGTGGCGAGCAGAGCGTGCCCCTGTACCCGTACTGTGGCGAGCGCAGCGGGCCCGCAAGGGGTTTTGCTGCGCTCACCCCACTGTCGGATTCCCCACAGTCAGAATTCCAACGTCGGGCTAATAACTGTCGGAATCACGACTGTCGGTGTGTTATACCACATTCCTTTAAGATATATGCTGAACTAATCTTATCTATAAGCTATAAGAAATCTCCATTTACATTGTGTCAGAATGCATACATACAGTACTGTACCTCCCAACTGTTCCTATTACAGTCCCTTTATTCATATACTGTCCTACTGTTCCACCCGTGCACAACAGTGACCTGTGGGCGGGGTGGGGGGATGTTGAAAACCATTTTTTCACTGCTGTTCTACACAGCAAAGCAGCTGGTGATTTCAGAATAGATGCCATGCGCAAGTAGATTATCACTAAACAGTGCAGGGAAGAGAGCTAGAGGGTCACCTAGCTGCTCAGGGAGAGGTGGGCACACCCCCAAACTGACGAAACAGGGGAGTGATGCAGGAAATCCAGCTCACGGCCCTTCCCCTATCCAGCCAAAGTCATCCCTCTTTTTTAGACACCCAAGGCATACTCAGCTACCATCCCGGAATGGCCAGGAGAGTCTCGAAAAAATGAGTGCCCCTCAGAAGAGTAGGCAAGATTCCCGCATTTAACAGGGCCCCCCACACCCCCTCCCTCTGCCTGTCAGATGCCAGCATGTGCCACTCTTTAGGGTGGGGGCGGGGCTAAAATGACGTAATCGCATCATTTAGTACCACCCCCTCCCTAAAGAGCTGTGAATCTCGGCATTTACAGTTACAGGGGCGGGGATTAATGAGGCAGGGCTTAATGCCAGCAAGCCCCACCCCCTAGAAAAGCTGCAGAAAGTCTTCTCTTCGGGCTTCGACTGGAGAGGATACACTTAAAGTCGGCAAGTATACCCCAAGGCTCCCAGTTTTCAGACATCACATGTTGGGAATGGATGCATGCCGATACCTGTGTATGTTTTTAAATGATTTATATATATATATATATGGTAGAGCTGCACATTCACATACATAATCTGTCTTGCATTTTCTGTGTTTTCAGCTACTGTACTTTGCAGCTCTCAAGTTAATGCAGTCTGCAGTGTGAACAAGTGTTCAACAGAAATGTCACCTGCATCATTTCATTTCCTGTTTTTTATTACATTACAGCAAACTGGTATTTGCTACAACTTCATTTGAAACATTTTCAAAATAGAGAGATGATTCATTTGACCCAAAATAAAATACAGTGTAGTGAAGTTTATAGTTACTTATTATTTAATATATTATTTATATTTGCCTAGTCTCCTGGAACAGCTGTGTGTGTAGCCATACTGTATAATGTTGGTAAATTCAACAGTGTACAGCGGTAGTGTGGGAACAATGACATGATAATGCAGCCATGCTCTCCACACAACCTCTATGGCTGTCTCACATGCCGCAACACACCCGCACACTGCCATTATATTAAGCATTCGAATAAGCCCGATCGAAGCTAATGCTTCCAAAGCTAGTCTTCGCCCTTGTGATTGCCTCTGTGTTTGTGCATGTGTGAGAAAGAGAGATGTATTTTCGGTACTTGTGAGTTATCCGGGCGCCCGATGTTGAAATTGAATGTCAGTACAATAAGAGTACGATGCGACGCGATGCGACGCGATTTCCCTTGAAATTTCCTCGTATCCAAAATCGCGTCGTAATCGCGTCGCATTGTATGGTATACAATGCCACGCGATGCGACGCGACGCAATTTTAACACAATTCTGTTGTCCTTAATGTGTCAGATATGAATGATATTGATGAATGATATTGGATGTTCACAACCAGGCCACTATCAACGTGAACCCGAAGCGTGGCGAGCGCAGCGAGCCCGCGAGGGGCGGCGGTACGCGTCCTCCGACCTTTTCATGCCCTACTATCCACGTCGGCGTGGAGTGAGAATAGAATAGTGTGGCGAGCGCAGCGAGCCACCGAGGCCCGAAGCGTGGCGAGCGCAGCGAGCCCCGCGAGGGGACGCGGATACCTTCACAGGTAAGCGCGTCCCTTCGCGGGCTTCACAGGTATCCGCGTCCCCTCGCGGGGCTCGCTGCGCTCGCCACGCTTCAGGCCTCGGTGGCTCGCTGCGCTCGCCACACTATTCTATTCTCACTCCACGCCCTAGTGGATAGTAGGGCATGAAAAGGTCGGAGGACGCGTACCGCCGCCCCTCGCAGGCTCGCTGCACTCGCCACGCTTCGGGTTGGCGTCAATAGTGGAGTGGCGTTAACAATGGGGATGGGATTTAAGTTTTGTGACTTTTTGTGGGTTTTGGCCATTTTTACATTGAAATTAAGGTAAAATCGGGTCTCAGGGACCATTTTACATTCATTCCAATGTTAAAATCGGGTACACTGCTAAAATCGGGTGCTGATCTCGTCGCGTCGCATCGCATGCCATTTGGTTAACACGCGATGCGACGCGATCCGATCCGATGGTACCCGATCTAAAATCGGGCGCCCGGATAACTCACAAGTACCATATTTTCACTCAATGCCAACACATGGCAGTGTTTCAGAGACACACAAATAGACTGTGTATATATATATATAAATAGATATATATAAATATATATCTATATCTATATATATACATGGCAGTACGGGTGGTGTAATGGTTAGCATTACTGCCTCACAGCACTGAGGTCATGGGTTTCGATTCCCACCACGGCCCTAACTGTGCGGAGTTTGTATATTCTCCCCATACTTGCATGGGTTTCCCCCGGGTACTCTGATTTCCTCCCACAATCCAAAAATATATTGGTAGGTCAATTGTCTCCCAACAAATTAACCCTAGAATGTCTGTGTGTGTGTGTGTGTGTGTGTGTATATGTGGTAGGGAATATAGATTGTAAGCTCCTCTGGGGCAGGGACTGATGTGAATGTTCAAATATTCTCTGTAAAGCGCTGCGGAATATGTGTGCGCTATATAAGAAACTGTTAATAAATTTTAAAAATATATATATATATATATAGATGACAGAAAAACCCCAACTATATTTTTATTTGAAATACTGTATTTTTTGTAGCTTTTGCCAATGAGCAGATATAAACATAATAGTTTTTTGTTCGTATTTTGGATTCTCTGATCTTCTCATATCAGTTTTAAAATACTTCCAGAGACAGTTGTATATTAAGAGCATAATAACCAGCATGAATCCAATAACCTTAAGTGTTATAGGGATATGTGGCTGAGAGAATAGCTCTTTAAGTGTCTGAAATATTACATATTACTTTACAGTGTTATGCCACTGTTGTACAAAAAAAAGATGGAGGTAAAATCTGAATTATATAAAGAATTCCAGAATTCAGTGTGAGAGACTATAGACTTAAGTGATGACATTCAATGTTCATACAAAGGGGGTCATTTTGGTTGACACGGAGCACTGCAAGGTTCACAGCACTGCGTGTCATTTTCAGCACTGCATGTCATTTTCAGCCCACCCACCTTTGCATATGCCGATGCCGCCCACCCCCCCCATTCGGCCGCATGGCTGCGAATGGATGTTTTGCATAAGTATCCATTCACAGCCTACAGGGCCAAACCCATCAAATGATGTGGTAGGTACACGCAAAACAAAGACAGGTGTCTTAGTTTTGTGTGTATTGCGTGGAGACCATGGTGGGCGGGTCACATCTGGTGATGTCAGCTGCGTATTTGCATGGGTGCACATGGACCAGAATTAATATATCCCTTTTTTACTAAGAGTCATAAACTATTCAATACGCTCTTAAGGGAACTTGACAATGTCTTTTAAATTGAATAAATTAATGACTTTTAAAATGAATATGGATAATTCCTAATGCCAGTGTTCGTTCGGTCTACAGTATGTTGGTCAACAAGCATTAGGTCAACACAATAGGTCGACATGGTTCTAGGTCGACATGGGTCAAGGTCGACATGGGTTTAGGTTGACATGGGGTTAGGTCGACAGTCAAAGCTCGACATGGAGTTTTTCACTGCGCTCGGAACACTATTTTATTCTCCCACCACGCCCTAGTGGATTGTAGGGCATGAAATACCACCTGTCGGCACATGTTGGCTCAAAAAACAGTGAAAAACCCCATGTCGACCTTTTGACTGTTGACCTAGACACTGTCAACCTAATGCTTGTGTCGACCTAATGCCCTGTCGTCCTAAACCCATGTCGACCTAGACCCATGTCGACCTACAACCATGTCGACCTATCCCCATGTCGAGCTAACGGTGTCGACCCAATGCTTGTCGACCAACATACTGTAGACCCAATGACCGTATCCCATCTGCAAAGTCTATTTTTACTTTCAATACTGACCTCATAGGGCCACATATCCGAATCACAAGCCCCTTAACACTGTGCGATTTTGGCCACCTTGCCTTATGATTTTGAATAATAGTCTTGGGGTTTTATAGTCCTCAGGCTGACTAACAGTCTTCTGTCCATCTTTTCTTGTTGGTTGCTATTGCTAGGTAATCTTGTAATTACTTTCTCTACCCAGTGGCACTTTAAGAGAGGAGGAGGCCCGTGTTCAGCCTCCTCCGGCTGGGCCCCCTCCTCTATGCCAAGAGCAGCGTCCCGCTGCCCAGTGCAATAAAGTCTGAGAAGTAAGACGCTCAGATTATATTGCACATGCTCAGACCTCTGGCAAAATGGTGTGGTGGCCATTTATCCGGTGATGCCGGCAGCACTGCTACCTTCATTAGAGGACTCTGGAGAGTAAGTATTAAAAAATGGGTGCGGTGTGGGACCCAGGGGCCCATGTGTATATTGCACCCATGATAAATGTGCCACTGGGTCTCCCTCTTTACCAGGGGCAGATTAAGCCTTCGGGAGCCCGGGTCACTTTAGACAGGCGGGCCCCCTCCCTCTTGTCATTACTGGCCGCAAACTGCATGGGAGAATATTACACTGTCAAAACACAGAGTAAAGGCAGTATAAACTTACAGTCGCTAAAATAACAGATAAAAGCAAGTGACAATATTATTAGCAAAGCTGTGCATGTAGATCATACACATGTATAATTTCAAATATAAGGACATGTTATAAAGTGAAGGTAGGAACATTGTGATAAGAGAGTACATGTAAACTCAAATGTTGTTGGGTGAGTACATGTAAACCCCATGGGTAATCATACTAGTCAGGGCATCTGGATTATCAGAGAGTTGTACCCATGATAATTGTGGTCTTCAACTGAAGGTGATCAGAAAGAATAGGCGTAAAGGCCCCCATACACTATGCGATTTTGGGACGATTTCATCCAATTTCGGCACTTTGGGACGATAATCGGATGAAATCGGCCCAAAATCGTAGGTATGTGACATTTGATCCGATCCGATGCGCGTCCCGTGCGCATCGGACCGGATCAGGGAGGTCGGACGGTCTGTACATACGATCACGTCCGACCTCCCTGTATGCATATGCCTGCCACCTGACAGGCATATGCATACAGACACCGGGGGAGTAGTGGGGGCGGCCAGCGGCAACGGTGGTGGGGGCGGGCAGCGGCAGTGGGGACGGGCGGCGTGTGCGGTGAGCGCAGTGTACTTACACATAGCAGCAGCGGCGGGGACGGGACGCGCAGTGGCGGCTATTATATTTTTAAAATACTTGTCAAATGACCGGCCGCTCTCTGATTGGCCGGAGAGCTCTCAGCCAATCAGAGAGCGGCCGGTCATTTGACAAGTATTTTAAAAATATAATAGCCGCCACTGCGCGTCCCGTCCCCGCCGCTGCTGCTATGTGTAAGTACACTGCGCTCACCGCACACGCCGCCCATCCCCACCGCCGCTGCCCGCCCCCACTACCGCCGCTGGCCGCCCCCACCACCGCTGCCCGTCCCCACTACTGCCGCTGCCCGCCCCCACTACTGCTCACCGCCCTGCAGCTCCCCGGGGTTTTTTTTACATGGGATAAATCGCATGCGATTTATCCCATGTAAAAATGGCACATCAAGTGCCAAATTGTATGTGAGCCTCCCGGGGAGCTGCCGGGCGGCTCGCAGGTAAATTGGGTCCGACTTGTCCCTAGGACAAGTCGGCCTAATGTATGGGGGCCTTAAGAGTATGTAAGGGGCTCAGGTTAAAGGATCAATAGTCAACTGGTAACTGCAGGGGCAAAAAAAATATCTATATATATAGATATATATCTATATATATATAGATATATATATAGATATATATATCTATATATATATATAAATTCCAGAAAGTTCCGCACCTATCACCAAAGAGTCACCACGGCGGTGCTCACTCCAAGGATAAATATCCAGACAATAAAGAGCAAAAAGAAGAGGGCACTCACCAATCGTTGAATGTAGTTTGAAGAGAAAAAGATTTATTAATGCTTACATGACAGGGCTAACGTTTCGGTCTTACACAGACCTTTGTCAAAGCCAAGCAATACAGAGAGCAGGGTGTTCATGGTGGAAGGACCTGCTCTCTGTATTGCTTGGCTTTGACAAAGGTCTGTGTAAGACCGAAACGTTAGCCCTGTCATGTAAGCATTAATAAATCTTTTTCTCTTCAAACTACATTCAACGATTGGTGAGTGCCCTCTTCTTTTTGCTCTATATATATATATAGATACCAACAACAACGAAATGATAGGTTCAGATCCCCTTCTCCTCACCGGAATCAAAAACATTTTTTAGATGTAGAACAAGATTCGGGCCCTCCACACCGTACTGTGCGGGAAGAATTGTACACACGTCTGGAATCCCCACATGGCCTGAAGCGCAGACTAAATGGAGACCCAGAGGGTGCAGAGGGGGTAAGCGGCTCTCCAAAGAAGAAAAGAGGTCCAGCCTTACCATCGCTAGGACCGGAGTCATTAACAACTCAACGAAAGAACTATCTACTGAAGAGAACACGCTACTAAATAAAGGCCTTAAGTTTGCGCCAGACGGCCATGTTAATCACTTCAATCTGTTTATCGACCTGAATAAATACATCAGAAACCTCACAGTTCAACGTCACTTCTTAAAGAACCAATCCAATGCTATCAAAACTGACAAAACCACCGTCGTCAAGCCCTTAGTAGCCCCGGTCTCACATTTTTATCCGGTGGAATCTAGAGGAAGTCACCTGAATATCTTCTACGAGGCAGTTAGTGAAGATTTCAGGACTATAAAACCCAATAAACATCTACCAAAAAATCTAAACCCTCAAGAGAATAGAGCTTTGAAAACATTGAAGAGTGATGAAAACACAATTATTAAGAGTGCGGATAAGGGTGGAGCCGTCGTACTTCAGACTAGGTCTGATTACCTCACCGAGGCTGAAAAAATTCTAAGCGATGAATCCACCTACAAAAAAATTCCCGAGAATCCGTCCATGGTTTTTCAAGGCGAGTTAGAGTTACTCCTTTTTTCAGGCCTACAAAATGGGGTCCTGTGTAAGGAGGAATTTGATTACATCAATACAAAATTCCCAGTACTCCCAATTTTTTATCATATTCCGAAGGTCCATAAGGACAAGGATCGACCTCCGGGACGCCCCATAATAGCCGGTGTAAATTCTCTGACCGCCAACCTTTCTCACTTCCTTGATCTAAAACTGCAACCTTATGTTATGCAGAATATCTCTCATCTGAAGGATAGTTCCTCGGTTCTACAGTTGCTCAAAGGCAAAATTTGGTCAATGGACTATTGTTGGCTCACCATTGACGTGCAAGGTCTCTATTCGTCAATTCCCCACAATAAAGGAGTTGAGTCTGTTGAAAAAATCTTAAGAAGTGACCCAAAAAATACTGACTCTGAAATATCGTTCCTCGTCAACAGTATGAAGTTCATCCTAACTCATAATCTCTTTGAGTTTAACAATGAGTTTTATATTCAACAACAAGGCACAGCTATGGGGACGAAGTTTGCCCCAGCATATGCAAATCTCCATATGCGTGCCTGGGAAGAACAGTTCGTCTATGGATCACGTTTTGAAGCAAATATCATCATGTACAAAAGATACATAGACGATCTTCTACTGATCTGGCAAGGAGATGAGTCAAGCATTGAAGATTTTATGTCACATATACATGATAACGACTTCAACCTTAAATTTACTTATAAATCAAATCCCACTAAGATCGAATATCTGGATTTGGAGTTGGAAGGAGTACCCGGTAAGGAAATTGCTACCCGCACATATTTTAAATCGGTTGATGCCAATAGTTTCATTCCTGCAACGAGTTGCCATTTTCCTGCCTGGAAGAACAGTGTGCCATTTGCACAGTTTTTGAGGATCAGACGTAACTGTAATGATGACAGTGAGTTCTGGTCCCAATCTCAATTACTCTTTGACCGCTTTGTGGAAAGGGGATATAAAGTGGAGTTTGTAGAAGAGGCCAGAGGTAAAGCCTTTGCTCATCAAAGGGAGGAGTTGTTATCTAAAATCAGCAAACCTCAAAGAGAACCCACAAGCAGACCTTTTGTGACGCAATTTAATTGCGAGAACCATCAAATCAAAAGAGTACTGGAGAAACACTGGTCTATTCTTCTACGAGATCCAGTACTTGGTCCACATTTGCCCCCAAGGCCTAATATGGTTTACCGACGGGCGAAAAACCTCAAATCAATTTTGGCTCCAAGTCGAATGAAACCATTGACTACCACAACTCCAAAAGTGGTCCACTTTTTAAACAAAAAACCAGGAGTGTTGCCGTGCAATACATGTATTTGTTGCCCCCATTTGGAGAAAGCCCCTTTCCACCACATCATGGAAAACGGCAGAGAGTATAAAATTAAAGACGCAGTGACTTGCAACTCTGATTTTGTCATTTATAAAATCACCTGTAGCTGTAATCTGATTTATATCGGGAAGACCATAAGACAGGTCAAGTTGAGAATACAGGAGCATATGCGTAACATCAAGAACAGAGTTAAAGTACACAGCCTGCCCAGGCATTACCTGGAGAAACACAATTCTTTGGTTACAAGAGAGAATTTTAAATTCACTATTTTAGAACATGTCCCATCAAATCCTAGAGGGGGGGACAGAGGCCGCGAACTAATTAAAAAGGAAAGTTTTTGGATTTACTCCTTAAATTCCTTAACTCCGAAAGGACTGAACGAGGGCATAGACATAGTGGCCTTCTTATAATTTTCATATCTTTCGTCTGTAGCTCTTGGTCCCCTGTCTCCTTATCATTCTCTATTCTTCATATACATTTTGGATTTTTTATTTATAAGCCTGTTTTGAATTGAATAGGTTGTTTATATACAGAGCAAATTTCGATGGAAATGGGACGATGATGTACTGGTAGGAGCCTAATAACCCCTGTTGTCCACTAACTTGCTATGAGTGATAATGGGGACCTCTTATGTTGTCCTCCCCACTCTTTAGTGTAATTAGGTCATTACCCACTTCTTTGGGGGCTGTATATTGTTTAGTATTTGGATTAAATGAGGTTTGATTAGTCAATTCATTTCATTATTTATTATGAGTGATAATGGGGACCTCTTATGTTGTCTTCCTCACTCCTTAGTGTAATTAGGTTATTACCCTCTTCTTTAGGGGCTGTATATTATGTATTTAGTATTTGGATTAAATGAGGTTAGATTAGTTAATTCATTATTTATTATTCTATTTTTCATTGTAAATTTATTAATTATTTACACGCTTAGGATATTTTTTAGTATATTTTTTATACACTTTAGGATGATTAGTACTGATAATACTTTATCTGATAGGTTATTATATAATAAAAATAATAATATATTGAGTCATACACATATAGTTTAAAAAATAGATATTCTATTTCACTTTATCCATGAGGGGTTCATTATAATGTTATAGTATTATAATTATGGCTATAAATAATAAAAAACACGGTAATTAATATAAATATATGTTTAGGGGATCTTGTATTGTTATACTTCTATCTCTTTGTTAGCACCCGTTTTAAATTGTATATTTCTCCCTTAAAGGAAGGGTTAATGTGGATATTGTAGGTTCTTTTTGGATGGGTATTTTTGCCCATATTGAAGCCGTTGGAGGTTATACTGTGGGAGCTTCCTGGTACCATACTTAAGATGGCGGTGATTTGAACCGCTTGGTATATATAAAGGACGTTATAGGGGACGCATTTGCGTTCCATCTGTCAGTAGTAGGCATCGGCTGTTAATGCTCGGCGTTCGCGCCGTCCATCACAGCCCTTAGAGGGCGCAGTGACGCCATTTATGAGTGACGGGGTGACGCGTTTGCGTTCCACCCCGATCCAAAATGGCGCCCGTTTGGAACGCACGGCGGGAGCGCCGTGCGTTCCTGTCTGAAATAAAGCGCAGTGACGCCATCTATGAGTGACGGGGTGACGCGTCTGCGTTCCACCCCGATCCAAAATGGCGCCCGTTTGGAACGCACGGCGGGAGCACCGTGCGTTCCTGTCCAAAATAAAGTATTTGTTTGGTACTATTTAGTAGCGGAATACAAGTCAGTCCATTAGCTTGGTAATAAGTGATCAGGCCCGTATGTAAAGAGCCATTAACACCATTAATAACCTCTTTTCACTTTTCTTAATTGAAAGGAAGTGATGTCATAGGCTTAGGCCTATATATAGCTTCCTGTTAGTACAGGGATTCACTTGGCTGTTTGGATACAGTGTGACAAGCGTCCAGTTTCCCAGGTTTATGTGAGTATTGGCTTCTCTATATAGGCTCCTGCTAGTAATCATGGTCCCATATAGTTTTTTTTCTGTATGTAATTTTATTTTGATTGGACATTTATCTCTTGCTTCTCTAAGTGGATTCTTGGATGAATTGTATTGCTGACATCTGTAATAGAGTGGAATTTTTTTGAGATTTGTACCAGTGAAAACTGACGAGAGCTCTGTCAGTTGGTGTAATGTAAGTTCCACCTCAGTCCACCTTACACTTGATCCACAATTTAGGTGCCGGTGGTGGTTGCAATTATAGAGATGAGAAATTGAATCTAATTTGCCAATTGTACATATTTTTCCATCCAGATCATTACCCACTTAATTTGTATATACTCAGTCAATTTGAGACACTGCAAGAAGGTATTGTTTTTTATGTATTCTCTCTGTATGTATGTATTTTATTAAGAAATTTTTCATGTATGTTTTTAGTAATTGTGTTTATTATTTAAATGTTGGCCGTAGACCTGATGCATTTTACTGGTCTATTTATTGTTATTAATTGTATTAAAACAATCAATTGCTTTTTTAGTAAAATTTATACAGTGATGTCAATTAGATATGGCAAATGTCGATAATGGTTTTTGTATATGCATTCTGCAAATGATACTCTGCATTGCGTTCTTTTATTGTCTTCTTCACTTTTTTCGTCTTCATTGTCCTCCTCCTCCTTCTGAATTTCTTTTTTAGCTTAAATGAGCTTTACATGTTTTCTCCTGTTTTTTTTTGATATACTGTATTGTTATTTTTAGAGCAACTGCAGCTTTGATAAATCAAGTCGTCTAATGCCCCTGATGAAGTCACGTGGTTGACGAAACGCGTTGGGCCTGTCGTTATACTGAATTATCACAGATGCTGTCAAATTGATTCATTTATATGATTATATTACCACTGTATTTTTTATGAGCCGTGTTGTTGGCTTTTATTAAATTTTTGATTGTGTAAAACAAAAAAGTTGTGTACTTTCACCTTCTAGCGCACTCTGTTCCTGTCTTGTATATATATATATCTATATATATCTATATATATATATATATATATATATATATATATATATATATATATATAGATATATATATATATATAAACACCACATGGAAAGCTTGTTTTTGTCCCTCAGTAGAATATCTCACTGTAGGGATGGCCATCGACAATCAATGATTCAAAATCATTGATGGTTTATGGCCAATGTCAAATACTTTTGGCATCAATGGAGAGAACCAGATGGTTTCCCTCCATTGATGGCACTGCAAAACCGAAGTTTTGCTTATGTTTTTTTTTCAAAGTGCCAGGACATGGAGCATAGCTGCACCCCCCCCCCGCCCCCGACACCCATGAAGCCCCACCCACTTGTTTTGATTGGTCCGCAGGCCAATCAGTCAAACATAATGGATGACCATCTATATGTTAAACTATCCGTGGTCATCCATGGCATACTTTTACACTATTGATGGCCAGTTGTACTTTGCCTTCGATGGCATTGATGGCAAAGGCAACAATGGCCATCCCTAACTCACAGGCTCAGCACTGCCTCTGATTAAAGACCCTCCCATAATGAGCTCAGCAGAGATGGGTTGATTGTGAGTGAAACGGATCTTTTGAATGGTTCATTTAACAGAGACAGTGAGCCGTTGCTAACTAAAAGGTGTATAGTCATTCTTTAGTTTCGTTTTCATATATGCATTTGCCTGAGCACAGCAGTGACACACATAGTAGCTTATGCCCCTTTCAGACCGCACAAAAAAAAACTGTATTTTGCAGATTTTTAACCATTTTAAAACGGTTATATGTGCGGTCTGAAAGGTGCAGTGATTTTACCGTTTCCCAAAAAACATTTTTTGGAAACAGTAGAAAAGCAGGGTCCTACCCGTTTCAGACCTGTTTTTTTTGGTGTCTGAACGGGTCTGAAACGGTATTTAGGACCCCGCCACTCCGCTGCCCTATAGCTAAGCTGCAATCTCCAGTCCCCTGTCATATAGCTGAAAGACGGCTGACAATGGGGAGCAGGCAGCTGGCACCTTGAGGTGCGGGCACTGCAGTCTCCGCTGCTGCTGCTAGTAATGACAGCAGTGTCATGGTCCCCACAAGTCCCCGACCTCGGTTACCTTAGAATTTGAGCTTGCGCAGCGGGTCGAGCACCAGGACCTGCTCGTGCTTGCACATGTTGGCCCCGCTGGCGGCTGCACGCTAGAGCGCAGGAGAAGAGCAGATGCGGGAGGAGGCATCGGAGGTGAGGTGCTGCAGCGGGCCCGGCGGAGGATGAAACCAGGCCGGGTGTCGAAGGAGATGCCGCACAGAGGGGTAACGGGCTGTGCGGGGTGGCTAGAATGGTTGAATAGTGCCAGAGCGGGCAGCCAGGCTCCCAGAGTGCAGACTGGCACAACCCGGAGCGTCCCAGCAGCAGCAGCACCCTCACTGCCCGGAGCATTCAGCAGCACTGTGCCCGGCACACAGGAGAGCGCGGCATCAGGCGCAGGACGGGAGGGGGTGCAAGGCTGTCCGGGGGGGAGGGAGCAGTAAATTTTACCGTTTTCACGATCGCTTTCACACCGCAAACCTGCGTTAGACCAGGTATTTACATGCGGTGTGAAAGGGGTTAAACTTCCTCTGACCCGTTTTAAAAAATGTTTTAAATACCTGGTCTAAGCAGGTTTTGCAGTGTGAAAGCAGCATTAGAGAACTATACTGAATAACTGAGGGCTGTAGTTCATCCAGATTCATGAAGTAAAGATCCAGTGAGCTGGGCTTCATCTGTCTGTGTCTCCCACTTCCTTTACTTCCTGGTGTATGACACCTCTATTACACCAGTGGACCACTAACAGCCGTGTGCTACATCATTGTCTGGTATCAAATGGTCCCCCTGTCTGGCTTCATTTACACACTTATGTGTATGGTAATGAACACATTGAGGCTTGACGCCATGAAGATAATCATTTTAGCGGCTTTATCAGACAAGTGGGTCCAGCCGGTTGCATATGGGATCTTATCGGTGTAAAGCTGTTCTGCTGACTGTTGGTTACTAGCTGAATTGAAATATACAAAAATGGAAAAGCAAGGTGTGGAGCGCTAGAAAATGGTTTTGATCAATATGGTAGTATAAAATTAACAATCTATTTATTGCATGGTAAGCGGTGGAATGATTCCACTAAACAGGTATATAACCGTGTACACAGCTTACAAATCAAACTTTTAAAAGGTACATATACAATAACATTTTAAAAAATAGATAAATTGGGTTGATACTTATGGGCTGGATATTGGAGGAAATGTCCTTGTTGGAAATGGTCGGTCTTATGCGGTCTGTGGCTGTTTATAGGTGGGGTCCATAAACCTTGCTGGATATGTGATGCTGGAGGAAGGGTATTGACCCACTGGATTTGTGGGTATCCTCGACGAGATGCGCCCCTGCGATCCTTCGTATGCAGGTGGTGGTGTCCCCAAAAGATAGATGGTATCAGTGGTAGAAAAGTCCAACAGACAGTCCAGTATTGTGGTACCAGTGTATTCCTCTAAGGCTCAAAGTATCCAATTTGCCAGTAACCCAAAATAGAATCAGCAGCATAAAATCAGCAGGTGCTCCCTGACATGTTTCGCTGTCTAAGTGACAGCTTTTTCAAAGGTATAGCACTCTCTGTGCAGTCCAGGTTTATATACCCACAAACAGGAAATTTAATCAAATACATTTGCATAATTGTTTACCATATTGATCCAATAATGTTCATTCATCCAGATGGATGGCTTATATATATAGGAGGCAGACCCAACATATAAAGCGTACATAGTGTTAGAAATATATTTATCAGCATTAGTAGTGCAAAGAGATGTGATGTAAGAAAGATATACATTTATATTTTGAATTGAAATATACGGCTTGCCAAATTAAGATATCAGGGGGAAATTTACTAAGATGAAAGTTGTATTTCAAATGGGATGGTTTTTTTTTTTCAAAGTGAGTCAGTGGTACACCTAAAAGAACCGGTAGCTGGGCGGTCAATTGATCACCGTTCTCTTGAGTCACTTTGCCCATCTCTAGAGCTCAGAGCTCAGCACAAGCCTCTCAGCCTCTGACCTCTTGTGTAAAGTCTCATGGGACAACTCCCAATAATGCACTGCACACTCGTGCAGTCAGTGTGCCTCCGCTTCCGATAATCAGCACCATTAATCATTGCCACATTGGCAGATAGGTGAAGCTGCAGCACTACCCCACTGCCATGCATAAAACATGTACCCAAACAGTTATGACAGTGGACATTTCCTGCAAAGTTCAGGTGACCATGGATGTCCATATTTTAGCTCAAATCATATTGTGGTTATTTTACTATTATTCTTAAGAATATGTTCTAATATTAATCCAGGAACATTAGTGAAGTGTTCTGTTTCCTCTTCCACAAACTGTCGGCTCGGAAGTTGATTTTTCTTGTCTAAGCCACTTAGTTTATATGAAAAGTCCTTGTGTTTGCAATTAGGCCATCCTGTTTAATAAGGTTCCCTCTAGTTTGTTCCAGAGTGATAACTTTGGCTGCAGACATTTGTTGTTAGCAGAGCTCAGTTGTGTTAATTCTACTGTGAAATAACGTTGCAGCTCTTAAGTGTATGAAATGAAGTTTCCTCATTGATACGTTAGTGTGCCATCCTCGTTTTGGCTAGAAAACGGTTGTGTAAAGAAAGCACTGTAAATGTCAGACGGGATTAAGTCGCTACGCATCAGCGTCCTGCACTACAAGACCAGCGCATCATGACAAATTAGCAAAGAGCAAGGCAGCTTTAAGGATGTGTCCAATGCTCTGCCTCGGTTCATAGACTTAAATCTGAAATCATTTCAATAAATTAAGAGAACATGATACCCAAAATACATTATGCAAAATGATAGGATAGAACTGCAGTATAGATAACTTTTTGTTTTATTCAAAATTATTTCTGATCATGGCAAAGCTTAAAGGTATATTTTCAATTGGGGAAAATGGTGTGTACTAATAGAATATGCAGACCCTTAAATGGTGCTTGTTTGGCAAGTCAAACATTTACTAAGCCCGTGGTTTACGGCACTATGGCAAAAGCGCATATTATACTGCATCAGTTGCGGATTAGCCACGGGGCGACAGGGATGGTTGCCCCCACAACCTGCTACAGTGGCCAGTGGGTAGCAGGCATCCGGGTCTGGCAGTGGGGGGGTCGGGTAGCACTGGTGGGCAGGGGGTCCCTGCGGCGTATGTGAAGTCAGTGGCAGGGTCCTTGCAGCTTGTTCCCATTGACCCCGCCGCTGACTGCCCATTCGCCGCAGGGACCCCCTGCCCACCAGCACTACAGGACCCGCTGCCCAGATCCCCACACTGCCCAGGAAGGGGGAGGGGGTGATGCCACCGCCCGGGGGGGGGGGGTTACATGTATTGTCTCCTTGGGGTATATATATATCCGTGTGATGTGATCTCACATACATGATCCACTGCACGAACTGGGGCATCTACACACTGGCCAGCCTTTATACGTTATAATAAACTTACAGCCACGTCTGCCTGCCACCTTAGTTTTAATATAAGTGTGTTACCCCACCAAGTCATGTTATATGTTTTTTAACCATTTTTCG
The DNA here is from genome assembly GCF_055691185.1 of Crinia signifera. Lineage (NCBI taxonomy): Eukaryota > Metazoa > Chordata > Amphibia > Anura > Myobatrachidae > Crinia > Crinia signifera. The sequence goes on from NC_139226.1 coordinate 57,071,303, forward strand.
CAGCCTTTTATATGAATTGAAATAAAAGTTATTTTTTATATACTTACCTTATCTTTACGGTGCACCCACAAAAGGACACTCTTTCTCTTCTTTACCCCTATGTCGGTATTTTGACCATGTCGGGATTTAAATGTCGGGATTTTGTCCTTGTTGGTATTATGACCCATTCGGGATTTCAACCGTCGGGATTTCATACCGAATCCCCTCTCACATCTGTAATGTTCTTTATTTCATTCTAGTTGCCTGCCAGGCCAGAGCAGATAGACCACTGCTTCCCCACATGGCTATTACACTGCCCACGTATCAGTCATACTGTCCCAACATTTATGAGGTGGCTTTGCCGGCAGAAAAGTAGTCAGACATTAAGATGTGTTCAGATTTCTGCATCTAAAGGCCATACCAGCAGCATAACATATTTAGGGCAGGATGCACTACACCCGATGCCCCTTTCCGCCCCCTCCGCCGGCAACCACATTGATACTAATCGCATATGCTTTAATTGGTATGGATCATTGGATAGACAGCAACTAGGTTATTATATTATTTTTAATAGTTTTATTTATAAGGCGCCACAAGTGTTTCGCAGCGCCGTACAAAGGAACAATACAGGGAGACAAAGCTTGGCATAACATTGAATAAATAACAAAAATACAGTACAAATAAAGAGCGCCACAGATCAATACACATTACAGCTTAAATGTAAGTAGTGAGGACTCAATCAACATACAACTAGAGGCTTGAGGCAAATGATGGAGATGAGTATGCGGACAAAGATGGTGTCACGGCCGCTGTTAGGACGCGCCGCTCACCTGTTCATCTCCGGCGGCGGGGCCTGCGGGCCATCCGTCTGGGTGCAGGACGGGGAGCGCGGCGTCTAGGTCTCCCGGCCGCGACCATCTTCCTGGGGCCTGCAGCACGCGCATCCAGCATGACAGCCAGCCAAGGTTGTTTGTCTCCAGTCCGGGCGCCGCCATGTTGTTGTAGCCAGCCAATGGTTCAGCGCTCCAGTTCAACTCCTCCAATCAAGATCTACCCTGGGGGATAAAGCAGAGCCCTCTGGGGCATACAAGCGCCAGTACTTTGTTGTCTATCCCTGTGGAGGAAGATTCAGCCTGTGCTCCTGTCCTTGCCCTGTGATATCCCTGTCTTCGTTTCCTGCAGTTCAACACCTGATACCTGGATACCTGCATTTGCATTCTGCTCCCAGCCCTTACAGCGTCACACCTGTTTCCTGGACTTTGCAAATTGCATTCTGCCTCCAGCCCTTCAGGTTGCTACAGTCTCTCAAGCCCTGCATGTCTGTTGACACATCTCCACTCCTGCTGTCGACCAGCTGCACCTGTTGCCAGCTCTGCGTGTCTGTTGACACATCTCCACTCCTGCTGTCGACCAGCTGCACCTGCTGCCAGCTCTGCGTGTCTGTTGACACATCTCCACTCCTGCTGTCGACCAGCTGCACCTGCTGCCAGCTCTGCGTGTCTGTTGACACATCTCCACTCCTGCTGTCGACCAGCTGCACCTGCTGCCAGCTCTGCGTGTCTGTTGACACATTTCCACTCCTGCTGTCGACCAGCTGCACCTGCTGCCAGCCCTGCGTGTCTATTGACACATCCTCACTCCTGCTGTCGATCCGCTGCACCTGCTGCCAGCCCTGCGTGCCTGTTGATGCATCTCCACTCCTGCTGTCAACCAGTTGCACCTGCTGCCAGCCCTGCGTGCCACATCTCCACTCCCGCTGTCGGTCCGCTGCACCTGTCGTCAGTCCTGCGTGTCCGTTGACACACCATCACGTCTGCCTGTAGTCCAGTCTTCCGTGCCTGCGGACGCCTCACCATCCTGCTGTCTGCCTCCGCACCTACTGCCAGTCTTCCGTGCCTGCTGACGTCTCACCATCCTGCCGTCTGCCTCCGCACCTACTGCCAGTCTTCCGTGCCTGATGACGCCTCACCATCTTGCTGTCTGCATTCGCACCTACTGCCAGTCTTCTGTGCCTGCTGACGCCTCACCAGCCTGCTGTATGCTTTCGCATCTACTGCCAGCCCTCCGTGCCCGCTGAAGCTTCTCCATCCTGCTGTCTGCATCTGCACCTGCTGTCAGTCCTTCAGCCCGCTGATGCGGTTCCACCCGGCTGTCGGCACCCGCGTCTACTACCAGTCATCGGAGGTCGCTGACTTCCGTCTCCTACTGCCCATTGCCGTCTGCTCCCACAGTCAGTTATTGTTTTCCCAGTAAGCTAACAGAGACTCTGGGATCAATCCCATCATTCTGGACTCTCAGTTGTTACCCAGGTATTCCACTGGGCTTTCTGATCTACAGTTTCATTTATGGTCTTGCCTTCTTATGTTGGTGCTACAATAAAGAGTTATATCAAACCTGCTATTCTCCAGTCTCCTTCAAGCCGCAAACACCCAACCTCCAGGCCTCAGACAGATCCACAAGGTACCCCTAGCGTGACAGATGGTCACTGAGTGTTGGAGTATAGGTGTCATGAACCGGCATACAGTACTGTTACCTCTCTCACGCTGGAGCACTCCAGTTCACCTGCTTCCTAGTGTCCCTGTTGCTTAGGTGCTGAGCATGGCCACGCCCCCCTTGATACGCTCCACCAATGACTGCAAACCCTCTGGTACAAAGATCAGCTATTCCCAGCTAGCCTTGCCTTGGACTACAAGACGCTACCAGCAACAAGTATCCTGGCTCTGCCTCAGTTCAGTTCCCTTGTTCTGACACAGTTACCTGTTCCTGCTCGTCTCCCTGTGTGATTCCGCCAGTCAATAATCTCCTGCTGGTTTTTCCAAGTTCCTGATTCTCTGCTCCAGTTACCCTCCGTGGAACTACTGCTCCCAGCAACCAGACTCCAGGTTCCAAGCTGCAGTACAAGCTGCCATTTCCAAGTGCAGCAGAGACTTCCAGCAGGTGTAATCACCAGCAAGCACCTGAGCAACAACCTGAGCTATCCAGCCTGTTAACCCATCTGGTGCTGAAGATTATCAGTGTAAGTCTCCTGCCAAGCAAACCTGGTTTATACTGCTGCAGCATTACTGGCATTTCCTGTGTTGTTTACTGGACTTATACTGCTTGCCTTACTGTTTGGACTCTCAGCTTCCACGCTGATTATTTCCATTGCTCCTACCATTTGTTTCAATTGCCATATTGCCTGTCTGCATCTTCAATAATAAATACCAGCGCACATGCGCAGAAACTTCATCTCGCCTCCACGACTAATCCTTCCTTCCACCACTGACCCACAAGCACCAACACCGGGAACATCACTAACCCCAGATCTGACAGTTAGTCCAAGGCCCATGGACCCGGACGGAGGTCAGAATGTGGGTACAGGGGCCTTCCAGAGCTTGTCTTCTCGGTTAGACAGTCAGGAGGCCGCCCAACGACAAGTTATCGAGTTTCTGCAAGGAATGTCGTCGCGTCTGGATCGTCTGCAACAATCATTTCCTACTGCTTCTGTTCCTCCAGTGTCTTCTCCAGTGCCAGCTTTCAGTTCTTCCGAGTCCGTTCCTCCAGTAGTTCTGACTCCAGTCTCTCACCTGCATCTTCCTGCACCCGCCAAGTATGATGGCAATCCCAAGCTGTGTCGAGGGTTTATTAACCAGTGTGAAATACAATTTGAACTGCTACCCCACAACTTCCCAACACAACGGACTAAGATCGCCTATATAATATCCCTGCTGACTGGTCCTGCCCTGGCTTGGGTTTCTCCTTTGTGGGAGCGTGCAGACACTTTGCTTAGTAATTACCCAGAGTTCCTCTCAACTTTCAAGCGCATCTTTGATGAACCTGGGCGCTCAACTTCGGCCTCTTCAGATTTGATTCAACTCAGACAAGGCAACCGGAGTATGTGTCAATACATTATCCAATTCCAGACGTTGGCATCAGAGGTTGAGTGGAATAACGAGGCATTGGTGACTGTCTTCCGGCATGGTCTTTCAGATCGCATTAAGGATGCACTTGCCACTCGAGATATTCCTCCGCAGCTGAACGATTTGATTTCCTTGTGTACTAAAATTGATTCCCGTATACGTGAACGGAACAGTGAGAAGAATCGCAGTGATCTCCGCACACCGTTGCGGCCTATGCCTCCGGCACAGTCCCAGTCTTTAACTTCGGATGAGCCTATGCAGATACACAGGTCTCGACTCACTCCTGAGGAGCGGTCAAGAAGACTACAGGGAAGACTGTGTCTATATTGTGCGGCTGCTGGTCATCAGTTGAATTCCTGCCCTGTACGTTCGGGAAACGACCGGGCCTAACTTGTAATGGGGGAGTCAAGTTAGGTTCACTCCACCAATCTCCTCCTTCTTCAGATCTTGTTCTACCAGCTATTATTGAGACCAATTCTGGACTTTACTCTGTGTCGGCCTTAGTCGACTGTGGTGCTGCCGGCAACTTCATCACGCAGTCTACAGTAGACCGTCTCCGTCTTCCAGTTTCAAAACTGTCCCAACCAATTTACATAACTGCGGTAGATGGAAGTCGCATCCAAGAGGGTCCAATTACTCAGCAAACACAATCTGTCGTACTGGGTATAGGAATCCTTCACTCTGAGCTCATTGAGTTCCTCATCATCTCTAAAGCTTCACATGAGGTCATTCTGGGGATGCCGTGGCTCCAGCGACATAATCCACGATTTGATTGGTCAACTCTTCAGCTGGTATCCTGGTCTCCATCCTGTTACCATACCTGTCTAGCTCAAGTTATTCCAGTGAGATCTTCCGGTACGTCCTTGTCATCAGGTCTCCCAGAAGCCTACCAAGACTTCGCTGACGTCTTCAGTGAAAAGGCAGCTGATAACCTGCCTCCTCACCGGGAGTGGGATTGCCCTATAGATCTCATCCCTGGTAAAAATCCTCCTCGTGGACGAACTTATCCTTTGTCAGTACCAGAGACTGAGGCTATGAGTACCTATATTAAAGAGAATCTCCAGAAAGGGTTTATCCGTCCGTCTTCTTCTCCTGCCGGAGCGGGATTCTTCTTCGTTAAAAAGAAGGATGGAGGATTACGCCCTTGCATTGACTATCGGGGTCTAAATGATGTGACTATTAAGAACAGCTATCCACTGCCGCTCATTACCGAACTCTTTGACAGGGTAAAAGGGGCTCGTATATTCACCAAGTTAGATCTTCGGGGAGCCTATAATTTGATCCGTATCCGTAGTGGTGATGAATGGAAGACCGCGTTCAACACCCGTGACGGTCACTACGAGTACCTGGTCATGCCCTTCGGGTTGAGTAATGCACCCGCAGTATTTCAACACTTCGTAAATGAAATATTTTGAGATGTGCTGTATAAGTATGTAGTCGTTTACCTTGATGACATCCTCATCTTCTCTCAAGATCTCCAGTCCCACCGACAGCATGTCCGAGAAGTTCTGCGACGTCTTCGCCAGAACCAATTGTATGGAAAACTTTCGAAATGTGTCTTTGAAGTTCCATCCATACCCTTCCTAGGGTACATAATTTCCGGTACAAATCTTCGTATGGATCCTGAGAAACTCAAAGCCATTGAGTCCTGGTCAGTTCCAAATACCCTGAAAGCCATCCAGCGATTCCTTGGATTCGCTAATTATTACCGAAAATTCATTAAAGGTTTTTCCACCTTGATCGCTCCCATCTCCAATCTCACTCGCAAGGGGGCAGACCCTACCAACTGGTCGGAGGAGGCCCTGACTGCTTTCCAAAAGATCAAATACGCCTTCATTACGGCTCCGGTCCTTGCTCAGCCTAACGTCAACCAGCCTTTCGAGCTAGAGGTGGATGCTTCCACAGTTGGAGTTGGTGCCGTTTTGTCACAAGTGGGTACCGATGGCAAGATACATCCATGTGGGTTCTATTCACGCAAGTTCCTTCCTGCAGAAAAGAACTACGCCATAGGAGACCAAGAACTCCTGGCTATCAAACTAGCTCTAGAGGAATGGAGGTATCTCTTGGAAGGAGCTAAATTCCCCGTGACCATTTACACCGATCACAAGAACCTACTTTATTTAAAAACCGCACAGTGTCTCAACCCTCGTCAGTCTCGTTGGTCATTATTCTTCTCTCGTTTCAATTTCAAGCTTCAGTTCCGACCAGGCTCACAAAACGTTAAAGCAGATGCTCTATCTCGTTCAATGGCTCCAGATGAAGAATCTTCCGATTCAGTCCTACACCCCATCCTGAATCCAATTGTCTTCGCCTCTACTTACGTATCTCCAGTTCCACCTCCGGGGAAAACGTTTGTCTCTCCTGATCTCCGTTCCAGTCTCCTCTCTTGGGCGCATACATCCAAGTTCAATGGGCATCCCGGGGTCCAGAACACCTATAAGTTCCTGTCTCAAAACTACTGGTGGCCGAAAATGAAGGCAGATGTACAAGACTTTATTGCTGCCTGTCCTAAGTGTGCTCAGCATAAAACTTCACGTCAGGCTCCTGCTGGGCAATTAAGACCTTTGTCCATTCCAACTCGCCCGTGGTCTCATTTATCTATGGACTTTATCTCTGAGCTTCCATCATCCGATGGCTACAACACCATTTGGGTAGTCGTAGATAGATTCACGAAAATGGCCCACTTCGTCCCTCTCCGAGGTCTACCTTCAGCTCCCCAGTTGGCTCAAGTCTTCCTTAAAGAGATCTTCCGTCTCCACGGTCTACCCAGAGAAATCATATCTGACCGCGGAGTCCAATTTGTGGCAAGATTCTGGAGAGCTCTCTGTTCTGCGCTGCAAGTTAAGTTGAAATTCTCGTCTGCGTATCACCCTCAGACGAATGGGCAGACAGAGAGAGTGAATCAAGATCTTGAGACTTTTCTAAGACTCTATATCTCCTCTTCACAGGATGACTGGGTGAGCCTCCTTCCATGGGCTGAGTTCGCACATAATTTCCGCTATCATTCTGCTACTGAGACCACTCCCTTTTTTGCTGTTTATGGTCAACATCCCCGAGTTCCTGATTTTCAAGACCTTCCAGCCATCGATGTTCCAGCTGCTTCTTCCGCTCTCCAGCACTTCTCTCAGATTTGGAAGAAGATTCATACTTCCCTCAAAAAGGCTTCCCAGCGTTACAAGTTATTCGCTGATCGCAAGAGACGTGCAGTCCCCAGTCTAAAAGTCGGTGATAGAGTCTGGTTGTCCACCCGTAACCTTCGTCTCCGAGTGCCTTCAATGAAGTACGCTCCTAGATACATTGGGCCTTTTTCAGTGGTTAGAGTAATCAGCCCGGTGGCATACAAGCTTCAGTTACCACAATACTTAAAGATACCCAATGCCTTCCACATTTCTCTCCTCAGACCTCTAGTACTCAACCGCTTCCAAAGAACTCTTCCTGTTGGTCCCAAAGTTCAAACTCAACGGGGCATCGAGTTCGAGATCGAGAAGGTGGTAGACTCTCGGATCCGGTATGGTCGCCTTCAGTATCTTATTGATTGGTCCGGGTATGGTCCTGAGGAGAGGAGTTGGGTTGATGCTACAGATGTCCACGCCCCCAGGTTGGTGAAAGAATTCCACAGGTCTAATCCTTCCAAGCCGCGTGGGTGTTCGGTGTCCACCCCTAAAGGGAGGGGTACTGTCATGAACCGGCATACAGTACTGTTACCTCTCTCACGCTGGAGCACTCCAGTTCACCTGCTTCCTAGTGTCCCTGTTGCTTAGGTGCTGAGCATGGCCACGCCCCCCTTGATACGCTCCACCAATGACTGCAAACCCTCTGGTACAAAGATCAGCTATTCCCAGCTAGCCTTGCCTTGGACTACAAGTCGCTACCAGCAACAAGTATCCTGGCTCTGCCTCAGTTCAGTTCCCTTGTTCTGACACAGTTACCTGTTCCTGCTCGTCTCCCTGTGTGATTCCGCCAGTCAATAATCTCCTGCTGGTTTTTCCAAGTTCCTGATTCTCTGCTCCAGTTACCCTCCGTGGAACTACTGCTCCCAGCAACCAGACTCCAGGTTCCAAGCTGCAGTACAAGCTGCCATTTCCAAGTGCAGCAGAGACTTCCAGCAGGTGTAATCACCAGCAAGCACCTGAGCAACAACCTGAGCTATCCAGCCTGTTAACCCATATGGTGCTGAAGATTATCAGTGTAAGTCTCCTGCCAAGCAAACCTGGTTTATACTGCTGCAGCATTACTGGCATTTCCTGTGTTGTTTACTGGACTTATACTGCTTGCCTTACTGTTTGGACTCTCAGCTTCCACGCTGATTATTTCCATTGCTCCTACCATTTGTTTCAATTGCCATATTGCCTGTCTGCATCTTCAATAATAAATACCAGCGCACATGCGCAGAAACTTCATCTCGCCTCCACGACTAATCCTTCCTTCCACCACTGACCCACAAGCACCAACACCGGGAACATCACTAACCCCAGATCTGACAATAGGAGAGCTGTGAGTGAAATGTGAAGAGAAGTGGGCTTTGACAACAGGAGGGAAGAGGGCCCTACTCGGAGGAGCTTACAATCTAGTAGGAAGGTGAGACAGACAGATTACAAGAGGTGCAAGCGATTGGGTGGTGGTTAGATAGCAGGAGGTAAACAGGCAAGGGGTCGGAGAACCAGCTAGTTTATGCAGTGGAAGGGTACGCTTTGATGAATAGGTGAGTTTTTAGTGCCCGTTTGAAGCTTTGCAAGGTCGGGGAGAGTCTAATGGAGCGAGGGAGTGCGTTCCACTGAAGGGGTGCAGCACGGGCAAAGTCCTGTACTCTAGCATGGGAAGCAGTGATCAGGGTGGAGGTTGACAAGCATTAGGTCGACAGGTCGACATGCATGGAGGTCTACATAACTAAAGGTTGACATGGGGTTAGGTCTACAGGGTCTTTAGGTCGACACAAGCATTAGGTCGACATGGGGGTTTTCACCTTTTTTACACAAAAAACATCGACATGGACACTAAATGCTGCAGGTACGGTGCCCAGCTATGCTCGTCACACTATTTTATTCTCCCACCATGCCCTAGTGGATGGTAGGGCATGAAATACCATGAAATACAGCAGAAACCCAGCGTGTGGATTTTCCTGCATAAAAAAATGCGGTAAAAACCCTGATAACATATATTTTTTCCCCACATTTTTGCTTTAGTGCATCCCGCTAAAGACACTGAAGTGTTTTTTTCTTTCCATACATTGGCACATGGTATGCCTGGGCATACCACGTTTGTAAAATCCAGAACATCTATGGGTCAACCACTCTGACGTTCCTTCATCACTCAAGCTCTTTACATTCTTACGATGGCTAAGTGCTAATATGGTTTTGAGGAACCTGTATTTACCTAAAGGTTTGGGCGAGAGTATATTTTTAACCCAGTATATTTATCTTTCTCAATTTCCTGTAATTTTGTATTATAATATTATAAATATCTGTTGAGCAATTATTGAACTTGTAGACAATTTTAGTTGTCCATCATCTTTTTTGTCCCTAATCCTAGATTGATATGTAGAACATTTGTTTTGAAGGAGATGCTGTATATCCAGGGGTTAAAGTGAGGGGGAACGGGGTGGAACTGAGTTCCACCACCTCTAATGGTGAGGTGGAACATTTTTACCTCCACCTTGCCCCTGCACAGTAATTCTCACAGAAAAGCATTCTAGTTTGTAGGGGATGTCAAAAAACCCTACCACTGGCCCTATCTATGCCTAATGGGGGGAGGGGAGAGCGGGTAATTAGGTGGCACATAGAAATGAGTTCCCCCACCTCTGCATGACCACTTTAAGCCCAGTCTATATCCATATCTAAAACATTTCTATAAGGCCTGCTGTAATAATGGCTTGGGATATTCACACGTCCTTAAATAATTTAGCATTTGATTGTCCTGAGTGGAAAACATTTCCAACTATGTTGCTCCTAAATGTCTCTGTTCAACTGGTTTTCCTTTGATCTCTACCACTCAGAGATTATTTAAAGCCATTGGATATGTCAAAATGGCTGCTTACACAATTTACTGTAAATGAAATAGCCTATAAAAAAACATAACTAAGTATTATGGAATATGATATAATATTTTGTGTAGTTAATCTGAACTTTTAATAAAAATATCCTTTAAAATAGGTTTAGGCAACCCATAAAAATATATATTAACAGTGATGATGATGATGATAAAATACTATGTCACAGCCTAGGTCATTATTTATAATGACATCCATTAGTTATAATTCAATGTAGAATTTGTCATTTCCGTCATGGGGAAAAAATATACTACTAGCTCAAGGTCTGAACCAAGGTCAGTATGGTTTAGAAAATAGGGTCTCCCATTTCATGGGTCAATAAGCTTTGGCTCTGTTATTTAAGATTTGTCCTTCAAGCTTTCCTACATTACTTATTATGAGTCCTCTCATAATCCATCTCTTATTCTGAAAAAAAACAAAGCGTAATTGTACGGTATTTTCATTTCATTTTAATGAATTATAAATAATTTTTCTACATGTATCATTGATGTAAATGACAAAAAAATATACTGTATGTTTATCTCACAATGAGTTTATACAGTAGGTGCGGGAATCGAATCTCCTTTTAAGTATTTGCCTAGAGTGAGCCCGGTTTATCCACTTACTGTTATATCCATTTATTGCTCATCTATCTGTCTGTTCCCCACCCACTCTTTATGTGTGTGACAACCTAATGACCCCCACAAAATTAATGATTGAGAGTGTGAGATAATGAAATATGAAGACAAAAAGCTGGAGAATGGATTTGTCGAGTGGAGTGTCACAATGAAAAACAGGTTTGGTCAACAGATTAGGGAATATCAAATGGGAAAAAAACTGATGAAAGCAGATGTGTATGATGGCTTGCTTTCCGAAATATTGGCTTCATTGGATTGCCTTTTATTTACAGCACAACGAACAGAAGTGACCGTGCCCTTACTTGGTGAAAAAGTGATGTTAATAAATTTGGTATTGAATTTTTTTGAGTTGCTTGATCATACAGTATGATGAGGGGGGGGAAATACCAATTCGTCTAACGGTAGCAGGTGTACAGAAAAACTGAAACGGTTAAAATGTTTACCATAGTTCTAGGCTAAAACCGTGGTTGTCAAAAGCACTAACTGGCCATGTACCGCTTAACAAAGATTGTTTTTATTTTAATTAATCATCATCTTTGCATTATTTAACGGTTCTCCAAGGTGGAGTACATCTGCTGCTTATTGAGAAATTCAGCAAAAGTTAATAAATTAAGTAATTTGTGCTTATTTATCAAACTGTTCTGTGTTGCTGAACAGAGTGATGCTTCTGTTTGTCCACATATGTTATAATAATACTGGTGCTGGTGCAGGACTAGTGCCTGCCAATCAGAATGATTAGGGTCTGGACCATAAACCCATCCTTCCCTGAAAGTATCAAACCACTTAATTTTTTATATGTATTGTGCAAAAGATCAAACACACGGGGACTCAGATAAAGACTTTTATCTTTATTTTTCAATGCAGGTAACAGCATAGCAGATTAATTCCAAAGGCAAGCTTAATTACAGGCAGTAGCGTACAGGCAATGCCAGCATGATAGACTTTTGCAAAGGCTCCAATGGTTCCTACCATAGCCCACACCCCGGCCTATAGCTTGGGCGGCTAATCCACCCTCAAGAGCAAGATCACTCTGCCCTGGAAACCCTTAGATCAGGAAAAAATCAGGAAATTACAGGTGTTCCTGATTACACACCTGGCTTCTGCTACTGCTCCAAAACCTGGTCTGGAAAGATGCTGTCTCTGCCACAGTGTGTGTATAAATATATATATATATATATATATATATATATATATATATATATATATATATACTACTATATGGATCATATAAAGTAGTGTTTTCTAATTAAACTCTTAAGCTGAGTACACAATATAATGCTGGACACGCATTACGCGGGTAATTCTGGTAAACACTTACTGATCAGCCAAACAATATATGTCTGGCCAAACATCACAATGGGTCAGGCATTAAATATGCTTAGCCAGATGTGATGTCATTGTAGTTGATTCTTGCGGCCAGTTGGCAGGTTGTAAGTAAACACTGGCAGATGTACAGATAATATATGTGCGAGGCGGATACACTGGCAGATGTACAGATGATATATTCAACCTGAATACTTTTGTAATACTGTAGGGTAGTTATCATACAGGTCCATTATTTTATGTGCTTTTATTTTATGTGCTTTTACAAGAGATTGGTTAGTTTCTCACATGGGCCCTTATTCTGGTTGGTGCGGATATTTCCGGGTGCGTTCCTTCCGCCGATGTTTTGTGTTTGCGCATGTGCAGAGGCATATCTGCGCATGTGCAAAAGGGACATACGTCCAAATTCCGCATGAATTGTTTATACTACGAACAGGGGGAGGACAGGGGCATGAAGGGCTGTTTGGCCTCATTAACATATGCATACGCCCCGTGTTTCATGGGCGTTCCCATGAAAACGCTGGGCGTACGTATGGTAATGTGGCCGTGACGCACGTGTAGGGGGCGGACATATGACATTGCCGGATGTCAGCTGCCCGCCCAGATCCCTGCTTTTGCACGGAGAAATGCCAGAGTGGTCTTAGCTCGCGGGAGCTGCCTGACCGCTCGGTCCTGCATTCGATGGTATGCAACCATCGAATGATGGGGGAGGTTCCCAGAGATGGAGGAGGTGTATACATGAGAAATCCACTCGTGCTCCGTGCGTTCAGCGGCTTACCGCATTCGGACGGAGTGAGCGATCCGTACGGAAGGCGGGGTTTAGGACGCACGGACCTGGCCGCATATTCGGCTCCGGCCGCACACATCAGAATAAGGCCCATGTATTGTAGTATCATATTTTACTTGCTGTGTCACCAGCAGATCTTTTAAGCATGGAAAAAAAAATCTTCCGAAATTAATGACTCTCTCAACAGCAGCCATTTGTCGTGTTTTTATAAATTTTTTTTTTTTTAAATTTGAATATAGACTACCCCGTTTTATCCTCTCTTTAATATTTTCATGGATAGGAAAATGACCAATAAAAATTATTATTGAAAAAAATTGTGATATAAACAAGGACAAGAAGATTATGTCTGCTGGAAAAATTACTAATCAGCAGGATTTAAAAAAAATGCACAATAACCACACCAGAAATCATCATTTTCTCAAATTTTCCCTATTCAGCGGATAGAAATCACCAGATTTACCAAGAAACAGTTTTAAAACAAACACAAATCTGTCATTAAACATGCATACCTATGGGTCCTGTAAGAAATTAAAGTTCACGCCTGGCCACTATCATAGGTGGCTTTCACAATACCAATGCCGGCATCCCAACAACCGCCAGAAGACCAACGCCAAACTTAACATATATTCATGCCAACTGTGTCAATTCATCGTAATTTGTTGCAAGGGAGCATTTGGTATTAATGTGGGAACTTATGGAACAAATGGAAATGACATCACTTCCTGATGAAGTGTTGGTAATCAAAAGTTTCTAAGATGAGATCTGGAATTTTTTTTTACTCCTGCATGGCCTGTAACAGCATAAACCACGAAGTCACTGGAGAAGTTCCTTGTGAAATCTAGTGGGAATTAACATTTTCACATACAGATAAAGCAGCTCTCTGTGATGCTGCCAGCTTGCCATTTCACTAGAGTTGGCGGCAGCTGGCGGGACTGGGATGTTCATGGCCATTAAAAATGTAGGGTTGATAAGCCATCTCTCAATTTAATCTGAATCTTCAGTCTCAACTATTGAGCAAGAACGCTGCTTTGTTATTTTTTGCCATGGTCAGAAGGAGATGTGTAAATCATGAATTTGGCTGATTGAATATATATATATAAGGTTCTTGTTGTCCATATAGGGGGTTATAGGGAATCATGTGCCTTCCAGGTAAAATCTGTATTCATTCCAAGACAATCACACTGGGGTAAAATTTCTAAAGCTTCTAAACGTCAAAAGATGTGAGGTTGCACATAGCAACCAATCAGATTCTGTCATTCATTTTCTAGGATGCAATAGAGAAATTATAGAATCAGATTGGTTACTATAAGCAACATCACCTCTTTTCATTTTTAGAAGCTTACCCCACAGTGAGTGATTTCTTATTTCCAATAGTGTACAGTAGTTCTCATTGGTTAGAACTTTCTTTGGCAAAAAAGCCATAGGAGTGGATCTGGACACCAGAAGTTATCTGAGAAAGAACATCTCCGATTACTTCCTAGGATGCATCTACCTCCAAAGAGAATACGACACCAGAATCTAGCTCTTGGATGGAGGATGATTGCAGAAAGAAATGCTTTTGCCAAGGCTTGGAATGATGCAAACGACGTCTGACCAAACAAGAAGATTAGTCCACCCACTGCTTTGGTAAAAAGGAGATGGGGTCAACCAAAGTGGAGCACTGCAATCATGGAGATTAGTAGCTTGAGGCCACTTGGTTATTTTCATTTCAGGATACATCTTGATGTTGGTGCCAGTGATATCTTAACCTGGGAACATTACTGAATCTTTTTCATAAAGGCAGAGTTTATGCTAGTACAGTATATCTTCTTTAAAAATCAGTATATTGGCAATGTAAACTACTATATTATTATAGAGTAAATCCTGAAATATCTCATTAAATAAATTCTGAAAAACAGTAGGAACATTGCAGAGAAGTATTCATTGTGTCCATCGCAAGTATTAAAAGTTGTTTTTCGACTTGTCACCTTGGTGAATTGGAATGAGGCTCTATGCACCACGTACAGATGGAGCAGGCGGCTGGCTCTCCAACGCCCACCGCCTCCCCCGTCGCCTTTCCCAGTGCCCCTTGCCACACCGCCACCCCCCCTATCCGTGCCCGTCTCCCTGAAGTGGAGACAGGCAGGGACCTGCAGCGGTGCCGTCTGGAAACTGTGATGCACGTGCGTGTGAGATGCATGCGTGTCCCAGTCAGATGGAGCAACTCTGAGCCGGCGATTACCAGTGCAGGCATGCTGGCAATCCCCGGGCAAGAACTAGTGGCACTCCATCTGTAAATCAAATTTTAGAAAAACAGACGCTCGATTGAGGCAGTCTAAAATTCTTGGACTATAGGAAGAGGGAACAGATTCTTTATATGTATGGCACTAAAAGGGATATTCTATTACCTGCGCTCACTTATCATGAGTAATAGTTTCGCTTGGGGCTTTCTTATTAGCATCACTGGTAATGCAGTTTATTAGGGATTTTGTTGGCCTGCCTCAGGCAGGTGAAGCATAATTCCAGAAAGCGGCCCTGTTTGCTTCGAAAACAGGGCTGCAACAAGTAAAAACACATAGGTTTCACTGAACCTGTGTGTTTTGGCTGCACCATTATCAAGCGATCCAATCGGATAACCTGAAAATTGTTGAAACGTCTGGAAAAATAGCTTTCAATGTTTTAACGGTGGCAGTTGGATAACCTCTTTAAATCCACTTTAATTCATACAAGGAAACATGAGCAGAACATATACTGTAGGTAGTATAGACTTGATGCAACCTCTTGAGCAGATGGATCCTCAAAAAAATACAACTTGTCCTCACTCTCATGCAAACTCATCTGTTTATAAGCATATGTGATTTCATGACTTGCTTGTAATTATAATAACCTGCTTAGAATATGTAGTTCAGTGAAGCAGAGTTTATTGTTGCATACTGCCTGGTGTTTTCTCAAACACATTACAAATTGCAAATCTTGATCAGCTAACCAATTGGCTCACATATAGGCCTGTGTTTTAATCAGACTACTATAACTCAAATTCAGGGGCAGCTGGTGTGGGAATAATAAAGCGATTAATCATATTCAAAACATACATCATACACTGAAGAACATCTGAGATGCAACTAACGATAATTGCAACTTAAAAATTAGAATTGTCTTATGCACTGACTTAAGTTTGTGAACTGGATAAATCAGTGAGGACAGATGGGATATATCTAACGATCCTAAAAGAGATGAAAGGGGTGATGGTAACACTATTAAAATAATTATTTAACCAAACACTACAGTACAGTAGTTACAGGAGTAATTCCAGAGGACTGGAAATCAGCACATGTATTCACACTGCACAAAAGTGGAAGAAAGGAAAAAGCACACAACACCTGACCAGTGAGCCTTAGAAAAGTAGGCAAATTGATGAAATTATTAAAAACAAGCATTGTAGAATATCTCAAATACAGTACAGCAATTTACATGATCCCAAACAGCTTGGATTTACTGGGGGTAGACAGTATGGATTTACTGGGGGTAGATCATGCCAAACAAATGTGATTTAATTTTTTGACTAGGTGACTAAAATAATAGAAGAAGGAGTGGCCATCATGTAGCACATCTAGACTTTAGTAGGGATTCTGACACAGTTCTGCTTTGCAGAACTGGATTTGGATTCTAACATACTGTGGATGAATGGATAAGAACTCAGGAGGTTATTCTGATCGTAGCGGCCAAATGTGCGTACGTTCGCTATTAACGTACGCTATCCGTACGCGGCCGTTGGGGTTAAGTCCACCCACAAATCAGCCGCATACGTACGGCCAGAAACAACGTCGAAGGGGAGTGGTGTACAATTGAGCGTACGCCAACGTACACGGACGGACCAGCCCTTACACTCCGACAACTTGCGTACAATTGAGCGTACACCACCGTTTACGGACGTCTCTCGTCCGTCTTCCCACCGACTTCTTGCGGCTATCTAAGCGTACGCCAGCTTGCACGGACGGGTCCCTATTGTTTTCAATAGAAAACTCAGCTTATGTCACCGCTCGTGAGAGTGAGCGTACGTCCGTGTACGCTGGCATACCCTTTACATATATGGACCTGCAAATCTTGCCTTTCAACTATAATTATGAAAATTAATTAAGTGATTGAATTAATTAATGTGCAAAATAGTGGGCATGGGCTTAAAACATTGCTGAAACATCCTTTGTAGGTGTTAGATGTGGTTTATGTTATTGTATCATAAATACAAAACCTATGTTTGTATTAGAGTGAACACGTTGACACATGTCGACTTGTGTAGATTGAGTGTGCTACTGTGTAAAGTCTATGAAAGCACGTAGTGAATGTGTCTAACTGTTTAACAAATACCTACCTTAGCATATATAAGCAGGTCTTAAAAAGATTCTTACCTTAAATTAAACAAACCTTTAAATGTAGAGAAGTATAGAAAGATAAGCTTCCAATGTGTTTGAGTGCTGTGTGTGGCTTGCAGGTAGTGAAATCATGGTTTGGACTTAATAGACTGCAGCATTGGTTATTACATTCAGGTGTATGTGTTTGAATAGTAATCAGCGTAAATTAGCAAACCCAGGCGCACGCAGGCATGCGGTATCTGTAGGGGTGGTCTGAGCTGGCGGTTGGCGGCCGCCTGTTTTGTGTCCGAAATGAACGGTGCTTTAGGCGATCGTGCGGTAGTAGCACCGCTCATTTTTGGTGCACACCCCCGTGTACGCCCATATTTACGCCCATTTTCCCTCATTATTTCGGCCGCTCCCCTCAACACGCCCCTATGCCGCCCCCAATGCCCGTACACTCGCGTACAGGTTTTTTCGCACGGAGAGACCCGTCCGTAAGCGTTGTGGAGTGTTCGCGCCTGTGCATTAGCGAATGTACGCATGCGCAGATCATGAAAAACCCCGGAACGTACGCGTACGGCCCGGCCGCACCAACCAGAATAAGGCCCTCAGTTACAGGATAGGAAACAGATAACTTGAAGGGAAAGTATGCAATTTTGCACATGACACACGTATGCTCACTACGCTCGCCATGCTTCGGGCTCGGCATACTAGTATATTCTCCCTCTACGCTGTAGTGGATGGTAGGGTATAAAATACCACCTTTCGGCACATGTCGGCTCCAAATTTTTAAAAAAAATATCGACCTTTTTCTTGTTGACCTTTTCCATGTCGACCTTTTGACAATGTCAACCTTATGACCATGTCAACCTTTTGACTGTTGACCTTTGGACCCTGTCAACATTTTTACTGTCTGCCTTTTGACTGTCCACCTTTTGACCCTGTCAACCTTCCGACTGTCGAGCAATAGTGGTTGACCTTATGACTGATGACCTAGAGTCAATCTATCATGAGTCCGGATACCTCAAAATGACGGAATAACATAACAGTAATGTCAGGGCTAGCAGCTATGTGTGCCGCCGGTGCACACAACACATGATTTTCCCCCAAAGAGGTGAGGAGCAGCATTAGTCTTTTGTTATATAGGATGACACTCTGAAAACACCCCTAATACAAAAAATGTTCAGCATGAAGCTGCAGCTTTCTTCATACCATAAGACACAAAAATAATATGCACAATGTTCATTTCAGCATTTAGAATGTGGTTTTCATTTCATTTTAAAGTAATAACAAATGAATCAATTGAATAAAGGACTCCGTGCATGTATTTTTAAAATACATATAATAACTATAAAAGGCACAAACCACATCTAAAATGCAAGTGGGTACTGTCTTGTCAATACGCATAGACGAGAAAACGCTGCAAAAAGAGAATGATACCAGACACTGCTATTTGCAGGTATGTGACTAGTGATTAAGCCTATGGCCAGAAGTAAAAAATTGCTGCACCACGGGTAGCAGAACATCTTCTGTTCCGAGACAATAGAAATGCATCATACAGAAAATGTTATCCTGTCATTATCCACTAACAATTTCCCTACCATGCGGCAGTGCAATATGACATGACTGGTTAGTGTTTAAAAATTCAAGATATCATCCTTAGATTTTGTAATGTAACAGAAAAGGAAAAACAGAGAAGGAAAATGGGATTAGATTACACAAGGAGTGAGGATAATCTGAAGAGAAATACATACAGTAGAGCCAAAATAGAAAAAGCCAATGTCATGCTCACATCAGTCAGATACATACATGCTTCACTTGCTGCATGTTTTCTACTACAGCTTTTGAGCGGCTGGATGCATTCAGTCATTAGACATGCCAAGCGTTTTCATTCAGCTTTGCAGATGTGTCAGTTCAGAAAAGATCTACCGAGTGTCAATCAATTCTCCACTCAGATTTCTTGTAGACCCTTTTGTGTTCGTTCTCTGTATTATTTTGGTGGTAACTGTCTAGAGCTTGTCGGTGTGCATAATGCAAGCTCTTAGAACACGACAAGAGGTAACAGATATAGGACTTTATTCTGATTGACTCACAAGGGTGCGAAATCCACAAACGGGGAGAAATCCTTCGATGGTCGGCAACCATCGAAGGATTTCTCCAGCAGTTGCAGTTCAGAGACACCTATATGGTGTCTCTAAACTGCGGGCGCCCTGTCCGGTGATGTCAGGTGATTGCCCACCGCACCCATGTCATGGCTTCATTAGCATGAGAATGCCCGGCATTCTCAAGGGAACTCCGATGAAATACTGGGCGTTCCCATTTGATAATGGGGCTGCCCGATGCCCCCCGCCCTTCTCTGCCCTCCGCCCTCTGTGTAGGGTGCATGCACCCGGCAAACAGAATGTTTGCCATGGCTGCACGCACCCTGCGTCTGCACATGCGCAGAAATGTGTCTGGACACCATCGGTCCTTCGTGTAAAAGCAAGGAGGACCCAATCAATTAGAATAAGGTCCATACTGTAAGTCACTTGATGATTATTTGATATTAATATTAAAGGGAACAAAAAGGCAATGTAAATGCTATTCAAAATGTTAGTATATAATCTAAAAGTCCACTGAATACAAATTTTTAGTTGGTTTTGAATATTCATTGGCTTATAACAGCCTTCAGGTCATTAATGGTTCTTGGTGTATGTTTGCAGACCTCAGGTTTCAGATGGCCCCGTTGGCTGTGTAGAGTCCTTTCATGAAGCTGATGAGGATGGTTTCCTGCAGAGTTATGAAAACTCTGCTTGTTAATGTAGCCAGACAAATGAAATTGCAGAGATAAAGCTGGAAATGACCCACCAAGTAAAGCGAAACTTGACTACAAATGTGTTTTACGAGTGAAGGCCACATCTGGATTATATCATATTCAAAACCAATTTGAAAACAAACTATATTATATACAATTTTATAGATTATGTACTAAAATGTTAAATAGCATTTACCATACTCCTTTATTAACCTTAAAATCACCCTACATAAGTACGTTGAGTATTGCTGGCTCTTTGATTTTATTTTCAATCAAAAGTACGCCCATACTGACACTGAGGGAGGAGTAATGGACGGAGGCAAAGTCAGCTGTGGCGAAAGCCACAAATGCTCTCCGTACTCAACAGATACAACTCTATATACTACACAGAGCATATATATCTGCGACGACACTGTCTAAGTTCGCTGGCAGAGCATCTGACACTTGTCCGAAGTGTGGCCTTCACCCAGGTACTCTTATTCACCTGCTTTGGGAATGCCAGGTGGTGGCAGAATTTTGGGGCAGAGTTATACAAACTATTGCCGATACTGGCTTCTCGAAGGAAGATCTTACCGTTAAGTGCTGTATATTAGGTATAGGGGGCAATAGAACTCTGGGTAATAAAAGATTGTACATAAATAACCTCTGCTCGCTGGCGAAGGTATTAATAGGGAGAATTTGGATGTCTAATAAAGGTCCCGACTTTAATAAATGGACAGCACTTGTCAACTATACCTATAGACAAGAAAAACTTATATACATCAGACGAAATACACTGGCTAAATTCGACCTGATCTGGCATTACTGGGTAAAATCCACCGCCTTCCAGGCCACAAACCTCGATAAATAGGAAATAGACACGAGGGTCAATATTACATTTAGACATATTTAGTAACCTGTTTGGTTGTTATTTGGTTGTTATTTATGGCTATACAGGCCGGGATAGACATCAAAACTATGTATATAAAACGGCAATGGCTGACTAGAAGGTTTTTGATGACACATGGAGATTTAAGCACTAAGTAAATTTTGTCACTTCTTTTCCTTTTTTTTTTCTTTTTTTTCTCTCATTTTTCTTTTTCTCATGGTCACACAACACTGATAAATAAAGAGTTGTACACTTGAGAGTGATTTAATATAAACATGGACACTTTAGCAATTTTACGATGTTGTTCATACGATAATACAAGATATGGATAAAAACTCACACACGTTATAGTATATCCCTAGACACGATGATGCAATCATAAAACTATTCACATAGATGTGATAAGCAAATACTCCTGGAAACTGGAAGGATTTTATTAATATCCAGGGACAGACTAGGAATCACGCCAAGCATACACTCCATTTTCAATTGATAGATGTAGTCCTTCTACTTTGCCCCCTATAGGGGTAGTGGACCCGGGCCCTCTAAGGGAAACTAAAGCAGGGTCTATCCTTAACCCGCTCCCTAAGTAAGCACGGGGTATCCTCTATATGACTTAGCCCCAAATAAATATGGGCAAAATGCCCTTCTTCCACGCCAGGTATCAAGAAAGATTGCCAAAAGTATGTAAGCCACAACAGATGTCTCGGCCCTATCTTCATATAATTCCTTGTTTATCTTCGGCCAGTTGAACAGCGCAGTCAGTAGACAGAGATTATGATGTGATATATTACTGTACCACAGTATTTTCTTATGATTATGATTTGTATGTATATGGAAATTGAAATAAAGATTTAAAGTACAAAAAAAAAGTTCGCCCATACTGGAGATCGAACATGCTGGATTGTATCATTACCAGTGGCGTTTTTTACCTATGGGTGCAGGGCTGCAGCCCCCCCAGGTAAAATCCACCACTATAGTGAAGCCAGATGCAGTCTGTGACACTGCACTGGCTTCACTGTGACTGGCAGTGACTTCCTATTGGAAGTCCCTCTGCCGGCTGCCACAACATTGGGAGGTGTGCCTTTATTATTTATGCAAAAATGTCCTATTATCTTGAAAGTGCAATCAACACTTTAATTGCCCTTTTTGAGTTACCCAGTTGTCAGACTAGAAGCCATATCGAAAAATCAAACTCTATGTTTGAGGAAAGCTGCTCATGCAATATGTATTATGTAGGTCGCACCATTAGACCTCTCAAGGTCAGAGTTTTAGAACATAGGAGGAACATCCTAAAGAAATGTACAAACCATAGTGTCCCCCGACACTTTGCGGAGGCTCACGCTAGTGACCCTTCAAGTTTAAAAGTGGTAGGCCTGGAACATATAGCCACAACTAGTCGGGGAGGAGATCGATTCAGGAACCTGTGCCGACAGGAAGCAGCCTGGATTTTGAAGTTACAAACACTAAAACCGCTTGGTTTAAATGAAACTATAGATCTCGAATTTCTTTAAAATCGCAGTATCTCCATGCCCCCAATCCTTGTACTATCAACCACTATCGGATCCACGATAGACTCCTAGATCAACTGTGCATTGGACTTTGCTCCCTCTTTGTCCCTTCTCTTCCTTTACTCTGGTTATTTCCCCCCCCCCCCCCCCCCCCCTTCTCGGATACTTGCACTATAATCATAATTTGTATACTCTCGGGTATTTCCTGATCCATTACATTCATTCCGATGTGTATATAACAACTAGATGTGTATTTGTGATAAATACACGTCCGGGATATGCTACTCCCTAAGTGATCTCACGGTTAATGTGGTATCACACTCTATATCTAACATCTGCTGAAAACCAATGTCTATAACTCTGTAGAAAATAGAGATATGTATACCTTTAAATTGTTTAAAGTGTTTAAATCCTGTAGATTCCCATTTATTCTTTCCTTCTCCCAAAGATAGTAATTGCTCTGATGTATTAGACACAGAGTATTAATCCCTAGATTAAGAATTAGTGCTACTATATGGATGTCGACACTGAATCCCCGTGTCCACTCCTGCTATGTCGACAGAAATAGGTCCGGCTTAAATTGCCAATTCCTGAATTAGAAGTCTCCCTACTAGAAGTAACGTAAGATGAGTCCAATAAAATATTAGATCATGCTCATATATATGTATAATAAATAATAAAGAATAAAGGTACTTATATACCATTTGCAGCACAAGCCATTTAATAGCAACCTGTGGTGATTTCTAACAAATCAACCGTGCCCATATGCCTGAGGGTGCAAAAATAAAAATAAAATATAAATAAATATCTAAAAAGACTACACTAGGTGGTAACATACTAGTGCATCATTATGGGTGCACGTATTTTATAAATCGATCACTATAAACTGATGAATTGCACCCACACGCATGAGGGTGCGATTGTATGTTGATAACTAAAAATAGGAATGCTTACTTAATAAAATGAATTACTGTACTAGTCTGTCAGTATAATAATATGTATGGATTTTGATTATGTTAAAATTCTTCTTAAAGTTATATGACTTTATTGTATTACGATCATGGCATACCATTGCTACTTTCTGTAGCAAAGTTAGTACAACAGCATGGACAATGTTAACGAGCTATACACCTGCAGACAATTAGCCAACAGGTATAAGAACAGCCCCCAGCATGGAACTCCTCATTCCTGAATTGAAAAAGCCACCTGAGCGTGGCGAAACTAGTTTTCTTGAGGAGTCACTTACTGAACACTGCAGCCTAGGACCCGACGGGCACATCACTGCCGCTGTGCTTTTTGACCGACACTAACCTACGGCCTCCAAGTCACGTTCACTTATAAAGGACCTGATCCTCGCAAGAGGGTATCTTCCACTACTGTGACACTGACCACTGCAGCCGTCCGCAGACATCAGAAGCGGTGCGGCAGACGCAGACAATAGAAGCGGCACGATAGACGCCGGTAATTTACCAACTGAGGCGCAAGCCTGTTTCCGGGTCTCTAATCACGCTGCCCTACAAGGACCTGATCCCCGCAAGTGGGTACCTTCATCCACTGTGATACACATCACCCCAGCCGACCGCAAACAACAGAGGCGGCGCGGCAGACGCCGGCAACAGAGGTGGTACGGCAGACGCCGGCGGATTACAACTGAGGCGCAAGCCTATTTCCAGTGGAAAGGTAAAACCAGGGGATGCTGTAGTGACAACTATTCAGCCCTGTCTAACACAAGATTTGAAGTGTCACTCTTGCGTGAATAAGTGCTATTTACAACACAGGTGCCACTAACAACTATCAGGCATCCAAATAGTGAGCGGCAAGAGGTGATTAACCCGTCTCGTTCTGCACATTATTATACAGCTCTTCCTATTATAACTCTGGAGAGGTCTGAACCCGTGATGGGACTATAAATATTGGCCCCTACACCATCCAATCAGGACTTGGTAAATATTTGCTGCAGTTCAGTTTTTATATCCATTTTTTCATTTTTATTATTTTTCTCAATTTTTAGAATATCTCTATACAAGAATATACATTTTTATTCTGTTTGCATGCATGCATACTATTCGTCATATGTAATCTGTGTTTTGTGTATTGTATCTATGTGTATATCGATTAAATCTTTTTAGTGTACAGAAGGCGCCCACTGGCTCTCTTTTCTTTGTAAGCACTCTTGTTAGGGCGGCATCCCTATACCAGAGGGCAGCATTCTGTACCACACAGCACACGTGCCCCTAGCGCTCAAGAAAACCCCAATTGATGTTTGAGGAAAGATCTGCATAAATTGAAAGTAACATAATGGGTAAATTCTATCTATATACATGACCCTAAGGATCTGAGAGGATGTTTTAGTGCTCCTAGGAATCCATGTAATGTAATCATATTATAAACATGTATATGCATGAAAAACCAAACAAAGTTTAATAGAATTAGTTCCAAATCTGTTACAGTAGGGAATTTTTATATCTTTTTATAACCCATTTTTAAAACTGAAGGCTAAAAGGACATAAATAATTGTTAAAATAGTATAATGCTTTCCGGTACATATCTTACATGGGGGTAGATGTATTAACCAGAATTAAGTGCATATGCTGCACTTAACGCTAGTTAACTGGTGGGATAACGTATTTTGAAATAAATGATCAGTGCACCTAATGTGCGCTAGGGACAGCCCGCCGGCTTTACCCTTCAATCCCCCCAGCAATTAAGTGGCGGGGGCAATGTATTTACAGCCTCCTAGGCATACATCACCGGTACTTGTTTCCTATCTGGGCGCCCGCTAAGTTAATTGCGCACCATGCTATTTTCCGTAGAGAAATCGGATCGCATCGCATCGTACACATACACGATATTGAACGATGCGATGCGATGCGATCCGATTCGATTTCCCATAGGAAACAATGTTAAATGGCTCAATTTAGCCAAATTATCATTGGAACAATAGTAAATGGGCCAAAAACACCCCTGAACATTGAAATGTCCCCCCAAAAGTAGTTGACGCCACCCCGCCATGAACGTGAACCCGAAGCGTGGCGAGCGCAGCGAGCCCGCGAGGGGCGGCGGTACGCGTCCTCCGACCTTTTCATGCCCTACTATCCACGTCGGCGTGGAGTGAGAATAGAATAGTGTGGCGAGCGCAGCGAGCCACCGAGCCCGAAGCGTGGCGAGCGCAGCGAGCCCCGCGAGGGGACGCGGATACCTTCACAGGTAAACGCGTCCCTTCGCGGGCTTCCCAGGTGTCCGCGTCGCCATGGACACCTGGGAAGCCCGCGAGGGGACGCGTATAACTGTGAAGGTATCCGCGTCCCCTCGCGGGGCTCGCTGCGCTCGCCACGCTTCGGGCTCGGTGGCTCGCTGCGCTCGCCACACTATTCTATTCTCACTCCACGCCCTAGTGGATAGTAGGGCATGAAAAGGTCGGAGGACGCGTACCGCTGCCCCTCGCGGGCTCGCTGCGCTCGCCACGCTTCGGGTTCACGTTGATGGCGGGGTGGCGTCAACTACTTTTGGGGAGACATTTCAATGTTCAGGGGTGTTTTTGGCCCATTTACTATTGTTCCTATGAGAATTTGGCTAAATTGAGCCATTTCACATTGTTTCCTATGGGAAATCGAATCGGATCGCATCGCATCGCATCGTTCAATATCGTGTATGTGTACGATGCGATGCGATCCGATTTCATTACGGTGCCGTACGTAGAAAACCTGGGCGCCCAGATAGGAAACAAGTACCACATCACCTGTTAAGCCGCTCCGCTCGCTTCGCCAGCCCAGCGCTATTGTTGTCATATTCCACTGCAGGGACAATGCTAGCTCTTCTGCTGGCTCCTGGCTGCAATAATAGCGTGACCTTGCGCTTGCTTAGAGAGCCACCCTGGAGAGAGAGGTTTTTTTTTTTAAATTGCATGTGCAGCACTGATGGTGGCACCAGTAAGGAGAACAGTGGATGCAGGACATGATGGTTCTCTTTATCGGGTGCAGGGGGGATTATACATTGTGGTGATATGGATGCCCGCTTCTCCTCATTATTTAGGAGACCCGGGACCCATTTTCAAATGTTAAGGGCATATTTATCTTTTGCAGTCCAATTTTTTTTTTTTGCAATTCAAACAGTCTGGTTTAAATGTTTACATTAATTGTAATTTATTGATTTTTTTAAATAAAAAAATGGTCTACATTGAATGTTGAACAATGTTAATGTTCTTATTTTAAAGTGGCTCACCATTGGATCTGCTACTAGCGCTAGGGCTGTTGTGCCTGACTAGACGTTGGACTTAAAAGAGTTAACACATCTTCCCCATAGTGAGGTTTTATCAAAGAATACAGTTTAAAAAGTCATGGAATCATTTCAGAAATGTAGTTTTTGGAATACAGGACCAAAGTATTAACCCAACATGTGATAAAGTTGGGAGTGATAAAGAGCAATAAAGCACCAGCCAATCAGCTCCTAACTGCCATGATACAGGCTGGGTTTGAATAATGACATTTGAGGGCTGATTGGCTGGTACTTTATCACTCTGTATCACTCTCCATTTTATAATTTGTTATGGCTTAATACATTGGGCCCACAGTATGCTACGAAACATTGTCCTCCTTCTAGCTTTCCCCCAGATGGTTGATTATTTTATACATTTGTGTTCTAATTTTTTTTTATTCAATCTTTAAATTAGAGATGTGCAGGTTCTGATTTACTCTGATTTCAAAGCAGGATCTTATTGGCTATTCCAAATCACATGACATTTGTTGACAGTTGATAGCCAATAAGATCCTGCTTTGAAATCATAGTAAATCGGAGTAAATCAGAGCCTGCACATATCTACTTTAAATCACATTTGTTTTTAAAATTCACATTTTAGGTAGGTTTGGTCAACATTTATGCAGGGAAATGTTAGGCTTATAGTATGTTGGCAGGGGCTGAATTTTCAGTTAAGTAACATACTGCACAGTACTATCACAAATCACAGTGGGCAGGATGTATTATAGTGTGACTGGTCATGCAGGACGTCAGTCGAACGAAGAGGTGTTTTATTTTATTTTTTTATAAAGGGACAGTCATTTACAAATCAAAACCATGCCTTGTAAATGACTGCCTCTTTAAAAAGAATCCACATTATTTATTAAACACAGCATTGAAATAAAAATTGTATGCAGGGATATCACAGGTTGCAAAGAGTTGGAGGAACAAGCAGAATGTGGATTAGTAAAAAGATCCAGATAAATAGTCCATAAAAAATAAATCTGCAACGTGTTTGTAAGGATAGGAAACCCAAATTTCTCTGAACATATATGCAGTAAAGGACATGGATATCTGTCATTATCTAACACAGTGGTTCCCAACCTTTTTTATCTCTCGTACCCCTTAATTAGACTTTTCATTTATGAGTACCCCCTTCTCTCAATTTGAAATATCCCCAGTACTTACGGGTGGAGTGGAAGTGAGCGGTATGTGTGTAATAATGCGTGTCCTTATATTAAGGAGTAGCGAAGGAGTAGTGAAGGAGTAGTGTGTGGTCATGGAATCCTGTCCCTCCGTGTCTGGCCGCTTGCTGCGTATTGTCATTGGGGTTCCCACTAATGCCTGTAGGATTAATGCCACTGCTTTCTCCACACCCGACATGGGGCAGATGACCGCTGATGTCTGATGGCAGCGTGGGTAGCTCCCAGTGGATTGCTGGTCAGGCAAAATCATGAGGAGACGCTGATGACGCTGCAGACAGAACCAGAAGTGACACAACATGGTTCGTCTCCATGGCAATGGGAGTCTTCTTCCACCATCGAAATACTTTCTCTTCTTCCGCCATTACCAATTTTATTTTCAAGTACCCCTAACTGGTCTGCAGAGTACCCCTAGGGGTACTAGTACCCCAGGTTGGGAACCACTGATCTAACAGATACATTTGTTAGAGCAAAGGAACATGAATATTATACACTGAGACCTCTTATGCTCCAGAAAAGCATAATACAAGTTGAGTAGTATCCCTTATCCGAAATGCCCGGGACCACGAGCAGTTTGGAAAAGGTAATTTTTAGGTTTTTGGAATAATTTTTTTTCCATACTTACCTGGTCCCTCTTTAGCAGCATCTCCGGTCCCAGAAGTGCATTGCAAGAGTGTGTGACATCGCTGATGGGACCGCACACTCATGCAATGCACCCCTGGGGCCAGAGATGCCGCTGAAGAGGATCCCGGAGGCCGCTGTGGACATCGGAGGATGAGGTAAGTATGGAATTTGGAATACACGGATAAGGGAGACCCGACCTGTACTTGTGAGCTAGTGAACAGTATCATTCTGTTATAGTGTGTGCATTTAAATCCTTAAAAAGTACTTTAATCCTTATTGGAATATTTACACTATGGTATACATTATTTCCAATATGAAATTGTACATATAATAAAAATGGCTTTAAAAAATAAATAGTGGCCAATTCATCAAGTCAGAAATTCTTATATTCAGAATACACTTCTCCAAAAAGTTTCTAAAATAATATTTTATTTACTCGCCTGATCTCTTCTTTGATTACAATGTAGTGATACTCAAGGGTGATTTCTTTTCCTGGTGGTGCTTTCAATCATGCTTCCCCAATACTCTTTAGTCCTAATCATTTACTTCCTTCAAGACTTTCTTTAAAAATGAATATTGACTGAAACTGTGAAGATATTGAAAACATATTTGGTACTTGTTTCCTAGCAGGGTGCCCACTACGTAAATAGCTTAGTGTGCTATTCAGCGTAGGGAAATTGCATCGCATCGCATTGTAAAAACGTACCATGTGATGCGACACGATACGATTTTCCATAGTAATTTATTCACTGCTCTCTGCCAGTCAATAAATTACATACATCGTACACGATATAAAATCGGATGCGATAGTATACGATTTTGTGCTTTTTGTATGTGATGCGATACGATGACTATCATTAAAATGACATAAAGGGGGAAATTTACTAAAGGAAATTTGTAAAAAATAGGTGTATTTGTATCCAGAAATAAACTTATTTTTGACATTTACTATCCCGAAAATACGGCAATTCGTATCCGTATTGATAGCATATCAACACGAATACGAATTGCCATATTTTCGGGATAGTAAATGTCAAAAATGAGTGTATTTCTGGATACAAATACACCTATATTTTTTTTACAAATTTCCTTTAGTAAATTTCCCCCAAAATGTCATTTTGTGTTGTTATAAGTTTACAGGGTATTTGTACATTAAAAATGACATATAATGTCATTTTGTACTGTGATTTTGAAGCCCCCCACTCCACACCCACAATATCCATGCTACCCCTAAGCATACAGTCACCTCCCCACTATCCACACCACTCTGAAGCGTGGCGAGCGCAGGTGGTAGAACGCGAGGGGTGGTGGTGGAACGCGTCCTCCGACCTTTTCATACCCCCACTATCCACGTCGGCGTGGAGTTGATATTACATAGTGTGGCGAGCGCAGCGAGCCACCGAGCCCGAAGCGTGGTGAGCGCAGCGAGCCCCGCAAGGGCCCCTCATGTGGCTCACTGCACTCGCCACGCTTCGGGCTCGGTGCACTCGCCACGCTTCGGGCTCAAGGGCCCCTCATGTGGCTCACTGCACTCGCCACGCTTCGGGCTCGGTGGCTCGCTGCGCTCGCCACACTATATAGAATCAACTCCACGCCGTCATGGATAGTGGGGGTATGAAAAGGTCGGAGGACGCATTACGCCGCCCCTCATGAGCTCGCTGCGCTCACCATGATTCGGGGTGGCGTGGATAGTGATGGTGTTTTATGAACCCCTGCAAAATCATGCAACTGACACAGTAATGATGACTTCAATAAGAAGAAGAATTTAGTTAATTAAGTAAGAATCAATGAAATAACACATAATACAAACAAATCATTAAACATGAAAGATTAATTAATAAGATGTCCTCATAATCAAATAATTTAATTGTCCTTTGGTAACAGTGTCAAGGCTGGTGAAATACGGGTGAAAGGGTCATCCCCACCAAAAGTTTTACGCCACATGAATTCCTCCAGGTAAGACTGTAACATGTGCCTGGTGGTGCCCCAATGACGTTTATTGCGCCATCTACACGCGCCCCACATCCTTTGGATGTTTTGCGTATGGACCCCCGTTGATGGGTCTATAAAATTGTACCTGTGGTCGTATCGGGCCAATTGCAGCTGCTGTGTGCTGTACGCCCTCCAACAGTCCAGGTATATTGTCATCCCAGGCTCCACATTGTCGATGATGGCCGACATTAATGTGCTGGCATCACGGGTGGCCACCTTCATCAGGAAACACTGCCCTGTTTCCCAGCAGATTACCCCAAATACCCACTGCTGGAGTAACATGCGGCCTACATTTGATTGCCTCCTTACGAATAAGGTCTCGTCCACCTCCACTATCCGGTCTGGACCACCGATACGGCGCTACAGATGCGCCAGTAGATCCAGCAGGAAGGCCTCCCGCATCAACTTGTTGTAGAGTACTGTACTCTTCTTTGACATATCCAGCCGCTGCTGGCAGTACTCCACCGAGGTCATCTCCTGAGCCCAGGAGTAGTTGAACCTCACCAATGTGAGGAAGGGTAAGCGGCACCCAGGGAAAAAGAGTGCCACTCGAAGGCTTGCCTTTAGCCTTGAGGCTCAGCTGCATAGTATGCCCATTGGCACAATTCGCCGTTACCGGCAAAAGATGATGACGCTGAAAGAATTCTATTGCCTCAACCTCCGTCTTTGGCAAAGAAAACAGATTCAGCGCAGATGCCATTTCAGCCGAAATAAGCAAATCACCAGTCGAAATAACCAAAATACCAGGAATAAATCACTAGCTCACAAATGCACACCCTCTCCTCTCACAAAATCACCTCATAGTGATTTCTGTGAGGATGTGACAAGGGGCGGGATTTCCAGTGAGCCAGAGATCGAGGGGCAGTGAGCAGGAACGAGAGTGACTGAACTCGCATTGCATCGCACGTATCGCATGTCACTATATAGCGGCATGCGCTGCCATGCGATTTCACTACATTAGCGTACGTAGAAAATCTTGGCGCCGTGCTAGAAAACAAGTACTTTTTTTTTTTTCATTAAACTAGAGGCCTACTCATGGGGTGAAATTTAATAGGATGAGAGATTCAGAAAGTGAGAGATTTGATAAGAAAACCCCAGGTTTTTTTAAAGCAGCAATCATTTACACTGCAATATCCAAACTGGTTTTGTTGTGTAAATGATTGCCGCTTTAAAAAAACCTGGAGATTTCTTACCAAATCTCTCTTTCTGAATCTCTCATCCTATTAAATTTCCCCCATTGAATTAACTAGTAATCAATAAGAACTGACATTTTAAATTCACATTGTTAAATAATGCAACCCTACTTTAAACATATTGTGGGAAATTTACTAAGCCAAAATCGTAAAAAATAGGTGTATTCATATACAGAAATACATCTATTTTTTACACATTCATATTTTCGGGATTTACTATCCTGAAAATATGCCAATTTGTATTCGTATTGATGGCACATTCGTATTTGTATTTACAAATACAAATGAATACACCATTGATAGAATACAAATAGAATGGTGATTCTTAATTTACTAAGCGGCCATATTAATATACGGGCATTATTTATTGGCAAACTGCGGATAATTGCCGGCTAAATACACCAGGAAAATAGACTTTATTTTCCTGGCGTATTTGGCTTTAGTCTGCACAGATCGGTCAGATCCGTGCAGGCTTCAATTTAAAAAAAAAGGGGGTCAAAAAATAAATAAATAAATAAAAAACGGTGTGGGGTCCCCACCTCCCTCGGCCGTAACCAGCACAGGCTCAAAGAGCTGGGGCTGGTTTTAAAAAATCAGGAAACCAATGAAATAGTGCTTCGCTGACTTTTAAAAACCAGCCCCAGGCTCCAGGGCCGGGGCTGGTTCCCAAAATACGGGGGACAAAATTAATAGGGGTCCCCCGTATTTTAAGAACCAGCCCCAGGCCCAACCAGAGAGATGATTGCTATGTGCAACATCACCTCTCTTTTTAGAAGCTTTAATAAATGTGCACCAAAGTGTCCTGATTTGACCACAGTGTTGTTTGACAGCTGACAATCATAGCATAGTTTTTATGCACTGTTATATTTGTGGGAGCTTCACCACTTTGATGCACTTTAATGTTGGCCTTTGAGATCCTTCCACGCCATTGGATGCTTGGTAAGTGGATAGATTAAATAACAGAACACTGGCCGAGGATGCAGTGACTATTGAGTCTCTTCGCATGCAGTGGTCGTGGTGTATCAAGCTCATAAAGCTGATGGGAGAGCAGCAGTGACATAGGAATTGGTAATCCCAAATCCTTTGCAATGTTACCAGCTATTGTTATACAACTGGTCCTGTGAGATATTACACTATCAACTTCTACTGAGCGCAAAATAGGAAATCTGCTGTATATATTTATGCATTATACCCACCAATCTCTTTCACATTGTTATTCTTACTAAATATATTCAATCTCCAGCCACAGGAACATCATGTATTTGTATTATGCATTACATTCTGATATGATTTTGTGTAGCTGTTTCATAGAATGTTTTACAATACACTTTCAGTCAAATTGCTCTAAACATTCAGCCTAATGCATTCTGTACTGTTCAAACAAAATACTTGTAAGAAGAATACATTCAATCAATGTGTTCTGTGACATGATAAACTATTATAGCAAATGTTGCATCTTGTATATCGCAAATATAAAAGCAAATTATTTTGCACTCCTAATGGGGCATACACACGGGGTGACACTGGTGAGTGATCTGAGCGATGTAGATCACTCAGCAAGATCGCTCAGCGCATAAAGCTACACAGCTATGTGTCAGCGCTGTGTGCTGAGCAATCTGTCAGGGACAGGGTTCTCCGGTGAGAACCCTGGCCCTGACCAAGGATTAACTAGATCTATCCAGCATGCTGAATATTAATCACTGTGCAAAAGCAATGTAGGGGCATTTTCTAAGCGAACTAGAACCTTATTCTGGTCCGTTCCTAGGTCCGCGTGCATTCGCACTGGTCCGATGTTTGTGCTTTGCTCATTTCTGTGCATGTGCTGGGAAGCGTGAGCCCACAGCGAACTTACGGTTGCGTGCACCAATCCATGCGGGCAGAGGTGGCCCATTAGCAGGCTGGCTATTAGCATATGGGAACACCCAGCGTTTAACGGCCATTCCCATGAGAACGCTAGGTGTTCTCATGCTAATGCGCCCATGATGGACATGCAGGGGGGGCGGGCAGCTGACACAGGATGTCAGCTCTCCGCCCACTTCCCCCCGAGCATACATGCATATGTAAGGTTGCTCAGTGCTCAGAGTTTCACACTGACATGTGAATGGATGTTTATGTAAAACATCTATTCTCAGCCAGTGTGAACGTATGGTCCTTGCAAATGGTGGACCGTCGTACCATCATTCACAAGGTGGGATCTGGTTCACTCGCAAGGATGCAAATTCGCATCAGAGAGAATGAACAAGAATAACCCCCCTAATCAGATCGCTTAGAAAATGCCCTGAAATTGCCCCGTGTAGGCCCCATTAGTGAGAATGTTTGCAAAACATCTGTTGTTCTTGCACCACTAATAGGTACATGGTTTTCCATCATTTTGATCTCTTCTCACCCCTTTATATAGCAGTGGTCAGGGAACTCGGTCCTCATTACCCCACACAGTGCATGTTTTGCAGGTCTCCTCACAGAATCACAAGTGAAATAATTAACTATAAAATGTGTCTGTGAGTAATGAGTACACCTGTGCACCTGCTGGGTTACCAGCAAAACATGCACTGTGTGGAGTAATGAGGACCGAGTTCCCTGACCACTCTTATATAGTGATAGCATATATTGAGATAAAAGTAAACCCTACTACCTACAGTGTATGTCCAATAATAAGAGTTGAGACATCATAAATACCATTTGTTTAAATTCAGATGCAGCTCTTCACTGTCTAAAATTACATTTGGCATGTTTTTTTTTTTTTTTTACCAAACTGTATTTTAAAAATGTTCATAACAGCAATATTATTATTATTGTTAGTAGTATGAAGGTCACAACTAAAGGTGTGCAAGTGGTGCAACTGCCCAGGGTGTAGGGCATGGAGGGAAACACCATCAATGCCAAGGATGCACCTATATTTGGCTAGCATGATTGAGACTTGAGAGCTGCCCAAAAGCCACCTGGTGCACCCTTACAATGTGCATGGCAATTAGGGGTCTATTCATGAAGCCGTAAAAAAGCGTGGAGAAGTTGCCAGCGGCAACCAATCTACCGCTACGTATAATTTTATAGAATGCACTTGATAAATGTTACCTCAGAGCTGAATGGTTGCCAAAGACAACTACCCCACTGGCTCTCTTCTCCACCCTCTAAATTCCTGGGGATGGGTCACAGAGTCGACAAGAGAAAGGTCCACATGCATTGGGTAGACCACTGAAGGTCAACATGCATCAAGGTCGACACACTTGAAGGTTGACCTGGGGTTAGGTTGACGGGGTAATTAGGTCGACACATGCATTAGGTCAACATGGACTAGATCGACAGTCAAAAGGTCGACATGGTTTTTTTTTCACTTTTTATCCCGAATGTCAACACAGTCAACATGGGCACTAAAAAAGTGCATTGCGTCCCCTGGCATGGCTTGGCACACTATTTTGTTCTACCACCATGCCCTAGTGGATGGTATGGCATGAAATACCGCCTGTCGTCACATGTCGGCTCAGAGAAAGTGAAAACCCCCATGTCGACCTATTGGATGTCGATCTAGCCCATGTTGACCTAGTGCATGTATTGACCTAATGACCCTGTGGACCTAACCCCAAGTCGACCTTCAGGTGTGTCGACCTTGATGCATGTCGACCTTCCGTAGTCGACCCAAATGCATGTCGACATTCCTGTTGTGGACCTAGTGACCATATCCCAAATTCCTGTTGCCAGTCCCCTTTTAATAACATTTTTATGTGATATGTGGAGAGGATCAAATTTGCCCAAGGAGCCTTAAGCTGCATGCACTGTCCCATCTGTCTGGTGGGTTCGAAAATCTGGTAATGGACAAAAAATGATTATCTGAACTCATTTGTTTGATCATATTGATTTAACTAAATTGTCTGAATCGCCATTGTATGTTCTGCCGCATTTAGAGACAGATTTCTTATGAAGACGCCCAAAGCAACCAATCAAAACCCATTTCTTATTTATTTAGCACCTTCTAGAAGATTTTGTGATTTACCAGCCTTATTGTCCTGACGACGGGGGCTTGACCCCCGAAATGTAGACAGGCTTTT
This sequence comes from Crinia signifera, assembly GCF_055691185.1. Taxonomy (NCBI): domain Eukaryota; kingdom Metazoa; phylum Chordata; class Amphibia; order Anura; family Myobatrachidae; genus Crinia; species Crinia signifera. Next base: position 57,106,745 of record NC_139226.1, read on the forward strand.
TGCACTGTATGGATTAAATTGGTCCACTTTTCTTCACCTAAGAAGCCTCAGAGTGCCTTTGTTTCTCCACTGTCCACCTTCTAGAAGATAATAGATAGTGGGGCAGATGTATTAAGCTTTAACAAGAGATAAATGCAAGGGTGATAAGGAGAGATAAACATCCAGCCAATCACCTGCTAACTGCCATGTCACAGGCTGTGTTTGAAAAAAGTCAGTAAGGAGCTGATTGGCTGGACGTTTATCTCTCTTTATCACCCTTCCATTTATCTCTTGTTAAGGCTTAATACATCTGCCCCATAATCTGCTTTTTTTGCCCTTAGCAACATCCCAGCTGACAAAAAAATTGGTACTTGTTTCCTAGCACGGCCACAACGATCATGATCGTGGGCATCGTGAGGAAAAATCGGGGGCATCGCGGGCATCGCGGGCATTGCAAGCACTAAAAAAATCGGGTGCGATGGTCGCGACGCAATGCCCGCGATTTCCCCATAGGGAACAATTTTAAATGCCTCAATTTAGCCGCGATGCCCCCGATTTCCCATAGGAAACAATGGTAAATGGGTCAATTTACCCAAATCATCATAGGGAACAATGTTAAATGGGCCATAAACCCCCCAAAACACCCCTGAACAGTGAAATGTCCCCCCAAAAGTATTTTACGCCACCCCACGATCAACGCGAACCCGAAGCGTGGCGAGCGCAGCGAGCCCGCGAGGGGCGGCGGTACGCGTCCTCCGACCTTTTCATACCCCCACTATCCACTAGGGCGTGGAGTTGAGAATAGAATAGTGTGGCGAGCGCAGCGAGCCACCGAGCCCGAAGCGCGGCGAGCGCAGCGAGCCCCGCGAGGGGACGCGGATACCTGTGAAGCCCGCCAAGGGACGCGTTTACCTGTGAAGGTATCCGCGTCCCCTCGCGGGGCTCGCTGCGCTCGCCACACTATTCTATTCTCAACTCCACGCCGACGTGGATAGTGGGGGTATGAAAAGGTCGGAGGACGCGTACCGCCGCCCCTCGCGGGCTCGCTGCGCTCGCCACGCTTCGGGTTCGCGTTGATCGTGGGGTGGCGTAAAGTACTTTTGGGGGGACATTTCACTGTTCTGGGGTGTTTTGGGGGCTTTCTGGCCCATTTACCATTGTTCCCTATGATGATTTGGTGAAATTGATGTATTTAACATTGTTCCCTATGAGAAATCGGGGGCATCGCGGGTACATTGAGCCATTTAACATTGTTTCCTATGGGGAAATCGTGGGCATCGCGTCTGGACCATTTAAGGCTTTTTTAGCCGCATACAACGCGACCGACGCGATTTTGACTATTTTCAATGCATTTCAATGGGAAAATCGGGGGCATCGCTTCGGTCGCGTCGTATACCACTAAAAATGACACACGATGCCCGCGATTGTGGTCGTGCTAGGAAACAAGTACCAAAAAATCTTAGTAAATAAATAGATTGTAGAATCCATTTATCTGGCCACAAAATCCCTGGATCTGGAAATCCATTAATTGTGATTGCTGATGTATGGGGCCCATTAGTCATTATGACATATACATCCAAAAACGCATTTAGCAAGGCTAACTAGTAAATATTTGTTGGGACCTCCAATCTAGTTCTCACTGATATCTACCAATTACCTTCCAATAACCTACTCTCTACTTAGATCAGCTTCATCATCGTAACTGTTTTGGACTCCTTTCAAGTAACTGGCTGATGTCAACATTAACTGGAAGTCTAGCCATGCAGAATATTGATTAGTCAAGACCCTTAATTCTATTTATCCAGTCTAAAAATTGAGTTTTGCTGAGACAAAGCAGAACATTCAGTCTGTGTACATAAATCTGATCATTAGGCATGGAGTTGATGATTGATCTTCTTAGATGACGCTAATCTATAAAAAAGGAAGAAAAAATAATCATCCCTTTCTCAGAACTGACAGACTAAATTGATGAAACTCAGCTACTTTGTACCAACACAAACTTCTAAAGTTATATTTTCATTACTGTATTTTCATACAAATCGGTCCTATAAGTCTGATTAATTACATAAATGAAGCCAGACCTAGTTAAAATAAGGGTAATTTGCAGTTAGTCAAAGTCATGTCATGCATAGAAATAAGGAAACTATTATACCGTTTCTAAAAGGAACTGTGTGCCATTGACTTAATTAACATCAATTTGTATTTTACAGTTTGCCTACCAAAGGTGGTACCAGTTAAACTTTGCCAACTATGATATATACTAGTTAAAAGCCCATCAAAATGTAGGGAATATAGATTGTAAGCTCCACTGGGGCAGGGACTGATGTGAATGTTCAAATATTCTCTGTAAAGCGCTGCGGAATATGTATGCGCTTTATAAGAAACTGTTAAATAATAAATGTCCTTCCCACTTTGAGCTGTGACAGGTTTTACTTTCACTTTGAGCTGTGACAGTTTTTTAGCCCACAAACTCTCCACCCCACCCACAGCTTCTTATCTGCTAAATAATTTGTGGCCTTTAGTGGTCACTGGCAGTACTGCACCTAATAGAGGTGAGGAGTAGTTAGCCTTTTAGATATATAAATACTTATGTGATTTATTAGAGAACCATCCTTGTACATCAACAAAATAGCTATCATATTATATATGTCAACAATGTGAGTTCTACAGTGGAAGGAGTAATGCATCAAGCAACGTAAAGAGGGCAAACGTAGCTAGTGAAGAGGTTGCCCATATCAACCAATCAGATTCAGGGTACATGTTGAGTCTCCCATATGCTTGGGACCAAAAAATCCACAAAAAATGCCGGCATCGCTTACAGTGAATGTTCTTTTTTTGGGTGTAATATTTAACAAAATTTCAATGAATTGACGTGTATGTTTTTGTATTTTTTTTTTACTAAAAGAACAGTCGCTGTGATTGATGCTGGCATTTTTTGCGGATATTTTGAGGATCTTTCACAGCAACAGTGGCACTCAAAGGTTTAAACAAATTTGTGTATACTGAACCATCTGAAAGCAAAGGTGTCACTATCTCAGATGCTCTGTATTTCGGAATATTCTGTACTCAACCTTCAGCATTTATCAAGTAGGTTCTATGAAATGATGGGTAGCAGTTGATTGGTTGCCATGTTCAACTTACCCATTTGGCCATTTTCCATCTTTATACTGCTTGGTATATCTCCCCCAGTGTTACATATACCGAAGGCTGTTGTTACCTTTACATACAATATGGTAGGTTACATTGATAGAGATCACTTGATTTCCTTTATCACATCTGTGGGTTTTATTTACTAAGATGGGAGTTCTATTGAAAATGAGATGTTGCTATGTGCAACCAATCAGACTCTATTATCTCCTAGAAGGTGCTAAATAAGAAGTAGATACTGGTTGGTTGCCCATAATAATATCCCATCTTCAATAAAACTCCACTCTTTGGGAAATAAACCCCTGTGTATGGTTGTTATTTGTGAATTCTTTCTATTGCAAAACAGAGTCCAAAGTAGTTGTTTTATAAAAAAAAAAAAAAATCCATATAAATCACCTTTAATAATCATTTTAATTTGCTCTTACTCAGTAAAATTCACACATATAGTATTTGATTACATACTGCTCAAATACTCTGCAAATATACATATATATCTATATATCTAGAGGGCAGCACAGAGGTTGTAATGGTTAGCATTACTACTTCACAGCAATGAGATCATGGGTTTTATTCCCACCATGGCCCTAACTGTGTGGAGTTTGTATCTTCTCCCCGTGCTTGCGTGGGTTTCCTCCGGGTACTCCGGTTTCCCCCAACAATCCAAAAATATATTGGTAGGTTAATTGGCTCCCAACAAAAATTAACCCTAGAATGTCTGTATGTATGTCTGTGTGATTTTAAGCTCCACTGGGGGCAGGAACTAATGTGAATGCTCAAATATTCTCTGTAAAGTGCTGCGGAATATGTATGCGCTATATAAATAACTGTTAATAAATAACTGTTAATAAATAATATGTATATATATATGTATTTATTTTTTGGAGTGCATAAACCAATATACATATGGTACCACCCAAATCGGTAATTAATACTGTCAAAAAGGACTTCTGGAGAGAATCTTCATATATCCATCATTGGATGTATTCGCAAATGATGTATATTCTTTTATTTCAAAAGGTACCCGACGCGTTTCGTCAAAACGACTTCTTCAGGGGGTAGCACCGATCAAATGAACGTGGCGAAAATATCCAGAATTCAGAAAACACTCTTAACGTTGTAATTTAAAGAATCTAGAGGATCTACAAATAATAGTAGATGTACTCAATTTTTTGGGGTGTTTTTTGATTGTGTATAATTGGGGTAACCTATTCCAAGGTGAGAGACGGTGTCCAAAAAATGATCAGGACACTTTAGGAATATCAGCCTACTCATCCACTAGCTGAGAGTCTATAGATATAGATATATGTGTATGTACACTCGTTATTAATTATTGTATCTCAGTACACTATCACAAACTCTCTCCATAGAAAACTGTAGGCAACAAAACTAAAGCACCTTTTTGACGTTGCAGCCATTTTCGGCATCTGGAAAGCTCATACCTGCATAGAGGTTTCATGTATGAAAGCATGATTACAAATGCTATGGTTGTTTGGAAATGCTAGTAGTTTAAGTAACTAGACATACAAATCCGTTTGAGTAATGTATTATTCTTCATTCCCTTGTCGGTTTTACTGCACATACTGTACAGTATGTATTTTATTTTTTGAAGTGTAATTGTATTATTCTAGTGTAGATTACTAAATCCTGCAACACGAGTCCGCCACCTACTGCTTCTTTCTAGACTGCACTCTTGCACTACAAACGTGTAAAGGGCTTCAGTATATCTTGTACCAATGGCAGCAGATGGAATACATTTTACTAAATCTAAAACAAATTATGACATTAAAGAATCTTATTAATGTAAATGAAATACAAATAACGAGTCTGTACTGTAGCAATTTATTACAGATCTTTGCAGCAATACAAAGGTTTAAAATATGTCAATAGTGTTCAAATAGAGTTTGTCATACAAGCTTCCTAGAATAGATTTACTGACTTTATAGTATATATCATAGTTGGCAATTGACCATAATTTCCTACGACATTATTTATATGTAAAATCTGATTTAAATAAATGTGTTTCTGGAGCTGATTACTCCATGGTCTTATAACCAGCAGTGGCTCCTACCTTATTGTAGGAGGGGTGCAGCATTGGCCACGATCCTAGCACTGCTGCCACAGTGTTCCTCACCTCGGTGCAGACCCGGCGCCTGTATAATGTTGAAGACAGGCATCGGGACCGGCGCATATGTAAAACCCCACCGGCACTAGGCCGGTGCAGTCACTGTGTATAGTGCATCACACTTACTTTCCTCCGGCTAGTCATGGGTAAGGCACAGGTACAGGGGCATAACTAGTACTTTGTGGGCCCCATAGCAAATTCAGGGGTTTTGAAAGTATTATGACAGCCATTATCCCCCCCCTCCCCCCTCATTCAAAGCAGCGTGTGTACCTCTGGCTGCACTCCTTTTCTCCAGTACCTGGCCTCCTCCTCTGATCCCCAGCGTGAGGCCTCCTCCTGCTGGTCCACAGTGCCGGCCTCCTCCTTGTGATCCTCAGCGCTGGGCCTCTTCCCCGTGATGCCCGGTGCGGGCTCCCGGGGTCCCCGGCGTTGGCAGAAGAGGGCTGCATCTCGTGCTCAGGGTTGTGGCACCAGGCTTTCTCCTCATGGCACTGAGCCTCCTCCCCATGAACCCCTGCACGGGGCCTCCTCCGCATGATCCCCGGCACTGGCAGCAGAGGGCTGCATCTCTCTGGCGCTGGGTCTCGTGCTCACGCTCAAGAGAGCTTCACGAACTGAAGGCAAACAAGATGGTGTAAGCAGCCACTGCTGTGCTACTTTATTTTAACAAATAAAAATGAGAATAAAAAAACAACTTTAGGAGGGTGCAGGGGACTGATTCAAAAGAGGAAAAGAACAGAAAGTAGTTGCACAGTTTGGATGCACACCTGTTTTCTTCCTTCCTGTCCTTTCCCCATACCAATGGGTCCAGGGGACTGCCTGCTGGGCCCACGGGCCCCCTCAAGCCACCGGGCCCCATAGCAGGTGCACCCGCTGCACCCTCTGTTGTCACGCTACTGCACAGGTACCAGGGGGTCCCCTGAATAATCAGGAGTTTAATTACAGTTGCATTGTGGGAGTGGACTACAGGTGTCAGTGCAGCGCAGGAAAGAATTGGGCGCCAGGCCATCTCATATAACAGCATAAACAGTTTATTTAACATATAGCAAGGAAGAAGGGATAACTTCTTGAATATTCTCCTCCAGCACACAGCATAACGGTTACATCAGGTCACTTATCACGCCATCTCCTCCAGCACATTAATCGCATTGGTTACTTTCTTAATTGCAGTGGCATAAATATGGCGAACAGCAGTTCATACTTGGGACCAGTAGTGCTGCACATCACAACTTGGGGCAACTTGGGACCAGTAGTGCTACACATCACAGGTTACTGTCTCTCTCATCCATAACAAGGACTCTTGTCAATGGGGGCTACTATGCATGCCACGTGGCTTCAACTACTCACCCAGATACGTCCTCTCCTGAGACTCACACCTGGCACTCTTCTAGGGCACCACCCTCTCACTGGACTCAGTACTGCTGCTCTCACACTGCAATCTCTCTCTCTCTCTGTCAGGTGCCTTGCTGGGACTGGCGGCACTCACCACATGTGCTGTGAGGGGCTGCATTCTCCTCATAATACTGCCTTGGGTGACTGGCATGTCGGAAGTCACTGCCAGTCACAGTGAAGCCAGTGAAGTCTCATAGGGCCTTATTTTGGTTCATTCTTTCTGACAAAATCCTTCTTAGATGGACAAAACCATGTGCACTGCAGGGGGGGCAGATGTAACATGTGCAGAGAGAATTAGATTTGGGTGAGTAATTTTGTTTCTGTGCAGGGAAAATACTGACTGCTTTATTTTTACACTGCAATATAGATCTCACTTTGAAGTAAAACCCCACCCAAATCTAATTCTCTCTGCACAAGTAACACCTGCCCCACCTGCAGTGCACATGGTTTTGCCCATCTAAGAAGGATTTTGTCAGAAAGAATGAACCAAAATAAGGCCCATGGACTGCATCTGACTGCAGCCCATAGGTATAAACCGCCAATGCTTATAACCACTTTTGCTGTCCACTTCTCTTAATGTACCTGCTTTTATTTTGTGTGAAAATATGGGTCTGGTATGACGCACCGACAGTCGGGATCCCGACAGTCATTATCCCGACGTCGGGATCCCGACTGCCTGGCCTCAGACAGTGTGGCCAGCGCAACAAAGCCCCTTGCGGGCACGGTGGCGAGCTACGCTCGCCACCTATTCTATTCTCCCTCTATGGGGGGTCGTGGACCCTCACGAGGGAAAATAGCCGCCGGCCGTCGGGAACCCAGCCGTCGGTGTTTTAACAGTCGGGATCCCGACGTCGGGTTAATGACTGTCAGGATCCCGACTGTCGGGACCCCGTCCGGCACCCGAAAATATTTATTGAAAATTTGCATTTCAATCTAGCATTTGCAGAAGGCTTCGCACGGATACTTGTTTTTGCTCAGCAGAAACTAATTTTACAAAGACAGTAGTGGCATCTAATTAGGGGGCAGATGTATTAAGCCTGGAGAAGAGATAAACTGGATTTAAAGTGGAGATAAAGTGAAAGGAGATCAGCCAATCAGCTGTGTTTGAAAATGACAGTTGGGAGTTGATTGGCTGGTTCGTTATCTCCTTTCACTTTATATCCACTTTATCTCCAGTTTTTCACTTTACCAGGCTTAATACATCTGCCTCACTGTTATTTATAGTTTATATTGTAGACATTGATCCCAAAATATCTTTGTAAAAAATATTTGCAATTTTGCCTTCAGGGAATAACCCAAAAATGATGATTGGATTTACTAATTCATGTGAAAATGTCCACGGGAGAAGCAGCGGTCCTGAGATCGGGTACGGGTCGTAGGGTAGACAAAAGGTTGACCACAATTGGTCGACAGGCCATAGATCAAAACATGATAAAGTTCAAAAAAGCTTAGGTCATCATGGTCAAAATGTCGACACAAGCAATAGGTTGACATAGAAAAGGTTGACATGATAAAAGGTTGCAGTGAGTTTTTCGTTTTTTGTGTCTATGTCGACATGGACACCATAGAAGTGTACCCTTGCATGGCCTCCAATCTAAATGCTTTTGCTTCTAAACCACTCCTGATACCGCGTGTACTCGAATTTTGGACTAATTGTGTTTCTGATAAATCCTTCATTCTGATAAAATTTACCAGTTGCTTCCATATTATGATCAGTATCTAATTAATTTAACCATCCCACTGGCGAAGCGCATTTGGGTGTGGCTGAGTGATGTACTGAAACTTCCTGTCCAGGTTCACTCTGAGTGCAGTGGAGAAGGTTTCCAGACCATAGCAGAAGCCATGGAGGTCAGCACGGCTTTTGGTCTCGGCATCCCCGAGGAGAGAGCGCTGATTGTCAGTGGTAGATATGCAAAAACACCTTGTGGTATTATAGCCCACACGTGAAGAAGTATACAGTATGGAGGTCATTCTGGTTGACTCGTAAAGCTGCGAATTTCTCAGTTTTGCAAGCCAACTAAACGCCGCCCGCGGCCCACACGAACACCCGCCCTCCGTTCGCACTGAGTTTTACATAAACATCCATTTTCAGCCTTGCGTGCAGGGCCGAAATCATTTGATAGTCGCCGACCATTGAATGATTTCTTAAGAATTCGCAATTCAATCTCTGGTGACTCAGATTGCGGCACCACGCTACGTGAACAGGATGGACAGCTGACATTCGTTGACGCCAGCTGCCCGCCCCCAGCACCTGCATCACAGCGACATTTGCATGGGAACGCCCAGCATTTGCAAGGAAACGCCAATGAAATGCTGGGCATTCCCATGGGCATAACCCATGCCCACCGCCCATGCCCCCACCCACACTGCTCCGTGCGAATGGGCTGGCGACTATGCAAGTCACCACGTCTGTTCGCAAACAGAGCCTGCACATGCGCATAAATGGTTATGCACATACGCAGAAGCAAAACATCACTTAACCGTGCAAACACACGGCGGGAGCGTATCAACCAGAATGACCTCCTATGAGTACTCATATGAGGGCCCTTACCATTGTTCTGTGGTTTTAAAATTAAATGGTATTTCACAACCTATAATCTCCCGTGGGCACTTTACTTTGGGTAGCAGCGGTCATTGAAACACACCTAGTGCCATTTGATCCTGAACATATTGGGACTCAAACATTAAGGAAATTCTTTTTCCTTAACAGATTATCTGCAAGTGGAAATGCACTTGAGGAGCCTATACAAATTCCAATTTAATTTTGTTTGTCTCAATAAACAATCCCTAGAAGTATATTTGTCCCAATAAAATAACATTTATAGAGATATAGTAATTTTTGGCTTGAGGATCATATCTCAGTTCCTTTCTAGGTATCTAAGCTAATCAACAGTGAAAACACCATTCAAAATCATCCAGTAGTTTTTGTGTGATGCCGGAACAAAGAGACAAATAAAAATTCTGTATAGATTATAGCAACTGTTCATTTTGTATAAATGAGTATTTAGACCCTGTGAAATGTTAAAGTCATTCCATGTAATATTCCGTAGACTGGAGGTTTAAATCCCTGTGGTTGCTGTACTTGACAGACATCAGGGCAAGTCTAAACATGCCATTAATGATGTGTGGCCAGTTTTCCAACATCTAAAATCACAATGTTAGGATTAAGGGCTTAACTAGAGGAGGGGTGTTACGAAGTGGTTTGTTGTGGTCAATGTGACTTTCAGTGTTTATAAATATAATGACCCTGGAAATGTATTTGTGCAATGTATAATCTTCAAAGCTGAGTCTAAAGCTCTGAGATTCTTTTATGAATTGTGTGCTTTGTTGCTTTGTTATGCTTGATTGACACACTAACTACAATATTCCCTTTCTATCGGACTATAAGCATTCTAGTGTCAGTTGTGATTCTTCATAAAATATATTGTATATTTCTAAAGGAACAAAACCATGCAAATTTTTTTTCTATATTTTCCAGTTCAGATACAAATCCTGTTATACTGTATGTGACTATCTTCTTCACCTTTCTGATCTCCTGACTATTGTCTGCCTTTATCCATGGTCCTCTGTGATTGATTATTATAGGCTTTTTATAGCCCCTTTTCCTGTTACTGTAAATTGATGGAATGTGGTCCATTGGGCAGCTCATAATTGGTGTTCCAGAATCAATGAAAGAATTGTAGGCATTTTTATGAAAACACAATGGGGCATACTGTATGTATCAAAGCTTGGAAAAGATATAAAGTGGAAATAAATGGAGTACTAATCAATAAGGTACTATACTTTTTGCGTGCGTACCCCTTTCTGTCGGATGGCGAACGGCGGCGGATGGCAATTCTATCGCCAGGAGCAGCTCTAATGAGAGCTTCTCCATCTGTATATGCCCCAATGCATTTTAAGAGAGGAGGGAGCGATGTGCAGGTCTCTTGGAAACATGAGACATATCTATATCGCGCATGTGAATATCACTAGAAAAATGGCCACCACGCTATTTTTCTGGGTGATTTCTCCTGAAGCAGTGTCGATGTGGGACCCCGGACAGGGAAGTGATTAAACATGGCTGCAGGGTGTGCATTGTGAGCCGGTCTGTGTCAGGATAAAGAAAGGCACACCATGGAGTGTTCTGTTTATAGACACAGTCTTGCAGCGTACAGATCACATGACAGTAGTGGTCAATCAGAATGCAGTCCTCTTCCAGCCACTCCCCTGCCTGCCACTATTCTGTGCGATAAAAGGAGGCCCACTTTCATTGGTGTGCAGCGCTATCAAGTCTTCACTTGCTGCAGTTTCTGCTTTGTGAGTCCGGTACCCAGCCTGGTAACCTCCTCAGTCCGGTATCCAGCCCAGTAAACCTCCTAAGTCTGGTACCTAGCCCAGTAAACCTACTAAGTCCGGTAACCAGCTGGTAATGTCTTCAGGCCACTTCCCAGCCCGGTAACCTCCAAATCCGGTACCCATTCTGGTAGCGTCTTCAGTCCAGTACCCAGCCCGTCACACTCCTTAGACCGGTACTCAGCCCAGCTTGTTCTTATGTCCAGTACCCAGCCCGGTATGCCCCTGTGTCCGGTACACAGCCGATATGCTCCAGTGACTGTTACACAGCTTGGTATACTTCAGTGGCCAGTACCCAGTCCGGTACACTTCTGAGGTGGATTTTAATGTTGCAGGACAATGGAACCTTAAGGCCCCATACATCAGAACAAGATTGGACCCAAACATCCAATCATGACTGGTCATGCGACAGATTGTTGGCACATCGTGTGCATATGATCGCACAGTGCGCACTCCCGCGGGTCGTGCGGTCAGCCCTCAGATCAGACATGCTGCATGTCTGATCCATCAGCTATCGTTACATTTGGACACGTGATTAGAATTAGATTTGGGTGAGGTTTTACTTCAAAGTGAGATCTATATTGCAGGGTAGAAATAATGCAGCCTGTATTTTCCCTGCACAGAAACAAAATAACTCTCCCAAATCTAATTCTATCTGCACATGTTACATCTGCCCCCCCCCCCCCAGCAGTGCACATGGTTTTGTCCATTTGAGAAGGAATTTGCCTCTGAGAGTGAACTAGAATAAGGCCCATTATCAGGAACTTGGTCCTGGGCCAAAACGGGTGTGGTATATCACACCGACAGTCATTAGCCCGACTTCGGAATCCCGGCTGCCCGGACTCAGACAGCGGGGCGAGCGCAACAAAGCCCCACGGCCCCACGAGGGAGAATAGCCGCTGTCCGTCTGGGTTTTAACAGTCGGGATTCCGATGACGGTTGTAATGACTGTCGGAATCCCGACTGTCAGTCAGTCATCCGCCACCCAGCCAAAACTTAGTTTCCATAAAATACTTTCCAATTCTTTTCAATATATGGTACTTGTGTATTATCACGACACCCATCGCATCGCATAAGGCATACGATAATGTTAAAAGCACCCCCACGCCACTCGTGCTATCAACGCCAACCCGAAGCGTGGCCTCCGACCTTTTCATACCCCCACTATCCACATCGTCGTGGAGTTGACTTTATATAGTGTGGCGAGCGCAGCGAGCCACCGAGCCCGAAGCATGATGAGGGGAAGCGGAATACATGTGAAGTAATGCGCGGGGCGCTCGCCACACTATATAGAATCAACTCCACGCCGACGTAAATAGTGGGGGTATGAAAAGGTCGGAGGACGCGTACCGCCTCCCCTCGCAGGCACGCTGCGTTCGCCACGTTTCGGGTTGGCGTGGATAGTTGCAGTGGCGTGGCGTGGGGGTGCATTTAACATTGTAAGCACCTATTAAGGTGCTTATACAATTAAAGATTGTATATACAATTTAAAATCACATCACATTGTATGCCATTGTATGCCATATACAATGGTATACAATTTTAAATGGAATACAATGCCATACGACTGAATATCGTGGGCGCCGTGATAAAACACAAGTACCCAATACAATATATTTATTTATTTGTTTCTTCTATCTATATATCAATATAAGTTTTTGTAAATACCTCCCAGAGTTCCTGAACCTAATTTTCCAGAAAAATAGTACTGGGTAAAATAATGAAGAAAATATACCAATGCCCATTTAATAAGAGAGAGAGAGAAAGAGATGTTAGCCAAGTGGGCCGAGCCCAGGGTTTGCTGGAAGATCAGCTTGCAGGAGCTGTCTGCAGATTCTCTTACATGGCTGCATGAGAGGGCTAATTCAGATATGGATGGAGGTAATATTTGATATGTACAATACGTGCCTGCGACGTCAGACTCATATAGCAGCAGAAGTCAGTGATTGACAGTCTGCTGCCATTTGGTGGCAGGGAGGGTGTGGTGACTGCCTCCATTTTTCATAACAGAGACACGTTGCCTCCATTTTGGGGGAGTGGTGAGGCCAGGCTCTCTATGAGAGAATGGAGATTTCCTGCCCTCTTTGTTGGATCTGTGGCTGACAGCTTGTGCAAATTCATGGGTCACTCAGCTGGTCAAAGGTGTTGCAGGCACATGCTTCCATGTACTGTAAGCATCAGCGATAGCATCTTTAACCACATTATGCTCAAGATGCGACCACACCAAGTGATGCCCCTTTCAGACCGCACTTTGTAAACGGTATATTGCCGTTTTTTTACCGTTTTAAAACGGTAATCTGTGCGGTCTGAACGGTGCAGGACCACTTAACCGGTTATAAAATACCGTTTTTTCTAACCGGTTAAAATGCAGGGTCCTACCCGTTTCAGAACCGGTATTTTAGGCTCAAAATTGGGTTCTGAAACGGTATTTAGGACCCAGTCAATGAGCTGGGTCCTAAATTCAGCACAGTGAATATTTAATGAGCGCTCATTAAATATTCACAGCACTGGAGCCGCCCCCCCCCCCCCCCCCCCCGCGCGCGTGTCGACTTACCCCCGTGCAGCCGGTACCTCCGTTGTGGATCCCGGCACTGCAGTTCTGTATGGTCGGAAGCACTTATGAAAAAAAGTGTCTTTCAGAAAATGGCTGCCCCATAGGAAAACCAGTTTAAAAAAACTGTCTTTCGTATGGGGGCAGCCATTTGCCAAAAGTCACTTTTCTTATAATATACCGTTTAAGAGCTGCGGTGTGAAAGGGGTTTTATCTGGCAGACCCGTTTTTTGGAAACGTTTTCAAATACAGGGTCAAAGCCAGTTATGCGGTCTGAAAGCAGCATAAGACATCTTCCTTTCAGAATATGTGTACAATTGGTTCGTAGGGGTTCTTTGTTCATTATATCATCTCTTTTGTATCCGTTACATTCTTGACCAATCACACACACAGCACGAAAATAATTACGGTAAGTAGTTCTGGGATGGAGTGAATGAATAATCTTGTATTCAAGATATCTAAATATGAACAAAGCAAAATGTAAAAATAAACTGCAGGCATAGAAAAGTGACTCTGATATGAACAGAAAGAGGCATTTATTTATTCCACTAATAACCTATAAATAGTACAGTACATTAAGATTATTCATTCCATGAAAATTTGCATTCTTAAGTAAGCAAAACAGCTGAGAGAATACAATACAAGAGCCTTGAAGACATGAATAACAAAAGAATCATATAGCACAAAACTTTAACCCTTTGAGTGCCAAGTGAATTCGTAAAAATAGGTGTGAAATTGCCTAGCAAACATTTTTATTCATTATAGTGACCTGTAGTGTTTACCTTATAGAGGAAATGTAACTTTTTTCACAAATTTGCATTTATTTGCATTTATATAACAAATGTGAGTGACGCCGGCATTTTTAGAATCAGAATCAGAATCATCTTTATTGGCCAGGTATACTTGCGTATGCTTGGAATTTTTTGTGGTAACAGTGCAGCATCAATCAGGGAACACAAAGGGGGTGAGAAGAGAGGCATAAACATACATCACATACATTTCACATGTATCTAGAAAAGTTTGAGTTAGTATTTAGTATTTGCTATGTTCAATACGGTTTAGTTGGTGGACAGCTATTGGGAAGAAGCCTTTTGTAGTTCTTGTCGTCTTTGCTGGGATGGACCTAAAACGTCTGCCTGACGGAAGGGGTTCAAACAGGTTGTGGCCAGGGTGTAGCTTGTCCCCCAAGATCTTTTCTGCACGCTTATTGACCCTGGCTAGGTATAGTTCTTGGACAGTGGGGAGCTCCGCCCCAGTGATCTTTTCTGCCATCCTCACCACTCTTTGCAAGCTTCGTCTGTCATTCTCATTTGCTCCTCCGAACCAGATTGTGAACGAGGAGCAAAGGACAGACTCTACTATGGCAGTGTAGAAGATGAGCAGCAGCTCCTGTGGGATGTTGAATTTCTTGAGTTGCCTCAGGAAGAACAACCGCTGCTGAGCCTTCTTGACAGTTATAATGATGTTGGGACCCCATTTGAGGTCGCAGGAAATCTTTGTTCCTAGGAATTTGAAGGAGTTGACCCTCGACACTACTCTGTCAGATATTATGAGTGGGTGCATGGCATTTGGTTTCCTTCTGAAGTCCACCACCATCTCCACCGTTTTGAGGGGGTTGAGGTCAAGGTTGTTTCCGCTACACCATTTAGTTAGCCGATCCACCTCCCGTCTGTATGCCGACTCGTTTCCATCCATGATTAGGCCGATAACCGTTGTGTCGTCTGCAAATTTTATAATTTTTACTGACTGTTCTGCTGAGGTGCAGTCGTTTGTGTAGAGGGAGAAGAGCAGGGGGAGAGGACACATCCTTGAGGGGCACCGGTGCTAATTGTGCATGTGTTTGACATGAATGCGCCTGCTTTCACCGCCTGTTTCCTTTCAGTCAGGAAGTCAGTGATCCAGGAGCATGTAGGTTCTGGGACTCCTAGTGAACGGAGTTTTGGCTCCAGGATGTGCAATTCTAAAAGCAACAGAACTTTGTGTCAAAAGAGTTAGGAAAAACACAAGAAAAAGAAAGCCATTGTGGTTTGCAAAAGAAGTAGCAAGTATTGTGAAAGCAAAAAAGTTGGCCTTTAAGAAATTTAAGCAGACGCAGAAGAATGAGGACAAAGAGGTGTATCTTGTTAGACAGAAGGAGGCTAAGAAGGTAATCAGATGTGCAAAAGCACAGGCTGAAGAGAAAATGGCCCAGTCAGTGGGTAAAGGGGGAAAAACTTTTTTTTTTTAGGTACTGTATATAAGTGAAAGGAGAAAAACAAAAAGTGGAATAATTAGACTGAAGACAGAGAGTGGAAGTTTTCTTGAGGGGGACAATGTAATAGCAGATAATATTAATAATTATTTCTGCTCAGTATTCACTGCTGAAAGAGAGGGGAAGGGGCCACAGTTAAGTTGCAAGTATGGTCAGAAAACTGAGGGAGAGACAAGTACATCTACAGAGGAGAAAGTCCTCACAGAACTCTCAAAACTGAAAGTGGATAAATCAATGGGGCCAGATGGGATACATCCAAGGATACTAAAAGAGCTTAAAGGGGAGCTGGTAAAACCAATAACAGAATTATTCAACCAGTCACTAGCTACTGGAGTAATCCCAGAGGACTGGAAAACAGCGAATGTAGTCCCACTGCACAAAAGTGGAAGCAAGGAAGAGGTAAGCAACTATCGACCAGTGAGCCTTACATCAGTAGTAGGGAAATTGATGGAAACACTCTTAAAACAAAGAGTTGTAGAATATCTCAAAACCAGCAATTTACAGGATCCAAAACAGCATGGGTTTACTGGGGGAAGATCATGTCAAACAAATCTTATTGACTTTTTTGACTGGGTGACTAAAGTAATAGATCAAGGTGGGGCTGTAGATGTAGCTTATCTAGACTTTAGTAAAGCTTTTGACACTGTCCCACATCGCAGATTGTTAAATAAACTTGAAAGCTTGGGATTGGATTCTAAGATAGTTGAATGGATAAGAGCGTGGTTGCAGGACAGAAAACAGAGAGTTGTAGTAAACGGAGTACAGTCAAAGGAGGGAAAGGTTACAAGTGGAGTACCCCAGGGATCTGTACTTGGACCGGTGCTTTTTAATATCTTTATTGGTGATATTGCAAATGGAATTGAGGGTAAAATGTGCCTTTTTGCAGATGACACAAAGGTATGCAACAGGGTAGACACACCAGGAGGGGTAAAACAAATGATTGAGGATTTAGGCAGATTAGAGAAATGGTCAAGAGAATGGCAACTACAGTTTAATGCCAAAAAATGCAAAATCATGCACTTGGGTCTCAGAAATCCAAAGACTCAATATAGTATAAATGGCACTATAATGGAAACTACTGAGGAAGAGAGGGATCTAGGTGTCACTATTTCAGGGGACTTAAAAGCAGGTAGGCAATGTAACAAAGCAATGAAGAAGGCAAGTCAGATGCTTGGTTGCATAGGGAGAGGTATCAGCAGTAGAAAGAAAGAAGTAATAATGCCACTGTGTAGGTCATTGGTACGACCTCACCTAGAGTATTGTGTTCAGTTCTGGAGGCCATATCTCCAGAAGGATATAAATACATTAGAGACTGTACAAAGAAGAGCAACTAAAATGGTGCATGGCCTACATCACAAAACGTACCAGGAAAGACTAAAAGATCTTAATATGTATACTTTAGAGCAGAGAAGGGAAAGGGGGGACATGATAGAAACTTTCAAATATATCAAGGGCTTTAAAAAGGTACAGGTGGGAGACATTCTTCACAGGAAAAGGAGCAACAGAACACGAGGACATGCACTGAAACTAGAGGGAGGAAGATTCAGGGGAAATGCGAGGAAGAATTTTTTCACAGAAAGAGTAGTAGATAAGTGGAATAGCCTCCCAACAGAGGTGGTAGACGCAAATACAGTAGTACAATTTAAACATGCTTGGGATAAGCATATTGATATCCTTACAAAAAAATAAGGATCAAATATGGTTTGAGGTAACATGTTTAAAAAAAGGGGCAGACTAGATGGGCCAAGTGGTTCTTATCTGCCGTCAAATTCTATGTTTCTATGTTTCTATGATGTGAGGGATGATAGTGTTGAATGCCGAGCTGAAATCAACAAATAGTATCCTTGCATAGGTGCCTGGACTGTCCAGGTGCTGTAGAATGTGGTGCAGCCCTAGGTTGACTGCATCCTCGACACTTCTGTTTGCTCGGTAGGCAAACTGCAGGGGGTCGAGGTGAGTGGATATTTTAGTGGATATTGTGAACATCTCACACAGAGATGTTGGCAATCAAGGGGTTAAAATAGCATTATATTTTTTTTTATCTATGCATACAATATGTATGTGCCAGTAGCATTATGGCCCTTATTCTGATTGAGTTCGATGGCATGTGCAGAGGCATATCTGCGCATGTGCAAACGCCTCACACGTATGAACACGGCGTGAGGTCCATGCATAAAATGATCGTACGGATCCATCCGAGCAGCGGATGGAGAGGGGCGTGAAGGGCTGTTTGGGCTCATTACCATATTAGTACGCACCACATTTCATGGGCGTTCCCATGAAAACGCTGGGCGTACGTATAGTAATGCGGCCGTGACGCACGTGTGGGGGGCGAACAGCTGACATAGCCGGATGTCTGCTGCCCGCCCATATCCCTGCTTTCATACGGAAAAATGTCCGAGTGGTCTGGAGCACTCGGCGACCATCGGAGGATGGGGGAGGTTCCCACAGGTGGAGGAGGTGTTCACATGAAACATCCACTCGCGGTCCGTATGCACGGCGTCTTATAGCATTTGAACAGTGTGAGCAATCCATACGATAGGCGGGGCCAACAACACTCGGTTCCTGTCCGAAATACGCATCCGTCCGATTCAACTAGAATAAGGGCCTATGAGCCTGATTCTGAGTTTCATCAACATAGGCAAACTTGGGGGGGGGGGGGAGGGTGGAACTTTTTCACGACTGCCTGGCCAGCAGTCACTACTTGCAATATAAATGTAGAATGTAACTGCTGTACATGCCCAGTGCCAGATTTCCTATCAAATCTTTTTTGTGTGTGTGTGTGTGTCTGTGGGTCCGAGTGCTCAGTTATAAAAGAGTATGGGGTATATTTACTAATATGCTGTCCGCCAGTAGTGGAGATGTTACCCACAGCAACCAAGCAGACCTTACCCATCTAGCCCAGGAGTGGCCAAATCGTTCCTCAAGATCTACCAACGGCAGGGCCATAACCACAGAGGGGGCTATGGAGAGGGCTATGGGGGTCACCTGGATGGGGGGGGGGGGCTGTAAAACATTTCTGCCATCAGCCAGATAAAAAACAGACATTTTATCACTTCTCCAAGCTTAATAAATCTACCCCATTGTTTTATTGGAAAATACTGTAATGTAGCATTTCATATGTAGATTTGTGAATAAAATGCAGTGTAAAGGAAAAAGTTGCATGCAAAGACGTTCAGCGCTACCTAGTTATGCAATGGAATACCTCGAATGAAGGGCTGTTTAATGCGCAAGGCGGCTACATAATATTTGTCTACCATTTTTATGTGGGATATTTTACTTTATTTTGCTTTATGAACAGATAACAATGTCTCATTTTTTCTAAAACTGTATAATTCTGTTTTGTTGTCACAAATAACAATTTACTTTTAATTGGCTTTGTGTACTGTATATTGAAGTAAAATGAAGCACCATAAACTTTCTAAACTTGATCAATCATTTTGAAGCACATTTAAATGTAAAAAAAGTGCTTTGTTGGGAATTTTCCATCCATCCGTTATCTTGTGTCTCCTCCTGGACTTTTCTTTCACAATCCCAATTGCCAGAGTTGCTTTTAAATTCAAAGTGAGGCAATGTGTGTTTTGTATGCTGTGGGTAACTGAAGAGACAGTGATTGATGGAGCCCACTCCTGGTAAATTTCGACATCCCCGATTCCCCATTTAGTAATCCTAACCTTTTGTAAAGTAATTTTAGTATTAAAAAAATGAAGTGCTCTGTCTGCTCTGTGATAAATGGCTTTTTCTCTTCAGATTAATTTGACTCTAGAAAAGATACACTATTTATATTGGGTATTGAGTGTACTCTGCCCAGATACATCTCTGAAAGCTCTTAATCTTACCTTCTTTTCACTCTTTTTGCCATTACAGAAATAATAAAATTAAAACTCAGACTTGCTTTAGATGTGTCTATGCAGTCAGTTCTAGAAGAAAACTCTGACATCTAATTCTTCATTCCGCATGGCAGATCCATAGAGTGAGAGGGAGGGAGGGAGGGAAAAAAGAGAGAGAGAGAGAGAGAGAGAGAGAGAGAGAGAGAGAGAGAGAGAGAGAGAGAGAGAGAGAGAGAGAGAGAGAGAGAGAGAGAGAGAGAGAGAGAGAGAGAGAGAGAGAGAGAGAGAGAGGTCAGCTTATTAAAAGTCATTTTAGAAATGCAGATCTGATCAAAGAGGTAATAAAATATTCAGAGCTCTTTCATACCTAAGTCAATATTTCAGACATATTTTAGATTATATGTGTAAAGCAATAACTTTATTTTGGGGTGCCATTGTGTTAGTGAAAAGAAACACAAAGACATACACTGCCATTTACAGTAGAGTTTGTGGTACTTGTGTAGTTTCACAGCGGCTGGGAAATCGCATCGCATGCGATCGCGTGCGATGCAATGCTACTTTTGTAGCTTCAAGTTTCACGGTGCGATTCGATGCGATTTAGCACACCCCCACTACCCACGGTACGCGTCCTCCTGACTTGTTCATACCCCCACTATCAATGTCGGCATGGAGATGATTTTATAAAGTGTGGCGAGTGCAGCGAGCCACCGAGTCCGAATCGTGAAGAGCGCAGCGTGCCCCGCAGGGGGGTGCGGATTACTTGCCGTGTATTCCGCTTTCCCTTCGCGGAGCTCGCGTCACTCGCCACGCTTTTGGCTCGTTTTCATCATCCCTGCGCGGTGCGGTGCGATGTGATTTCCCTGCCGCCGTGAAACAACACAAGTACTGAGTTTTTACCAATATTATTATTTGGTACATAAACTGTTCATGTACCTAGTCTAGGTTGAACTAGATGGACGCAAGTCTTTTTTCAGCCTTACCTACTATGTAACTATTATGGTTTCACTGGAAATCAACTTCAGTAAATTACATCAAAAAGGATCTGCAAAAATACTAAACTTCAGAAAAGCCCTAACAGGAATTGGGTGGGAAACGGTTATGGAGGGAAAAAATGCAGAGGAAATGTGGGATACTCTAAAAAAGGTGCTTGATTCACTACTATAACTATTGAATACATTCCTAAAGTAACTAAGGGTAAATTCAACAAAAAAAAAAGCCACCATGGTTGGTCAGCTATCAACAATAAAACCAAAGCCTTTAAATTCTATAAAAATAACTTGAATGAGGAGGCGTTCGCAAAATACAAAGAATCAAACAAAACTTGTAAAGGGGTAATCAAAGCAGCTAAAATATTATATGAAGAGTGCATAGCCACTGAAAGCAAAACCAACCCAAAGAAGTTTTTTAAATACATAAATAGTAAATGTTTAATTAAGGAAAACATAGGCCCACTAACTGATACCAGAGGAAAAAGTGTTACTGAGGACAAGGGAAAAGCAAAACTGTTAAATGAGTTCTTCTCATCAGTATTTACTAAGGGAGAGCAGACTGTGGAACGAACATTTACCACAAACGGGACAAATAAGCCAGATCTCATTGTGGATTTCACGCCGAAGGAAATAATACTGAAGCTAAGCAAACTCAAAACAAATAAATCACCAGGGCCAGATGGGATTCATCCGAGGGTATTAATGGAATTAAGGGATGAACTAGCTACCCCCCTACAATATATCTTTAGCAAGTCACTATCGTCAGGTATAGTACCAAAAGATTGGAGAATAGCAGAGGTAGTGCCAATATTCAAAAAAGGAAAAAAGGAAGATCCAGCTAATTACAGACCAGTTAGTTTAACATCAATTGTGGGTAAACTATTTGAAGGATTTTTAAGGGATAGTATCCAGGAATATTTAGACCATCACCGTCTACTCAGTACTAACCAACATGGGTTTGTGAAAAATCGTTCTTGCCAAACTAATCTACTAGGGTTCTATGAAGAGGTTAGCAAAAACCTCGATAATGGAAATGCTGTAGATGTGATTTTCCTAGATTTAGCTAAAGCATTTGATACTGTCCCACACAAGAGATTGATTAATAAAATGGAGAACCTAGGATTGGGTGAAAATATTTGCAGATGGGTAGGGAATTGGCTATGTAATAGAGAACAAAGAGTGGTTGTGAATGGTGCCATATCAGATACGATACCAATACTAAGTGGAGTGCCCCAGGGTTCGGTTTTGGGGCCCATTTTGTTTAACATTTTTATTAAGGATATTGGGATAGGGTTACTCAGCAATGTATCCATCTTTGCGGACGATAGAAAACTTAGCAAAGTCATCAAATCATCAGAAGACATCACCATGCTTCAAAATGATCTTGCAATTCTAGATGAGTGGGCAAAAAAATGGAAGATGAGGTTCAATGTATATAAATGTAAGGTTATGCACCTTGGGAGACACAACCAGTGTGCAAGTTACAACCTTAGCGGAGAGGAACTGGGTAATTCCATACTTGAAAAGGATCTAGGAGTCCAAAAAGACAGCAAACTGGGATGTAGTGCCCATGGTAATGTAGCTACAAAAAAGGCCAACAAAATTCTGGCTTGTATTAAGAGGGGAATGGAAACTAGGGACTCAAGGGTAATTATGCCACTGTATAAAGCATTGGTGAGACCTCACCTCGAGTACGGAGTGCAGTTCTGGGCCCCACACTATAAAAAGGATATCATAGAATTAGAAAAAAGCAACAAAGCTTATTAGGGGAATGGAGAATTTAAGCTACGGGGAGAGATTAAGCAATTTGGGACTATTTACATTGGAAAAGAGACGTTTAAGGGGGGACATGCTCAACATGTACAAGTATATCAAGGGCCAATATAAGGAACTGTCACACACCCTCTTTTCTACTAGAAAGGAATCTAGGACGCGAGGGCATGAGTATAGATTAGAAGAAAAAAGATTTCATTCAGCAAGTAGAATGAATTTCTTTACGGTCAGAACAGTCAAACTCTGGAACTCTCTTCCCAGAGAGGTGGTAACGGCTGGCTCATTAAATGTGTTCAAGGCAAAGTTGGACAAACATTTACTGGAGAAAAACATTCATGGGTACAAATAAGAAATATAATCTGTCTGTAAAATATCAGAACCTACCAAATGGATATCTATACCAGGTTGAACTAGATGGACGCAAGTCTTTTTTCAGCCTTACCTACTATGTAACTATTCTAGTGTAATAGGCCACAAAGTGTCCCTGCATACTACCATACCCACTTACTAAGTTATTATATATTATTCTTATTTATATGACGTTATAAGGGTTCTGCCTAACAATCAGGAGACTTAGGACAAGTCATGGTGAATAAAGACAGTTGCATTAGGGGACAGGATGCTGAAGTACTTAGGGTAGCAGAGACCTAAGGTTAGGCCTAGTTGAAACGAGTAAGGAGAGTTTACATTGTCAAAAGGAGGGGCAGAATGAAAGGAGTGACACAGAAGGGGTAGAAGTGAGCATAAGCAGAAGGCTTGCATTAGAGATGGCTGGGTTTAATGTAGAAGTGGGTCCTAGGAGCCTGTTTAAAATCTTGTAGGGAGGAGTCTGATAGGGAGGGGTAGAGAATTCCATAGAAGACAATGGGAAAATATAATATCCTTCCTGGATTATCCTCTAATTCTGTACTTCTCATACATTTACAAAAGTATAAAAGGTGAATTCCATTGAACATGTTGACTAAAATAACAACTGTGATATTTTTGCAATCTAGGGGCGTATTCAATGTGGGATTCCAACTGTCGAAACATCCCAATAGTCAGAATCCCGGGCCGTTTACAGTCAGCATGCCTGCAACTCGACTGGCATAATTCAGTGTTCTGCCTGTCGAGTGTCCAAAAGTCGGTGTGTCGGCTAAAAAGGCTGTGGATTGTCAGGAAACGGCTGTGAATTTGACAATCCATTGCCGTTTCCAACAAAAGAGATCTTACTTGTTTTAAAGTCGGATCTGTTTTGTCGAAATCCGCCTTGAAATGGCAGCAATGAATAGGCCGCGGACGCTATTTCCCCTTTCGGAAATAGCGGCTGACCTTGAATGCCGCCCTTAATGTGTCACAATATTTCAACCCAAATCCCCAGAGCAAGAGAAATGACTATGGTTCCCAATCCACAAAGGGATGGGCATGATTTCAAACTATAGCTTTTTATCTTTTTGCATATATTTTCTAATGTCAAACAAAAATGTGCAACCAATCATTCAGAAGTTACAACTATGACATAGATATGCAATGAAGTTCAATATTAAATGGAACATGATCAGCTGACATCAACCTTGAAGTTACCATTGGTTCCGGGTGCCAGGATCTCGGGCGGCTCCACTGTGTCTGCCTACTACAAATTTAAGGCTGTCCATGAGGAAGACATCCTTGTTGCACTTAATGCAGGTGGAGGCTGCAGATCTTCTAAGACCCCCAACTCCACAAATTCACTTATACCCATTTTACACCAAAATCCCTGGTCGGACTCTGGTCTTTGAACACAGGAATTTCCAGGATTGGTCCCAGCTTCATAACTCAGCACTCTAACCCAGGTCGGACCCGGGTTTGCGCCGTTTACAGTAAACCTGGGTCAGCCCTGCTTTTCCCTATGGATAACATTAAAAATGTCCATTTTAGGACTAATAAACTGCCAGCCAACCTTCTCTCAATGATTTAAAATAAAAATTGAAAGATATGACAAGCTAGCATTGAAAAATGTTGGTTGGTTTACCCAGGTCCGACCAGTGTTCCACCCTGGTCAGGACCTGGGTAGGATTCCAGTGTCAATGGAACTGGGTTGGTCCCTTTTACACCAATGCTGACCTGGATCCAACCTGTTTTTTTGCCTCGGTGTAAAAGGGGTACAGAGCTGGAAAGTGGGTTTTGGTGGCAGTGTGGGGCTGGTGGGAAGCAAAAGGTTGAAGTTTTGCATAGGGCGGTTAGAAGCCTTACACCGAATATGGGTGCACTCCTTGAAGGCTGTTTTCAGAGTCAATTAACATTTTGTGTTATTTTTATTAGCCTATAAACAGCATCAATCAATATTAATCAAACTACAGAACCATGTGTTTGCACAGCTCAAACTTATGTGACCTTAAACATATACTTCAACCTGATTTTTCTCAGGTAGTACATGGACAACGACTGAAAAGTTATTTGAGACTGGGGGCTACACTTGCAAAGTGTATTAAATGAGGCAGTGCATCAAACCCAAACCTTTTTCCATGACCTTGATAAGTTGGTGATGAACTTCAGCTACTGATGTACTCTTTAGATGCATAATTCTGATCACATTACACACCTCAATGTTTGGCCATGTTTCTGCCAGCCCTATAACTGATGTTGGAACAGTACGACTTATATAAGAAGCAATCGAGTGGCTGTGAGGGGAAGCAATGGAATACCTACTCTGGCCTGAAATTAGAAAAGAATAGAGAACATTATACATGTGAGATGTCCTGTTACTTAATAAACCACCCTTGTACCTAGTTCACTCAGAAGAAACTCAAACACATGTATATGACATCAGTAAAATATAAATACCTATTCATGTGGTTTGCAGCCTTTATTTGGCATTTATATAGTCAACTTGAAATCGAAAATGTATGTAAATGTATGTACTGCCTGTAAAAGTAAATCCTGCTTAACTCCTATGGTCATAAATGTATCACACAACAGATACTAATGCATATATAGACATGGATGTAGTTTTACAACTCAGAAAGTTAGTTTGTTTTTGTTTTTTTTGGGTACTTGTGTATTATCACGGCGCCCATCGCATACCACTTATTAAGGTATGCGATGGCATGCGATGGGACCCGATTTGAGCCTTTCCCCGGGCTGAGTGTACAATTTTAATATCGCCTTGCATCGCATGCCATTATAATGGCATGCGATGCGATGCGATGCGACGCGATCATGCCCGATTTGGGCTTATTCCCATGTTAAATGCCCCCCCAGACCCAATTTTTAATTGTATTCCCACCCTGATGGGTAATGAGTATGTTAAATGCCCCCCCCATTGTTAACGCCACCCCAGTATCAACGCCAACCCGAAGCGTGGCGAGCACAGCGAGCCCGCGAGGGGCGGCGGTACGCGTCCTCTGACCTTTTCATACCCGGACTATCCACTTCGGCGTGGAGTTGATTTTATAAAGTGTGGCGAGCCACCGAGCCCGAAGCGTGGCGAGCGCAGCGTGCCCCGCGAGGGGACGCGGTATAATTGTGAAGAAATCCGCATTCGCTCGCCACACTATATAAAATCAACTCCACGCTGACGTGGATAGTGGGGGTATGAAAAGGTCAGAGGACACGTAACGCCGCCCCTCACGGGCTCGCTGCGCTTGCCACACTTCGGGTTGGCGTTGATAGTGGGGTGGCGTTAACAATGGGGGGGGCATTTAAAATAGTCATTACCCATCAGGGTGGGTGTAAAATCAAAAATCGGGTCTGGGGGGGCATTTAACTTGGAATCAGGCATCTGGGTGCCTTTACAGTTAAAAATCGAATGATTTCTCTAGGGAAAAAACATTATTAATTTCAGGTACTTGTTTTGCATGACTGTGTAAAAGAACAATTACATTATTACACTGTATTTAAATTCATTATCTACAAGTAGATTCATTGTTTTGCAAACACAATAATTGATGTCAGTTCAAAGCACATTTTCAAGCTGTGTGTCTATAAATATGATGACAGATGTCTGATTCCTTTTGTTCTCTGTCTTGCCTTGTGTTGCACTTTGTTTATTTTCCCTCTCAAGTCATAAAGGAAATGCCGTATAGCTATAGAGCATCAACTAGTTTTTTCTTCAATTATGAAAACAATACAGGGCCAAAAATACAGTTATATAATGTGCGAAGCCTCAAAATTAACAAAATTAAGGAAGATTTAAAGGTATCTTGTACCTTTTTTCTACCTAGGTCCCAATGTCTGAGCTGAGATTTGCAACATAGATCCATTGCAGCTCCAACCTGGATTATTCCCGGTTGGAGCCATTTACACAGTTGCAGTAGCACTAGGAGTTTCAGCAACATTAAGGGCTATTTCACATGCTCCGACTCCTGCAGGACGGCGAAACCCCACATGACGAAAATCCGTGCCGCACACTGTAGTTAATAATGGACACAATTGTGTCCATTCACACGGGACGGCCACGGCCCGGTCGCCCGCTTGCAGTCGGATCCCACCACTGGAAGGGACGGTTGCCGGGCTGTGGCCATCCCTTCCATTGTAAAAGGCCTGGCAGGATTTTGCTGTCCGGCAGGAGCTGGAGCGTGTGAAATAGCCCTTAAGATCTCACCTCTGCCCCCATGCATCACTGCCCCCCCCCTTGTTGTAAATGGGAGCTGGGTCAGGTGACCAGGCTTACCTGTTTACACTGTTCCTTAACCTGGGCCCTTCGCCAACCCTGCAAACTAGCCTGGTTGGATTCTCATGACTTTTGGACACAAATAATAAAAAAAGGTGGGTATAATCCTTCTCTCTCCTTCAGCAAAAAAAAAAAAAACAAGTTTATAACTAGGGGGTCAATCCAATTCGGTGCAAATTGCTAGTTTATTTCATGAAATTTGCAGACTTTTAAAAAATGCACATGCCTGAGAATTCTGTAATCCAATTAAAAATGCCTCTTTATGGTAATTGTAGAGGGGGGTTGTGAAAAGTGGAGTGATCTTCCTACACCCCAACAAAAGTGAGTTGTGTTTGCAGAAACATACAGAAAGCTGTTGGCTTGCATACGTAGGTTAAGTATTAAATGGCTAATTTGTGTATTTAAAAAAATTATAAAAGCAAACTTTTTTGTTTACTTTCAAACGAGAAAAAAAAGGAAAATGTAAAACAAAGTAGGAAAAATAAGGGTTTTGGGGTACTTTGAGTAGTTTTTAAAACAAAATAGAAACAAAATAACTCACACAAATATAACTCTCTCTATACATGTTACATCTGCCCCACCTGGAGTGCACATGGTTTTGCCCATTTTCCAAACAAATGTGTACTGAGCTCAGATCTGTAAAAAGCCCTCAGTGAAGTGCAAATGGAAAATGACAAGTTTACTCTGACAGGTTCGAAATGGATGAAATGCAGAAAATGAATTAACAATACGAGTTTGCAGAGAAAATGGCAATTTGCTTCTTGCAACTCGCACCTACTTGGATTCGCCCCTAGGAGTAATGGCACTGAAAAAAAGAAAGGAGTGACTTCTTGCTAAAAACTCTTCTTATTTTCTCTCCGGTATCCTGTAAATGAGACTGTTTTTATTTGTATTGTTATATTCTCACATTTTGAGGGTGTGCTGGACCTTGCTTTATCGCAAGTGAAGTGTCTGTCCCTTACTCCCTCTATCCCATGCCTGTGTGCACGGGCGGATCCAGGAGAAAATGACAGGGGGGCCGGGGGCACCATGATAGGAGAGGGTTTGGGAGGGGGAGGGGGGTGTTAGTGGTGCCAGTGTACATGCTATGAGAGCGGTGAGAGAGAGGAGAGCAGAGAGAGGGCGGAAAATAGGCCTACCTTGGCAACAAAAGTGAAGTGCGTGCGCCGAAGGCGGTGTGGTCACTGAAAAAGGGGGCGTGTCCTTGAGTGTAGTGTACCACATCATATACAACTTCTACACATTATGCAACAAAATACTAGCCCCCATTATACTTGCCCCTTACACATGATGCAAAATGGATTGAGCCAAAATTCACATAATACCACATGGATTGAGCCAAAATTCACATAATACCACATGGATTGAGCCAAAATTCACATAATGTGACACGGATTGAGCCAAAATTAACATAATGCTACACGGATTGAGCCCAAATTCACACAATGCTTCATAAACAGGGACATTGCATGCCGGAGGCGCGCATTAAAAACATAAACCATAATGACCATTACATGTTAAGCCACACACCATAATGTCAATTACGTATTATGCCAAACACCATAATGCCTATTAAAAATGATGTTACATAAGTGCTGCTTACCTACATGCTGATTGCCAAGGGTTCCATGCTCATTGCCAGGGGTTCCATGCTGTTGCCATGTGAGATTACATTCTCATTGCCAAGGGGGAATACATGCTTGCTGTAACCGGGGGACAGCTGCCGCCAGGCAGAAGTGACAGCCATTGACAGCCAGACAGTGAGCAGGGGTGGGCTGCCCGGCTGTATTCAGAGCACTGCAGGTCCTGACTATTTGAAATAATACCCTTTCACACCAGAAAATGCAGGGACTTACCTGGGAATATGGTCCCAGGATCGTGCAGGGACATTCCCAGGTTGGCCCCTTTTACACCAGCCTAGTCCCTGCATTTTCTGGTGTAAGGGAGAAAGAAAACCACCCCCCTTTAACCAGCTATATCTTCAAATGATTTTGGTCCCGTTAAAGTGGGCCATTTGGTTCCAGAGAAATCTGCCCTCAAAGTACATGAACAGCCATGAAATTACATTTCAGGAATAAAAAAATTGGTTTAACCGCAATATCTCTGGAATCAATTAACCCATATGGACCAGCCTGGTATCAGATTGAAGGCCCAGCGATTTGGGTTCGACTGAGATCAACCACAAGCTTCTGTGACACCGGCGGAGGAACTGCCAGCCATCGGAACCGGGTGGGGGTCGGAATTAGCGGGTCCCATGTTATCCTATGATACCGCCAGCTTTGCTCGGCGGTATCTCTGGTTCCTGGGGACTAGCGACATGGACCTAGGCTCATTGGAAAGCCCCAGTCCTCAGCTACAAAATGAGCTATGTAAGAAATGACAGGGGAGGGACGTGCCCGGGTGCCTTCCCCTTCTGAATCCACCCATGCCTGTGTGAAAGAAGGTTCTTCTCTTTAAAGGGCAGTGTAATGATAATTGATACTCACACAGTCCAGTGTGAATCAGGATAAATTTCTGTGGCACATCATCTAGAAAGAGATTAGGTTCCTCCCAAGCACCTTCAAATTCCCCAATGCAGGAAATGTTAATATAAAACATTTGTTGGAATTGTGAGCTGCTGGCCATGCCCCCAGTCCCTCTGTCTCCAGAAATAGACATGCATGCTCCCAACTGGACCCCACCACCACGGGACATTGCTGGCCCCAGGCGGAATGCAGGACCATCCCCAAAAATTGGGATGGTCCCATGAAAATAAGGACAGTTGAGGAGTATGACTATGAGATAATTATCATGTTTCTTGCACTTGCACATCCTGTTCCAAATTAGATTATTTTTTTCCTCTTTTCGTTTTTTCTTTGTTGATTAGGAACAAAGAGTTTTTTGTGCTGATTATACTTTCTAAAGTATTTTGACATCAAGCAGGAATCTTGCAGGTCATCTTTGTTATGAAAATGGATGAACAAAAGTAATAAACTATTCTGGATAATTACTGCAAACTAATTAATTAAAATTACCATGAAGGTAATATGAGCCTCAACAATCTTTATCAAACAAATCTCCTATCATTAAAAAAATACTTTTTGATTAAAGCTATACTTCTATAACATATAAGACAAGAATTTAAATTATGATCGTTATTAGTGTGATAGAGAAACAAGTTAATTATTTACCAGCCGTGTGATCCACGTCTATATCATTAACTGTCAGTGCCTAATTGCTGCCTTCTAAATTGCTGGTGGTACTCCTAAACTTTTAGGTAATTAGATCTCTTTTCTTTGGTCCATATTATGCATGCATCTATTTCATTGCTATTCATTTCATTACAATTTTTTTTTTATTGCACATATATGATATTTTATTAAGAAGCAAGAAAAAAGAAAAAGACAATACATTTAAAATACACATTCACATTACATTAACATAAGAAAAAAACAGGTGTACATATGGAACACTCATATCTTGTATATGGAAGGTCCATCCGTCTTCCCTGATAAACACTTGAAGTATAATACAAATACATTATTATTATCAAAATGTTCTGTTCTATTTAAAATTACTATTGCTAGATTATGCAGGAAATTTAATAGGATGAGAGATTCAGAAAGTGAGAGATTTGGTAAGAAATCTCCAGTTTTTTTTAAAGCAGCAATCATTTACACTTTAGTGTAAATGATTGCCGCTTTAAAAAAAACCTGGAGATTTCTTACCAAATCTCTCACTTTCTGAATCTCTCAGCCTATTAAATTTCACCCTATATTTTTAATTAGAAAAATAAATCTAAATTAATGTTAAAAAATATTTTGATTTTTTTTTTGCCGTGATTTTCTTACAATAATTCCTATACTGTATTGTTTGTCCCCTTTTAGTTTAATCCTATGGAATAATATGCTCATAACCATTCTCTGTGGCTGTTGCTCAAAGCTAAAGCTAAACTACCCATGCAGTTATGGCTCTTCACAGTGAAAAATAGGTTATCAAGGGAATTTGAGTAAACCTAGCGAGCCACACATTCCTCCCACCTCTCGTTTTTTTAGCAATGGTGTTTTGAGTGAGTTGGCTGCCAATGCTTCTAAATGGAATAAGAGGGCACCTGAGAAGCACAAAAACTTAGTGCAGTGACATTTTCTCACACTCTGTTTATAATGAAGTTGGCAAGCTGAAGTGTGTTTGAAAGTGTGGCCACAGCTGGCGGGGCTTAAGCATGCCACAAATCATTACAAACGGACTTCAGTAATTCATATGCATCTTCAAGTGAACCGAGTAAAATGTAAATTGGCGAGACCCAATGTCACCACAACCGTTACTAGCATATAAATATCAAAGCATTTGCTTGGCACATTATGTTGGTTTATTATGCAGACACCGGAATAGAATCATCCCTACTGCAGATGGA
This sequence comes from Crinia signifera, assembly GCF_055691185.1. Classification (NCBI taxonomy): domain Eukaryota; kingdom Metazoa; phylum Chordata; class Amphibia; order Anura; family Myobatrachidae; genus Crinia; species Crinia signifera. The sequence continues at coordinate 57,138,134 of NC_139226.1, forward strand.
TTTGGGAAGCACTTGTGTAGCACTTGGTGTTATATGCTGAATGACTGTAGTTTGATTTCTTGAAATATAAACTTTGTTAACTCAAAATGATAACGAGGACTTGAAATGTAATATATAAAACAGAATAAGGATATACAAACACAAATGACACAAAAAATTGATTGGAAACACCTCATTCAATACTCATCTGAAGTAAAATCTGCACATATGCAATGGAAAAAAAAAAAAGAAAAACCAAACATTATTTGCCATTTATTTTGCTTTAGAGCTTTTAGGGACGTGGCCTGGTTGAGTAAGGGAACAGGTGTTCTCCAAGATAGCTCCTATTTTCTGGTGTCAAATAACAGCTCCTGTCTCCTTACATATTCGCAAACTGGTCCCTGAACCTCTTACCAGACTCCTTTTGTTCTGATGCGGCATCGACCTTCCAGCTATGTCCCATGCACTTGTGGCCCACTACGCTGTCATAAGCTGCTGTCTAGTTGGAATACAAGGATGTCACATGGGGCAGTTCAGGACTGTACGGGGGATGACCAAGCTCCTGCATGTGTTCATAGGACAGAAAATTGACCACATTCTTGCATTTGTGGGCAGGTGATCAAAAGGAGAAGGGCAATGCATGAGTTCTTGAATGGTACTTGGCAATAGCTTCCAGCACTTTCAGCTAGCAATGGTCGGACTACTAGTCCTCAGTAATGGGTGCACTGCTGAACGAGTGGTATGGTAGCTACATCGCCAGTCTTAACCACAAAAACAGCCGCAATCTGTTTGGCTATGCTGTGCTCACATCGGGACTTCTAGGATGGCACTCCACAAGCTTAGGTGCAATGGGCCAACTGTTGCAGAAACCTTGCTCAGGCCAAGCTTTCAGTGGAGTATCAATTTGATGGATCCTGATGAGATACCCACCTGCTTCTCTAACTGGGCCACCATGGCATCCTCCTTAACTATGTCTTCAAGAGCAGTAACATTGTCCTCAGTGATAGTGGACAAAGGTCAGCTGGAGCCCTTCTCATCTTTCATACATACCAAAATTGTGCAAACCACAGTGGTTCAGGGAGGTGCTTCCTCCCAAAAAGCAGCTAACAATCTGTCCAAACTCTCTTGCTGTCTCAGATCACTCTTGTAGTTATAGAGAAGTCGCTCTCTAGTGGCCTCTGAGCTCCATACCGAGTGTTGTTCAGTCCTCTATTTTGGGGTGAGAGAATGTTTTTCTTGTCTCAAATCACCGGAGGGATAGCTAAGATGATGCGCCCAGTTGATGTTTCTGCAATGATGTGGAGTGTGGCTTCCGTGCCCAGGAGTGGCTCTCACTGGTGTAGATCTTGTTTACCAGGAGTTCCTCAGCACGGTGTCCAGAGGCTGAGGTGACCCACCCCAGGCTCTGGACATCGCTGTGAATCATTTCCATTCCCTGTGGACACTATTCCATCACCATTTCCCACTGTGGATACTTTTCAATGGCGGACACCGTGCTGAGGAACTCCTGGTAAACAAGATCTACACCAGTGAGAGCCACTCCTGGGCACGGAAGCCACACTCCACATCATTGCAGGAACATCAACTGGGCGCATCGTCTTAGCTATCCCTCCGGTGATTTGAGTCAAGAAAAACATTCTCTCACCCCAAAATAGAGGACTGAACAACACTAAGCGAGCCAATTTCCTCCAGTGGCAACCCACTCAGCCACAGACATCTTGAGGACTCCCAGTTCTGCTACCTTCAAAGGACATCCAATCCTCAACTGGTAATGTGCACTTACCTGTTCCCCAAAAAGTGACCACCAATTATTCACTCAGACGTGTCCATTTGAGGCGGGGATTTATTTAATTATTATTATTTCTACTCATTCCAATTTACGTTCACTTCCCCACCTGATCCATTATACTGGTTTTATTTGTGTAAATTATGTATTATATTACCTGTATGCATTTTAAACAGTAAAATTTGCTATTTTTCTTACCATTTGGTATTATTCATTGATTTAAGCGCTGCTTGACTCGCCTAGTGCGTGTCTTTTTTTCTCCCTTTATGACATAGACCTGACTGTCCCCAGGAAGTGGAGACTTCCATTGATTCTTTACCTGCAAATAAAGCCACATGCCCTGATGGTTACCTTCAGCATATCGTTAAAATGTTTAAAGACGTGTTAGCACTGATACTGATGTGCATGTTTTACAAAGCATCTGAGAAAGGTTAATTCCTAAAAAAAATGCTGGAGGTGCAAATTGTTCCTCCTCCAAAGTCTGGTAGGGCCACTACAGCAGTACAAAACTACAGCCGCTACAGCAGTACAAAACTACAGCCGCCATAGCATTGATGAACTAAGATGTTAAGCTTTATGCCAAGTTGGTCCTAATAGGCTGGCTTGTTTGCTCCGCTCTTTAATTAAGTCAGACCATGTAAAATTTGTCATGGTCATATAGACTCCTGATAACATGCGTATGGTTTTCAACATCTTTAAACATTATGAATCCTGTAAGGGGCGACTGTTTATTCTATCCTTTGAGGCCAAGAAAGAATTTGTTTGGCTCTACTGGTGCTACTTTCAGGCTGTTTTAAGTCATTTTAGGCTTAGGGGTGGAATACTGAAATCATTTTTAGCTCTCTATTCCCCTCCATCAGCTAGGATTGTTGTCAATGGTTGTCTGTCCTCGAGTTTTAATATCACTAATGGTATGCACAAAGTTTGGCTGATCTCTCCCCTCTGATCTTTGAGTTGGCAATTGCACCACCGAGAGATCTAATTTAGGTGGAGTCCCTCATTGAATTAAATTATAAGAAACCCAATGCTGATGAGCTGAATAATAACTCCAGCTGATTCCTCAAAGACTGCGCCATGACAATCGAGAAGAAATGTCAAGTAGGTTTTAGGACTTCATGTAAGGAAATGATAGCAAACTGCAGTTCAGATAAATCTACTCTATTAACATACTCTAAATGTATTTTTCAAAAGCTTGGTAATTATACTTTGCCTTGAAAAAGCCTGTTTTGGACAGGAGAAACACGTGTCGGACTCTGTGGAGTCCTGACTGTTGCCATATCTTAACTTAAATTATATAACAGTGATATAATGTGTATGTGACTGACTTGAGGGGGCGTGTCCCAGGGACATAGGATATTATGAGATAGGAATACTAGTCTCCTACCCTCAACTATCAGATTGCGAAAAGGAGAGATAAAGGGAAGGTGGCGGGAATAATCAAGAGGTATCATCCTCTGACCACCACTTGATAAGTGTCTGAAGTAAATTACTACCCAGACACCACACTATATTATACTGCATTCCTTAAAAACTACGTAGGAAAGATGCAGTAAACCAATAAAGGCTGCAGCAGCCGAAAGCATTATCACAGCTTCACAACCTTGTTTGAAAGCTAGGTGATACAGTAACAAATGAATATATTGTGAATCTAATAAAGTATACATTAACTGTGTGCACCATTACAGCTTCCCACTCTCTCTGGACAGTTAGATGATATAATAACAACCAGACCATCTAACATAAGAGCAATATAAATATTGTATCCAATTGTGTAGCCCTGTAACTAACATTAACGGGGAACTTTATTTCCATTAAAAGGAACACATAGTGTCCAAACCTGATTGCCATTTAAAGGAAAACACAGTGTCCAAATATTACATACTACACCAACAGGTGCAGTTGAACAAAATCAGTTGTGCCTGTCCATGTGAAGCCTACACCGGATACATTCCTCTAAAAACAAGGAACTTCCTAGCCCGCAGGACACATAAAAGTTATAAATGACTTATACCCCCCCACCGAGTGTAAAACCAGGTTCTATGTTAAAAGTAATAGAACTATATAACGGCAATATAGCCTGAGATATACATGTAAATTACCTCGTAGAGGTCAGTCATTGAATATGGCAAAGCAGGACTCCACATTTTAAATTCTATTTTTTCTCACATTTTTTCACCACTGAAATCCCTATACACCATGTATGTTGTCAGTAATTGTTTGTATTTTTAACCTCTATTACACCGTGTCTAAAAATGCTATATATTAAAGATAAACAATTTGTATGCTATTTTATATTAACTGTCTCCCTTCTATAAAAGCATGTGTTTTATATCCATTTTCTTTCAGTCTTTGAGTTAATTAGGTATATCTTATGATGATCAGGTGTGTGTTGTAACTGCTATCATATAGGGAATTTAAATCCGACCAACACAAAGAGCAGGTCAACTTTGAGAAAGCTGCAGATAGCAGCAAAACACGTAAGATGTTTTACCCCACCAGACACCCTTTTTTGAATCTACACCCTACCAGCAGATCAAGTCTACAAAAAATCCCTGTGCAATACAGCCAATTTACCACCAAAACCCTGTGAGAGAGAACCATCTTGTCACCAATCATCTCAAATCCTTTCTTCAATTTGGGACACTTTTTCCTCAAGACAACATTGTTCCCATTCCACTCTGAGGCAAAAAGACCATTAGAGGTATGCCACCTCCTTAAAAGCCCGTTTATCATAAGTGGATAAGGACACCAATACAGTAACTACTCTTGTGGCTCTTTCTCTCTCTTACCAAAAGGGTGGATTACAATAAGGCTCTCTCCATACAGAGCCATATACAATATTGTTTCTTGAGGCCCTCCACATCATAAAAAGTGGACCACAATCAACCCTCCTTCCATACAGACTGACTTCTGGAAAACTAATGGGTGACTATTTACATATATGTCTGTTTTTTTTAATATTATATGTTTTTAATGCTTTATAATCATTAAACTTCTTCCTTACTCTCACACACCTGACCAGCCTTGTTTAATATTGTCTAGTCTAGCGCAGACTAAACCTCTTCTCCTTTTCCTTTTATTGCATTGGGGCTGACTACCCCTTTTTATTTGATTGCTGCTCAGCCAAGCACACCCATACCCAAGCGCCTTTTGTGATATTTTTATATCCTTTTTTGCCATTAAAGATAAACAAACCTGCGTTTGAAACCAATATTCTGTGCACCACCATTTCACTGGCCACACCATATACTAGAACAAGAGATTTGGTGGAAAAGAGGACTCTTGTGTTGGGGCACTCTTGTGGTTTAGATAGTAGATTTTATTGATAAATTTAAAAATTAGCTTTTATTATATTCAAGTTAAAATATGTAGCAAGGGTTTAACAAACAAACATAGATAAATAATCAATATATATATTGAAAAAACTGCAGTTTTCGGCTGGATTATTTTTATTCTTTTGCCAATTCGATTCGCCTATTCAATCCCAGTGCAGATTTTTCACCTGGGGTGAAAAATCCAGCATCGGCAAAAAATGCGTGTATCGGCAAACTTGTCACAAATTCACGTGGTTTTGGTGAATTCACGGCTGTTTTCCCCCATTTTTTTGTGGCTGTTTTCATCCATTCCAATTTGCCCCCCAATAGCAATTGATTAAAATGAAGAGCGTAAATAAATATTAAGGTATTCCACACTTTTTGAGAGTTGTTATGGGAAGACAAGGTAAATATAAAGGTTAACAGTGAATATTTTGACTAGCAATGGGTATAGGGGGGATTAGGTTTTGGAATCATTAAGGGCTGGGGGAATGGACTTGTAAAAAGATGGTTACTTAGGAAATAACAAGGTAGAGGGCAATACTTGTTTCAGGAAATCTCATTACAATTGCATAGTACTGGTAAGGTCTATGATCATAGGTACTGTAAACGTATATTATAGTTCTACAGTACATCCCTAACTTTCTCTTCATTTGTATTTTGTGACTCAGTAATGTCTTAGTACCATAAACTTCTTATTCATATTAAAGCTGTGTGATTAACCATTTCCTCATTGAAATTTCCACAACTGAGTTTGTCTAATTTCCCAAGGGGCACCATAAGACAAACACTGAGATGGAACAATATAAACATAATTATATACTAAAAACTGGGACTATTTTGAACCAATACTGCAATCATCCAACCCTCTCATTTAATCATTTTTATTTACCCGGAGTAAACCCATGCAAGCATGGGGAGAATATACAAACTCCGCACAGTTAGGGCCATGGTGGGAATCGAACTCAGTGCTGTGAGGCAGTAACGCTAACCATACAGAATAAAACTACTTTACCTCATCTTGCATTGTAATTAGAGAGGTTCATAATTTCAGTCATGTTATTTTTAAATATTTGTCATGTTATTTTATTTTGCTATAGTACATTCTCCCCAAAAAAAGGTATTCTAAAAAAATATATACCTCCTTCCACAGCAGTCAAAATATTGCACAGGCATTTCATTCATATAAGCCAGTGATTTTCAACCTTTTTACCTTGCAGCACACTAAATATGATTTTAAAATTGCCAAGGCACACCATGAGATCCCCACAGGGCAAAACTCATTGGCCCCCACAGGAAAAAAATAAACACACCATGAGATCCCCACAGGGCAAAACTCATTGGCCCCCACAGGAAAAAAATAAACAATCACACTGGTCCCCACAGGTAACAAAAGTAAAAAACATTAACACTTTGCATGAATCGAAGAGACCAGTAAATAACATTGTATACTGGATTTGGGCATTTCTAGATCTGGGGGCACACTTGAGAACAGCTCAAGGCACACTAGTGTGCCACAGCACAGTGGTTGAAAAACACTGATATAAGCCACAATCTTGATATTGTTAGGTGAAACTACGACATACAGTAAAAGACATATGTTTTATATAAATTATGTTTTGTTGTTTTGCCAGAGGAGGGGAGGCTCCAGGATTAATAAAATTTCACCTGGTTTATTATTTTTGTAAGTGGTCCTGACTGTAGGAGTAAAGCGCAATGGTCAGCTCTGCATATTTTTTAGTATGGCACAAAAAACATTGCTTACTATTGGCAGATGATTGATAATAGATTATTTTCATTTCTTCAGTCGATTGAATTTTATGCTATTTTTTTAAATGATTGTTTTCTTAGTGTAAGAGCTTGGATTGCAGAAATGTTTGAGTTTTATCGCCTACAGTATAATAGGATAATATAGCTGCCTATTTTTATTGTTTTAGTTTTTATGTTGCCTTAGTATTGTGCCTTTTAAATTTATATCTAGAAAGGAATTTCTTATGATAAAATCTGTTGCGTTTAAGCTAATTCCGTGAGTCCATAAATGTTGCGATTTATATTACGTTGTGCTGAGGTTTGGAATATCTATTTATACATCGCTGTCCTTGCAGTTCTGTTTTTGTTTTAGAGATAAATTGCACTTAATCTGTTGAGGTGATGTATAATCTGCTCTCTTATCTAAAATAAGAATAATGATTCTCCTTGATGCTGGAGAGTTGCTGAAGTTAAAGATCTGTCTCCAATAGATCAAATGTAAGTTGAAATGAATTGGACAAACATAGTAATTTACACTTATATTGCCTCAGTAGTAAACAACATTTATATCTGGTGTATAGTATTCACAGTAACTGATGAATCAGGCACACTGAACATAACATCTTCCTAACCACCATCATCATTTACATAGATCCCATGCTACAGATGTAATGCCGCTCATTCAGTGCTGGGGCTCGACAGACTGCCCCCACTGGTGAGCCGGCGCTACATCTGACTGGGACGCACAAGCGTGCCAGTTTCCTGGCAGCAGGGGATAGGTACCCTGCCCATCTCAGCTTCAGGGAGATGGGCAGGGTTAGGGGGGGGGCGGGGAGGTGGTGGACCATGTTGGGGACTGGCAGCGAGGCAGTGGGGATCCCAGGGGAGCTCCGTTGTAAGGGAGTATACCACCAGCCCCTGCAAGGAAGAGGGACGCTCTATCTGTATATACCATATATAACATACATAAAACTGTCATCAAAATTACAGATACAGATTTGCACGACCGCAGCTGTATGTGCATACAAAATGCTATATTACAGTCTTTTCCATGAAAGCACTGTAATGTAGTGTGCAGAAAAAGCAGCAGTCACAAACAGAAAATAGGCATGCCGCATAATCATTTTAATTAACAGAAGCTGCTTGTGCATCCTATTCAAATAGTGGTGCAAAAAAAGAAGCGTTTTAAAGGAATAGATGCATAAGTAAACGCTCAGCTCCACCAAGTGATGGCATGACTATAAGGGCTGTTTAATGTGACTGCAGGACATTTGAGCAGAACAATGTTATGGACTGAACCCCTTATGGGGCCTTATACATAAATACTATTAATAATAATCATGACTGCATGCTTGGTATACAGATACATTTCATAATCAGACATGATTAATGCTGTACATAGAGGAAGTATCTTAGCAAGCAATTAATATGGACTCTCCTTCACATGCTTTTCTTAGAATATATATATATATATATATATATATATATATATATATATATATATATATATGTTTTTTGCTCATTTATGAACATATAGACCACTTCCTCCAAGTTTTAGTAACAAAACAGAAAAAGATTTCTCAAGGATAGTATAAGTATTGTCGAGATCCTGGATGGAATGGAATGGCAAGACAATTACAGTCTTTGCACAAGTGACATTAAATCATTGTACACAATAATCAAACATGAAGCCAGTTGTAAAGCAACACAACATAACCTCTCCAGTCAATCAGACATCATAAACAGGCAAATACACTTTAGAAGGGAAACAATAAAATACATACTAAATCATAATTACTTCTGGTACAATTTCAATTTACAGGAATAAGGCACAGCCATGGGCACATCTTTCGCACCAAGCTATGTGAATCTCTTTGTAGCTTGGTGTGAGGACATTACTGTATGGCATAACAATATACACCTTGGCAAAATTTCAGCTTCAATCACTACATAGATGACTTTTTTATATCTGGAGCTGTACAGAAATGGAACTAAAATAATTAATTATTCACAGAATACCTCCCACATATTAAATGGTCGGCTCTTGATTGCTCCCACACAGTATGTTTGAGTAAGGAAATAGTAAAATATAGATTCCCGAACCTAAATAGTAACAAATCTCCTGGCCCAGACAAAATACACTCTAGGATACTAAAATAATTGAGTTCTGTCATAGCACTACTATTATATCTTATATTCGAGGAATCAATAAACTCGGGGATGGTACCAAGGGACTGGCGCATAGCTAACGTAGTACTGATATGGAAGAAAGGTAGCAAAACTAGCCCTGAAATTTACAGACCAGTCAGCCTTACATCCATTGTGGGGAAATATTAGAAGGAATAATAAGAGATAGTATCCAAAATTTCTTAGAACATGAGAAGGTGATAAGGAAGACTCAGCATGGGTTTGTCAAAAATAGATCATGTCAGACTAATTTAATTAGCTTCTATGAGGATGTCAGTAGGGAAATCTGTAGATGTAATACTGCTTGATTTCCAGCTGGGTTAAGGTCCAAAGTGGAGTCCCGCAAAGTTTCAATATTGGGACCCACTTTGTTTAATATATTCATTAATGATATATGAAGTGACATAGGGCGGGATGTTGTACAATCCGCGGCCCCCTTCGCCGGCAATTTTAATAACGGCATATGCTGTAACATATGCCGTTATTAAAGCAAGGGACAGCCTTTTGCGATAAGAGCTGTTCCTTGCGATGCAGTGCCGGCACTGGACTTCCGGGTCTGTGACCCGGGAGTCTATCTGCACATGCGCAGACCCCGGAGCCGGCCGCAGGGCATTCTGGGAGGGATCCGTGAGGGATCCCTCAAACAGCGCTGCGGTAAGAAGCCCATAGGCTTCTGCAGGGAATCACCAGCTTTTGCAGCGCTAACACTGCGGTGGGCTAATACAGCATAAAGAAATGCATTTCTGTGTTACAGAATCGCCCCCATAGTGATTAAAATAGAAATATTTGTAGATGACACAAAATTGAGTAGGAAAATTAACTCAGAGATGATGTGGATACACTACAAAGTGACTTAATTAAACTGAAAAAGTGGGTGGAAAGGTGGAAAATGCAGTTTAACATTGATAAATGTAAAGTAATTCATTATGGGAACAAAAATGGACATGCTACTTTAGGCTATTTGGAGTTATTATTAGGAATTCTGCTGTAAAGAAGGACTTGGGGGTCATCATAGATGAAACAATTGAGTAATAGTGCACACTGCTCAAGTGCAGTAGCAAAAGCAAACAAGACACTGGCATGCATTAAAAGGGGCATGGATTCAAGGGATGCCAATGTGATAGTGCCTCTTTACAAGGCTTTGGTGGGACCACACTTGGAATACTGTGTTCAGTTCTGGGCACCGCACCTTAAAAAAGACATATATTAATTGGAACAGGTACGGAGAATGGCGACTAAGCTAGTAAAAGGTCTCTAGTCACTAGAATACAGAGATAGGTTAACCAGGCTAAATATTTTTTCACTGGAGAAATGGAGGATGAGAGGTGCGCCCCGCTGAAGAGTGAAGGAGGGAGCCCAGCGTGACCCGACAGCCTCCAGCAGCAGAGCGGGCAGCGCGCGTCATCCTGCGCCCCGCTGAAGAGTGAGGGAGAAAACCAGCCACCGCCGCGACGCCCCCGGAGTGAGACCCGGCAGCTGACTTCATCCTGCGCCGGCTGCAGAAGGAGGGAGCGGCGGGTGACGCCAGTCTGACGCGTCCGTCCAGCAGCAGACCCCCGATGACAGCCTGCAACCCCGCTGTGATCCAGCCACAGCTCCAGTGCCAGCGGCAGTGACGGGAGAAGCCACCCCAAGAGCCCAGCAGTGACCCCAAACGGCAGGTGCCGCTACCAAGCGTAAGTGACCAACCTCACCCCTGCCCAGAGACACCCCTGTACCCAGCACCAGGCCACTATCGCCACCACACGCTGCCATCAGCGTCGGGGAGAAAGGCCCCTGTCAAAGGATATAATGCATAGACCTTAGTGGTCCACGGCCCCATAGCGCCATCTTGTGGCGCAACTAGGAACTGCCTTGCCATAAGAAGAAAAGGGACATCACAGTCATTGATCCCTCTGTTCCGGAATTCTGCCCCTTTAAAGTTGTCCCCTTCGCCACCTTGAAGGACTGTTACCCCACGTGCCTTAAACTTTGCGCAGGACTACCTGAGGCCTCCAACGGACCTTAAACCCCTATGCATAGGTGCTGTCGCCAAGACAGTTTAGTATAAGTATCTGGGTACCCAGTCACGTGACCGTGTTTACAGTATAGTCTTAACGTATGGTCCTAAGTGTTACTGTGCTTGATGTGATAATTTGTTATAATCTGTTATTGTCATATTTTGCCGTTACAGTGAATGTATTGATTTAATATTGTCCGCCGTAGATGTGTTAATTGACTAGGGAGGGTTGTTAGCACGCTCCTTGGTGACCCAGCTGATTCGCACCAGGACTGAAATCTTAAATTAGTGTAGCTTGTCCCTAAAGTAGTTCCTGCGTTATTGGGTCTACTGTGTCTGTGTTGGTCAGCTACGCCCAGGAGAGTGACTACCAAAGATGGAGTGTTAGTTGTCACACCAGAGTAAAGTAATCATACAGGTATCGGCTCTAGGGAGCTGATTAGATCGTTATTTGTGCCTTGTTCTATAACATCGCCTCTGACAAATTGCACTTTGCTACCCTGATTACTATTGTGGGTGAACCCGCTGGTTATCCGCTCAGGTATTATCGTTGTTGTTAATAAATACCTTTGAACCGCTATTTTAGTCTCATTTCTGTCTTGGCTGAGGCTCAGGCCGAAAGGACACGTCGCGCTCAAGACTCCCGAGGTCAAGGTAAAGGGTTACTGGCCGTCTTTTCCGGTATACCACATCTAAGCTTGGCGTCACGAACAGGATCGGAAAATGTCGGAAGACGGAACCCCAATACCATCACCCCGCAGACGTCTCCCACCACTACCGGAAGACAAAGAACCGCCAAAAGCAGCGGCGGCACAGATCACGATGCTCTACTACTTCGGGGCCACGTGGCTCCTCACATTCTCGGGAGATACGCGGACGAAAGGCACAAGCACTTTCAAGGCATTCAAGGACCGCATGAACTCGACGTTCACCCTATACCAACTGAACGAAGAACAAAGCAAGGAAATACTGCTGGCACAGCTGAGAGGGTCCGCCCTGAGAGAAGTAAAGTCATGGTCGAAAGGCGACAAGGAGACAAGGAGACGGCGGACAAGATCTTGAAAAAACTGGCAAAGATCTTCGATGCCAAAACCGTGCCAATGCTGAAGAGCAGGTTGTATGCCAGGAAGCAGAAACAAGGAGAATCATTGCGTGATTTCGCACTGGCATTACACGAGGCCATGAAGGCAGTCCAAGCCGCAGACCCAAGAGAAGTACAACTGGCAGACGAAATGCTGATAGACCTCTTCGTAGAAGGGGCGAGAGAAGAAACCACCCGCGCCCAGCTCTGAATGATAAAGCGACAAGAACAAGGCTGCACCTTCGAGGAACTCAAAGAATCAGCACTACAGGTGTTGGAAAAAATTCAGAATGAAGAGCCGGGAGAAGAAGAGGCGGAGGACCACTGGGAAGCCAGACACCAGGGACCTGGTAGTGCGAAGAAGAGAACAGTACTGCAAGAAGCACAATCGCCGGCAGGCCCAGATCCATTGTCCGCTATCAATAGCAAGCTCACAGAATTGACTCTAAACATCGCCAGAATGGGGCAAAGGCTGGAGCAGAGCGAAGCCAGACAAAATGAGTGGCGTCCGCGAAGAGAAAGAGGAGGAGGAAGACCGCGGTGGAGTACGCCCAGAGAATCGGGAAGACGATCGACCGACCGGTTCGACGAAGAAGGCAGACCAATCTGCCGGAGATGTAACCAAAGCGGCCACGTTGAGAGAAATTGCCCTCAGGGCGATTTAAACGGGGAGACCCCGAGGAGGAGGACCGACCCTCGGGAGGAGACCCGCTACTAGGTCCCCCGAAAGAAGACTGGTGGCCTCGCTTCGTAGGGAAGTGCCCCCACATCAGTGTCGAGATCGATGGGGTGACAATGGAGGCGCTACTGGACACTGGCTCTCAGGTTTCAACCATCAAGCTAGAGGAATTTGACCGCCACTGGCCTAGAGAGAACATTGTCGCACCCCCCACCACTTGACTCCACCTGTTGGCAAGTAATGGTCAACCCATCGACTATCAAGGTTACTGGGAGACAGATGTCAAGATAGGCAAAACCACCCTACAGAGACAAGGCTGCCTAGTCACGACCGCCCATTGTGGACACCTGCCCCCGATGATCCTGGGGATGAATATCCTCAAACACTGTCCGGAAGAGATGGTCGAGGCCCTGAAGAAAGGGATGAGGACTGCAGACCCTAGAGAGAGGAAGACGATGCAGCGGACGATGCGGGTTTTAGAAGGACAGCGGAAGTTCGCAGACGACCGAGGCGAAGTCGGCAAAGCTCGGGTCACAGACCGGCGACCAATCCTACTCCTGCCTAACTCCGAAAACATCATCTGGTGTAAGGCCAGAATTGGCCCAGGAGGAGGAGCATACGATGCCATCCTGGAGCCCTATGAACATGATGGCCACCCACCGTTTGCTGTTGCCAGAACGCTGGCTCGAGTCCAGGATGGTAGGGTACCAGTCCGAATTATCAATCCTCACAATTACCCGATCAAGCTCCATCAGCATTGTCTAGTCGCCCGAATCTTCCAGGTCGACTTCCAGGACGTGGTTGGGCATAACGTGACCTCCGTGACCGACGGGGACGAGGAGAACCCACAAGATGGGTGTGGTGAGAAAGTGTGGTGGGAAGACATCAAAGTAGGAGGCCCCGACACCACCGACCCAGAACGCCAAGGTGTCCTCGAGATCGTCCGGAGGAATGCGGTGGCGTTTAGCCAAAGCCTGTCCGATTTCGGAAGAGCGAAGGATGTGTGCCACTACATCTCGACAGGAGCCAACCCTCCCATCAAGGAGAGGCATCGGCCTATCCCTCCCGCGATGTACCAGCCGGTGAGGAAGATGATTGACGAGATGAAGGAAGCGGGAGTCGTACGAGAGAGCCATAGCCCGTGGGCCTCTCCGATAGTCATTGTGAAAAAGAAAGACGGCAGTCTACGGTTTTGCGTTTACTATCGCAAGCTCAACGCGGTGACCCACAAGGACGCCTATCCACTGCCCCGCATAGAGGAGTCACTGACGGCGTTGAAGACCGCGGCCTTCTTCTCCACGTTGGACCTTATGAGTGGGTACTGGCAAGTCCCGATGGCCCCCAAAGACATGCAGAAGACCGCGTTCACGACGCCGATGGGACTCTTCGAATTAAAGAATGCCCTTTGGATTGTGCAATGCGCCCGCCACGTTCCAACGGCTAATGGAGCATTGTCTCGGGCACCACAACTTTGAAATGATATTGTTGTACCTAGACGACGTTATCATATTCTCAAGGACCTACGAAGAGCACCTCCAGCACCTAGAAGAGGTATTCCGGCTGCTAGCCAAGTCTGGGTTAAAGCTCAAACCAGCGAAATGTCACCTCCTCAAGCCAGAAGTGGCCTACCTGGGGCATATTGTCGGTGCCCAGGGCGTGAGACCAGATCCCGATAAGATTCAGGTCGTCCGAGACTGGCCAGTGCCCCGCTCGGTGCGGGAGGTGAGAAGCTTCCTAGGCTTTGCCGGCTACTACCGCCGATTCGTAGAGGGCTTCGCCGGCATCTCCGCTCCACTCCACGAACTGCTGAGAGGAAAGTCTGGGCAAGAGAGGAAGGGGTCTGCCCCGGTCGATTGGGGGCCCGAACAACAGCAAGCATTCGGACAGTTAAAGGCCTCTTTGACGAATACCCCTTTGTTGGCTTATCCCGACTACGAGAAGCCTTTTCAAGTATACACGGATGCGAGCCACAGAGGACTGGGAGCGGTCCTGTCTCAGATACAGGACGGGAAGGAAAGGGTTATCGCGTATGCCAGCAGGGGACTCCGCAAGACCGAGCGCAACTGCGAGAATTACAGCACCTTCAGACTCGAGTTGCTTGCCCTGATCTGGGCCATCACTGAAAAGTTTAAGAATGACCTCGCCGCAACACCCTTTGTCATCAAGACGGACAATAATCCTCTGGCCCACCTGACCACAGCTCAGCTAGGGGCCATGGAGCAACGCTGGGTCTCACGCCTCGCCAACTTTCGATATACAGTGTCCTACCGAAGTGGCAAAGAAAATGGGAACGCAGACGTCCTATCCCGCCTCCCTGTAGAAGACGTAGCCGAAGAGAGTGGAGGAGTTGCCGAAGAACTGGAGACTCCGCTCTTCCAGGCCGAGAGGAGAACTATGGTCTATTCCGAACCTCTGTTGGTTGCCGCCAACCAAGCCGATACCGCCCCCACCTTTGGGACGCCCGAGGTAGACTGGGTTGAGGTCCAACAGAAGAGCCCGGTGATCCAGGATCTCACCCGCCTCCTTCGACGACGCTGTGGCCTAACTAAAGAGCAGAGACAGACGGCAGACCCAGAACTGGTGAAGCTACTAAGGCACCGAGATCGGCTACAGAAACGGCAGGGCCTGCTGGTACGTGTCAGTCTTCACCCAGGAACTCACCAGACCACCACGCAAGTGGTCGTCCCACGGCAGCAAGCCACTAGATTACTCGAAGCATACCATGATGCCTCCGGCCACTTCGGCACGCGAAAGACTGAAGCGGTCTTAAGGACCAGGTTCTTCTGGATCGGCATGAGGGAAGACATCGAGCAGTGGTGCCAGAAGTGCGTACCTTGTAGTCTCAAAAGACATCTGGAGGCCAGCGAAAAGGATCCCTTACATCCCATCAAGAGCACCTACCCCCTCGAGTTGGTGGCCCTCGACCACATAAAACTGGAACCCAGCTCCAGTGGGCACACCTATGCCTTGACGATGACCGACCATTATACCAAATTCCTGGTGGTGGTACCAGTTCGCGACTTGACAGCCAAGACAACGGCCGAACTGTTCTGGAGGTACTTTGTGAAGCCATATGGATACCCCGACAGGGTGTTGACTGACCAAGGGCCCGCCTTCAACTCCCAACTGTTCCATGAGTTGTGTTCCACCTACGGCTGCAAGAAGGTCCAGACTACAGCGTACCACCCCCAGGGCAACGGACAATGCGAGAGGGCCAATAGGACCGTCTTGGGGATGCTCCGGAGTCTTTCTACCGAACAACGCACTCGCTGGCCGACCCTACTCCCCGAGCTCACCTACATATATAACAATGTAGAACATTGCTCCACGGGGTTTACCCCCTACTACCTCCTGTTTGGCCGACGGGGAAAGCTGCCAAAGGACCTGGAGCTGTCACCCGGCCTAGATAACCAGCCCCGCTTACAACAAAGTTGGGTGCAAGAACACCAGCAAAGGATGGAGAACGCTCGGGAGATCGTAGAGAAGAGGATGGAAGCAGCGCACGCCAGACAAGAGACCGACTACAACGCAAATGCTCGTCCCACGCCACTCCGCATAGGCGACAGGGTCTGGAAGAGGAAGCACCATCGGTCAAGCAAACTCGATACAATGTGGGAGGCCGCCCCGTACACCGTGCTTCGCATCCCAGATGGAGACGTCTACACTTACCAGATCCAACGCAACTTTGGTGAGCCTGTCCTCACCGTATCGAGAAATCAACTAAAGTTGTGCATCGAGGGACCCCCATCAGAAGAAGACTCCTCTGGCCAAGAACTCATCGAACTCGCTGAACCCATTCCTCTCCATGACCCAATGGAGCTGTTGCTATTCATGAGCGGGTCTAGGCCGAGATCACCAGTACAGACTGTACGCCATGAAAGCCCTACACGGCCAGTAACTGAAGATCAAGCGGATCCTGCCGATATCCCTGTTGTCCACCGTACTCCCGTCAGGGAATTCGAAGATCTGAGCGGTGCACAAAAGGAGTGTTACCACTCCGCTACCGAATGTAAACAGCACTGTATTACCGAATTCCTTTTGTACATATGTATATAAAACTTGCGTAGAGTGTTAAGATTTGTCCGACATTTGCTAGTTACCGTGACCCTTTGGAAAGGACATTTCAGGGCCTCATCTTCTTGTAGTCATGTTCGGGACTTTCTCCAGAGAGGGGAGGAGTGAGGGCTGCGACGAAGAAGAGTGTGTCCGGTGCCTACCTGAAGCAGCGCGGGGAAGGACCGGTGAACAGCGTGTCAGGAGGCTGCAGCAGGAGAGACCCAGCGGCGACGGAGAAAGCCCAGCGTGACCCGACAGCCTCCAGCAGCAGAGCGGGCAGCGCGCGTCATCCTGCGCCCCGCTGAAGAGTGAAGGAGGGAGCCCAGCGTGACCCGACAGCCTCCAGCAGCAGAGCGGGCAGCGCGCGTCATCCTGCGCCCCGCTGAAGAGTGAAGGAGGGAGCCCAGCGTGACCCGACAGCCTCCAGCAGCAGAGCGGGCAGCGCGCGTCATCCTGCGCCCCACTGAAGAGTGAGGGAGAAAACCAGCCACCGCCGCGACGCCCCCGGAGTGAGACCCGGCAGCTGACTTCATCCTGCGCCGGGAGCGGCGGGTGACGCCAGTCTGACGCGTCCGTCCAGCAGCAGACCCCCGATGACAGCCTGCAACCCCGCTGTGATCCAGCCACAGCTCCAGTGCCAGCGGCAGTGACGGGAGAAGCCACTCCAAGAGCCCAGCAGTGACCCCAAACGGCAGGTGCCGCTACCAAGCGTAAGTGACCAACCTCACCCCTGCCCAGAGACACCCCTGTACCCAGCACCAGGCCACTATCGCCACCACACGCTGCCATCAGCGTCGGGGAGAAAGGCCCCTGTCAAAGGATATAATGCATAGACCTTAGTGGTCCACGGCCCCATAGCGCCATCTTGTGGCGCAACTAGGAACTGCCTTGCCATAAGAAGAAAAGGGACATCACAGTCATTGATCCCTCTGTTCCGGAATTCTGCCCCTTTAAAGTTGTCCCCTTCGCCACCTTGAAGGACTGTTACCCCACGTGCCTTAAACTTTGCGCAGGACTACCTGAGGCCTCCAACGGACCTTAAACCCCTATGCATAGGTGCTGTCGCCAAGACAGTTTAGTATAAGTATCTGGGTACCCAGTCACGTGACCGTGTTTACAGTATAGTCTTAACGTATGGTCCTAAGTGTTACTGTGCTTGATGTGATAATTTGTTATAATCTGTTATTGTCATATTTTGCCGTTACAGTGAATGTATTGATTTAATATTGTCCGCTGTAGATGTGTTAATTGACTAGGGAGGGTTGTTAGCACGCTCCTTGGCGACCCAGCTGATTCGCACCAGGACTGAAATCTTAAATTAGTGTAGCATGTCCCTAAAGTAGTTCCTGCGTTATTGGGTCTACTGTGTCTGTGTTGGTCAGCTACGCCCAGGAGAGTGACTACCAAAGATGGAGTGTTAGTTGTCACACCAGAGTAAAGTAATCATACAGGTATCGGCTCTAGGGAGCTGATTAGATCGTTATTTGTGCCTTGTTCTATAACATCGCCTCTGACAAATTGCACTTTGCTACCCTGATTACTATTGTGGGTGAACCCGCTGGTTATCCGCTCAGGTATTATCGTTGTTGTTAATAAATACCTTTGAACCGCTATTTTAGTCTCATTTCTGTCTTGGCTGAGGTTTAGGCCGAAAGGACACGTCGCGCTCAAGACTCCCGAGGTCAAGGTAAAGGGTTACTGGCCGTCTTTTCCGGTGTACCACATATGTTCAAATACAGGATTGGGAATCATCTGAAACTGGGAGATGATTTGTTAGGGCCTATACTTAGGACACGCGGGCATGTACTGAGGCTCAAGGAAAAGAAATTCTGAACTGAATTAAGAAGAGGATTCTTCACCATTAGAGCAGTAATATTCTGGAACTCATTGCCAGTGAGGGTGATTACAGCAACTACTGTTAATGAATTTAAATCAAAACTAAATACATTTTTGGCCACTAAGGGAATCCTATAGATATGACTTACTCAAGTCAGTAGTTACAAGTCAAATAGGTTGAACTCAATGGACTAACGTCTTTTTTTTAGCCTTAATTACTATGTTACTATGTTACATGAATAAAATCTTTATTAATTAATTAATTATTAATTTGAACCTACAGTAAAGATATGGTGGTTTTTCTGGACCTAGAAATTGACATCAGAAACAACAGAATACAGAATTAACAAAAGAACAAACATATCATAGAATTTAACAGAAATAGCGGTACTTGTGTACTTTCACGGTGCCAGAATGCGTCCCGCTCACCCATGCTGCGGGCTCGGTGGCTCACTATGCTCACCACGCTATCTAAAATCAACTCCATGCCAACATGTATAGTGGGTGCATGAACTATCTATGTTGGCATGGAGTTAAGTTACTTTATTTTAGATAGTTTGTGCCGAGCGTAAAACTCGGAAGTAGCATGGCCCCATCCTGGCGCCGTGAAACTACACAAGTACCAAAATAGCATATTGCCCCACAACAGCAACCACCATATAAACTGGATAAAAATATCCCATGTGGTATATCAGAAGAAATTGCACTGAAGATCTTACATTCAAACCAAATAGTGAAGAACTGATGGACAAGTTAGTGAAAAAGGGATACAGGAAATGTGGAAATTAGAAGAGCGACTAGGGAAAGTTTCACAGCTTGAATTTAAGGACATAAAAAATAATCAAAATAAGCAGGAAAAGGATTGGCACATACTCCTTTTGGGTGAAGACATTTACCCCAAAAAACTAAAATAATATATTAAAAAAGTTAAAAACCTCAAACACTCACCAACAGCTATATTACATTAGGAAAAAAACAGGTACTTGAGTATTTGCAGGGCGCCAAATTAGCATACGTACGTAGGCGTAGTGAAATCGCATCACATGGCACGTTTTCATGCTGTGCCACTTTTCGTACTAGTAGTGCCGCTACTAGTTCCCAACCGCCGCAGGGACTCCCCCGCTGACTTCCCATCCGCCTCAGGGACCCTGCTGGGTGAATGTGTTCCTTAAACTCCCCCACTATCCACGTCACCCCGAAGCGTGGCGAGCGGACGCGGAGCGCGTCCTCCCGACCTTTTCATACCTCCACTATCCACGGCAGCGTGTGGTCGATCTTATAAAGTGTGGCGAGCGCAGCGAGCCACCTAGCCCGAAGCATGGCGAGCGCAGCAAGCCCTGCGAGGGGACACGGATTACTTTACATGTGATCCGTGTCCCCTCTCGGGGCTCGCTGCGCTCCCAACGCTTCGGGATCAACTCCACGCCGACGTGGATAGTGGAGGTATGAAAAGGTCGGGAGCGGGGCTCGCGGCGCTTGCCATGCTTCGCGGTAATGTGGATAGTGGGGGTGTGCTAAATACCATTGCATCACATAGACATGAACACTGGGGGTGTTGTACTAAATCGCATCACATGCAAAATCGCATGTGATTTTGTGTGCGATGTGATCGGCGGTCAGGGTACAGTGAATAAATTAGTGAGATCGCATTGCATCGCACGGCACGAAAACGTGCGATGCAATGTGATTTCACTATGCAGAAAAGCCCACTAAGCAAATAGCTTAGTGGGCACCCTGCAAATACCCAAGTACCAAAAAACAATGCACCTAAGGAAACCAAGGGCTTATATTTCTGCACAGATTGCATTAGTTTCAGAAATCAGGCCACAAATAAGAAACCCATAAAAAAATTCAAAAAGACAACAGAAGACAAGTCCAAAAGACAACAGAAGAATACTCCATCGAAAAACCAAGACTCATGCCATATTGAAGGGATAATCCACCTATTGAATGCCCATGAGGTATCCAATATGTTGGACAAACCAAATGAAAATTAAAAATACAATTTGCAGAACACATTCACAACATAAGAAAAGGTCTGACCTGCCACAGCTTAACTGTCATGTTATAGGCAGTATTAGAAAAACCACAGTTAGGAGCTGATATCTAGCACTAGGACCAGGTGTCAGGCTGCTATTTTTGATGCTTGCTCTCACCTGATGACTCAAGGATGGAGGTTGTTATTTTATGATTTATGTTTACCTATGTCATTGAACAGAGATACAAAGTAAATAGGGGGTAAAACGAATTGGGGCACATGAGAATTACCACGCACGATATCACCGAGTGATGCTCAGTGTGGAGAACCAGTTTGCCAGCACATACTCCCTATTTCTCAACAGACAATGCATAATCCAATTAAAAAAAGGAGTAGTATTGAGCAGCAAAAATCCACCATGGTCGAATGTAGCGACACTAATTGTTCTGTCAGGCACCACCTAGTCATCCTTTGCACACAAAAAAACTTATATCCCCTATAGATGTGAGGAACATCAGATAGCTCAGGGCCAGATAAGTCATCTGACAGTTCAGACAATATCCAGAAGGGCCGATGCCCAAATGGACAGCTCCAGCCAAACAGCAGCACTTTAAACTGAAGAAGTGGCATAGGAGTCGAGAAACGTGGTAAGCCATGCCCCTTTTTGTGACATCAACAGAACTGTTTGTCTGCTGAATTTGTTTTCTAGCAGTCCATCCCACCTGACACCTGTGGATCCTTTTGCAAAATGTTGAAATTTCTCCATTTCTCCAGCCCCATCCATGCAGCCCTGCACAGAAAACAGACAATAGCTGCTAATGGGAGCATAAATCACAGCAGTTTGAGTTGGCTATGGTGGCCTTCACCTCTGTCTGCCTCAGTATATAGAGATAACAATACTTGATGTTAAACAACAATGGGGGGGGAAGGTGGACACACATGAAGAGTGACTGGTATTAATCCCTGCAGTGCTTTCCAGCTGTGTAGACTATACTGATAATGTACCATTTTCCCCCTCCATTAATTTAGCTGTAGTGGCATAACATAATTGTGGGGCCAACTGCTTTGTGGTATTCTGTGAATGGTGAGCCTAATGTGTGGCATACTATGAATAAGTGGATCCTATTATGTGACTACTATTTTTAGGACAAATACACCATATATTGCTCCCCACTGAAAATGTCCTTATATTTGGGCAATTAATAAGGATACCTTTATGAGCTTTTACCTCCAACCATGAGCGGTGAGTAAGGTATTTACCTAATATCTCCGTGCATTTAAAATACTACACATTGGATTCTACCGTTTCCTTTTTTGTATGTACCATGAGTCATTGGGATCACTATTAAGAGTCCTGGACGCTGGAATTCTCAAAAAAGAAACCCAGACACGAACAACATCTAGAGATCCAGTGTGAGTTGGGGTACGCCCACTCATTTTACAAAATAAAACTTGATATATGTTTATCAATATGAATTTGTGTGAGTGAGGTCCGCTGTTAACTACATTTTCAGCCAAACCTCCCCACTATTCATTATATATACAATCTATCAAAACACATTTCCACATTGGGGGTTATTCTGGTTGATTTGTAAGGCTGTGAATTTGCAGCCTTTCGAGTCCACCAGAAGCCATCCCGTGAAGGTCGATATGAATGCCCCCCCTCGCACGCCATGTTTGTACGCACAGGCTGTGAATGTTCATTCATAGGCTGTGGGGGAACACCCACTTCAATTGAATGATATGGAAGGCCCACACACATCTAAGGTTACTCTGAGACAACCTTAGATCTGCGTGGACATTCCAAAGGAAGTGGGTGGGCAGCTGACATCTGGTGCCCACATCACCAGGCGATTTCCATGGGACTGCCCAGCATTTTTATAGGAACAAAAAGATTGAGTCACTGCGCTATTAATAGTTTATATATGCACCATGGATGAATACACTCACACATATAATTTTATAGATACTCAATGGTACATCACATTTATTGTAAAAATATATATAAATAAATAAATTCCAGGTGGCCACCTAAGAAATAAACATTAACAAAACAGATAATACACTGAATTTACATACATATAAAAATAAAGTGGTAAAATATTTGGGATTTAGTCGGTGTATTCCTCTTTAAAATTTAAAGTGCTCCCAGTCCAGCATCCACAACCTGCTAAATTTAATGATCAGTTCAAATGTTGCCACAGATGTTTAGCTTTAAGTACTACAATCAGTATCTCTGTGTGGTACTTTTCCAGTTATATAGGTATGTGGCAGCAATCCGTTATAATGGTGACCCTGTTATGGGTAATATCAGGGCCGTAACTAGGGGGGGGCTGGGGGGGCACGCGCACCGGGCGCTGGAGGCAGGGGGCGCTGGAGGCAGGGGGACGCTGGTGTGACCAGCGGCAGCAGCGGGGAGCTAGCGCCGCCGCCCCCTCGTCTCCCCGCTCCCCCGCTGGCTGCCCTGCTCCCGTCCCCTCACGTCTCCCCCGCTGTGTATGCGGGAGAGACGTGCTGCTGCGGTATTGCATATGCTGCTGGACCGCTAGCCAATGGCCGCTCGCAGTCCAGCAGCCACCAGTTGATTGGCTGCTGGACCGCGAACGGCCATTGGCTAGCGGTCCAGCAGCGGGAGTTAGAAATGTTAAAATCATACAGCACAGCAGCACGTCTCTCCCGCGAATACAGCGGGGGAGACGTGAGGGGACGGGCAGGCAGGCACAGGCACACTGACAAGCCTGCCTGCCTGTCTGCCTCCCGCAGGCGGGGGAGGGGGGGTTCTATCCCCCTTGGCAACGAGCACACTGGCATTCTATCCCCCTTGGCAACGAGCACACTGGCATTCTATCCCCCTTGGCAACGAGCACACTGGCATTCTATCCCCCTTGGCAACGAGCACACTGGCACAGATCAATCCCCCTCGGCAACGAGCACACTGGCACAGATCAATCCCCCTCGGCAACGAGCACAGAGGCACAGATCTATCCCCCTCGGCAACGAGCACAGAGGCACAGATCAATCCCCCTCGGCAACGAGCACAGGCACAGATCAATCCCCCTCGGCAACGAGCACACTGGCACAGATCAATCCCCCTCGGCAACGAGCACACTGGCACATATCTATCCCCCTTGGCAACGAGCAGAGGCACAGATCTATCCCCCTCGGCAACGAGCACACTGGCACAGATCAATCCCCCTCGGCAACGAGCACACTGGCACATATCTATCCCCCTTGGCAACGAGCAGAGGCACAGATCTATCCCCCTCGGCAACGAGCACAGAGGCACAGATCTATCCCCCTCGGCAACAAGCAAATTCAGTCCACCTTGGCATCGGCATGAAGCCCCTGGCATTGAGCATATAGGTAAGTGGCACTTATGTGTCAAATGTGTATGGTGTGTTATACAGTATGTCATGGGCATTGCGTCGTGTTATATAGTATGACATGGGCATTGCTTAGTGTTATAAAGTATGACATGGGCATTACGGAGTATTTATTTGTAATGGGCATTGCGGTGTTATATAGTATGTCATGGGCATTGCGTAGTGTTATATAGTATGTAATGGGCATTGCAGTGTTGTATAGTATGTAATGGGCATTACGGTGTGGCTGGGGGCATGGGGGCTGGGGGCATGGCTAGAGGCTCATAGAGCCTCTGGGTCATGCCCCCATAGCGGCAAAATGGGGGCGTGGCCTCGCGGGGAGCAGCGATTATAGGCCACGCCCCCAAATTAGGCCACGCCCCCCCGAAAATTTCGGCGCGCCTCCGGCGCGCAGCATCACTAGGGTGGGGGGGGGGGCACCAAAAGACTGCCTTGCCCCAGGCGCCGGAAACCCTAGTTTCGGCCCTGGTAATATGGTTTGTATGCGCCAAATCAGCGCTTCTCTCACCTGAGCTTCCTTGCGCTTGAGATGTTGGTATGGGTCAAAGCTGGAGTGTCTCTCCGATTGGTGGGGGTAAGTGGGGAGCTGGACCGTGGATGATCTGGCTGGTCTCTGCTCAACCCACCGTGCCCGAGCCTGTTGTTTAATAAGCAGTGGCTGACGTCTCTCTCACTGCCGCAGCCAGCTGCCGGCTCTCACCCCGGAGTTCTCCGCTGCCGATTGCTGTTCTCACATATGGTGGTTGGCGTGTGATCAGTTTAGGATGCTCTCTCCTGTGCGACTGTGGTGAGCGCTGAGAGGTGCAGGTTTGGTGTGCTGGATACCAGGGAGCCGCTTCCTGGGGTTCCCTAACGCGTTTTGCCCTAACAGAGGCTTTTTCAAAGAGTGCTTAATAGTAGTCTTTGGTGCCTTAATATACCCAGCAAGCATAATTAGACAGGTGTGGTTAATGTTTGGCTTCTATTCAGGTGTCTATTTAAGTCTATATTAGCCACATTTATAAAAGAAATATATATGAAATTTATTTCCTAGAGGAATAAATCCATTAGCTAAATAAGTACAATGAATAATAATATTAAAAGACATTTAATATAATAAACAAATAAACATATACACATAAACGAAAAGACTGTCAGGAGCGCAATCCCCGCAATTAAATAAAGTCAAATTAAAGTTCTCAGTTCTTATGTTATCTTTGATCCCCTTTATCAAGTGATAATATAACCAGAAAATTAGAGGCTCGTGTGCAAGGATAATTTTAATAAAAAATAGAGTTTTATAAATAAAAACCTTTTCCTTATTTTATGCATCTCAGATAGATTTAAACCCGGGATCTCCTCTATAATGTGTCGGGTTCAATTCTCCTGCGCCACACAACCCCATACATATCCTCACAGCTCCATTAGCTCTCATATATTAATCACTTGACTCCGAGGGTATTATTTCTCCATATTATTGAACCCATCAGGCGCATACATTCTCATATAAAAAACAATGTTACTTTATCTGTCTGATACAAAGTTTTAGATATTTTTATTATTCAGTTTTATTGTTCTGTTTTCAATTTTTAATTAGTGTATTATCTCCCCATAAGGAGACGTCTGAATGGGGTCCGGTCCGTACTATCTCCCACTGCAGTGCCGGTCTGCAGCCCGGGGATAGCCAGATACGGGAGTCACAGTGCTCCCCCTTATCCTCCAAACTTACGACTACCTCAAGGGTGAACCATTGAAAGCACTTATAGGTGCCCAGTAAATAAGAAAAATAATATTCAAAAGAAAAAGAAAAAACTAAAAACTAAAGGCAGATAACAGATCTGAAAAGCTATACATATACGTAAGAAACAAAATTTTTCTTATAATAATTTTTATAGGAACGCATTGCGGCCGCCTGCAATCTTGGGTTCGTGCACCTGGCGAACAGTCTGTTTTGCCATGGCCGCACACACCCAACGTATGCACATGCACAGAAATGCGGCTGCACATGCACATAACATCGCCCCCCCCCCCCCATGTGAACGAGCAGCCAGTGCCGGTGCAAGGCACCGGAGCACCCAGGCGGGGGGGGAGGTGTGCTCCGATTCAGCCGCTGTACAGGGGGGGGGGGTGCTGGTAATTGCGGCGGCAGGCCACCATGGCGTTCCGGGTGTGTGTGTTTGTGTGTGTCGGGTGATGCGCCATGTGATGCGGCGGCAGGCCGCCACATCATTTCCCAGGGAGGGGGGGCGGGGGGAGACGGTTGATGCAGCGACTGCCGCTAAGTAACTCCAGGGGTAAGGAGGGGGATCGGGTGATGCGGCGGCGGCCGACTAGTCAATCCGGAGGGGGGGGAGAGTTGCGGCTGGTGCCACTCACCTCCATGGGGGGGGGGACACCTGCTGCAAAATGGCACCCTCCAGTGGCCGGCGCCCTAGGCAAATGCCTAGAGCTGCCTAGTGGTGGCACCGGCCCTGCGAGCAGCTGCTACAAACGGACCAGTATAAGGTCTATTGTTTTTATATACTTTTCCCACATATTTGAGTGCATTTGAGAGCAATAAAAAACTGGGATAAAGGACCCCGCAAAAGAAATCTTTATAAGTTTGAAGACCACAGTTATCACTGTGAGTGTGGGTACGCTTATATTTAAAAATGCCCAAATATATGTACCTTTACCGTGCATTTAGTAAGTGAGGTACGCTGTAAAAAAAAATGTCAGCACCTTACCACCACATTCTGCATATCACACAACAGAATACACATGATTTGTATGTTTTTATTTTTTTCTGAGCACATGAGAAGCTTTCAGCACTCTATAAACAGTTTGGAGAGGAACACCTCAAGGTCGTACCAAAGAAACCTTTATGATCTTCAACATCAACATCAATTTGAATATTCCACCCCAACCTGAAAAGACTGCACTTTCCTTAATGATTTGCACAACAAACCTTCTAATCACTGTTGATTTGCTTTTATATTCACCATCTCCACGGGAAACTCTTCATCACGACTGGACATCACCAGCCATATGAAACACTGTTCCACATTATAAGAAAATTTCATAAATATTTAAGTATTGATGTTTATGTTCCAAGTTTTTGTATGGATGTATTTTTAGAAATGTGGGTGACATTTCAGAATTGTTACTTTAGGGCTGCATTGCGCCACGATAACACTAACACTATCTACAATTTATTTGTTTATGTTAAAATCTAGTCATCACCCATATTGAGAACACAGGCAGTGACCAATCGCTCAGCACACAGCGTTGGTGCAGCGCTGTTTGCTGAGCAATCTGTGCTGAGCAATCTGAGCAATGCTAGATTGCTCAGCACAAAGCCCCCTCCGCCGTGTACGGGGATTTAGAGTTTTGATATCCCCCTTGGAGTGACTCGCCAGCAGCACACACCCCCCACCGCGCCGCATTGGCGCCACCCCCCCACTGTGGAGTCATCGGATTCCGACTCGGAATAATAGGCCATTGTCATCTGATCCGACAGTAACTCCATAGTCGAAATTTAATGTACTGACTGTGGAGTATAGGAAGGTCCGTTGTTATGTGAAAACAGCATCCGTTTCCAACAAAACAGATTTTTCCCAACAGGAGAAATATCGCCACTTACCTATTCAATGCTGTCGTTTAACCACAGCATTGAAGGCTGTCAGATCCAACTTTTTTTAAGTCGGACCTGACAGCCTCCAATGGTCTGGAAAAAATTGAATACCACCCATAGTGTGAAAACAAAAACTCTTTACAAGACATGATAATAATGCTACCTGATAAATGCAGCATTTGTTAAAATGTTGTTTTACTTTATTTTACTGACAATTTCAAATGATCTCTTTTAACTGTCATATGATTTCATGACTGTTATTATATAATTTTGCATACTAATAAATTCAACACTTCAGTATAAACAGTTTCCTTTTTAAGCAGGAAATTGAATGTTCTTTTTTCAGAGGTAAGAGACAATTACGTCCGATGCAACATAATAGGGAACACAGCATCGAGGCCAATTCATCAATTACTGAGAATACTAGAGACCAGATAAATGCTGTTTAATACTGAGACTCTGTAATTGCAATATATTATATTTATCTAGTTTAATCATTTAAAACTTAGCTATATGGCTGCCAAGAAAATAGTCAGAAAGCTGTGAATTATGATTCATTCTTCATGTAATTAGCTATTTTAATGTTCTTCCTAAAGGTAGAAGTAGAGAATTTATAAAATTGATAGTTACTAGTTATCTTATTATGTATGGAGTTAGTAGGGCTATCAAGGGAGATAGATCATCACCCAGAGCGCTAAAGACGTTTAGCAATGAATCTGCAAGTCCATTACAATAGATGACTGTGAGAATGTCTGCCATTAGTACTGTGACCTGCATGGTAGACTAACATTATACCTGATAGGCACTGTGTGCCCTAATTGGAAAGGAAAGCAGTATCTCTCCTCCTGATAACTCAAAAGAGAGGATTGTTCATTTTAAACCTATCAGTGCAGAACAGTATAAAATTACATCTAGATGAATCATACTATGCAATGTGTGTACCCGGCAATATTGGAGGCGGCGGTGGGGACTCGGTGCAGTGCCAGCCAGAGGAAGTGAAAAAGGGGTAAGCAGTGGGAGGAGCTGGGCCATTATGCATATTCTCCCTGTGCTTGCATGGCTTTCCTCAGGGTACTCCGGTTTCCTCCCACAGTATAAAAATATTCTGGTAGGTTAATTGGTTCCCAACAAAATTATCCCTAGAATGAATGTGTGTGCATGTACATGTGGTAGGGAATATAGATTGTAAGCTCCACTGGGGCGGGGACTGATGTGAATGTTGAAATAGTCTATTTAAAGTTCTGCAAAATATAATAACTGATAAAAATAAAATCATATAAGTAATTGTTACTTTAAAAAATATATAGTTTTAGGGATACATTTTCCTAAATGTTGTCTACATGTAGAATGAGTGTAAGTAGAAAATGTGTATTTGATATATGGTGGTGCATATCTGTTTTTTTTTTTTTTTTTTTTTTTTTTTTTAGGGTTTTCAATAAACTTGACACAATCCATCCTTAATTCTTGGAAACATCTGGATCTTGATTCTCTTTAACAACTTTATCATGTTTAGTTCCTGATGTCAAAGTACTGGAAACTGCCCTGAACAAACAAATCTTAAAATAAAAAATAACATAAACTATTGATGACAGGTCAATCCATAGATACAGCTCTAAAATATTCCCCGACACCCACCAGTCTACTTTCACTCTAGGTGTCCCAGCTGAATAAGCTCCACCACAAAACTAACGTGTTCAAATTACAGCAGCAGTGATCCAACATTCTTAAGGTATGCTTTATGCCTTTGTTATCTGGGTGAAAGAATTAAGTTCAATTCCAGAAAATGGGAATGGGAGAGTGACAAATGCAATAAAAATTTTTGGATCCAGAGATCAGTTGCTTCATAGTCCAGCTGTACTCAGGGTACCAGGTGACTTCCTCTTCCTTCAATCCCAAACTAGTTATCCTGCTAGAATTTCTAGAACATGTCTCCAGCGCTAGGGAATGCTAATGTGTAGTGTACAACACAGCAGCCACCACAACAGAGGATTGCCGACCTCAAAAACTTCAATGCAAATACTGGAAATACATGGGGCGCTTAGTTGTACAGCAGGACATGGTTATAATAAAGCCAATTTATTAATGCCACAAATTAACTGAAAATAATTTGAAATTAATAGGGTAAATAGTAAATAATAAATTAATAATAAAAGCCATAAAAAGAAAAGAAAGAAAAAAAATACCTAATATATACACATTATTATTAAAAGTTCATCTCTTGATGATAGCAAGCTTGCTGGTATTAATTGAGTAGCGCAATTCATATGTAAATGGCCTTGGATCGCATTGGGATCGAATCGCACGGCAAGCCATGAGATATGCATGCAATTTTGACTATATAGTACAGATCTATATAGTCAATGCAGTCCTGTCTATCTGGCTTCGCTTTGTGCTGTGCGGGAATGCATATCGGGATCACAAGGTTAAAAAACTTGTGCGATCTGCATGCGATCCCGATGCGATTTTGACTATATAGTCAAAATTGTATGCTGGGTCAGTGGAAACGACCGCCCCCTGCATGTCTGTCACGGCCTCATTAGCCTGGGAATGCCCAGTGTTCTGGGCATTCCCATATGCTAATGAGGCTGCCCCCCCCCCCCCGCCCTTCTCCGCCCCTCCCCCTCGGCATGTAGGGTGCGTGCACCCGGCGAAACAAAAGTTTGCCGTGGGTGCACGGACCCTGTGTCTGCACATGCGCAGAAATGCACCCGCGCATGCACACACAGCATTTAAGGTATCGAGCACAATCTTGCCTGCCCTAGATCTATGCAGATAGACAATAACAGGTTAAACAAAACAACATGAGAACATAATCCTTTTTTTTTTTGTAGATGAATGTAAAACTTTTTTCTCTAAATAAATGAGGAACAAAGAAAAAAGTGAATGCTACTTGAGGCTTCAAGGACATCAGATATAGAGGAAAACTCAGATTCTAAACCACCAGAGGTTATGTAGAATTCTAAGTGATGAATTGTAAAATAAGGAGATAAGAAGAAAGTTAGATCTTTACAGAAAAAAATATTTATTGCTAAGGTGACATTTGTTGATGAATTCAGTGTTAACAGATCTTGTCAGAAATATAATAAAAGCCTTATGAATATTTACATGAGTTCTAATAGATGTACAAGTTTTGATCACCAATGAACCTATGATTGGAGTATAGTAAATCTGTCATTCAGAGAGCAAAGGCATGAGGCGATCCCTGGTGCTGTGACAAAGAGTAAGAGCATATACATAGTGGCCCTTATTCAGATCTGATCGCAGTACAAATTTGTTCTCAAAATGGGCAAAACCATGTGCACTGCAGGTGGGACAAATGTAACATGTGCAGAGAGAGTGGGTGGGGTGTGTTGAAACTGAAATCTAAATTGCAGTATAATAATAAAGCAGCCAGTATTTACTAGGGATGTGCACCGGCCACTTTTCGGGTTTTGGGTTCTGATGGGTTTTGGCAAAACACCTCCTAAGTGTTTTGTGTTTGGATTTTTTGGGTTCTGATTTTTTTGTTAAAAAAGCATAAAAACTGCTAAAATCGAAGAATTATTTTTTTTTGCCCCTACACTATTATTAACCTCAATAACATTCATTTCCACTCATTTCCAGTCTATTCTGAACACCTCACAATATTGTTTTTAGGGCAAAAGGTTGCACCGAGGTAGCTGGATAACTATGCTAAGCCACACAAGTGTGCGGCACAAACACATGGCTCATGTAAGAGTGGCACTGCAGCAGTAGATACGGCAGTACTAGGCACCAGGCAGGTAAATACGGCAGTACTAGACACAAGACAGGTAGATAAGGCAGTACTAGGCAGTGGGCCCCAGATCAGACAGATAGATACGGCAGTATTAGGCAGTGGGCCCCAGACCAGACAGGTAGTTACGGCAGTATTAGGCAGTGGGCCCCAGACCAGACAGGTAGATACGGCAGTATTAGGCACCAGACAGGTAGATAAGGCAGTACTAGGCACAAGACAGGTAGATATGTCAGCAATACTAGTATGTGCACCAGCAGAATTTATAATAATTAATTTTATTATTAGGTACTGCTTGGCAGTGGCACTCAGTGGCACACGTCAGTGCACAAGCAGCATGGAATTATTTTTTACAGTCCCACGTAGCACAAGTATTATTTTTTAATTAAATTATATATAGCAGCCTAGTATGTACTAGGTAGGTACACTTAGGCAGTAACACTGCCAGTGGCAACAGTGGACTGAGTAAATAATACTGGCAACCTCTATTCACAGTATTCAGTGCAGGCAGCACCAGTGGACTATATATAATTCAATTAATTAAGTATTAATAATATAGCAGCCTAGTAGGTAGAGAAAATAAACTACTAGGTAGGTAGGCAGTAGCACTGCCAGTGGTCAACACAAAAGGTAGTTACACACCACCAGTAGCTTTATGCAGTGCACCAGCAGAATTTATAATAATTAATTTTATTATTAGGTACTGCTTGGCAGTGGCACACGTCAGTGCACCAGCAGCATGGAATTATTTTTTACAGTTCCACGCAGCAGTGAGCACAGGTATTATTTTTTAATTAAATTATATATAGCAGCCTAGTATGTACTAGGTAGGTACACTAGGTAGGCAATAGCACTGCCAGTGGCAACAGTGGACTGAGTAACTAAATAATACTGACAGATTCAGTGCAGGCAGCACCAGTAGACTATAGAGGAGACAGTAGTACTACAAGTACACAGTTAGACTGTCCTCCTTGCTAGGGAGAGCCCACCCTAAGCAGAGAGGAGAACAGAGTATACAGCAGCACTGAGGGAGACAGCACCAGCGAATAAAATAATTACAGAACAGCACACCAGAGATAGACCGCACAGAGGAGACAGTAGTACTACAAGTACACAGTTAGACTACACAGCAGCACTGAGAGACAGCCCCAGCGAATAAAAAATATTGTGTTCAAGGTCAAGCTCAAGTTTAAGCCCCAGCAGCAGCACCAACACACCCTCTCCCAACCCACTACTTGACTGGAGTGAAGATGGCGGGCGCGGCAGCCGCTTTTAAAGCCTCGCGAAATCCGGCGCCGGGAGATGACGTTCTGACCACGCGGACGGACCTGAGGCAGGCGGGAATCTCTGAGCGCTGCTCGGAACCGGGCTCAGAATGATGACGTTCTGGGGGGCAATACTTTTACCAGCTGTGATTTGCTAGTAACTTTTAAATAATGGACACTAGCTGACACGGCATTGCCCGGGAAAACCTTGGGTTTTTTTTTCCAAAATTGCTGTTAAATTTTATCTTATGCTGTGCCAAAGACCTAAGATTGTAATTTGTTAAAGCCGCCACCATAATGTTAGAATGTGTTTGCATTGATACTCAATGACAGCAATGAAATCAGGTGTGGTGTTGTTGTTGTTGTTTGAAACACACTGCTCCCGATTGCTTGTGTGTGTTGATTAATTCCACATCCACTCCTGAGATTTAGCACCTATGATATACCCTCCAACATCTGAAGGTCAGAAATTGTTACAAAATGAGAAAGGGGGCATGACCATGGGAAAGGGGGCGTGGTCACACATCCATTTCTATACTTTCAATGTTACAGTTTCTAGGGAATGTAATTACAGGTGCTGAGTGGGCGTTAATTAAAAATTCACCGCTTCCTGCCACTGCCGCTCCCCTCATCGCTCCCACTACAGACATGCTTCAGAAGTCTCTGACTTATGGAGATCTGTAAAGTGCATGCACCGGGCGTCTCTACCAAACAGTGGGGCAGCCTCTGAGTGCGGGAGCAGGTTCGCTGACCCGGCCCCGTGGCGTCATGATGTGATGCATGCTACCCGGACCGCAATGCACCACTGGGAATGGGTGCAATCGGCCAAACTCTTCCTTATACCCGCTGGGCCAATCCACCGATCCAGCCATCGCAAGCATCAACGGGTGGATTGATAATGTTTGGTTGATGGGCATGAGCACTGCCTGTGTTTGTTTAAATGTTATGAGTGTAAGAAGTTGAAGAATAAGACTGAGATGAAGATGTGTCATGTTAAAGTGTACAATTTACTCAATAAATCGTGAAAAAAATATAGGTGTACTACATAGAAATACAATCAAGAAATTAAAGTAGGATTAAAAATCAGTTCTGATTCAAATTGATAAATTGCTTGGATGGGGGTGGGTTGCGAAACAAATCTATAGGTGGGGGTATGAATATTGTAGGCTTAATTGGTGTTTGGTACACCTACAGGTAGTCCTGCTACTATACAAATCTACAGGTGTCATAGAGAGATGGGGGAGGAGTGAAAGAGATAGGAAATGGGTGCAAGTGGGAGTGAGATAGAGAGCATGAGAGAGGAACAGAAAGAGAAAGAGGGCATCAAGAAAGAGAGAGAGTCATGGGAGAGATGTACTAAGCCTTGAAAAGTAATAAAATGGAGAGTGATAAACCACCAACCAATCAGCTCTTACCTATCATTTTTAAAATACAGCCTGTAGTATGGCTGGAAAGAGCTGATTGGCTGGTGGTTTATCACTCTCCATTTTGTCACTTTTGAAGCTTAGTACATCTGGCCCATGGAGGGAGGGTGTAAGGTAGGTAGAAAGAGAGAGAACGTTATAGGGAAGCAGAGAGAGAGAAAGTGTCAGGGAGAGAGTAGAATATAGGATCATGGATGAACAGTTTGGGGGAGGGCACAGATGGACGGACACAGCGCCGTATCGGGCCATAGACAGACAAATGTAGGGGTGGAAATACTTGTTTGGTTAGGCTTTGGCGCTGCCTAATGTACTCCCTTACTGGGTGGGTTGGATTGTTTCCTGTGTGGTCCGTGTTTGGTTTGTGGTGTAGAATTAGGTAGAAATGAAGAGATAGAAAAAATAGAGTCTATGTAAATAAATGTATTTATTTCTATTATGCAATTTGCTGTGTGGTGAGGGTTAAAATGTTTAAATTGCTTGGGGGGTAAATTTACTTGGTGTTTCTGATACACCTAAACCCCCCCAAGCAATTTAAACATTTTAACCCTCACCACACAGCAAATTGTATAATAGAAATAAATACATTTATTTACATAGACTCTATTTTTTCTATCTCTTCATTTCTACCTAATTCTACACCACAAACCAAACACGGACCACACAGGAAACAATCCAACCCACCCAGTAAGGGAGTACATAGGCAGCGCCAAAGTCTAACCAAACAAGTATTTCTAATCTATAAGGGACCGGGAAACCCTTAAAAGCTTGGCAGCGCCTAGAGAACACACCGACACATAAGTGAGCGCAGTGTATCACCACCACCACCACCCACCCACCCACACCACACCCCCCCCCCCCCCCCCCCCCCCCCCCCCCCCGTCTTTCTACAGATGTATGGGTGGGACTACCTCCGGCGCAGACGGTGCAGTGCACCAGTCCAGGTCCAAGGGATTAAAGGGGCCATTATCGACATTATCGGCAGGGGGGGTCCGTGGGAGCGAATCGCGTCTTTGTAGCCCTGCCCCCCACTGTGGAATGCCATAGCGACATTGCACGGTGGGGGGAGGGAAGGGGGGCGTAACCACGAGGACGCAATCATGCTGACCATGTCCCCACTCTGGATGATCCGCTGGCCGCCCCGCCTCACTGAATTGGCTGCCCTCTCCCGGAGCCTGGGGCAGCCAGAAAGTAGGCAATCCTGATTTTATATATCCTATAGTTACTGTACTTTGTGCATATACTATTTTTGCGGTAATTGTACAGTATATCAACTCCAAATACAGTAGATTTACTTGAAAGTGACATCTTGCAGAGCCCGAGCTATAGCAACATACAGTACAAATTAACCTTGGGTAATGCATACTTCTCACTCAGGCTGGGTAACTTTGCCCAATCATCTAAACAAGTATTTACATGGGCTAATACTAGCCGCACTAACAATGGAGGAAAGAAAGCCGCACGCACTAACAATGGAGGGCACTAACAATGGAGGAAAGAAATGCGTGCACTTTCTATTCGGATTATATAATTATTACAGACACTGGAAATGAAGTAAATCGCGAGTGACATGTCAGTTAGGTACTGCTGCTGTGCTAATAAAGCTTGTTGTTCAATAAAAAAAAAACAAGCCTCATACTGGCAGCGAAAGATACCGTGTCTTCCGCAAGCTGAAGCCGCCGGAAGTGACGTTTTACCTTTTCCAAAATGTCAGGCACAGGGGAACCCACATGGAGAAAAGCTGAGGAGGAGGACGAGAACGATATGGAGGGGACAGAGAGCGAGGAGAGTGAGGATGAGGACGAGGATATGGAGGAAGAGGAAGGAAAAGACAAGGCTTCCCAGAGAGTGTATCTTCCCGGCGTGGAGAAGTTGCAGGATGGCGAGGAGCTTGTGATGGACCAGGATGCTTATGTTCTCTATCACCAAGCACAGACAGGTGATATGTGCAGATGGGTCCAGGGAGGAAAAGCTACATATACGAATGTGCCGCATGGGTCCTCAAACTGCGGCCCTCCAGATGTTGTGAAACAACAAATCCCAGCATGCCTTGTCACAGTTTTAACACTCCCTTATAGCAAAACTGTGGCAAGGCATGCTGGGATTTGTAGTTTCACAACATCTGGAGGGCCGCAGTTTGAGGACCCATGTGTGGGTCTGGGGCTTCTTTATGCCCCAGCTTTTATCTCTCCCACTTTATGTAATTATCTGCCCACTAACTCATTGTCTGTCTCTCTCTGGTTTCAGGGGCTCCATGCCTAAGTTTTGATGTCATTTTGGATAGTTTAGGAGACAATCGTTCAGATTACCCTCTGACTATATTTCTTTGTGCTGGGACTCAGGCAGACACTGCTCTAGGCAATAGGTAATATAAATATCCTACATACTGTATATTCCTATTCATTATGAAGAGACTCCTGTGCCTTGTTAGTAAAACATGTAATGTTTAGGGGCATATTCATTTCTATTCACCCATTTGTCCTGATGAATCCTTATTGGAGCAATGCATAATTATGGGGGGAATATATTAGCAAACACATGCAGTGACATTGGCTCTGATACATCCCAGAGACAGGTCCAGAAAAATTGAGGGGAGGGGGTCACCCTGATAGGCTGTGGTGTCTGGTAAATGTGCATGTCCTTGCTGCAAGCGGCATGGCTTCACCGGATATGCCATCCTTATGAGCCACACCAAAAATGTATGGTGCCAATACAGTAGGGCGATCGGCTGCGATGCGACATCACAATACGATGTCCCATTGCATCCGATCGCATCTTATGGTGCTCAAAGTGCTTTTTTCCAGCACCCGATGTCGCATGCTATCTGTGATGCCACATCGGGTGCCGGAAGAGGAATGGTGACAGGCCTTGGTGCTGTGCAGGAGGGCTGGCGGATGGTGGGAGTCAACAGAAGAAACAATTGAAAACACTGGGCGGCTGTTGTCAAGTGACCCTTTCGACCTGCATACAATCCTTTGATTTAACACACAGATGCGGTGGAAATTGAAAGTATGTATGCAATATCGCCCTAGTGTATGTTCACCATTAGAGACCAGCTTCGGCTTCAAAAAGTGATAAAATGAGAATAAGCAACCAGCTCCTAACTGCCATGTCACAGGCTGGGTTTGAAAAAATTAGAGATGGAGCTGATTATCACTCTCCATTTTATCCCTTTTTGAACTTGATCATCTGGCCCCCTAGTCTCTCTATTTCCAGTCCGCTCTCTCCCTTCTATATCTGCAGCATGATTGTGTGAATTGCTGATAATGTCTGATTAGTCAGTGAGTTTTTCATACTTTGTAATTTATATCCTGTTGGGTTGGTTGTGTTTTGCTGCAGATGAATATAGCACTGTTGCAAATTAGAAGTGCCATATATTAAAGACCATTCTCTGTATTCCAGAATGCTAGTGATGAAGATGCACAACTTGCACCGGACCACCAAAGAAAAAAAGAATGAATCGAATTCTGACAGCAGTGATAGTGATGATGATGATGAAGAGGAGGACGAAGAGAAGAAACCACAATTAGAGCTGGCTATGGTTCCACACTATGGGGGAATTAACCGCATCAGGGTACATAAAACTGGACTTTATGCGCTGCTATCCTTTTAACAAGGCTTTATCAATACATAGCTATGGGGCTGATTCAGGATCATTTGTAATTTTGCGAAACTTCAGCTGCCAGTTTTAGGCTGCAGGTGGAGAGCTGCACACGGGGTCCATCCCTGCGTTGCATTGAAGTGCATGCATATCATTGGTAGACCCCTGGCTGCACATCCCATCTGCAAAACCAGGTGCTGGCCAGCCATTTTGTGGATCGAATCGGCTGTGCGTGACATTAGGCAGTCGCCATAGCCCCCTTCCCCAATGGTTGCAATGTGGAAATTCCAGCAGTGGAGCATTTTGTACCTGGTGGAAGCTTGTGTTAAAACCAACTTTATTGAGAAAACTGAAAGTCATAGAGAAAAGGTTGTTTACTTGTACTTAGGCCAGCTTGATATAGTGTTCCTTCTAGGAACAGGGGCGGGCAGGGTGCCGCTGCACGGGGGCAGCGTCAAAGGGGCGCCATGATGAAAAGGGGCGGGCCCGGCCACCGACGTCACTGAAGGGGCTATATACTGTGCTGCCGGGCTTCCCCGGTATCACCATAAGAGTAGGAGGCAGGCTGTTTTAGTGGGGCGCTGCCAGAGGGGCAGGGCGCATTTTGCCCTTTAAAAATCGGGCAGCCTAGCGGGAACACTATGATAGGCATTCCCTACTGAATAAAAGCTGTCCCAGTGCACAGTAGTATTATTCAAAATGCTTTTTCTTTCCCCTTTAAGGTGTCTACACTGTTGGATATACCGATGGCTGCAGTTTGGTCAGAAAAGGGTCTAGTAGAAATCTATGATCTGCAGAAGCAGCTGTCAGCAGTTTCAGACACTCAGACTCTTGCTGCATTTTTAAAAGAAGAACAATCTAAAGTCAAACCAGTCTTTTCCTTCTCTGGTCACATGACTGAGGGATTTTCCATGGACTGGTCTCCAAAGACAGCAGGTAGGAGGAGCTAGACCATGTGACTTGCTTGTAAAGATGTGTTTGAATCCAGACAATGACTGGTCAAATTACTTTCATACATGGCTTTCTCTAGAAGGGTGACGTAAAACCATTTGTACTAACAAAGAACTCTTAATTTCACTAAAAGTCTAGTTATGCCTCTAGATCAGGGCTGGGCAACACCGGCCCTCCAGATGTTAATGAACTACACATCCCAGGATGCTTTGCATTAGTTTTGCTATGTGGCCATGCTGAAACTGATGCAAGGCATGCTGGGATGTGTAGTTCATTAACATCTGGAGGGCCGGTGTTGCCCAGCCCTGCTCTAGATAGTTGAGACTACTTGCCCTGGGTCATTTGTTAAGTGCTTATCACTTGCACATGGGGAATTTCCTACTCGATATACAGTATTTTAGAGATCTGGAGAATATGCAAAGTGATCTGGATATAATCTCTGTCTGGTGTGATAAGATTGTGGCGTGTCCATTAAAGGTGCCCATACACTGCTGCAACGTCTAGCAGCAGTGTTTGGACACCCGACAGCCTGCGAGCTGCAGGGACGCATGCGATCCGTTGTGATGGATCGCATGTGTCCCTGCTTCCCGCCCGCCACGCCGCCTGGAGGGAGGTCCCAGAATGGGCGGTCGGAATGGAACCGTGCATTGGACCTGACTGCATGTCAGGGAGCGGCGATTTGGTCCAATTTAACGGGCCGATTGGTCGCAATCGGAACAAAAAAATCGCCTCAGTGTATGGGCACCTTAACTGTGCTGGAGTCTTGCTGAGCTGCAGTCATCTTTTATCTATCACACAATCCGCCACATGCTTAAAATCCTGGATGGGACGTTTTGGCTAAGTTGGTGGTGGGGATCAAGTTTCAGAGGAAACTAATGTTTATTAATACTCACAGCTATTTATTTATGGTAAATCTTGCATCATTTTGATTTTCAATTGACAATTTGAGTATTATAATCAAAGAGTGCAATTGTTAAAATCTAGTGATTTCTCCAGAGGCATAATCCTTTCACTGTGAGATACAAGCAAGTGTGACCTTTTAGCGCTCTTCATTTCCCAGAACTGCACACCTGTTAATGGGTTTTAACTTTCCTCAGTCTATTACCACTTGTAGAATCATACTTAAACTTACTT
The DNA here is from genome assembly GCF_055691185.1 of Crinia signifera. Taxonomy (NCBI): domain Eukaryota; kingdom Metazoa; phylum Chordata; class Amphibia; order Anura; family Myobatrachidae; genus Crinia; species Crinia signifera. Next base: position 57,177,879 of record NC_139226.1, read on the forward strand.
TCTGTACAGGGCAATTAATCACGGGAGATTGTACCAAGAACATTCATTTGTGGAATCCCAAGGAAGGTGGCACGTGGCATATTGACCAGAGACCTTTCACAGGTCATACTGCATCTGTGGAGGATCTACAGTGGTCTCCTACTGAAGCCACGGTAAGTAATTGTTTATGTGTATATAATGAATAACACTGCACAGTAAAGGTGCCCACACACTAGAATGATTTTTTTTTGCCGACTTGCGACGTAAAAAAAATTGGCCAATTTTTACCGATAATCGACCGCAAATTGTCCGATTTCAATCGGATTGGCTCTCCCGCTGATCTTTTACTAAATATTCTAATCTTATATGCTGCATGAAAGATCAGAAGATTTAGCAGAAGATCCATAGTAACGCACATGGGATCTTAAGAGAAATCTTTTGGGGAAGATGTGCGCTTGCCTAAAATCTTTTGTCTGGGACGAACAAAAGATTTCAAGGCTAATTTTATGCGCACATCTTGAGATTGCAGATCTTTCTAGTGCGTGGGCACCTTAAGAATATTTAAGGATTTCAGGCTGTGTTTAGGGGTGGGAAGTGGGTGGTGACCAGGTCCTTTCCTCATAACTGCGATGTATCACATCCTTTATGTAGAAGTGCCCAAGCCAATTCGCTGGCCCCAACTGTGGACTTGACACAGAAATCCTGAATGTTACTTAATGATCGATGGTCCTGCAAATTGATCTTATGCTGAGTCATGAGGCGCCACAGCAGATCACAGTAGTGCGGAGGAAGCGTCTATTACACCAGACTGCTCCTACTGTATTAGCGTTTTAGCTGCAAGGCATTGCAGTCGCTTCCTTATGGCAGTGCAATATTGTACGGCTCAGAATCAGGCCAATTTATGGCTAAATACTCACCATTGTCAAACATTTCTCACTGTCCGATTGGTCAGCTGAAAATAGTGATGAAAAAAAAGCGAAATCCCAACACACTAAATAAATCATCCAAAAATGTCACATGCATAACTTACTAAGATTAAACCAACAGACTTGACCAATAAATACGTTGTGGATTTCAAAGTATATTTGTGTATTTTTAAGCCATAAGCAAATAGCTACTTACTGTCAACTAACCCCTGTAAAGCCCCAGTCAAACTATATGTTCCACATACAGTATTACCCACTACCTGTCTATGTGCAAATAGTATATTAAGGCTGCCAACCTTTTTAAATGTTCAGATCTCTCAGGCACTGAGTTATTGGAGCACACAAAAAAGTGATTCAATTGTTTTTCAATGCACAAGTGCTATAAATCATAACAGCCAATTATACCCCTTTCACACCAGAAAATGCAGGGACTCACCCGGGAATATGACCCAGGAATCATGTCGGGTCATTCCCCGGTTTGGCACCTTTCACACCAGAAAAGTCCCTGCATTTTCTGGTGTGTGAAGGGGGCGGGAAGGAGGCCGGGAGGAGGTGGGATGGCGGTGGAGGCGGGCAGGAGGTGTGTAGAATACTCACCCCGATTGCTTGTCCTCCATGCAGGCCAGGGATCCACACGGGCGGCAGGCGCAAATGATGGGACAGCCGGCGGTTGAAGATGACGCAGCTCTCCGGTGCCCTCATTGCCGCCAGAGAGCTGCGTCATCTTCATCCGCCGCCTGTCCCGTCAGTTGTGCCTGCCGCCTGTGTGGATCCCCGGCCGGACAGCACACCGAGGACCAGCAACCGAGGTAAGTATCCCCTACCCCATTCACACCAGCCAGGTCCCCGGGTTAAACCCGGGAACAACCCTGCTCCAACGCAGGGTTGAAATCCCGGCATTTTCTGGGCCCAACCTGGGTAATTATGCTGGTGTGAATGGGGTATTAGAGGTTTGCTTTCGTTTTCTAGACTGTGCCAGAAATGACTGCATCTGATGCCCTGAGTTATGGCATAGGTGTGCCTATTGTAATATACTGGCCATAAGAGACTGGATTTTACAGCTTTTAATGCCAGGGGCAGGTTATGTTTGATTGTAATACACAACCAAAATCTGACCTTTTATTGGGGATGAGGAGAAACATGCCTTACTTACAGGGTGTGGGCTTTATATAATCCTATTAATATCCGTCCAATAAATTATGCTGCATAAAACAGTTCATAATCCTTTGAAAAGACAGCATTGTGCTAAATCAAGGTGATGTCATTGTTTTTTCTTTATATACACAGGTCTTTGCTTCCTGCTCAGCTGATGCCTCAGTTCGCATTTGGGACGTCCGGGCAGCTCCTAACAAGGCATGTATGCTGACCGCTAGCCAGGCCCATGAAAGTGATGTCAATGTGATTAGCTGGAACCGCTATGAGCCATTTATTGTCAGTGGAGGAGATGATGGTGTACTGAAGATCTGGGACCTGCGGCAGTTCCAGGTGTGTAAGATGCTTGCTGTCATAGTAACCCATTCACCTATCAGACCTGTACCAAAGGTGGTTGCTATTGAGAATAACACCTCCCCCTTCCCTATATACTGTAGGTCCTCCCCCATGGACAACAGGGCAGGTGGTTGTTACTGCAGACAAGGACAGATGCATATAAAACCTTTCCCTTATTTCTGTGCTGCACAAGTCATTAGACACTTAGAAGAGCGCTCCTGAAATAATTCCACAGACACTTAGAAGAGCGCTCCTGAAATAATTCCACAGACACTTGATTGTTACGATTCCTGTAGAAATGATTCGGTCACACAATGTGGTCCGGCAATCTTTTGAAAATGGTAAAGAATAATTAAATGTAGGGAGCAGTGAGTGTATGATGGGAGGCCAATTCCTTGTCCTCAATATCACCCAAGCATAGCACAGGGGCAATGTGTCCACTGCTTCAAATCCATATTTTTTTTAAATGTTCTTGTTAAACTTTTAAGTCTATTAAAGGTACATGATATTATGGAGGGTACAGTATTAGAGTACTAGTTACAAGCTTGTCAAAATGAAAGATTCTGCAATGTCATTTCACTGTGAGATGTGATAGTTTTAAGCTCACAAATAACCCGGGACACTGCAGTGTGAAACTATCAACAGGAAAAACCTGGGTCCACCAACCCTGCATTTCAACCCAGGTTAAAAGAAGGGTGTTACCTTGGTCAGACCTGGGTTACTCGGCAGTGTAAAGTAACCCGGAATGAGCGAACCGGGTCCTGTTGACACTGTAGGGAGGAGGCAGCCTCTGATTCAAGTGCTGCCTCCTCCCCCTGCCCCCCAATGACGCTCCGCCTCCGTGTCAAGTTAGCGACTCGGCTTATTGCTAGGTTGCTGGAGGGTGCTTTATCTCGCAAATGCTGGGTTGCTCCCGGGATGGACCCTTGTCCAAAGCCCGGACGTGACCCACCATTTGTGATGTGAAAGGGGCGTAACTCTCAAACACCGATCTGCTTCACTCTCTGTCTTCGCAGCTTCCTCTCTATATGCAGCAAGTCAAACATCAGTGTCCCTGCAAAAATTGCTTTCACTTTTTGTTATGACCGTGTTTAGTACACAGTGGAATAATTTGGTCTGTTAGGTGGTCTCTAGTGGTCACTGTGGGTACTTCACCTCATCGAGGTGAGTAGTTAGCCAGCCAATAGAGAGAGGAGTTTGTAAATGTGAATGGTCAAATATTCTCTGCAAAGCGCTGCGGAATCTGTGTGCGCTATATAAGAAACTGCTAATAAATAAATAAATGTACAGATCTTTACCATGAGATTTAAGTCATTTTCGTTTGAAGGAAAACCTTTATTCTTACAAACTTGTGCATTACTCCACTAGATTTTTTGCTGAAATAGGAAAATATGGTATTGTCTATAGCAACATGTATGATTTATATTCTGTATTGCGGTTTTGAAACTAAGTATTTAATGGATTCATTTTTAAACCTAGTGTACTGCAGGATTAACTTTCACGTGTCATTTTTATTTATATATGTTTTGGAATGGGTTATCGATTACAATTTAATTTGTTCTGCGTATCTGGTTTATTAAACGGTGTTTTATCTTTTCTCCACAGAAAGGGGTAAGTGTGGCAAAGTTTAAGCAGCACACAGCCCCAATAACATCTGTTGAGTGGCATCCTACAGACAGTGGGGTATTTGCAGCATCCGGTGCGGATGACCAGATTACTCAGTGGGATCTTGCGGTAGAAAGGGATCAAGATCAGGAAGGTGAAACAGAAGACCCTACATTGGCAACGATTCCACCACAACTGCTGTTCGTTCATCAAGGCGAACAAGACATTAAAGAGTTACACTGGCATCAGCAGTGTCCTGGGATCGTCATAAGCACAGCACTATCTGGTTTCAATGTGTTCCGTACCATCAGTGTGTGAGGCTACTCCTCATCCACCTCTATGAACATGCTAATGTTGCAGTCCTCTGTTAATGTTTGATGCTGACTCTTAATGGTGTAGTGTTCCAGAAGACTGATCTTGTGTTTTGAGGGTTGTTTATAGAAAGCTACAGAGTTGTATTTCTTTACGCGGTCTTCGGAAGTCATGGTCAGTTTTAGGGACTTACTTCTACCTAGAATGTGATGATTGTTCAAGATGAAGTATTTGTGACCTTCCGTACACACTTTAGGCTGAAAATATACCTGGTCTGGCTGTAAAAGATCTTCTCATAAACACAATGGGCCTGATTCCAAGTTTAAACAACTACTATACTTGTGCTTCAATCATATGCATCTCTCATATTTGCTGAGGGGGTGCAACAACAAGATATGTGATTCATGGCCATGTTGCTAGAATTGTGGGTAGTTTACAGTTATGTGTATTCAGAAAACCACCCACTTTCATATGGCTAGTGTGCATCAAGGCTAGTGATTGCTGTTCTCAAAAATCTCTGCAGCAGTGCAGTTGCCATGACAGTAGTCTTCTTTATTTCCGATCCAAAGAAAAGTGCCCACAACTGCATGCAACTCTGAATTGGGTGCTACACAGTTGGCATGGGGTGTGCCTGAAGGGCTATCAGTATGTTTAATATGTGTACTAATACAAAGTATGACAAGTTTTATAAATGATATATTTATCCCCCTTTTTATTAATAAGAATTTTAACTCCCTTGGATTTATCTATTGAATGTGCTTAGCCCCATAACACATTACTTTAGATGTTTATCCCATAGCCAGGAAACTAAAAAGTGGGAGTGAATGAGTTTTGTTTTAAATATATTTATTGTTGCCATGACATTTTATTCATTTAGTAGTGCGAGGGGCATGTTTCAATGACAGATGAAGTTAAGCATAAATCCTCGAGTGGCAAAACCTGTAAAGGTGGCATATAGCTGCATTTACTGGTGGCTATGATGTAATACACCTTTCACATTCACACAGCCGGGTCATACACGGGAATGTGTTTGTGGATGCTTCCCGGGACACTACCCTTTCACACTGCACTCAGACCCGGGACAGTCCCATTCACACTGAGCCTGGGAAATCCCTGCAAATACATATGCATGTCATTAGAAATGGACTCCAGGGCTCTGAAAGATGACATCAGCATTTGTGAGCCCAAGAAAGCTCCAATTAGCAGCTTTTTCCCGTGCCCGGGACCATTCACCCTGACTGCATCCCGTGTCGATTCCGGAATCTACCCAGGTCATGACCTGGGTAGAAATCCCGGAATGCTCATCCTGGGATATTATTTCAAGACCCTTTCACACTGAGCTGAATCCTGGGTTGATGCGCGTTCATGTGCAAAAACCCGGGATAAAATTGTCAGTGTGAAAGGGGTATAATTGTGCCCAACTGCCCTCATAGAATACCTACACTTCAGAACTCAATTTAGAATATAGGTACTTGGGCGATAACCGTATGGCACATCTAGTCTGCCCTAAACACATGTACACACACTAGATATCAGGGGATAATAAATTGGCTAGTATATTTTTTGATTGTGGACTACCTGGACAAAACCCATGGCAGCATGGGGAGACTATACAAACTCCACACAGTTAGGCCATGGTGTTATTTGAACCCATGACCTCAGTGCTGTGAGGAAGTAACCATTACACCATCCGTACTGCCTCAGTTGATGTTTAAGTCAGATTGGTACCACAGGTAGAAAATTATTTCTTAAACATTCTAAACAGAAGTAAACCTGGAAATGACTGGAAGGAAACCGAATTACCTCTAACAAAATGCAACCATAAGGATCATAGTTACAGCTTGATAAAAGATGACCTTAAGACTCATTATCCCAGCTTCATATGCATATACTTTAGCCACACATTTTCCTACTGGTATGAGAGATTTTCCCCTTTCCTTGTGTCATCTAGGATAACTCCCCCAATTGAGGAAATAATACAAGGAGCAGATAGTGTAGTGATAACATTACTGCTTCACAGCATTGCCCCATAAGGGTTCAATTCCCACCATGGCCCTCACTGTGCGGAGTTTGTATATTCTCCCCGTGCTTGCGTGGGTTTCCTCCGGGTACTCTGGTTTCCTCCCACACCCAAAAATATACTGGTAGGTGAATTGGCTCCCAACAAAAGTAATCCTAGAATGTCTGTGTGTGAGTTTGTAGGGCATATAGGGCCTAATTCAGGTTGGCTCGCAAATTCTCTAATGGACAAAACCATGTGCACTGCAGATGTAACACGCACAGAGAGTATTACATTTGGGTGGGGTGTGTTCAAACTGAAATCTAAATTGCAGTGTAAGAATAAAGCAGGCAGTATTTACCCTGCACAGAAACAAACTAACTCACACAAATGTAACTGTTGTGCCCCACCTGCAGTGCACATGGTTTTGCTCATTAGAGAGATTTTGCGAGCCAACCTGAATCACCCCCATAGATCGTAAGCGTCACTGGGTTAGGGACTGATGCAACTTCAAATATTCTCTTTAACTAGTAATAAACAAGAAAAAGTCATTTTCTTTAGCTGGCTGTATAAATAACAAAATTATATTTTTTATATGTGCATTTTCAGCTAATGGTATCCATTGAATGGGTGAAGTGTCTACAGGTGCTAACAATTAAATATTTTTCATCAAATTGTAGTATTCCATTATATTTCACTGCACACACTGAGTATATAATTTTTTTTTTTGTTACCATTATAATGTACAAAATCAGTATGTGAAGCAGTGTTATTCCCTCTCCTACATTGTGTGCAGCCTATAGATCACTAATGCTCATCTGTGCCAATAGCGAACACTACTAGCGTGCCTGCAGTCATACAGGTGCCCTGTACATGGATCACATGTCTGTTGTGTCATAGAATCACAGGTTATGGTATAAAACATAGACTGACTCATGAGACAGTCATACGGTCGACATGAAAAAGGTTTTTAATGTTTTTAGAGTATCTATGTCGACATGGACACTAAGTCAGTGGTGGGGAATCTCCGTCCCACGGGCCGTAGACGGCCCCTGGAGCCGTTTTTTGTGGCCCACCCTCCCGACGGCAGTACAGCGAGTCTCATACAGGGATAATCTCACGAGAGCTACCGACCTCTCATGAAATTTCCCCTGTATGAGACTCCCAGACCACACAGACTGGCAATTTGTAACCTGCGGCAGCCGCCGGAGTGTGGCACGGCTGCCGCAGGACGATTTGTAAGTTTTTTTTTTTTTTTTTAAATGGCCCCCGAGGCATTATGCCTCAATGTAAACGGCCCGCGGACCCCAAAAGGTTCCCCACCCCTGGTCTAAGTGCACCGCATCCGCTTGCCATGCTTTGGGCTCCGTGCGCTCGGCCCACTATTTTATTCTCACTCCAAACCCTAGTGGATGGTAGGGCATGAAATACTGCCTGTCGGCACATGTCGGGTGAAAATTTAGTAAAAATTAGCATGCCCCTGTCAACCGATTGTGTTTCAACCATTAGTAGTCAACCATATGACTGTCTATCATGTGTCAATCTATGATTTCGAATACCAGGATCACATGGGTGCATGTCTTTTGTGCAACATTTACAGTCTAGTGCATAAAGTTATACAAATACCAGCATTTACCACCATAAAATATACTGCAGAGGCAGCCATGCTATACAATTGTTTGCGTGAGCAGAAATACTTATGTGTGAAACTTTTAAAAATAGTTTTTACATTTTGAAAAGTGAAAGCATTGAGGCATTTTTTTTTTTTGGGGGGGGGGGTTATAAAACCCACCAATAGTGTAGTATTAAATCAGATGCTAGAAGTCTGGGGTAGCCAACTGAATTCCTCGAGAGCTACCAACAGTTAATATTTTCCAGATCTCCTCAGAATCACTAGTGAAGTAATTAGCTTCACCTGTGGATCTTTTAAATTGTGTCAGTCAGTAATGAATACACCTGTGCAGCAGATAGGTTGTCTGAAAAATGTGAACTGTTGGTAGCTCTCGAGGAGTAGGCTAGAAGTGATATTTGCTGGTTGTAATTGGTGCAAAATTCAAGAACCTATTTGTACCATTTATGCTGAATATATTTAATTTTGTTTAAATATTACATTAAATATTCCTCCACCTTGTCTTAACACTTTGCTGCAAATGTAGTAGTGAATCTTTTACCAACTGTGCACATGTGGTTGATGCAATATTTCACATACTCTCTTTATGAAGTATTACCGTGGCTCTCAGGTCAGAATGAGAAGGGAAGTATCGTATTAGCCGCAATGTGTTTTTGCTTGGAAAAAAAACTGTCTGATATCAGAATACAAGACCAACGGACATTGGGCTTTCTGATTACTGCCTTTTTTTTTTTTAGGTGATTGGTATGTCAATAAGTTCTGAGACCCATGTGTTATCGCAGATCCGTGGGCTGCTTATCGCCGGCGAATAGTATGGTCTCCAGGGAACCTATTAGCAGCGTTCATTGATACCACTTAGCACATATATGCTATAATTTATGTAATAAATGCTGGATATTCACCTGGGCAACAGCCGCATTGAATACAGCCTTATGCTGATTCCTGGGCATCTAATGTATACAGAGTTACCAATCCCCAGGGGAACCATCCAGCACATATATTACATAAACTAGGTAAAAGCCCACCAAAATGACTGACACAAGGGGCAGATTATAGAGGGGTCAGTCCCTACTAGCATAGGAGTTGCTGAGACTGAGGAACCCATAACGCTATCTGGGACTCAGCTGATGATACAGCAGAAGTGGTAGAATGAGAGGAGAATCTTTTCAGGGACATTTGTAGACAATGCATACCTCACTCCATCAAATAGAACTTACTTATCTAAAAAAAATACTAATTTATTAACAGTTTCTTATATAGCACACACATATTCCGCAGTGCTTTACAGAGAATACTTGAATATTCACATCAGTCCCTGCCCCAGTGGAGCTTACAATCTATATTCCCTACCACATGCACACGCAGACATTCTAGGGTTAAATTTGTAGGGAGCCAATTAACCTACCAGTATATTTTTGGATTGTGGGAGGAAACCCACGCAAGCACGGGGAGAACATACAAACTCTGCACTGTTCATGGTGGGAAGTAGTAGTAGTACGTTTATTTATAAGGCGCCACAAAGTGTCTGCAGCACCGTAGATAGAAAATAGAAAACAAATTACAAGGTAGCGTACAGGGTGTGAAGATAAAATACAGCATAAATAGGGGTATAGCTGGTAGAACTAAAATCAGCATCAGTTCTGCAGTAGGTGTCGAAATTGTCGAGGAGACTGAAGATGAAGTAGAGGAAGGGAAGAAAAGGGCAGGAGCATTGGTGAGGTAAAGAGGTAGGGTGAGTACATGAGGAAGGAGGGCCCTACTCATAAGAGTTAACAGACTAAAAGGAGGTGGGTGGACGAACGAAAAACAATAGGATAAGTAGGAACGGATGGAGGGGTAGGGTAGGCAGGATAGGAGGAGCAAAAGAGGTTAGGAATGGACCCCATGACCTCAGTGCTGTGAGGCAGTAATGCTAACCATTACACCATCCGTGCTGCCCTACTAATCTGAATAAGCAACACAATATGAAACAGAAGTGAAAGTTTCCAATAAAACATTTTAATACATCAAATAATTGTGTTTTTCCTAGTCTTACTTTGGATTCAGGCGCTCCAAGCTTATGGGAAAGAGGAGTTGCTAGAGACATTCCCTATAACAAGAATATATGTTCTCACTCTGCAAACTATCCAGATCAGGTAGATTGGATTCTTGTCTTCTACCCTTCCATAATGTAGCTAAAGCCAATGAGTCTTCATTATACCTTCTCCAGTACAACAGAACTTTAGACAATGAGATCACATAAATATCGTTCTGAGTGCATTTGTAGTCCACAATGTATGGATCTGCAGTACCTGAGCACAGACGGCGGACGTTACGCTCACAGGTTTGTTAGACCATTACGAGTTCTAGCTTTTCACTGTAACCCAGACCACTGCAAAGATGTGTAGGTCACACTTCCTTCCTGGTTAGATGAACACAGAAGTACTGTCTTCTTGACATTTGTACCCAAACGTCCCACAGTGATGATGTCACTCAGCGCAATTTCCTCACCTTGTTTAAAACAGATGGCAATGTAATGTGCATGAAAGCGCATGGGATCTGCTGCAGTACAAAAAAAAAGGGGGGGTTAACAAATGTGCACTATAAAACCATTCATCACCCGTGAAAGCCAGTTCTTATATGGACCAATCACAAATGCTTTTGCATGACATCCATACAACAGTTTTAAATGAAATAGAAGATACCTGGGTAAACAAGAAAGTCTCCTCCGAACTTGCTGCCACTGGTGAGGAAGAAGCCTTTCTGCCAAAGGTCCCGGAAAACCCTGTAGCGTATTTCATGGTTCCCCTGGCCTGTGTACGGCCAGTCTGAGGAGACTTGATGCAGGTCCACCTCCTCTAAGTTACCAAGAGGTGTTCTAGCTGTTGGAATCTGCACCATCATTGCTTCTTCGGGGAAATGGAAGTTCTTCTCTAGGTTTTGAAACTCTTTAATAGGTACTTGAGATGACGACCCAATCGGCTCCTCTGCAAGTATGTGGAGGGTGATTTATACATGTTCAAATATTTATTGCAAAATCAAATATTATTTTGTTCTTTACAGAGGGACCACACGCAACTGCATATCATGCTGACACAAGTACCAGAATGCTTGCACCTGTACCACCATTGTAAAGAATATATTATCTCTGTATTACAAACAATCATACTTACTGTAAATACAGACAGAACAGCAACCGGAATAATGTCATTCTCTGCAATATAGCACCAATTGTCTATAGCAGAGTACGCAGACAATTTGTGAACTTTTTGTCATTTTGAGCCAAATTGGAGTGACAAATCGTCTGATCAGGGGTTCTCAAACTTGGTCCTCAGGACCCCACACAGTTCACGCGGCAGGTGCATTACTCTGGCACATTTTAAAAGATCCACAGGTGGAGCTAATTATTTCACTTGCGATTCTGTTAGAAGACCTGCAAAACATGCACTGTGTGGACCAAGTTTGAGAACCTGTGGTCGAGATCAGTGGTTCTCAACTTTGGTCCTCAAGGACCCCCAACAGTGCATGTTTTCCAGGTCTCCACACAGAATCACAGGTGAAATCATTAGATCCACCTGTGATCTTTTAAAACGTGTCAGTGAATAATGAGTGCACCTGCTGGGTGACCTGGAAAACGTGCACTGTTGGGCGTCCTTGAGGACCGAGGTTGAGAACCACTGGTCTAGATCATTGGCGTGTTCAGCATGTACGGCAGAAGAGAAAATGTGACTGTATATGATAATATAGTTAATGATTTTCAGTAAGTGCAGTGTGTACACACTAATATATACAGTATACTTCTAAATTGTTAACTACCAAATGACCTAATGATGTACGATATATCTGTAGGTCATCTGTAAGATTGCACGGTGTGTACACACTATATTGCTTGTCTGGGAGTTGAAGGGAAATCAGTACGACTAATGCATCAACGTCTAGTGCAGTGGTAGCCAACCACGGTCCTCAAGAGCTACCAACAGTTCACATTTTACAGACAACCTAGCTGCTGCAAAGGTGCACTCATTACTAGCTGAAACATTTTCAAAGATCCACAGGTGGAGCTAATTACTTCATTTGTGATTCTGTGAGATCTGGAAAACATTAACTGTTGGTAGCTCTTGAGGACTGGAGTTGGCTACCCAAGGTCTAATGTGTACCCAACGAGAGTCAGACTGCTCTCATCCAATCAGCAGGTGGTTTCGATGGCAGAATCGATTGGCTGAGAGGGAACCTGTGTGAAATCTTCGTGCAGGTACCTTATATTGCACAGTTAAACTAGGTACACTGGCCAATATATTGCAAGCCTGTCGTCAGGTTTTTACCCCTGATATGCCTTTCAACCACGTTTACAGACATATCCCGTCAGCTGTGCAGCACAGCCGGGGGGCTATATATCTTCAGATGTAACAGCACATCTGGCTGTGTGTACAGGCAGTCCACCGACCACCCATACACTTACTACTAGGGACTGACGTCAAAATTGGCCGGCCAATCGGTAAGTGTGTATATTTATCTGGACCATCCACTCAGTCAGCATAAGGTCAGGTGTGTACCCATCCTAAGACTCTGCACTGTGTAGTTTACGGTACACGAGCATACTGTATCTATGGAAACAGCACCAGCATTATTTCTTTAACACATAAGGCAAAGGATAGCTACTTCCAGCTTATGTCTGGGAATGAACATAGGGGCAAATGAAGCTTTGGAAATAGCTAAAGTAGGGATACATAAAAGTACCAGCCAATCAATTACTTTAAAAGGTTAATTCGGCATTCCTCTACAACACCACAACATGCTGGCCCTCACCTTCTTGTTCACCACGCTGCCTTTTTCTCTTACATCTACCTTCCGCAATATGTTCCGCCAAGCTCTCAAGGGTGCGCCGCTTGTCTTGTAAAGCCAGCTGCCGCTGCTCTGTATAGCTATCATGCAGAAACTGCGCATAGGCCTCAGCGTTTGTTTTTGACTCATCAGCTGTAGTAGTAGAAACGTTGGTGATGTCCTGGTAGTAAAACAAATAAAAAGTCACATCACAGTATTACCTGGTGCATTAAGGTAGTTCAGAAATTTATTAGTTCAGGTAAGGGTCCTACAGGCAATTTGGAGATGTGAAAACTGAAAACAAAAACTTTACATCAATGTCAGCAATACAATTTTTAAAGCCTTGTACACACGGCAGCGATAGGGGCTGATATCGCTGGGAATATGGTCGCTGGCGACCATATTGCCAGTGATGGGAGTGTGCGATGGGAGTGTGCGCGCTCCCGTTTTCAGCCCCGTTCTAATCACTGGTCGCAGGAGCTTGCTCCTGCGACCAGCTGATTACCTCTGCGGCACCGCCGGTAGAGGTTCCCTTTCATCGGCGACCATCTCTGGTCGCCGATGAAAAGGGGGCATTGAGCGATATATCGCCCGGCAATATATCGCCCCGTGTGTACACACCTTTAGCTATATCATTCCAGATGCCTGCCTTTTTCACACATGTAGACAAAAGGTCCAGTCCACAGAAGTAGATACATTAAATACAATGGAGGAATCAGAACCACATTCAATTTGTATACACATTATCTTATATATATATATATATATATATATATATATATATATCAAGTTTTTTTAAGGTAATAACTCAAATATCCCCTTTCTGAAGGCTGCAATCACTAATCAGTTTGTAAATTCACCACTGCCATCTGTTCACTGAAAAGAATAGGGGTCTGGTTAGCATACCACCATTCCCCCCGAATGAGTCATTGGGCGGTATTCAATGTGGATTTTGGCGATGTGCAGCGAATCCTGTTTAGGATTCGCTGCACATTCGCCACTGGTCGCCGCGTTCCGGAGCCTCGCCGGCTCCGGTATTCAACGAGTCAGGGGCTCGCTGCCCCTGACCGGTGAATTTGAGCTCCTGCGGCGAACGCCGCAGGGAGCCTGAGGACGGTGGCAGGCAGGAAGATGGAAGTCTCCCTGCCTGCCCCAGAACGTTTGTGGGGGGGAGTTGGGCTCCCCGGGTGCCAGGCAGCACAGGCTGCCCCCCCGGGGGTGCCAGCAGGGGACCGCGTATATTCACTACACCCGATCATGAATATGTAATGATCGGGTGAAGTGAATATATGAATATCTAATGAGCGGCTCGGGCCCCCTGCTGGCTGCTCTGTGTAAAAAAAAATTATATATATATATATATATATATATTTTTTTTTTTTTTTTTTTTTTTTTATTAAATATATATTCATGTGCTTACAGCACATGAATAAAAATAGCATGCCCCTCCTCAGAATAAAATTCCTGATTTTTTTACACCAATTGTAAAAAAACAAAACACTTTATTTTAAAAGTTCACATTCCACTTCACCATAAAAAGATAGCGATTGCTACTCGGTGAATCATGGCGAAAAAAACCTTGAAATGTATTCACCATCTGGTCATTGAATAGGGTGATTCACCGTTTTAGTCAGAAATTCGCCTTACAGCACAAAATCGCCATAAAAACCTGGCGAATCAGCCTCATTGAATACCGCCCATTGGGTTGACTCAATGTAGGTTTGACATACATTGGGTTGGCACCCTTAGGTCGACACCTACAGTATAAAGGGTCGACATGGCTTATGTCAACACAGACTGTAGGTCGACATGGTGGGGGGGGGGAATTGGTGTCCGTCGACAATGACACCATATGTTTCATTCGCCATACTCAGCACACCATTTTATTCTCGCTCTGCGCCCTAGTGGATGGTAGGTTATGAAAAACTGCCTTTATAAAATTCCTTTTGAAAACCATGTCAACTTTTTATAGGTGTTGACCAAATGTATATCGACTGAATGTAGGTTGTCCCAACGACCATATCCCCATTTGGGGTTAAACCCCAAGAATAGGGTGTACTGTAGATTAGAGTTAGGCACTAACTAAGGGGGAGGGGGGATTAGAGTTAGGCGCAGTTAGGGAGAGTTAGAATACTTACCACCAGGTGTTGGGATACTGTGCACCAAGTTTCCACTGTCAGTCTCTTGCCACCAGCATTCCAATACCATCACAAAGAAATAACCCCCCAAAAAAGCTAAAAAATATATATAAGCTAAGTATTTGATTTCATTCCAATAGTACCTAGATATCTCAGAATAATGTCTCAAAGTGAGTCAAACAGAAATCCTCTAGAAACGCTCTTCCTGTTAAATTGCTCTGGGCACTTATTCTGGAGCCAAATAAATCACATTCAATTGAATTCTGCCAAAGTGTACTGAATTACTGGATTATCTTCAAAACTTGTATGAATTTACATCCTCTGTTATACCTACCATGGGCAATCCATCACGTTTGGGAGGTGCACTTTCCTGCAGACTGCTGCGGACAAGAGTAGCTGCCCCAATTTCCACCAGTAGCCGGGCTTCCTCTGGGAGGAGCTGCAGTGGGAGGCCAAGCCTTGTATTCTGTCTCGGTTTTCTCACCAAGGCTCCTACTAGGTTCCCAACCAGCCCGTGCTGCTCCCGGATCTTACGAGCATCTTCTACATTCCACACAAATGCATTTCCTTCCAGAAGGTGGATTGGAATCTTGGCATGGTCTTAAGAAATAAAAAGCAATCAATTATATATGTGTTTTATCTGTTGTACATATAAAGGTCTGGGAGATGCAGGATGACAAACCTCTGGTGTCCCTACTACTGTACTTATTTTAAAAAAAAACCTTGCTTCCTTTGCATATGATTTTTGTTTAAATGCTGTCGCCAAACATTTTCGCCAACCATAAGTTTAGAGAGGGCCTCTTTGCACATATAAAACATACATGTGCCACGGAGGAACGGAGCATTAATAACAGTGGTGTTGATCTAAAGCAGTGCAGACACAAATATCACGACTCGCAGCACCAGTTTCCGGGCATCTCATCTGAACAAAGGGTCTTGCTTGCTCAAAATCTGTATTTTATTTGCATATGTAAAACAGAGCTGGTAGCAACAAAATGACATTGCCGGCTAACAATGATCAATTTGATGCGCTACATTTTTACACGTGTGCAAACGAGTCTGAATTTGTGCCAAAAGGGCTCCGATGCAAGTGCCCACTGCATTTTCTCATGTCAAGTGACATGGTGCTTAATGTGCAAATGTGTAGTGTTCATTATAGCACCCGCCATCTTTGAAAACCCATGCAGTTCCTCTTCCCTGTCTAGGGTGTCGCTGTCTGCTGTAGTGCTTCCAGCACAGTGTGGTCTGTGCACTGATATGCAAACCAGACCTGTGCTAGAAACACCACAGCAGACAGCGACACCCCAGGCAGGGGACAGGAACTGCATGGGTTTTCAAAGATGGCGGGTACTAGAATGAACACTAAACTGTGTGAAATCAATTCCTGTGGGGTGCATGGGGCAGACCAGCATTTCCACTAGAGTGGATTTTTACGTTACGTCTAGTGCTATATGGCACACAGGCGCGAAGCGTAAGACTGTAGTCAGCACCATTTTGACAGGAGTATAGTAGTTGCACTGAATACATTAGACCAGACATATCCAAAGTATGGCCCTCCAGCTGTTGTGAAACTACAAGACCCATCATGCCTTGCCACAGTTCTACTATTAAGGAATGCTAAAACGATGGCAATGCATGCTGGGATGTGTAGTTTTACAAACAGCTGGAGAGCCATAGTTTGGTGCCGTGCCGCACTCAGGAGTTTGCAATGGTGGGGATGGCCACAGCCCGGCAGCCGTCCTTTCCAGTGGTGGGATCCAGCTGCAACCGGGCGGCCGGGCTGTGGCTGTCCCATGTGAATTGAAACAATCATGTCCATTATTAACTACTGTGCACGGCACTGTTTTTGTCCGTGTGGGGTTTCAGAGCCGGAGCTTGTGAAATAGCCTTTAGACTGCCAGCAAAGGATGGCGCTGAGGGGGAAGCAGTGCCAAATACCAGCTGCATTTCCATTTGTATCAGTGATATTAAATATGCTCCTGGTGTTTTCATAGATAAATAGGGTTATTAGTAGGGATGGCCATCGGTGCAGTTGCCAACAATGGTTATTCTGCAACCAGCCAGCAATAGTATTAAAGTATTTGAGGGATAACCATCAATAGTTTTGAAATCATCAATGGTTTATGGCCGATGTAGAATACTTTTGCTAGCGATGTGGGAGAACCAGATGGTTTCCCTACATCGATGGCAAAGGAGAACCAATGTTTCTTTTTTTGTTTTTTTTCAAGGTGCCGGGACATGGAGCTTAGCTCCGCCCCCGGAAGCCCCGTCCCTGCGTTCTGTTAGGCCCACGTGCAATTCAGTCAAAAATAATGGATGATCATCGATAATGGTAAACTATGCAATGGATTGGCCTTCAATGTTTTTACACCAGTTTTGCTGTGCCATCGATGGAGAAAAACCAACTGATTCTCCCCCATTGATTGCAAAAGTATTCAACATCGGCCATAAACCATCGATGATTTCGATAGTAGTCCATGGCCATCTATAACGACTATTTGCTGCAGTACACGCACATGTACAGTAAAACGCAGCCATCCTTTTGCCATAAGTGCGTTTTGTCTTAGTAAGTGAAAGTAAATACAGATGCTTTCAGCACCATCCACATGCTCTACCCTCCCAGTCTATAGCGTTACAGGCTGTCCGGCCGGTGCAGTCAGTGCTGGTGCTCCCCCAGCTGATGAGATTACCTGCACCTGCCTGGCACCGCAGCACACCTCCCGCCCTGCAGGCTGCTGCTTCCATGTGTGGTGCGAGCTGTGTCTCCGCCTCTCTCTCACTGACCGATCCTGTAGGAAGTGCCATGCTGCGCCCCCCTATGCACTACAGAGCTGAGCAGCGGCATCCGCCTCCTGCCCGCCGCCGGCACATGATGATGCGCTGTAGCAGGCGGTGCTAGGACCATGTGTTCTCCCCGCCCTGTTACTACGGTAGCTGTGTAGGAGGAGAAGAGGGAGGAGGGAGCATCGTGCTGCATGGAGCAGCAGCAGTGTCACTGTCGGGACTCGGGATACCGTCCTGTGCATGAAAGTCAGCACAGGAGAGACATCGAAACAAAACATCGGTAGTACCGATGTTTTACATTGATCAGAAAAAATGTTTTAGTCCTAAATATTGAAATATCGATGGTTTCAGAAGTTAACCAGTGCAGTGTTTCTACTTTTACTTAAGTAAACCATCTACTTACAAATATACTGCACTTATAAACTTATGTAGAGTCTAAGTAAAAACCGGACCTGGACAAAACCTCAGAACGCCGGACTGTACAACTCTGCATTTAGGAGCTTGCAGTGTCCGATCCAGGGGTGTCCTGTCTGGGGGGGAGGGGGGGGGGGGGGGGCGGGGGCACCCCAGCGCCCCGCTGCTCCACCCGCTCGGGCGCGAGGGGCATTCTAGGTCGACAAGCATTGGGTCGACAAGCAATAAGGTTGACATGGGTCTAGGTGGACATGGGTCTAGGTCGACAGGTCATTAGGTATTTCATGCCCTACCATCCACTAGGGCATGGTTGGAGAATAAAATAGTGTGCCAAGCGTAGCAAGGCACCGTGCCCGAAGCACACAAGTGATGCAAGGGGATGCGGTGCACTTCAAACTGTATCGACATTCGGATAAAAAAACAGTGAAAAACCCCATATCGACCTTTTGACTGTCAACCTTGCCCATGTCGACCTAATGCTTGTGTCGACCTAATGTCCTGTCGACCTAGACTAGACCCATGTTTACCTTGACCCATGTTGACCCAGAGCCATGTCGACCTTGCTGCCTGTCGACCTAGTGGTGTTGATCCAATTCTTGTCGACCTAGTTGTTGTAGACCTAACAACCCACACCCAGGGGAAGTCGAGTGCGGCAGCCTCCCCATGTGGTCTGGAGTCTGGACCGTTCCGGTTTTTGCTACATCCTCAGACCATACGGGGATTCTTTATCCTCCTCTCCCTGGTGACAGCTTACAGGCAGCTTCCTGTTGGCCCACCTCATCCTCCAGGAATCAAATTCCAGTCTGCACTCAAATTATACTTATGTTATTTTTATTCTGCATAGGATTATGGTGTATTTTTTTATAGCTATACATTGCTGTTATTAATCTGGTACTGTACGTTATCACAGGGTTGCCGACTTGCAAAAAATCCTCTCCGGGAGAAGCCCGGAGAGGAATCTTTCATAAAGAGTTTGGGGGCGTGGCTTAATGGTGATGTCATTAAGCCCCACCCCATTAAGGCAAATAGCCGAAATAACTGATCTCCGTGGAGGGGGTGGGGCTAAAATGACACGATTGTGCCATTTTAGCTCCGCCCCCTCCTCTGAGACCCGCGGATTGCGGCATTTAAATGCCGCGATCGGGGGGGGGGGGGGGGCGGGAGGGGGACCCGATTTTCGGGAGACTCCCGCAAATTCCGGGAGGGCCGGCAAGCGTGGCAAGGGCAGCGAGCCCGCGAGGGGCGGCGGTACGCGTCCTCCGACCTTTTCATACCCCCACTATCCACGTCGGCATGGAGTTGATGAGGGGACGCAGATGACTTCACATATATTCCACGTGCGCTCGCCAAGCTTCGGGCTCGGTGGCTCGCTGCGCTCGCCACACTATATAAATTCAACTCCACGCCGACATGGATAGTGGGGGTATGAAAAGGTCGGAGGACGCGTACCGCCGCCGCTCGCCACGCTTCGGGTTGGCGTTGATAGTGGGGTGGCGTTAACAATGGGGGGGCATTTAACATAGTCATTACCCATCAGGGTGGGTATACAATTTTCGGGAGACTCCCGCAAATTCCGGGAGGGCCGGCAACCCTGCGTTATCATGCAAGCACTGGGTGTGGTATAAAAAATTTTTTAATCACATGTGATCGCATCGCATGCGATCGCATGCGATTTTTAACAGAAATGCATCCAAATGCATTGAAATTAGTATCAAACATGTTCAATGGCCCCCAAATGTCATTTTTGAGGCTTTACCACCCCCACTATCAACGCAAACCTTTTCATACCCCCACTATCCACGTTGGCGTGGAGTTGAGAATAGAAAGTGTGGCGAGCGCAGCGATCCACCGAGCCCGAAGCGTGGCGAGCGCAGCGGACACCTGTGAAGCCCGCGAGGGGACGCGTATACCTGTGAAGGTATCCGTGTCCCCTCGCGGGGCTCGCTACGCTCGCCACGCTTTGGGCTCGGTGGCTCGCTGCGCTCGCCACACTTTCTATTCTCAACTCCACACCGACATGGATAGTGGGGGTATGAAAAGGTCGTAGGACGCGTACCGCCGCCCCTCGCCGGCTCGCTGCGCTCGACACGCTTCGGGTTCGCGTTGATAGTGGGGTTGGTACAGCCTCAAAAAATGACATTTGGGGGCCATTGAACATGTTTGATACTAATTTGGATGCATTTCTGTTAAAAATCGCATGCGACGGACATCGTGGGAGCCGTGATTGTACACAAGTACCGAAACTGTAAATAAATAAATAAATAAATAATGGGCAATATGGTGTGCGGCAATGTGTAAAGGGCATTACAGCGTGTGTCATAATGTTTAATGGTCACTACAGTGTGCAACAATATTTAATGGGCATTATGGTGTGCGGTATAATGTGTAATGGGCATTACAGTGTGCTGCATAATGTGTAATCGGCAATACAGTGTGCGGCATAATGTGGAATGGGTACTGCAGTGTGTGACAATGTGTAATTGGCATTATGGTGTGCATAATCCTGGTGCAGTGTGTCTAAGGAGCTCTTCCAGATCGCTATCCCAGGTCGGACCCAGTATTTTGATCCCTGGTCTGACCCTTTCACACTAAACCAATGTTGCCCATTTTACACAGGGTGACCCGGATTTATCCCATCTTATAACCCGGATTGAAATGCCGGGTTGGTCGACCCTGGTTATTCAGTTTGGTTCTTTGACATCGCACCTCGATAACCCAGGTTATAAATGTAATCTGAAAGGGATATGAGGGCTCTACTTGGCGCAATGTGCAACTTTTTGGCGTCTATCTTCGGTGCACACTGCGCCTATTTTGAGTATGGGGAGGGGCAAAGCATATTTTTGCACCTGGGCCTACAACTCGCTAGTTCCACCTAAGTACGACATTGGTGTTGGCACTTTAAAGTAGAATCTGCACCAGCGGTTCTATCCATACCTTTGGGGGTCTGGATGTCCTCCCAATTTAGACAATCCACATCTGCATAGGGTGCAGTGAGATTGAAAGAGATGGCAACAATTCAGTCTGTGGGGTCGAAATAAATGATAGATTTTTGCCCTGATTCTGGTTGGCATGGTAAGCTGTTTACATGCGAGGGGATATGTAACAAGGACACATCCCCTCTCTTGTCTCCACTGCAGGAGAATCATTCGGTTGTCACAGGGCCGGATTAACAATGGGCCTGATGGTGCTATAGCTCCAGGCCCATTCTCCAAATAGGCCCATTTTGTAGCTGAGGGTCAGGGCTTTCCAACGAGACCAGCCCCGCGTCGCTAGCCCCCCGGGAACCGGAGATACCGCCAGGCAAACCTGGAACGTTTTCCCCATAAGATAACATGGGACCCGCTAATTCCGACCTCCACCCGGTTCCAACGGCTGCCAGTTCCCCCTATAGCAGGGGTGGCCATAATTTTGTGTCCTGGGATCTACTTTTAGTTCACATATTTAGCGGAGATCTACCAATGGGCCTGATTCGGAGGTGACCATATAGTGATATTTAGTTTTGCTATTCCGCATGCATGAAAGTACCGGAAACCCCTTGTTGCAGACCCGTATATCTAACTGTATGATGGCGGGCACAGTTGCACATGGCATTGCTGCCAGTAGAGATGGTAACTGTATATTTCTGCAGATATGAATATATAAGAATCAGCAACTGCACATACAAACACAAACATACATACATACATACATACATACATACATACATACATGTGTTCGCTAGGCTGCTAACATACACAACCTACCGAACAGTCTGTATCACTGGAACCATTACCACAGCCCACAGTTATCACTCCTGAGCTGTCAGCAATCCACGTGGGATCATGCCTATATTATATGCAATTCAGAGTTTAACATCTTCCAAATGCAACACGGAATTAATATCGTTTTTCTTATTTATTTTTTTACTTTCGGTCAGTTATGTAATTATTGTCTGTGATTGGAACCTCT
The DNA here is from genome assembly GCF_055691185.1 of Crinia signifera. NCBI lineage: Eukaryota > Metazoa > Chordata > Amphibia > Anura > Myobatrachidae > Crinia > Crinia signifera. Next base: position 57,199,902 of record NC_139226.1, read on the forward strand.
GCAGTGTGAATCCTGTTCTACCCCTTTCACATCACAAAATGCAGGGTCGCACTGGGACTTTGAAACGGTTCAGTCCCTAGACAACCCTGCATTTTACTCTGTTCACATCCCCTCAGCGAACTGCCAATATTGCCGGTTCGCTGACCTCACCCAGGGGCATGGCAGAGCATCATCGGGGGAGGTGGAGGAGGCAACGCTTAGTGCTGGCGCTGCTCCAAGCACTGCCTCCTCCATTGGTGTGAACGGTAAACAAGTCACTCGACCCTATTAACCTGTTCACACCACAAAGCAACACGGCAACGAACCGGTAAGAACCCTTATTTTTTACTGGTTCATATTGCAGTGTTGCTACCGCTTTGCAGGACCCAGTAACCCCTTTCACATCGCACCAATTACCGGGTTGAACCGGCAAGAAACCGGCATGAACCTGGTAATCACAGTAGGTGCGATGGGAAAGGGGTATAGGTTGCTTTTTTATTTTACCCTTGTATGTCCTATTGTCATGTATTGCTAATTGCACATTTTAACCTACGTAGTGCGTCCAAGATGGCCGCCTCGCCTGGGACTCTCCTGTGTAGAAAGAGCCGTTCTGATAATTATGCAATGATCTCTCCTAATCCCAATGTTTGTAGGAGAAATAATCCTTGGCATCGATAACACAAAATGTCTGTCACATCTTTGTATTTTATTCATTGTTTCTGTATTCTCTGAAAACCTAAACTTCTGTAATACGTTCATGTTATCTGTAACGTGTCCTGTGCCGAATTGGAGAAAATATTGTAGAAATATAATTCTTCTTCTTTTTCTTCTTCTTCTTCCTTTGTTAAATCTTGTTTTTATTTGTATATATTATTATTATTATTATTTATCAGGAGTTAATAACCCATATATCATATAACCGACTTGCATTATTCACATATAACACATACAAATATAATGTTTCCCTACCAAACCTTGAGCACATATTAGTCGGAGGCATTGATTCATTACTCCATAAGCCCCGCCCATTTGTATGGTCAGCTCAGTGATCGAGGTGTAAACTTACTCCATAAGCCCAGCCCATTTGTATGGTCACCTCAGTGTTCGGGGTATAAGCCTACTCCATAAGCCCCGCCCATTTGTATGGTCACCTCAGTGATCATGGTGTAAGCCTACTCCATACGCCCCTCCCATTTGTATGGTCACCTCAGTGATCAGGGTGTAAACCTACTCCATAAGCCCCTCCCATTTGTATGGTCACATCAGTGATCAGGGTGTAAGCCTACTCCATACGCCCCTCCAATTTGTATGGTCACCTCAGTGATCAGGGTGTAAGCCTACTCCATAAGCCCCTCCCATTTGTATGGTCACCTCAGTGATCAGGGTGTAAGCCTACTCCATACGCCCCTCCCATTTGTATGGTTACCTCAGCGATCAGGGTGTAAGCCTACTCCATTTACTTTCCATTACCACCTCTAATCTCATTTACCCACCAGCCCTCACTGCGACCTCCTGACGTTTTGGAGCATTTATTAATATAAATAAAGACAAATTCACACAAAATATATTTAATAAATAAATTCAAACTTTTATTTTAAGTAAAATGTATATATTATTTTTGCTCTGCATTATAAAATAGGGAATACTGGAACAGGATTGTTCCAGAACTCTTACACACTTGTCCTATAAGAGGAACAAGATGGTGGAGTCATCCATCAGCACTCAGGAGAGGAAAAACCCCCTGTGGGGGAAACCTCTGGGGACCCATGGCTGACGGACTGCCCGTCCCTCTAGGCATTAAGAGACTTTGCAGAGTTTGCCCAAACCACCCACCCACTAACCTTATATAACCCGTCATCCCTTCTGTCACCCCAAATCTGTATTTTAACTTTTTTCCCAGATGATGAAGAACGCACCCGATGGCACCGGGGGGCACGCGCATGTCCACAGTAATGGGGGGGAGAGACAAGGTAGGGGGGAGAGACAGACAAGGTAAAGGGGCGAGACAGACAAGGTAGGGGGCGAGAGAGACAAGGTAGGGGGAAAGAGACAAGGTAGCTAGCTACCCATTAGTATTAGGACTCCATGTAAGAATCAGCCAGAACCCCTTTAGGACTCGTCTCTGGTGCTATAAGGGGTTAGGGCTGCAATGATATATATAGGACAGCTCTAACTCTGTTTCCTATGTCCCCACCGGGTCTGATCTCTATACACATACACAGACGGCCGTCATGTATGTACATTAGTCAGTAACCCATTGCCAACAGGCTGCTGGCAACACAGCAGAGGATACAGCGGAGGAGGGGACACCGCTGGTCCTCGCTGGAAAGATACTGTGTGTGATGGTAAATACCAGCGGCATATCCTGTGTATCACATGGACACTAACACAATATGCTGCCAGGATTTAGTATCACTCTTACATGGAGCCCAAACTATGATATAACTATAACAACAGTATCAGATAATAACAAAGTAATGGGTACAGCACCGTATACATCTCTCCCACCTCTGCACATTAATAAGTAGGGATCCGTACGGGGACTTGATGCAGCATAGGACACCTTGTGCCTTGCGACACGTCCTTTCCGCTCCATACAGGGTTTATTCAGCGTCTCCAGACACCGCCCTTAGGTGTCCCAGGCACAGCCCTAGTGGCTGCTTAGTACTGCCCCCCTAGGTGGGAGATTTGTTTTTATCCAATACTGTCCTGTCGGTCAGGTGATCAGTCATATATTACAGTAGTCGCGCTCCGAGTCTGCCGCCGCATCGCACTAACCTGCCCTTATCTCTGTCCAGTCACTAACCTTATGTGAGTATGTCCTCCTGCTGGTGAGCTGCGCACTGCCCGGAGTCCTGTGAGGTGAATGAGTGAGACAGCCTCAGTACAGCCCTGATTATGACATCACTATGACCTCACAGACCCCACCTGATTGGCCAGTTTGTGGTTTGAGGCCCATTATGACATCACATTTGCATGGCTGACCTGAGGGAAATGTGATTTCACTTCTCACTTTAAATATTACATTCACATCAGAATCTAATGTATTATTTGATGGCAGGATTTCCCTATAAATCTTTGGGAATGTGAGGTTTTATATGAACACAATTTTCACTGTAGTTACATTGTTTTCTAGCAGGGGTGGCCAGATTTTTGTGTCCTGGGATCATACCTCCCATCATAACCCATTCCAGGAGAGACAAGATGCTCTCTTTCTGGACATTCATGTCAGTGGCAGTTGCAGGGCTGCAGCACAGTCCACAATTCAGATAGGGGAGCCCCACCAACTGCCACCCCAAACACCACAGTCTGGACTCACTGGCAGGTGTGGCTCCCCTTTTTGAATTTGTGACATTGGTGCAGTCCCACCTCTACAACTACCACTGGCAGCAAGTCCAGGAGCAGAGCATTTTGTCCCTCCTGGAATGGGTCATGTTGGGAGGTATGCGGGATCTACTTTTAGTTCACATATTTAGCAGAGATCTACCATTGTCAATGGGCCTGATTCGGAGGTGGCCCATATTTTGATATTTAGTTTTGCTATTCCGCATGCATGAAAGTACCGGAAACCCCTTACCGCAGACCCGTAAATCTAACTGTACGATGGCAGGCACAGTTGCACACGGCATTGCTGCCAGTAGAGATGGTAACTGTATATTTCTGTAGATATAAATACATAAGAATCAAGAATTGCACAATCAGCGTGCGCCGTGCGGCCAGTGTTTTCAAAACAGAAGCGCTTCCCGCACCGCCGCATAGCGCTAGTTATTTCTTATTCACTGAAGGGACCCCCCCACCGCCGCCAGCTTTATACTCAGCGCCGCAGGTACCCGCGCAGCAAGGACACCACTGCAGACTCCTGTCAGAAGCCGGCATGGACCCCCTTTGCACGGGGGGCGAGGGGCGAACTGCCGCCCTCCAGTAGCCGGCCCTGCATACATACATATACACACACATACATATACATACATACATACAGTACATACATATATATATATATATATATATATTTACATACATACATACACACATACATATATACATACATACATACATACATATACACACACACACACATACATACACACATACATACATACATATATGTATATACATACATACATAGCATCCACCTCTGAACCAGGCTCACAGGCCCTATGCTTCCCACAATAGATTTTGTTTTGCTGATCGCTCTTACACACATAGGGCCACATTCTGCTTGCCTCGCTCGGACACCAATTCATTTGCAGAGTGTATCTTAGCCCACTGCACATGCGTACCATTCGCAAGGCGCATGTGTAGGTTTGGGCACACTCGCGACCTTACGAGTAGAAATACGCTAGCGAACAAACTCGTGCAGAGTAGTCGTAATGTGGGCGTATGGATTGGCGAGGGCACAACTGGGCGGTAACCGGGGCGTATACTGGGGTGGTGACTACATGTGCTGGGCGGTGGCTTCGCTCCACTGTGAGAGCGCTCGGACTGATTGAGCTTAAAATCATTCGCTCGGTAAAAGTAAGTCTTACGCCTTGCAGGACAGACGATTCTCTGCCCCACATTCGCATGGGCGATCAACACGGACAATTGCTAAAATTCCTGCACACAATATACACCCATGCAGCATACAAGTTTCTCTACTATTAGTTATTTAATCACATATATAAGAATGGTAGATGCTATATGTGATTGGATTACTAATAGTATTACTAATACTGGCCATAGTGACCTTCAAATGAAATTATATTGTTATATTTTATTTTGTATTTTAATTGCTCTTATACCTTTATGTTTATTTTTGGATTACATTTGATTTCTATTTTAGCACAGTCTGTCTTTTTCTCTCTTTGTGTTCTTTCTATATGTGGTCCAAGTACCCGCATCTGACTGCTGCCTGAACAGAATATTTGTGATTGCTCATGATTTGTTACACTGTGGTCCGACAGCGCACAGCCATTTTCTTCTGTTATAGGATCTATTAGTCAGCGACTGATAACCAGGACACAAGCACGGAACCACTCGGGTATTGTATCATATTAACGGAGCAGGAGGCGGCTGTACTCCAGCAGCATCAGCCTGCAGCCACTGTACCACCCATATCAGACAATTACACCCCACACACTACATCCAGGAGTCACTCAGGATGTACTTGGTGCTGCGAGGAGCCTCTGTGCTGGTACAGAGCGGTAAGCCCAGCATATGTGGGTGTGGGGCCAGACTGATATATAGCAGCTGCAGAGGGCTCTTCACAGCACTCCGGTGCCGTCATGACATCAGGGGCACTACCGGGAGCTGGCGTTATGAAACGTCAGATGTTCAAGTTCACGTGTATTTTGTTAATTTGGCTGTGATCTACCTTTTGGCCAGGTCTGCCCTACAGCATCACAGAAACTTGAGGTTGTCAAAGTCAAACCCAAATCGCTGGGCCTTCAATCTGATACCTGGTCCACATGGGTTCATTGGTTCTAGAGATATTGCAGGTAAAACAATTTTTTTTTCATTTCTGAAATGTAATTTCATGGCTGTTCATGTTGTTTGAGGGCAGATTTCTCTGGAACCAAACGGGCCAGTTTCACTGGACCAAAATCATCTGAAGGCTACATGTAAATGGGTCAGTTGGTTCCGAAGATTTAGCTGGTTGTTTAAAAGGGGGCGGGGGTGGTTTTCTCTCCCCCTCACACCAGAAAATGCAGGGACTAGGTTTGTGTAAAAGGGGCCAGTCCCAGAATGTCCCTGCAAGATCTTGGGACCATATTCGCTGCATTTTCTGGTATATAAGGGGTATTATTTTTAAATAGCCGGGACATGCAGTGCTCTGAATACAGCCGGGCAGCCCCCAGTTCTCTGCCCGGCTGTTAATGGCTGTCATTTCTGCCCAGTGGCGACTGTCCCCCAGTTACCGCGAGCATGTATTCCCCCTTGGCAATGAGCATGTAATCCCACATGGCAATGAGCATGGAACCCCTGGCAATGAGCATGGAACCCCTGGCGATGAACATGTAGGTATGCAACACTTATGTAGCATCATTTTTAATAGGCATTATGGTGTTTGGCATAATACGTAATGGAGATTATGGTGTGAGGCTTAACATGTAATGAGCATTATGGTGTCAATTTTTAATGTGCGCCTTTGGCGCGCAATGCCCCTATTTATGAAGCATATTGTGCATTATTGCTCAATCTGTTTGGTATAGTGCAGGTATGTCCAAACTATGGCCCTCCAGCTGTGAAACTACAAGTCCCATCATGCATTGCCACAGTTTTGCAATTAAAAACTATGTCAAGGCATGCTGGGATGTGTAGTTTCACAACAGCTGGAGGGCCACTGTTTGGACATGCCTGGTATAGTGTGTAATCTGTGTGGCATATCGTGAATTTTTGCTCAATCGGTGTGAATTTTGTCTCATTCCATGTGGCATAATGTGTAAGAAGCAAGTACAGTATAAGGGGTTACTATTGTGTTGCATGATTTGTATAAGGGGTATATGGGCCCTTATTCTGGTTGGTGCGGTGTTTGCCGCTTGCGGTCGTACCGCCGATGTTTTTCGTCTGCGCATGTGCAGAGGTCACTCTGCGCATGTGCAAGCGGTTTCGCCGTATGTTTTTTTTAGACGCCGCACAGGGGGCGGAGAGGGGCGTGAGGGGGTACTTAGCCTCATTACCCTATGCATACGCCCCGCGTTTCATGGGCGTTCCCATGCAAACGCTGGGCGTATGCATGGTAATAAAGCCGTGACGCATGTGTAGGGGGCGGGCATCTGACATCGCCGGATGTCAGCTGCCCGCCCCCATACATGATTTCATACGGACAAGTGTCCGTGTGGTCTAGGGTGTCGGGAGCTGGTGGAGCATGCGGCCCTGCATTCGATGGTCGGCGACCATCGAATGCAGGGGCTGCTCCCAAGATGGAGGAGGCGTATCCCCGTCCACTTTCATGCGGACCGCCACATATCCGCGTACGGACGGAGGTGGCGATCCGTATGGAAGGCGGGGATTCGTCTGCACGGTCCTGGCCGCATATTCTGATCTGGCCGCACAGATCAGAATAAGGGCCATGGTGTGGTAAACTTAGATTACCACATAAAAGGTGCTGACATACTGTCTACCAAGTTTCGGCTTTCAGTATTTTTTTATGACTGGAGTGCCGCCTCACCCCTCAAGTATCTTAGGACATCGGCGTCCTGCGGGTGCACCTTTGGAGTGCACCCGCCAATATATCTCCCTGTATTTCTTATGCCAGCTTCCCCCTGCCTTTTCCAGGCATGTATAATTATTTTAAAGTATTTACACAAATAGAGACACACCCATGAGCAGACCACCCAAACAGAACACTGGTCACGTCCCCCACATTATTAGATGCTGGCCGCAACCCCTATTATTGCGCATAATAGGCCCTTGATAATTTTCAGCTCCAGGCCCATTTAGACCTTAATCTGGCTCTGGGTTGTCACCGACCATCAAATGATTTTTCAGTGGGAAATTACTTTTGTACCAGGACAAAGACGGGATGGGCTACTGACTTCCTGTGACGTCAGCTGCCCACCCCTGGTACATATCTTCCCACCTGCATATCCATGGGAACGCCCGAATTCGACCCCATCTGAATGAATTAGAACCACACCCTTTATCACCTGCAATACGGAAAGTGTTATCTATGTGATTGAGGGCACAACAGCTGCACTATCATTTTTTTTGGGCTAAAATTGCATACCTCCCAACTTTTGAAGTTGGGAGGTCGGGACGTTCGCACGAAAAGGGGGCGTGGCCTCAAGAAAATGGGGTGTGGCCTCACGGGGTGACACGAACTCCGGCCACGCCCCCATTTTCGCCGCTCGTCGGTGCTTGCGCACAGCGTCTATTCTCGGCAAGCTGGGGGGGCTCCCAACTGTCCCCCCCACTGCGGGACAATGGCGGCCCCGGGCGGGACGCGGGAACGTCCCCGAATATCGGGACGTTCCCGCGGAAAGCGTGACAGTTGGGAGGTATGCAATTGGTCAAAGGACCTTGCGAAATTGCTTGCAAAAGCAGAAATTTAAAGGATCTTTGACTTTTAATTCAGGGGGCTAACAGCAGTGTCCTATTATCCCCAATAATGTCAGGCCCCGTGGGTCAGAGGAGCCTGAGGATCAGGGACATATAAAATGGGGCCACAAGTGCATACTACCCACAAATCAATTTTAAAAAAACAATAAGAGCAACCCCCCTTGTTACTTTGTCCAGTCCTGACTTTGCAGCTTTACTATGTATGATGCTGCGCCGGCTCTTCCCTCCTTGGAGCCGAGCAGCAGCATAGCAGCTGGACGTCGAGGAGCTCCGCCTCCTCAAGCTCTCGGGCTTACAGCATCCTGGCTGCTCTGCCCCCGCACAGTAGTGGAGCTGTTTTCGGGCATGGAACAGCGGAGCCCGGAAAACAGAACCAGGAGAGAGGTATGAGCGGGAAGCATAGGGAGAGCGGATGGGAGGAGGTTGCATTGTGGCAGCGGGAGGAGGAAGAATGAATGAGCAGGGAAGGCAATAGAAATTTTGGCGCCCCATAAACTAATATTTCTGGGGGGCCCACCCTACCAAGCAATATTAGTGGTGTGGAGCAGGAAGGGAGAGTGGGAGTACACCCTTCAATAAAACTCCCCCCAACCTTGCTAAGAGAGTAACTACCCCTTCACCATTACACCCTTCCTAGCGAATGACAGTACCCCCATTACATGGAGTGAGAGTACCAACTCCCTCACTACAAATCTGGCAAAACCACCATCCACCTCGACATACAAAATTAAAATAGGAACAGTGCACGGCGGAGGCGCGCATCAAAAATTTACACTGTAATGACTACTGCACATTATGCCACACACCGTAATTTATACCACACACCATAATGCCCATTAGACATTATACCACATGCCGTAATGCCCATTACACATTATACCACACACCGTAATACTCATTACATATTATTCCAGGTACTTGTGTATTTTGGCGGCGCCTGATTTCAGCATCGTTCGATGAACGCATCGCATGCCATGTACCCGATGGCATGCGATGCGACGCGATTTTGACCCCCTATACGATGAAAAATCGTATAAGCACCCTAATGGGTGCTTACAATGTTAAATGCAACCCCACGCCATCCCCCCCCCCACTATAAACGTGAACCCGAAGCGTGGCGAGCGCAGCGAGCCCGCGAGGGGCGGCGATACGCGTCCTACGACCTTTTCATACCCCCTCTATCCACGTCGGCGTGGAGTTGAGAATAGATTAGTGTGGCGAGCGCAGCGAGCCACCGAGCCCGAAGCGTGGCGAGCGCAGCGAGCCCCGCGAGGGGACGCAGATACCTTCACAGGTAAACGCGTCCCTTCGCGGGCTTCACAGGTATCCGCTGCGCTCGCCACGCTTCGGGCTCGGTGGCTCGCTGCGCTCGCCACACTAATCTATTCTCAACTCCATGCCGACGTGGATAGTGGGGGTATGAAAAGGTCGTAGGACGCGTACCGCCGCCCCTCGCGTGCTCGCTGTGCTCGCCACGCTTCGGGTTCACGTTTATAGTGGGGGGGTGGCGTGGGGGTGCATTTAACATTGTAAGCACCCATTAGGGTGCTTAACATTGTATAAGCACCCATTAGGGTGCTTATACAATGTTTAATCGCATCGCATCGTATGGCATTGTATGCCATGTACAATGGCATACAATTTGAAAATTGTATGCCATCGTACACTAACCAACGAAATCGCGTCGCATCGCATACCATCGCATGCGTAATGGTATGCGATGCGATGGGCGCCGCCAAAATACACAAGTACCTTATTCCACAAAGTGTAATGTTATAACATATTATGCCATATGCCACATAAGTGCTGCTTACCTACATGCTTGTTGCCATGGGTTGGTTGTTCATTGACAGAGGTTTCTTGCTCAATGCCAGGGGTTTCATGCTTGTTGCCATGGAGGATAACATGGTCGTTGCCCAGGGGGTATTACATGGTCATCGCCAGGGGGAGTTTGAATGCTCGTTGCACGGGGAATGGGGTTAAATGCTTGTTGCCCAAAGGGTTAAAGGCTCCTTGCCCAAAGTAGTACTTGCTCGCTGCCATGGGGGATTACTTGCTTTCAGCATCTAAAGAAAATGGAGAGGAGGGATCCTTGCAGCATCTACAGAGAGGAGGAAGGGGTGCTTACAGCATCTATAGAGGGGTGTTAGGGATCTACATCTACAGAGGATGAAGAGGGCTGACAATTAGTGTTTAAAGGTGCTGTTAAAGGTCAGGTATACAGCAACTGTGGAGGGACAGCTTGGAATTAGCGTCCAGGGGGAAAAAACAAATATTGCAGGCTTGTCTGTATAGTAATTAATGCGATTCGTCAGCATGTGACTTTTTCAAAAGGAAGATTCCTTTTGAAAAAGTCACACGCTGACGAAACGCGTTAAGGACTCCCTATACAGACAAGCCTGCAATATTTGTTTTTCCCCCTGGACATTAATTCCCAGCTGTCGGTCCACAGTTGCTTTATACTTTATACAGAAACTTTCAAATATATCAAGGGTTTTAACCAGGTACAGGTGGGAGACATTCTTCACAGGAAGAGGAGCAACAGAACACGAGGACATGCACTGAAACTAGAGGGAGGAAGATTCAGGGGAAATGTGAGGAAGAATTTTTTCACAGAAAGAGTAGTAGATAAATGGAATAGCCTACCATCAGAGGTGGTAGACACAAATACAGTAGTACAATTTAAACATGCTTGGGATAAGCATATTGATATCCTTACAAAAAAATAAGGATCAAATATGGTTTGAGGTAACATGTTTAAAAAAAGGGGCAGACTAGATGGGCCAAGTGGTTCTTATCTGCCATCAAATTCTATGTTTCTATACCTGACCTTTAACAACCACCTTCAAACACTAATTGGCAGCCCCACAGCTACCGCTATCCAGCCACTTACGATAGCCGCTTCCAGTCTTTGATTGCAACCTGTGAACACCGGCCGGCAGACCAACAGCTACCGTCATTTAGCCACTGACCTCTGTGGACATCAATCGCTGTTAGCAAAACAGCTGTCACTCTCAATCCCGGCACCTGCCTGCAGCAACCTTGGAGACGCAGTCATTCGGCTCTTGATAGCTGCCTGCAGTACCTCATGCCAGCCGCTGCCTCTCAGCACTCTTCAACTGCCTGCCACACAGGTAAAAACCAGACCCGGACAAGGTGGTGTCCCTTCTGGGGGGTGTTTTGTCTGTGTACTTTGGGCACTAGGCAGATTGCAATATGAGGGTGAAATGGGAGGGGATAGAGATTTTGACATGAAGCTACAGAATACAACTTGTGAAAGTTAGATTCTATTTGAGAGGTGTCCATGTGATAGCTTTCACCAGGGACATGGGGAAGGGGAGATTACAGCCTCCCCGTGTGGTCTGGATGGTTCTGTTTTTTGATACATGCCCGGACCATACAGGGAGGCTTTATTCTCCCCCTCCTCCTCTCCTTAGTGACAGCTGTCACAGGAAGCCCCCGGACAGGACACGCCCCGGATCAGACACTACAATCTCTTGAATGCAGAGTTTGATGTCCGGTCCGGCATTCCAGGGTCTTGTCTTGGTCCATTTTTTACCCGTACCCCACAGTTATTGCTGTGACAGAGCCGCAGGACGGGTGCTCACAATCAACAGTCGAAATCAGTGGAATCACCTCTGCTTCCCTCCCTCACACATACTTACCAATCATTGGTAAAACATATATTGCAGGCTAATATACACCTGGATCTCCAGTTATTATTTTTTGTCCCTTTCATTCAACTTTGGAGACATTTTTACTTGTTATACTACTTGGCATGTGGTCCAGTTTTACACTTAATTTTATTGGTTTTATACATCAAATTATTATTACATGTTACCTTGTGTAGATTAATTACTAAACAAACTATTCTTCGCCCAGCGCAGTTTATCCCAATTACGTTTTAACCTTCTCACGCAGACTAACCTTCTCCCCAGTGCCTAATAGGGATGGCCATCGATGGTTTATGGCCGATGTCGAATACTTTTGCCATCGATGAGGGAGAACCAGATGGTTTCCCTACATCAATGGCAAAGGAGAACCAATGTTTCCTTTTTTTTAAAAAGACACCAAGAAGTCCCACCCCCAAATTCTGATTGGCCCATGGGCCATTCAGTCAAATATAATGGATGACCATCGATAGCTAAAACTATCGATGGTTATCCATCAAATAGTTTACGACTATCAATGGTTGGGTGCAGAATCGCCATTGATGGTTATCTGCACCGATGGCCATCCCTAGTGCATAACCCTGACTCTCCCATCCCACAGCCTAACCCTCTCCCCATTGCCTCACCCTAACTCTCCCTTCCTGCAGCCTAACCCTCTCCCCGATGCCTATCCCTAACTCTCCTGCAGCCTAACCCTCTCCCTGGTGCCTAACCCTCCCCTTCTGCAGCTTAGCCTTCTCTCCAGTGCCTAACCCTAACTCTCCCACAGCCTAACCCTCTCCCCAGTGCCTAACTCTCCCCTCCCACAGCCTAAACCTAACCATTCCTTTCCTGCAGCTTAACCCTCTCCCCAGTGCCTAACCCTAACCCTCTCCTCCTGCAGCATAACCTCCCCATTGCCTAACCCTCCCCATCCACAGAGTAACCGGTAATTATGTTGTACCAGGGCACCCTCTAAGCCATGGGTCCTCAAACTGCGGCCCTCCAGATGTTGTGAAACTACAATTCCCAGCATGCCTTGCCACAGTTTTAACACTCCCTTATAGGAAAACTGTGGCAAGGCACATCTGGAGGGCCGCAGTTTGAGGACCCATGCAGTCTAAGCAATTTGCTTAGTGGGCTATTCTGCGTAAGGAAATCACATCGCATGCCATTGCATGTCCCGTTTTAGTGCCATACAATGCGTGCGATGCGATGTGATCTTCCTAAGTAACTTATTCACTGCTCTCTCGCCCCGGGCTTATTGCATCGCATTCCATTGCACCTGATGCAAAATCGCATGCGATTTTATAGGGTGCGATGCCATTAACTGTACTACACTCCACTATCCACGTCACCCCGAAGCGTGGCAAGCGCAGCGAGCCATGCGAGGGGCGGTGGAACGCGTCCTCCCGACCTTTTCATACCCCCACTATCCACGTCGGTGTGGAGTTGATTTTAATTAGTGTGGCGGGTGTAGCGAGCCCCGCAAGAGGACGCGGATTACTTTACATGTTTTCCGCGTCCCCTCGCCACGCTTCGGGCTCTGTAACTCACTGCGATCGCCACACTATATATAATCAACTCCACGCCGACGTGGATTGTGGGGGTATGAAAAGGTCAGGAGTAAGCGTTCCGCCGCCCCTCCACCGGCTCGATGTGCTCACCACGCTTTGGGGTGGCGTGGATAGTGGTGGGGTTTTCAGAACATAGCTACGGTAACTAACAAACGTCCATCCATATTCCATCCATATTAACTATTGAGATCGCATGCATCGCACGGCACTAAAACGGGATGTGCGATGCAATGCGATTTTCTTGCGCAAGCGTACGTAGGTTAATTGGGCGCCCTGGTACTACATAAGTACCGATTAACCCTTTCCCCAGTGCCTAACTCTCCCCTCCTGCAGGCTAATCCTCTACTTATATCCAGACAATATACACCCTATCTGGAGTCACTCACAGGGGAGCCAAATATATGTTTGGAGGGCTCCACAAGGCAGCGATAATTTGAATGATGAGAAAAAACAGAATCTAGATATTTTGCCGACCTCAATGGTTAATAACAGACTCCCGCAATACAAGACTGTGACACACGCTGCTATAGGAATGGGCCGGAAGTGACACAACGGCATAAACAGTTTGCCATGGCAAAATCGGAAAAGACACTTGAGAGAACCTAAAATCACCAAAGACTGTTCCAATTTGGTGGACTTCCTGTGACATCACAGGGATCCCTGTCTCCGCTATTAAACAGGCTGTTCACTCAACAGCTGTCAGTGTCTAGTGAGCAGAGGCAGAGAGGACACAGCGCTGGAGCAGGTATGTATAGGTTTAATTTCATGGTGTAAAATGTGTGCTAATAAAATGATACTGTTCTTGGTGTCTGTGTTGTTACTTCCACATTCTTTATACAGGTGAATTATGAGACCCAGCAGGTGTATTAATAGCTTGCATGCTGGGTCTTGTAGTTCACCTGTTTTAAGCATTGTGTTTAAATATATTTTTTCACACATCAGCCCATGGTCCACCACCCTGGGATGCCGGGGACAGCCCAGGCTTTACCCATCCAAGGCTTTATTAGGGGGGTCCCCACTCCCCCAGGTACCTCAGCCAGCATGGACCAGCCATGGTGTGCATGGTACGGCCGGGGGACCTTATGTAAAAAGTGTCCCCGGCTGTGACATGACACCGGTGGCTGTTCCAGTCCGGTGCTTGTTTCAAAATACGGGGGACCCCCAGTTTTGTTGGTCCCCTGTATTTTTAGAACCAGGACTGGTTCAAGAGCCTGGTGCTGGTTACTTAAAAATGGCAGACCCCTACACATTTTGGCCCCTGTATTTTTTTAACCAGGACCGTTTCAATGAGCCTGGAGCTGGTTATTTTGACTAAATACTGCACACTTCCATGTCTAACACATTGCACATGTGCATTAATTTGCACATTTTTATGACTACAATTTGCACTTTTTCATCACTAAAATTTGCACTGAATCGCATGGCATCACAGTTTGCACACCTCAATTCGCATTCCATGTGCTTTTTTTTTTTTAAAATTGTCGATTTTAAAAAATGCGATTTTGTGCGATTTCAGAACCTTATTGAACATCTCATCCTGTTACATGTCACCCATCTACACATATATAGGTGTCTTACATGACCTGTCTGTATACTGTAGCTCTTTCTCCTTTAGGCAGTGCCTTCCATATCTATGTATGCAACATCTAAATAAAATAGGGACTTGGACTGCTACATTTGACAGATTTGTCATTAAAATGACTTACATCAAAATGTAAATGAGCCCCGGAGCATTTAAGCCCCGTACACACGGGCCGACGGGAGCTTTGTGCTGAGGGATCTAGTTAAGCACAGATCGCTCAGCACACAGCACTGCACCAGTGCTGAGCAATCTGTCACTGCCCGTGTTCTCAATATAGACTGCAATCACAATCTAGTCAGACTGTGCATTACCGTTACCGGGGGCCATACACATGGATCGATCAGTGCTCCATTTCTAAGGAATCTAGTCACACCAATTAGAAATGGGGCTGAAATTGCCCTGTGTGTGTATGGTCCTTTAAAAAGATCTACTTGTTGGTGGAAAGAAACTGATACCTTTCATGTTAGTTAAAATGCATGTAGCTAAAGGGATCATTGTGGTTTATAACCAATACAGGGCAATGGCACTGATGATCCCATTTAAATGTATATATCATGGTATAACAGCTACATCATTTGGGTAAGGTGCAATCAGGAAAATGTATAGACTCTTCAGGGAGTTATGGAGACTGCTTTCATTTCAGGGAGTCTCCTTGACAACCAGGGACAGTAGACAAGTATATACAACTCCCGGCCTGTTCCTTCCTGGGACTTAATTTTATCCCCGTCTCCCCTTGTCCTTGGGGTTATTCAGAGCCTGATCGCAGGGCTTAAAATTTCCAGGCCGGGCAATAAACGACAGACTGCGCATGCGTACGGCTCATAGTGCTCATGCGTGATGCTTTCCTGCAATTAAATCCTGGGAATTTTTTTAATTGCTGGCCGTACACAAATTGATTGACAGAAAGCCAGAGTTTGGGATGGCAAGGAAAACCCAGACTAGCCCAGGCATTTATTGGAAAGTTGTTTGACGTCAGCTTGGCCCCAGACTTTTTTTTTATCGAAGCTTCCGAGTAAGTCCTGGGGGGTCTACAGCAAGATGGTAGACAAGCATTGGGTCGACACCATTAGGTCAACATGCTGAAAGGTCGACATGGGTCTAGGTCCTTGATGGCTAACCTTGACACTTCAGCTGATGTTGAACTACACATCCCAGCATGCCCTGCATCAAATTTGGCATGGCCAAATAGCAAAACTGAAGCAGAGCATGCTGGGATGTGTAGTTCAACAACAGCTGGAGTGTCAAGGTTAGCCATCAACGGTCTAGGTCGATATGAGTCTAGGTCGACACAAGAATTAGGTCAACATGGGCAAGGTCAACAGTCAAAAAGTTGACATGGGGTTTTTCACAGTTTTTTGAGCCGACATGTGCTGACAGGCGGTATTTCATGCCGTACCATCCACTAGGGCGTGGTGGGAGAATAAAATATTGTGCCGAGCGCAGCGAGGCACCGTGCCCGAAGCATGGCGAGCGCAGAGAGCCATACAAGGCATACTTTAACCTGTGTCCATGTCGACTGCGTCGACATTGGGGGGGGGGGGGGGCAGTGAAAAACACCATGTTGACCTTTTGACAGTTAAGCTTGCCCATGTCAAACTATTGCTTGTGTCGACATAAACCCATGTTGATCTTATAGTGTCGACCCAATACTTGTTGATCTTCTTGCTGTAAACCTGATGATTCATACCCATCCTGGGCTACGCACAGATTGCACACAGTGGAAAAATCATTTGATGTATGTATCCAGCGCAGGGATCTGCAAATTAGCAGACAACCAATCAGGTCTGAATAACCCCTTGATCTGGGTATGTCCCCTCCACAGAACAAAGAACTGTAACAAACGTAATACAAATTGTTATCAGTTTATAGGCAACATTACAAAGCTGAATCACAAATCTCATGTCTTGTCATGGGAAAATATAAATTAACCAATAGTGATCTTATACTATAGACACTTTCATATATAAATCAGAAGACAACTTATTAACAACATAATAAAAAGAGGCAGTGATTTCATTAAATTGGGTCTTTTCTTTAGTGTATGATCAGGTTAATGTATTGTACTTATCACATGAGTTCCTTCAGTACTTTCAGTGCCGGTGCATTTAATGTAACACCTCTCTCCTGTCTCCGAGTGTAGTGACCAGAACTGACTGGATGTTGGCTGCGTTCTGCGCACCAAGTAAACACTTGTTCTTCTGAATTGTTAACAGGTTGGTTAATGAAGACTCAGGAGAACTGTCAGCCACAGAGCAGGCAAAGTAACTCACACCAAGAATGATTAAAATGTAATGCAGCTCTGTATTAAATATTCAGAGCATCGGGAAGGAGAACTGATAGAATGTAGCAAAATTCACTTCATCTGCTTTACACAGAACCTCATCAATCACTTCACACCTACAGTACAACTCTTATCCTGAAGTCTGTCCAGGTGAATCCTATGCACAAGATCAAAGAGGGTTCTTGATGGCTGTAAGCTATTAATATTGTCACTGTATCCAAAGTTCACAAACGGTATCTCCAAGGTTCCATTGAGATGCGAGGTAGATGTACGGGTAGGTGGTTCCCAGTTTCTACTTCCTAGGTTTAAATAAAAGAGTCAATTATTTTCCCAACAATTAGACATAAACCAATATACCTAGGACCTTATTCTGATTGCGTTCGCATGGAGGATCGATGCTGTGTGTCTGCACAGACGCACTTCTGTACTTGTGCAGAACCTTCTCTTCACCGGGTGCACGCACCTTACACAGCGGGAGGAGGGCGGAGAAAGCCTGGGGGCACCGGGAAGCCCCATTAGCATATGGGAACGCCCAGCATTTCATGGGCGTTCTCATGCTAATGAGGCCGTGACGCGGGGACGGGCAGCTGACATCACCAGATGTCAGCTGCCCGTCCTGTCCTCACACAGGGAGCCCGCAGTTTAGAGGCACCGAATGATTTCTCCCCGTCTGCAAATGGATGATTATGTAAATCATCCATTCGCAGGAGTGCAGGGGGTCGCGCGTGGGAGGGGGCGCCACTGCAGGCGGCGTCTGATGGACTCGCAAGGCTGCGAATTGCGAGTCAAGAAAAATAAGATCCCCAATGTACATTGTATTAAGTTAAACATTCTATATTAAATTGCTAAGAGTTAACATTGTTCAGCCCATTATATCAAATAACAGCTGAGAGTACCAGTTAGATGAGCATTAGATGAGAGGAGTACCGGATAGATGAGCATTAGATGAGAGGAGTACCGGTTAGATGAGCATTAGATGAGTGGAGTACCGGTTAGATGAGCATTAGATGAGAGGAGTACCAGTTAGATGAGCATTAGATGAGAGGAGTACCGGATAGATGAGCATTAGATGAGAGGAGTACCGGTTAGATGAGCATTAGATGAGAGGAGTACCGGATAGATGAGCATTAGATGAGTGGAGTACCGGTTAGATGAGCATTAGATGAGAGGAGTACCAGTTAGATGAGCATTAGATGAGAGGAGTACCGGATAGATGAGCATTAGATGAGAGGAGTACCGGTTAGATGAGCATTAGATGAGAGGAGTACCGGTTAGATGAGCATTAGATGAGAGGAGTACCGGTTAGATGAGCATTAGATGAGAGGAGTACCGGTTAGATGAGCATTAGATGAGAGGAGTACCGGTTAGATGAGCATTCTTTCTTTACATACAGTACAATAATTGCAATATTTATGGTTTTTATTTAGGCAAATATAATAGATATTGTAAATACTGAAAGCAAAATTAATATCATATCAATTATTAAAAGTTAGCTGAGTGATATGTAATGCCACCGGCGGCCATTCGGGATGCCGGCTGAACCTGGAGGTTTTTTAAATGGGCCGTTATTTACGAGGTATGCATGGGTTTGCCTTGTGAATGATTGCCTGCCCCTAGTTTCATTTAACAGCCACACAATAGGGTAAAGTTTGATTTTGTTCCATTTTTATCTCGCTTTCAGATGGCTTGAGATCGATATTAATTGATGTTGGTCTTCCAGGGTTAGAACACACATTTACTAACATTTAAAAATTAATATGAAAGAAATCACGTTAGTAAATGTGTGTTCTAGCTCTGGAAGCCCAACATCAATTCATACCGATTTTAATCGAACAATCGAACCTCAATCTATCTGTCGTCAATTTTTGCAGAGCCTCATTGTACCTGACATCACCAGCAGGTGGCACTGTTCTGTTACTTTCAGACCAAAGAAGCAACATGACAGCATCCAGATATTTGCTTTGACAGGTCTAGGGCAATTTAGACAAATAAATTATAGCTACATCAAAGAATAATCAAAGCAAGTCTGAGACAAGTTTATCGGAAATCAGGGGAAGGATGAAATAGTATTACGTTTAATATCCCAAGAGCACAATCGAGAATAAGTTAAGTGATATCTTTGGAACAAGGGAAACACTGCACTTACAAGAACACCGTCATGCAGCATGGACAGGACTGAAACATTGCAGCCAATTTAGCAATACCTATATATCTGGAGTGGTCTTACTGTATGTTTGGGAATTACCTGTTTGCCAGGCTGCTGGCAGAGAACCCATCTACGTCTAAGACCTTAATCCCTCTGACAATCTGTGCAATGATTTAATAACTGCCGTTCTTAACCTTGTGAAGATTAGGTGCCTATTGCATACAGACTCACAGGTGGAATTGGAGAGGGGAACTACTAGCAAGTATTAAAACAAGCAGGACTTATATAAATGTAATCAATGATTGTTTGTTTTAATGCGCAACTGCTATAAGAAAATGATGTACAAAGAATAAAATAAAGTGTAAAAATTCGAGTGACTCCTGTGTACAGTCACTTACTGTGTACAGTAATATCCTACTTACTGCGGGGTGCAGAGATAGAGTGGGATACAGGCCATTGTAGTTACTGTACGGAGATACTGGTTTGTCTGGTACGGAAACAAAGAAAAACTTTTATTACATTTTATTTGCATATGTGTAACACATGTAGAAAACACATAGCAGCAGCTGATGATAGGAGTCCACAGAAAAGATTTTATTGCTAAGCTGTATTGAAGATTGAAAACAGAGACATAGAAAGGTCAGTGGACATAATTCACTGAAGGGCCTAACTGGTTTTGTCATGCATGCTGAAGCCACTGTGAGGTCATTGCTCCTCATGTTCATACTCATGGACAGTTGTACACTGTGAGTGGTGTATTGCTATGGTCTGTGTTCAAATATCAACAGATCACTGTGTGGTCCACAAAGCTGTTCCTAGAGGACTAAGCGGCCCACTGCTAACCCTGTCACCCATTGTTTCTCCCCGTCACCGTCTGCCCATCCCTGTCACCCACTGCCATGTTACATATTGTGAACTCCGGTTGGGGTGGAGGAGAGCCCAAATTATATATTTGCACCTGGGCTCACCACCCACAAGTTCCACCACTGAAGCTGTCCATACATTTTGATTTGACAATTTTGTGATGATTACCCTAACCCAGGCATGTCCAAACTGTGGCCCTCCAGCTGTTGTGAAACTACATATCCCAGCATGCCTTGCCATAGTTTTAGCATCCCCTAATAGCAAAACTATGGCAAGGCATGATGTGACTTGAAGTTTCGCAATAGCTGGAGGGCATAGTTTGGATATGCCTGCCCTAACCCATTGCTTATGTATGGGCCTTCCCAATGGATGAATGCAACAACATGTTTATCAATCTGCAATATGGACAATGTATGGACTTACAATGTATGGTGGCAACTGGTCTTTTGCATGACCCTTTTGAAAGTTGACCTTTTGACCCTGTCGACCTACTGACTGTCTATCTAGACACTGTACAGCTATTAAACCACAACCAGATGGGCATGCTACTGAGGCTGCTTATTTGGAAGCAGCAGTGATGCACTAATATGGTAATGCAGCAGGGGGCGCCACATATAAGTAGATGCCTCCTGCGACAGCATCAGCTGGCTGTATGACCCACTGGGTTGCACAAGTCAGCCGCCATGGCTAGAAAATCTCTATTTCCGACAGACAACCTGACTTTGGAACTCTCTCCAAATGGCAGCAACACATCTCTGTTTTGGGAAATTCTGCATTATCGCCCCTTTCCTGCCCCCGAAATGGCTGCAGACTGATGCATTGGGTCATGCAGCTACCTGATGGTGTCGCAGGTGATCTCATGAGATCACTAATGTAAGCAGCATGCGTGCGTTCTCCACAGTTGATCAGCTTTTGCATCTTCAGATGCGGCAGTGGATCAGAGAAGCCGACAGCGGGTGTTTTACTTAAGATACCTCTTGCAGGTTATGCATAACGTCACACATCTGCTACATAAAAGCCTCAGTGGCTGTGCTCTTTGCATCTATTTCTTAATCTGCTGCTATGTGAACTCTGCCTCAGTGCTTTAAAATGCGGAGTGTAAATATCTGTCTGTAACGGGTGGAACTTGCAGCCAGGGCAGTGCACCGGAGCCCACTGCAATAAATGGGCCTGTAGCCGGCCCACTGATATTATCAGTAGAAACTAAGCCAGGTACTATTAATGAGTCGCAATGATTTATTTTAGTACACCAGTCACCATTGGCCACCGAGCTGCAGTCGATAATGAAGAAAGTAAGAGGCGGTCTCTAGCTGATGAAAGGAAGACAAGGAGGCCTCATCCCAGCTCCCCTCCCATTTTCTCACCCCTGGCATTTTTCCTCTGGGTTAGATGTTACCACTAACATGCACTGCTGTTCCGTGGTCTCCCTGCAGCGCTATGTGCATCTATTCCTCCCGCCTTGCAGGCAGCCATTTCTAGGGCCGTGAGGCAGACTAGGCTGACCTCATGGGTAGATGCCACTGTGTGCCCAGACTCAGCGGGAGTGGGGAGATAAGCCATTCAATGCATTCCAAATTAAAGACCACAAAGCATCAGCGTTAAGATGCCGCAAATCATTGTATAGGTGTCTTATCCATCATTTATTAAAGAGTGCAAAAGAGAGAGAATCAGTGCTTACATTATTTCCCCTCTTCTCTTCTCAACCCCCGATGCCTCTTCGGGAATTGGGTGTCATCATTAGATATTTTACGTGTGCAGTCCCTATTGTATAGAGGCTGTAAAAGTGGAGGGGGAGTCTGACAATGTTAGGCTGCGCTGCCGTGCAACCGTTGCCAGGGACGTGATGCAGCCCCCACTGACCTCATGAGTTGGGGTTTGTTTATCTTTTTTTTCTTATACCCCTTTCCCACCAGAAGGGAATTATCGAGTTAAAGCTTTTCAACCTGGGAATTTGCTGAAAAACCCAGGTTTTTCTTTGGTGCGAAATAGTCAACACAGGTTCTAAATCCCAGCACTCCGACCCTGCTCTTGACCAGTGCCGGGATTGAAGACCCCTGTTGACCCTTTCACACCACAGAAAATCCAAGGGTTTTCAGTAAATTCCCGAGTTGAAAAGCTTTAACCCAGTAATTTGCGGGTGGTGGGAATTGGGGTCAGACTGCACCCGGCAAAATGACCGGTAATTACTGGGTGGCCGGTGTGAAAGGGGTATTAGTAACTGTATAAAGTTACTTCATGCGGGACTTCCGGTGGCACGGGGTCACTGCCATTTCTCATGCGCGCTCACAATAAACCCTACAGCATCCCCCACAATGCATTTAAGTATGCTTTTGTGTGTGAGATAAGGGAAGGGATCCCCAAGCATATTGTTCCACCTGGGCCCATCACTCTCTGGTTCCACCACGGGAGAAAACAATACATTTTTTAAGAGGGTCAGCTGTCAAACGGACACATACATAGTAATTAGCGGTCTACTGTAAATTTACTGATTGAGTCAAAATGCATCCATACTTTGCAGGTAATAAAATATATGCACTATTTGACATTTCAGCAAATTAGAAATTGACTTTTATATGCAAATTATTTATTAGCATGCAAGAAGCAGCACAAAAGGTTTTTCTTTAGAATTGATGCATTTTATATTGATCAACTGTGAGGCAGAACAAATACTGTTCATGTAGATCAATACCAAGCTGGGATCTGACATTGAGATCATTCTCCCCGCAATGAGAATACATTTACTGAACTCTGCGCTTGATACATCTCCCCCAGAAACTTTGTTAGGGCAACTTGTCTACTTTATCTCTACCCATGGCTTGGCACATCTCCCCCATAGTGTCATAAAGGAAAAAACGGTACTTGTTTCCTAGCACGGCACCCATCGCATCGTATACCATAAGCCTTACAATGGTATGCGATGTGACGCGATGGCACCCGATGTTATACAATTTAAAATCATATACCATTGTATATGGCATACAATGCGATGGCATACGATTTTAAATTGTATAAGCACCCTAATGGGTGTTTTCAATGCTAAATGGCCCCCCTATAAGATTATTAATTTTATAAGCACCGTAATGGGTACTTACAATGTTAAAAGCACCCCCACGCCACCCCCAGTATCAACGGCAACCCGAAGCGTGGCGAGCGCAGCGAGCCCGCGATGGGCGGCGGTCCGCGTCCTAGGACCTTTTCATACTCCCACTATCCACGTCGGCGTGGAGTTGATTTTAGATAGTGTGGCGAGCGCAGCGAACCACCGAGCCCGAAGCGTGGCGAGCCCCGCGAGGGGGCGCGGAATACATGTAAAGTAATACGCTTCCGCTCGCCACGCTTCGGGCTCGGTGCTCTCGCCACACTATCTAAAATCAACTCCAAGCCGACGTGTATAGTGGGGGTATGAAAAGGTCAGAGGACGCGTACCGCCGCCCCTCACGGGCTCGCTGCGCTCGCCACGCTTCCGGTTGGCGTTCATAGTGGGGGTGGCATGGGGGTGCATTTAACATTGTAAGCACACATTAGGGTGCTTATACAATTAAAAATCGTATAGGGGGGCCAAAATCGCATCGCATCACATGCGGCTATATGGCATGCGATGCGATACAATGCATAAGATGCCATACGATTGAAAATCGTGGGCGCCGTGCTAGGAAACAAGTACCGAAAAAAATCTCAGTGCTAAATGTAATGGCCGGAGGTACAAGATATTGTGCAAATCTGTCTGTTTTTATTTTAAAGCAGCAACCATTTACAAGGCAGAACCAGGTAAAGGATTGCTCCTTTAAGAAAAACAAAAAAAACGGCAGACTCTATCCTTCATGTAAGCAATTGGGAGATCTGAAGGGAGTGTGAGATCTGAATTGGGTATGGGTCATATAGTCAACTGGGCTTAGATTGACACCTGGAATAGGCCGACATGGCTAAGGTCAACAGGGTCAGAATGACGACACAAGCATTAGTTCGACAAAGGGAAGGTCGACATGTTTTTTTAAAAGTTTTTTGTCCCAAATAACAACAATCAACATGGACATGTATACGGTGCCGAGCGCACTATTTTATTCTCCCACCATGCCGTAGTGCAGTGGTTCCCAAACTTTTTTGTCGGCACCCCTAGGCTTAGGGGGGTATTCAATATGGGGGTCACGGCTGCGAGAGCGAGAACACGCAGGTGGGATTCAATGTCCCGCCTGCAGCGGGTCGAGAAGGGGGCGTGGCCGCGAGCCAGGAAGAGGCGAGCTGCAGCTGGCAGCTCATCACTTCCCGTCCGTTCTCGGCAGAATGAGCCTGACTGCTTGTGAAGTCGGGCTCGTTCTGCTGAGCTCCCCTGTTCAATGCTGTTGGGAAGACAACATTGAATAGGGCCCGGCGGCCATCTCCCCCTCAGGAGATGGTCGCCAGTGATTGAATAACCCCCTTAATGTTTGTTAATAAGAAACTCAGAAAACAATATTAAATTAAGTCCATTGAGTTTATAGGTCATCAAGGTTCAGTTATTTGGTGGGGGACAGGACTTGCTACTGTTCGTCCACATATGTTATAGTTGGCAGCCAAAAGCACTGGTTTTGCCTTGATCATAAATGATTTGAATTGGTCCTGAACCACCAAGCCAGGGCACCCCTGCAAGTCTCCTGAAGCACCCCAGGGTGCCATGGCAAACAGTTTGGGAACCACTGCCATAGTGGATGGTAGGGTATGAAATACCACCTGTCTGCTAAAAAAAAAACATGAAATACTAATGTCGACTTTTGACTGTCAACATTCCCATTGTCATCTTAATTCTTGTGTCGACCTTCATTTTGACCTGTTTCAGGTGTTGACCTTCAGTGGTCAATCTAATGCATGTCAACCTGCATAGGATCAACCTAATGACCATATTCCCCCGAAATGAACTAGTTAGTAATGGGAAATGCATTTCAATGTTTTGTAATGTGTATTTGTCTATAGGTAAGTCTTCCCCACAGCTACAGTGCATCGCATGGTGACTACGTAGCTTAATGATGGGATCTGAGAGCTATTGCTTGATATAATAATACTTACTTTCCGTCCTAAAGGTTTCTGGTTCAGCTGCATCCAGGTTATCCATGGAGAATGCTCTATTTTCCATTACTAGAGAAGCTGGGAAATCAGATTGTCTGTTTAATATGTTAAGACCTTCGCCCTCATATTTGTATCCGGATCTTGTCATTTCCATTAACTGTGGAATAATATAACACAAGAGAAATACCCAGGCATTTGATGCCAGAGCAATGGCCAGAACAGGATCATCCCAGGAAGAACGTCCGAGCTTCTCATTGCCGTAGAGGTACATCACAATCCATGTGACCCAGATGAGAAGCGATGTAACCGCAGTGACTACGATGTGCTTTCCATGACGTTTCCAGTGCGTGAAGTGTCCACGGAATACTGGCACAGTGATGCTCAACGACGCTACTATAAGAAACATGACGTAGACTAAAGCGGTCACAAAATCTTGGTTGGTTATGTTACATGGATGGCCAGGTACGACGGTACCCTGAACGGTTTGACGTACATTGGTAATGAGAAGCCATTCCACGTTTATCACAGCCTCTACCAAGAAAATTCCAATAGCCAGAAAAAACACTAAGTGGCCACCGGGGCCACGGTTCTGATATGCCAGGTAGTTGAGTCTAACGGAATGCGCCACCAGACACGCAAAGCATTTGGCAAACAGAACACCGAATAAAAACCTGCGGACGATGCAGACTGTGGAATTGGGTGCGATGATAAAAGCAAAGACCAGACAAAATAAACCTAGGACCCCGCTAAGGAACAGAAAGTTAATGGCGATCGCACCTTTGCGATTATCTTTAGAGACGGACGGGGCAAGTATTACAAATATCAATGCTAAGACAAGAGTGCAGAGTATCCCTAAGGACGCCACAGCTTCTAAGACGATACCCCAGGCGGCTTTCAGATCACACAGGCCAAAATAGATTGATTTGACATCCTGGCCACAACCAGCTGGCAATATTGGGGTAGTGGTCGGCAAATCCAGCGACGACGTTGAATTCTGAGCGAATGCTTCTCTTGTAAAGGTCACCAAGCAGAGTGTCACCATGTAATATGTATGTGCCATCTCCAGGTATCTCTATAGGAAAAAGGAAAATCAAGGATATGCTGTTATTAAATTTTTTTTTATTTAAATGGTGGTCAAGTAATAAAACATTTAGGGGGAAATTTACGAAGATGTGTCTTCTACTTCACATGTGATGTTGCTATGGGCAACCAATCAGAACCTACTTCTTATTTATTTAGCACCCTCTAGAAGATAGTAGACAGGGGGCCAGATGCACTAAGATTCAAAAGTGATTAAATGGAGAGTGATAAGCAACCAACCAATCAGCTCCTACCTGACATTTTTAAAACACAGTCTGTGACATGGCAGGTAGGAGCTGATTGGATGGCTGTTTATCACTGTCCATTTTATCACTTTTGAAGCTTAGTGCATCTGGCCCAGGATCTGATTGGTTGCCCGTAGCAACATCACATGAAGTAGAATACACATCTTAGTAAATTTCCCCCACATACAGTGTAAATATTATTTATTATCTAGGGACAAGTTCTTATAAATTCCATTGGAAAGAGAAACAGTGATAAAACTAAATAGATTAGTTAAATAGTGGTAGGAAGGTCCTGCTTGCAATCTATAGGATATATATATATATATATATATATATATATATATATATATATATATATATATATATATATACATATACACACACACACACACACACACACACACACACATACATATTCACGCACACATATCTATATTATACACATATATATATATATATATATATATATATATATATATACACATACATACATACATACATACACACACATACATAAACATATATAAATAAATAAACATACATACATACATACATACACAAACACACGAACACACACATTATGTATTAAATAGGCAATCCTGAATATAGGTACCCATACTACAGAAAGAAAAAACATTTGCACAATCATATCGTGATTTCTGGATCAACATAAGCAATGTAATTTAGCAATCTGGTTTTAGTCTTCAACATCCCATCCCCCAGAGCTCACCCCTTCTGTGACCTGCAACATCATGAATTCCTTAATTTCTGACCCACAATGGTTTCTATACGCAGATGACCAGAGTTAATTAGCCATTTTTCTGGGATGTTTTGGTGCCTCATTGGTTTGCTTCACACAGAGGAAGTAAGACCATCAGTTCAGTGTAAAATCTGAATACAACAGTTAAATATATTGTATTTTCTAGTAATATTATAATCAATAATAGGACATGTATTTTGTATAATGCTCAATACTATTTTGACATATGTGAGGTAAGTATTATTAGGTGGGACTGCCATGCTATAGAATCCTATCCTGATGTATCCCTCCTATTATCCCTATAGATAGCAAGCTTGCGAGCAGGTCCCTCCTACCTCTATGTTGGTTTGTTACTACCCAGTTTGATTTATCACTGTTTCCAATTGTAAACCACAACGGAATATGCTGCGTTATATAAGAAAAAAATAATAATGGTATTTTATTTTACCTGTATGGAGCAAGCACTCAATGGCAATATTAATAATCGTAAGAATCATCAATAGGTAATGTGCAAAGACATACCACTGTACTTGTGTATTTTCACGGCACCCGATATATCGGATTCGATATCGGCCAATATATCATATTGGGCGATATATCGATGTGATCTGAACTGATTTTTGACCTGTTCATAATGATTTTATATAGTGTGGCAAACGCAGTAATCCGCGTCCGCTCGCCATGCTTCGGGCTCGGTGGCTCGCTGCGCTCGCCACACTGTATAAAATCTACTCCATGCGTAGTGGATAGTGGGGTTATGAACAGGTCAAAATCGGTTCGGATCGCATCGATATATCGACCGATATCGCATCCGATATATAGGGTGCCGTGAAAATACACAAGTACCCATACTGCTTCTAATAGAATACCGTTTCCCGACTACTCCCTCTATCAGCTCATTGTGGGTTGAATTCTGACCAAGAGTCTTGAAAAAGTCTAACTGTGGAGGGACAAAACACGTTGACTTTAGTGCTCTCCTTCTTGGATATCGTCCTTCTGCTCGCTGTGCCATACTCCAACTGCTCCTACCCACACGTCTCCCACCCTGATGTGTCATCTCTGCACAGACCGAATATAGCCTTAGGGCTATTTCACACACTCCGGTTTGGACTGGACGGCAAAAAGCCGAACAAACTTTGGGGACGATTCTAATACATTCGGTCCCCGTCGTGTTCGCACAAGAGACCGATGGTTCTGCCGTGTGCATGCGCTTATTCTCATATGAGCATGTGCAGGGCTTCTGTGTGGGTGCCTTTGCCGACCAGCACAGTTAGCTTGGCGCTCACACGTGGGGTGGGTGGGAAAGGGGTGGAAGGAGGCGGTGGCAGCCATGGGAACGCCCATCATTTCATTGCGTTCCCATGCAAACGGTGGGCATTCCCATGTAAATGCAGCCATGACGGAGTGTGCGGGGTTGGGCGGCTAGCATCACATGAAGTCAGCCGCCGGTCCTGTCTTCGTCCTTATATATTTGCGAGTCCAGGAGAAATCATTTGATGCTCAATGACCATCGAATGATTTCTCCTGCTGCGGGACATGCAAGGGGATTTTCATAACACATCCCCTAGCATGGTTGCGAGGGGATAATGGCAGGGGGGGGGGGGGGGGGGGGGGGGGGGGGGGCATGTGTCCGCCATGGCAACGGGCAGCTTCTCTGGGAATCATCCAGAATGAGGGCCTTTGTCCATTTTTTGTCTGGACAGCAGAGTCTTTCACATGCACTAGTTTTTAGACCAAAAGCCGTGCCGTACATATAACTCACAATGGACAGCTAATGTATCCCTTCACACGGCCCAGTCACGACCCGGCCGCCAGGTAGCAGCTGGATCTAACCACCGGAAAGGACAGCTGCTGGGCCGTGGACGTCCCGTCCTAACAGGTCAGTGCGTGCCGAGGGAGATGGGAGCCTTTAACAAAGACCGGTCGTTTGGTGTGCGGT
The DNA here is from genome assembly GCF_055691185.1 of Crinia signifera. NCBI lineage: Eukaryota > Metazoa > Chordata > Amphibia > Anura > Myobatrachidae > Crinia > Crinia signifera. Next base: position 57,229,085 of record NC_139226.1, read on the forward strand.
TTTAGCTCTCCTTGCCCCCAACCTGGCATCACTGTAATTCCCACCCCCAAATATACACAGCACCAGCTCACGGAGCCAGGTGCATGTGAAAGGAACAACTGTTAGTCGAAAAACAAGATAAAGTTTGTCCGGCTTTTTGCCTTCCGGTCAAAAGGTGTGAAATAGCCCTTACGATCGCACTCTGACTGGCTCACACATCCGTTGCCTATCCAAGCTGCAGCAGTGTGAAACATCCCACAAACGGAGGCTGTCACGAAGGTACTGTCTGCTTGCACGGGATCCATGGTACAGCGTGCATGCCCAGTTTTACACATTAAGCAGAAGAGGCTTCTATTACACCATCACCAGGCATTCTCCTTTTCTCACTGAACAGCACCTAGACAGGGGCACTTGCACTTTTTTATACCTACAAAATACTTCAAGGTAAATACCCATCTATGGTATAACACCCATATCCCTAACCGGGGCGCTGGCATCGCACTGTGCATTTCTACACTGCAAGTGGAACCAGGTTATACTAACATCAGCTAGAAACATTTACATAGCTGCACAGTGTATACATTGTCTCTCTATTTGTTACTTAGTTGCAACTAGACCAACTTTTAGGTGGAAGATCAAGATAAGAATTATACTACACTAGTAAGCCCGCTCAAAGCATTCAGACAGCTAGTCTGCTACCTTCTGTGTTTGTGCATGTGTGAGAAAGCGATGTAGTTTCACTCTCTGCCAGCAGATGGTTGTGTTTCGGAGATTCAAGGACACTAGACATATATATAGTTAATTGTGAACTGACATTTTATGCATATATGGGATATGAGCGCTCACCATGCTGTCTGAGTCCGGGCAGTCAGGATCCCGACGTCGGGCTAATGGCTGTCGGGATCCCGACGTCGGGCTAATGGCTGTCGGGTTCCCGACTGTCGGAACCCTGTACCACACCCGAGAGATTCAGAAAGTGAGAGAATTGGTGAGAAATCTCCAGTTTTTTAAAGCGGCAATCATTTACACTGCAAGCCCAGTTTGATTTTGCAGTGTAAATGATTGATGCTTTAAAAATACTGGAGATTTCTTACCAAATCTCTCACTTTCTGAATCTCTCATCATCTCACCAGTGATTTATTACTGTTGTGTCTATATAATGGGATATTATTATTATTATTATTATTATTATTATTATTATTATAGTAAAGTAGAAATGAATAAATCAATTTTATCTTGCCACAAGCACAGACTTTGGCTCTTTTTGGAGAATTAGCCACATTGGTATTCATTCAAATTTATCTCTATACACATATTATATAAATAGAATAACTCCAGAATCTCCCCCTTCCCCTTCTTTCAGGGGGAATGGCATAATCACAGGAGGCGTGGCCATGCACGCTTATATTATAAATAAAAAAATAACACTTTAAGCCCATCCCTGGCCTGCAGCCCATCACACAGCAGGATGTAATGGGTTGAGAAGACCTGCTGCTAGGTAATGGGGGCCCCACTGGGCGCCTCTATCAACCCGGGCCCAAGTAATTGGTACCAACTCACTGGCTTCATTCGCAGGGGGACCCCATGCATGTGTACTGCGTACTGTGCATATCGTTCGATAATTGCTTGGCCAGCTATTAGGGCTGAGGGGCTGATTCTGGTCCTTCTTTAATGGACAAGACCGCCTGATTCGCCATGTTTTTATGGCGAATTTGTGCTGTTTGGCGAATTTATGACTAAAACGGTGAATCACCCTATTCAATGACCAGATGGCGAATACATTTGAAGGTTTTTTTCGCCATGATTCACCGAGTAGCAATCGCTATCTTTTTATGGAGAAGTGGAATGTGAACTTTTAAAACAAAGTGTTTTGTTTTTTTACATTTTGGTGTAAAAAAATCAGGAATTTTATTCTGAGGAGGGGTATGCTATTTTTATTCATGTGCTGTAAGCACATGAATATATATTTAATTTAAAAAATATATATATTATATAATAATATAAAATATAAAATATATATTATATAATAATATATATATTTATTTTTTTACACAGCAGCCAGCAGGGGGCACCTGAGCCGAGCCGCTCATTAGATATTCATATATTCACTGCACCCGATCGTTACATATGCACGATCGGGTGTAGTGAATATACCCGGTCCCCTGCTGGCACCCCCGGGGGGCAGCCTGTGCTGCCTGGCACCCGGGGAGCCCACCTCCCCCCCACATACGCTCTGGGGCAGGCAGAGAGACTTCCATCTCCCTGCCTGCCACCGTCCTCAGGCTCCCTGCGGCGTTCGCCGCAGGAGCTCATATTCGCCGGTCAGGGGCAGCGAGCCCCTGACTCGTTGAATACCGGAGCCGGCGAGGCTCCGGAACGTGGCGAATGTGCAGCGAATCCTAAACAGGATTCACTGCACCTCGCCGGTATTCACATTGAATACCGCCCCATGTGCGCAGATGTAACATGTGCAGAGAGAGCTATATTTGGATGGGGTGTGTTCAAACTGAGATTTCAATTGCATTGTAAGAATAATGCAGCCAGAATTTACCCTGCACAAAAACAAAAGATCGCACCCACATGTAACTCTGCACATGTTACATCTGCCCCACCTGCAGTGCACATGGTTTTGTTGTCCATTAAAGAAGGAGTTCGATTTTGCAATCAGAATCCCCCCCCAAATCTGGCCCCTTGACCATTTAGGGCAGGGCTGGGCAACACTGGCCCTCCAGATGTTAGTGAACTACACATCCCAGAATGCTGGTTGCCCAGCCCTGATTTAGGGTAAACTTATGGAATCTGTTTTTTCTTCGAAGCTCTTGAACCACACTCGGAGAATGTAATGTAATCAACCACAATCATTATAAAATTTGACTTCCATGGTTTTCTTGTACTATTAATATTAATATGCTACTATAGAACAGTTATGCTGGGTACACACCAAAACGATTTTGGCACAATCCCATCAATCTGGATCCAATTCAGACTGATTGGATGCAGATTTGGTCAAAATCGTTTGGTTGGATCTGAATTGGATCCTAATCCGATCCTACCTGCTGCAGGTAGGATCTGTAAAAGATCCATTCATCTGAATACAGAGGGGATCGGATCGTATGTAAATCGTATGCAAAACGTATGCAAATCGTACGATCCGATTTGCATACGATTTGCATACGATTTGCATCCAATCCAAATCGTTTTGGTGTGTACCCAGCATTAGGCTAACAATGATTTAGGCCAGGTACACACCAGAACGATCCTGATTGTTAGTAGATTGTTAGCAGATTGTGTGATGCTCGCACGATCTGTTGGAGCCACACAATCTGCTAACGATCTGCATCCAATCTGATCCCAATCCGATCTGAGTCTGTATCCAGTTGAATGGATCTTTTACAGATCCTCACTGCAGCAGGTAGGATCTGTAAAACGACCAAACGACAGCGGGGACGCGCATCGGATCGGAATCGGATCGGAATTGGACCTAAACATGCACAATCTACACACAATCTGCATCCAATCGGTCGGAATTGGATCCAGATTGATGGAATTGAGCCCTAATCGTTCTGGTGTGTACCCCCCCTTAGTTAAGTAAAAATGATCATTTCATTTTAAAATCAACCAGTTTTGTATTGCTGAAAACGCCAACTACTACCAGTGTATATTCTAATTGTCTTGGTTCCCTTAGGGAATAACAATTGATAATTTATGAATTGCCTTTAGATAAGCCGACACATTTACCATGAATGCACAGTCTTACTAATTAAATAAAGAACTGATTACAGAAATTAGCAACATTTCTTTATAAAGCCACAGAAAGTTTGCACTTATACTGAGTCACGGTCACACATTCACGGCCTCCTGTAGATAGCAGCACAACCACTGTGATCAATTAGAATTCTGCTTTCTGTGTTAATCTTTGCAGTAACTGTAAACATCTTGTTTAATAGGAAGAGAGATTTGTGTTAACACTGATGCTCTGTTTGACATTGTCCTTTTATCATGTCACAGCAAACACTGATTCCTGCAGGGCAGGGAGCATTATGGAGTCTTTCAGGAGGTTTCACTGAAACATTTAAGTAATGAATTAAACAAGGCAGGGGGCAATCAGATTAACAATTTACTGCCAACTATAGAATTTCATTACAATGCAAAGGAATGTCCAGCTAAAAGTGGAGTTTCTACTGAAACCAAATTACATTTATGCTGCTTTGACATTGCCTAAATGTTTAAGACCCGGTATTTCGAAATGGTATTTAAAACGGCTCTGAGCCACTAAACCCCTTTCACATTGCAGGTGAAAACCGTTTTATATAGAATTTAATACCATTCACACATTCAACCCGTTTAACCCCCGAAGAACATGTTAAAGCCATAGAAATAGAGCCGTTCACACTGCATAGAAAATGGCTTTGAAACGGCAAGGACACTGCTTTTTTAACCGTTTAACAAATACCGGTATTTGTTAAACGGTTAAAGCCTGGAGCTTTCACACTGCAGCTCTACCCGTTTTAAAAGGCAAAAAAAAGTCAATTTACCGTTTAAGAGCTGCAGTGTGAAAGGGGTTTAACATTTCTAAAGAACAACTACCAATATTACCCCCTTTTACACCAAAATCCCGGATCCAACCCGGTATTTGGAACATGGTGCCGAGCCAGGTCGGATCCGGAATTTGCACCGTTTACACTGCAGTGCCAACCCGCAGTGTGAACGGGGTGGGGCTTGGAGATGACATTAACTCCAATCGTCAGGTGCACCCCCCCGTACACAAGGTGAATAGATGCTGCACACAGGCATCCATTCACCTCCTCCCTGCCTCCACTGCTGTCTGCACAGTACAGGAGGCTGCGCGCCAGAGGTTGAGCATCCCCATTGCTGTAAACGGGAGCCGGGTCAGATGACCCGGCATACCCGTTTACACTGCCCACTACCCAGGTCCTGTCCATGTTCCAACCTGGGTAGCAGTCCTGTGTCAAAGAGGGAAAAACCCAGGTTTTTTCTGTGGTATAAAAGGAGTATAAATAAGATTACTCCTAAGTGTGAAGTTTGGGGGCGATTCAATCCTGCTTGGTGTGGGCCAATTTCCCTACCGCGTACGATGTTTAGAGTTTGCCCAGGCATGTAATTGTTAGTATTACTGCCTCACAGCACTGAGATCATGGGTTCAATTCCCACCATGGCTCTAAATGTGCAGAGTTTGTAAACTTTCCCTGCGCTTGAGTGGGTTTCTCACTGGGTACTCCAGTTTTCTCCCACAATCAAAATATATACTGGTAGGCTAATTGGCTCCCAACAAATTAAGAATGTCTTTGTGTGCGTGTACATGTGGTAGGGAATATACATTGTAAGCTCCACTGGGGCAGGGACTGACAAATATTCTCTGTAAAGCGCTGTGGAATATGTGTGCGCTATATAAATAACTGTTAATAAATAAATTGTGATTTTTTTTTTTAACCGATTTGTTCATACGTTACCATCCCAGTGGGCATAGAGGGAGAATAGAATAGTGTACCAAATGCAGAGGCCCCATGCCTTAAGCATGGCAAGCGCAAAACAAAAACTTGAATCAAATAACCTCCTATGAGCTTATTCCCTACATTTCACTCATGTGCTCCTTCCTCTCTCTAGAAAGCAGGCAGACCGATCCAGAATGTACTTTTAAAAAACTTTTTGGAAAGCACCACAGAATATGTTGGCTCTATATAACTTATTGCGTGTTACCCCGTTCTTTTCTACTTAACATTACTACAGTACAATGATATTTTGCAAGAAAATCTGGACAATTTGTTCTAAAATATTCTTCAATCAGGCATCTGATTTAAAGCATAAAATCCTATTATATAAATCGACAATAGCTTACATCGCAGTAATTTGCTTTCAAAACATTATGTGTCGTTTTATTACTTTCTAGAGGGGAAGAAAACCCTGCAAACACAGAGAGGAGCTCAGTGCCTCCAGCTAGCAATATTACAGCGAAACCCGTCTGATGAAAGACATTGTGTGGCCCACCCTCTGTTTCAAGCATCTCTAAACTTTTACAATAAGGTGACTGAGCAAGAATCACTGAAGCACAGCAGAGTTTCTATGTTAACAGCAAGAGAAACAAACACAAACTGGCTCTCACGCTGGGCAGTACTTACATATCCTTCCGCCCACTGCCAATCAGTCACTGCCACACCAGTCCATGCGTGTCAACTGAATCATTAGCTCTGCCAAGTGTTTCTTAGCCCCCAGATCATTCAATGAAATGTGTGTTAGGTGCCTACATGTTTCAGTTGCATATAAACCTAACAGCATTATAATCAGATGAACAAGCATTCTGAAATCAGCCGGAAGGCCGGTAATATTAAGATAATATTCATAAATAGGCTTACCATGCTATTGTTTTATAGTGGGCTGATTAAAACCAGGTGAAATGCAGGATTGAAGTCAGCTTGTCACAGAACCCACGTAATTCAATTAAGCCCGATACACCATACCTCCCATCTTTGAGGAGGGATGCTTATGTGCCTCAGGTGCGGCCGAAACTTGGGGGTGTGACCGACTGAAATGGGTGGAGCCTTTACTCGTGATGCTCACGCAAGGCCATGCCCCATTTTCACAGCTGTGGGGGCATGCGCACAGCATCTATTCATGGGTGACAGTGGGGAATCCCAACTGCCCCCTCCCCTGCAGTGGGACACTGACGGCCTTGGGCTGTACGTGGGAATGTTCCCGCGGTAACTTTGGGAGCGGGACCATTGGGAGATATGCATACACACTAAACGATAGGGGCCACAGACCAATACAATTAACAATAACACCTGGGGCAGCATTCACCTGCTCACTAGGCTCTGAATCAGGCCCTACATTGCAAGTTTTAGGTGCAACCTCATTTTGACCGCAGTAGTTAAATTTCGACAAAAGTTGTCAGTTTTTTGAATCCACAAATACTAGTTTTAGTAATGCTGCTAATATGCAAGTAAAGCTGGGTACACATCTATACAATCCCTGTTTTCTTGCAACCGTTCGACCGCCCATAGATGCGTCGGACCGCCCACAAACAACAGCCGCTACGCACGTACACACCTGTACAATTTTACTTGCGACGTCCGATGTACTCCCGTCCAAACAGTAGCAAGAAAAAGGTTGTAAATTATCATAATGGGCTGGGTTAAGGGCATACCAAAACAAAGAGGAGTGAGTACAGAACCTAAACAAAAGTGATTCATTTTTTACATCAGTACTGGCTGTGCAGAGAACAGCGGTCTATAAAGACGGGGTACGTGTCTACAGTCAGCCGGCAGGGTGACTATGGACAGATACGGCAAACTGCTACCGTATAAAGACGGGGTATGCGTCTACAGTCAGCCGGCAGGGTGACTATGGACAGATACGGCAAACTGCTATAAAGACGGGGGAAAGCGTCTACGGTCAGCCAGCAGGGTGGCTATGGACAGATATGGCAAACTGCTATAATGACGAGGGAAAGCGTCTACAGTCAGCCGGGAGGGTGACTATGGACAGATACAGAAAACTGACTGTAGTCGCGTACCCCATCTTTATAGCAGTTTGCCATATCTGTCCATAGTCACACTGCCAGCTGATTGTAGACGCTTTTCCCCATTTTTATAGCAGCCGGCAGGGTGACTAGGGACAGATACGGCGACCTGCTATAAAGATGGGGTGCATGTATATTATGATTATTTCTTTAATTATACATGGGGAGAGGTGAACGCTTCTTGTGCTGTAGGAGAGATCATGCAGCTACGGAACGCTCACATGGGCGTTCCAGCTTTGGCAGTATAATTGCAAGAACGGCCAGCATATCGATCGAACGTGCGTACACACTGCACTTTTGTTCCGATATGTGCCTGTCCTGTCGGATGAATATTAAACAGCACTGAACCTTCGACCGACCGAGTATGGACAGACAAGACCGTTTTTGGCCGTTTATCTATCGTACAGAGGGAGTCGGGACAGCGTACACACCTATACAATTGAACGGCCATTCGTCCCAGAACGGAAGAACGGCCCGACGATTGTATATATGTGTACCCAGTTTAACACGCAGCAATACAACTGCCAGGATTTATAACTCGCTTCTAGTGCAGGATCACATAATACTGATCATATATAATTAGCATGCTTGATAAAATACCACTATATACCCTATATCATATTTCTTACAGCTACTCGATTTCCTATTAAATGACTTTGGCCATTGAAGATTATTGCTTAAGCTTTTTAAATATGAAGTTTAGTTACAAAGCCATCTGGGAAATGTGCAAAAGGAAGAAAAGTCACCCACAGCAAGGCCAAGTCACACAGCACCTCCAAGCTCTATAAAACTAATGAAGAAGCTATTAATACCTTCTGTGCCACTGAGGCTTGCCACTAATTACTCTGCTAAGCAGTGTAGGTCTTCCTGGCACTAAATGCACACTAGTATAAAACACAATAATCCAGATAAAAACCTCTGATTATACATTATAGAGAATATGTGGGATAGAATACTGATGAAGCAGAAAAGGCCAGGTGTCAAAGGCTTTGTGACTTCTCACCTGCCTTATGGTAGAATATATGCATTGGCTAAACATAGCTTCAGCAGGGAGCAGGGCTGCTACCACCACAGGTAGAAGAGAGATGATTGCTTAGGACACTCATACATGGCCGTCTTACGATGCCAGTGTGACACTTGGTTTTGGCTATGATGTCACAGCCAAGAGCCACATTTCCAGTCCCAGGAGAAGAGGATGCCATAATTTATTTATTATCAGTTTCTTGTATAGCGGACACATATTCCGCAGCACTTTACAGATAATATTTGAACATTCGCATCAGTCCCTGCCCCAGTGGAGTTTACAATCTATATTCCCTACCACATGTACATGCGCACACAGACATTCTAGGGTTAATTTGTTGGGAGCCAATTAGCCTACCAGTATATTTTTGGATTGTGGAAGGAAACTGAAGTAAGCCCGCACAAGCACGGGGAGAATATACAAACTCCATACAGTTAGGGCCATGGTGGGAATCGAACCCATGACATCAGTGCTGTGAGGCAGTAATGCTAACCATTACACCATCCGTACTGCCTCATCACCTTATAGATACTATTGGAAGATGGGGTGGGGCCGCAGTACAAGCAGCTCCATAATTTATTATCAGTTCTTTATATAGAGCACACATATTCCGCAGCACTTTACAGCAGCCCCTGCCCCAGCTGAGCTTACACTGTATATTCACTACCACACACACAGACACACATGTCTCTACCGAGGTTTTTTTTTGTTGGGAGCCAATTGGGAAAGAAAGCAGAGTACCTGGGGGAAACCCAAACACCTCCACAAGCATGGGGAGAATATACAAACTCTGCACAGTTAGGGCCATGGTGGGAATCAAACCCATGACCTAAGTGTTGTGAGGTAGTAATGCTAACCACTACACCGTCCATGTGTATTCAAAGCTAGTATTTAGCACAACTAGATATTTTGGAGTCTTTGACTAGTCAGATCTGGCCTGTTTTTGTCAGATTAGGATGGATCTGACAGACCGATCTGATGAAAAAAGGCCAAATCTGCACTCCCTCACATCAGATGTGCGGCTGAGTATCAGATCCACATCACAAGAAAATCCTTGGTGCTGCACCAAAGATCCATCTGATCTGAAGCTGTTAAGGCCCCCATACAGTAGCCGATTTTTGGTCAGATTTCGGCCAGATCAGTCGGATCTGGCCGAAATCGGACCAAAATCGGTCCCGTGTGCATCGGATCTGCGTCGGGTGGTCGGACCTGCTGCACGTCCGACCACCCGACTTGGGACCTAGTGGGGCGGCGCGGCGGTGGAGGGAGCAGGGGGGGCTGGGGACGCTGCGGGGGACACAGGCGGCATAGAGCCAGGCAGGGGGAGCCGGGAGCTGTCAGTACTGAATAAAAAAAAAAAGCCCATACAATGAATGGGCGGCCTGTGATTGGCTGAGCGCTCTCTAAGCCAGTCAGCAATTGGCTGAGAGAGCGCTCAGCCAATCACAGGCTGCCCATTCATTGTATAGGCTTTTTTTTCTAGCACTGACAGCTCCCGGCTCCCTCTGCCCGGCTCTATGCCGCCTGTGTCCCCTGCAGCGTCCCCAGCCCCCCCTGCTCCCACCAGCAGCCCTGCTCTGTAGCCCCCCCCCCCCCCCTGCTCCCCGGGTTTTTTACATGTGATAAATCGAGACGATTTATCACATGTAAAAAATGGCACATCAAGTGCCAATCTAATCAAGCTCCCGCGGGGAGCAGCCGGGGAAGCTCAGGGGGAAGTCTGGGGTGACTTGTCCTAAGGACAAGTCGCCCTAGTGTATGGGGGCCTTTAGGGGTTCAACATAGAATTGATCAGATGTATCTCGGAAGTGAATAGAGTGAAAAATTAGCCCAGGGTTAGATATCTGGGAGAGTTCAAGGGAAATTTGAGTGTTACAGCCTCAGATAGGTCTGTGTAGTAAATGGGGGCTTAACACCTAAAACACCCAAAGATAAACAACCAACCAATCAGCTCCTGCCTCACATTTTCAAACACAGTCTGTGACATGGCAGGTAGGAGCTGATTGGCTGGCTGTTTATCACTCTCCATTTTATCACTTTTGAAGCTTAGTGCATCTGGCCCTGACTGAGATCTTCTACCATCACATGTTGTAACCATGCAGTGCTTTGTTTAGTATAGAAACACAGGAAATGCAGGTGCTTGTGTTTTTGTACTGGGCTGCCCACTGTAGTTAACACAAAACCACAATATATGATAAATAACATCCCACTGGCCAATCTGAAGCACAGGTGTTTGTAGACAAGTGGCAGCAGCAGAACAAATGGATTGGACCCCAACCGCTAGGAGGGAGTGATGTTGGAGGTTACATGCCAGGATTGCAGGAGGTACCATAATGCTCAGAAATTGCTCATTTTCTAGGCTTACTTATAGGATGACAGCACATTATACTCTGACGGTTTCTGTATTAGTGCCAGGTGCAGAACCGCATGGATATAATGCAGCTGTGACTCACAATAGTGTTCTCTTGCTAATCTATCCAGTGGTTTAGGCTGCGTCACATTTCTTGTATTCGTCCTCTTATCACTTGGCTTGCTTTAATTTTACCCTTCTTATATCATTGACTTTGTACAGGAATGTTATTTTTCTCTGGCGTTCCTATTCTTACCATTATCTCAGCAGACATTCCAGGAACAGGCAAAGCTGATTTACAAGGCACATTAACATTGGCTGGGAATGTCCACTGATTTCTATCTCGTTTCACTGTTTTTGAGCTATTTACACAGAAAGCAGAACTGGAATCCTTGAACTGGTAACATCTAGCAGGGAAATACAAATCTGCAGATGTTCTTGGTTCAGAGCAGAACCATAAATCTTTACAAGACAGAATGGCTTGCTGGTTCCCATAAAGCACCATTCCACCAGTCCTCCCACATAGGAAACTAATCGATGTTGGACAGTTAAGGATGAACTCGTAAATAAAAGGAAATGCTGGACAATTCTTTGCCAGCAAATAAAATGATGATCTTCCCCCATCATTAATGCATCAATTTGACAAATTATTTTAAAGTTAATAGAGTTATTATCAAGCATTTTTGGCGACTAAAAAACAGTTACTGTGCAGTTTAGAACAGGTTCTAAAATAATTCAGGGTCCCGAAAACCGGGTCCCTCTCCCGGCAACCCTCCCTTATACTGCCCACCCCTGTCCCCGCCTTTTCAAAGTGAGGGTGGGGCTAAATATGCAAATCTCATTATTTAGCCCCTCCCTCTTACTGTGCAATTTAGAACAGGTTCTAAAATAATTCAGGGTCCCAAAAACCCGGTCCCTCTCCCAGGACCCTTCCTGATACCGCCTCCCCTGCCCCTCCTTTTCGGAGTGGGGGCGGGACTAAAGATGCAAATCTCATTATTTAACCCCTCCCCCTCAGACCAAATTGCGGGATTTGTCTTACTGGGAGTGGGGCTTGATGATGTCTACATCAGGCCCTGCCCCCTGAAGTGCTGCTGACAGTCTACTTTAAAAGTAGGCAACCCTGAAAAAAGTTATAGAAAGCTCTTGCCCCCTGATGTGATGCCATATTTATACACTTTTTATATGCCATATCTGTTTAGACTACCTATTACCACTTATTTGCCTTCTTAGGGGGTTCATTTACTAATTATATTGGAGAAGGGATGTTGCTATGGGCAACCAAAAAGATAATATCCATTATCTTCTAGCAGTTGCTAAATAAATGATTGGTTCCTATGGGCAACATCCCATCTTTAATAGAACTCCCATCTTAGTAAATAAGCCTCTTTGGGCTCTGTTTTGGAAGGCTAAAAAAAAGGTGCTCTAAACTGGAAAGCCAGAGAAAGGAGTGATCCCCATTTCCTCCAAAGAATTTAAGAAGAGGGATATCAAATAGGAATACTGATATTACACCCACCCATGCAGGGGCAGGGCCTGAACTTTATGGGCCCTATAGCAATCATTTTGGGGCCTACACACGTAGCGATCCCCGGGCATTTTCCATGCAATCTCACTAGATCACTTACAAAATGCCCCTACGTTGCTGTGTGTGTAGGGGCATAGCGATAGCTATAGCGATGCGCGGCCCCTCGCATCACTATCACCTCAGCAATTAATATCCAGTAGGCTGGATAAATCTATAATCACCGGTGTCAGGGCTAGTGTTCTCACGGCCCTCAAAGATCGCTCAGCAGCGATGAGTGCTGAGCCTTCTAGCATCGCTCATCTACCCGTGTGAATGCTCCATTTGAATGGGCTCCGTCCCAATGCTTCTAGAGAAACACCTCTTCATGGCAACTGTTAACTTTATGCCCCTTAATGGTGCCATAGTTTATTTTTGGAACCATAGGAGTGCCGTAGTTTATTTTATCAGCTACAGTAAGGCCCTGGTTCATATAATGCTCTGATTCATGTTATGTCACATTGTAGGGCTGGCAGTACACTTTATGCATCAAAGAACACACACCACAGTTACTGCAACCCTAAACAGTGCTTCCAATTTACTGATGGGTTTAGCAAGTGATAGAAAACAAAGGTTCCACCGACTATTAAATGATTTCTCCAGGGCTTGCAAATATGTCAGTGGAGACTGAATTATACTTGCGTGCTTCTAGCCGAAGACAAGGCGGGTGGCTGATGTCATGGCTGGGCGTTCCCATGCCACATCATCCCTCTGTTCGCCCCCCGTGCAAGCGCCATGTCGACATTGCATATATATAAACCTCCTATAGTAGAAAATGCTTTAGAAACACGATATAGTTTTTTTTTTTTTTTTTATTATAGCAATCGTTATGTCAGCTTTGCTGTAATAAAAAATACCATGATGATACTTGCAAAACACCTGTAATACCCATTTCACACAGAACAGCAAATTACAAACATTTCTACCTGGTAATTTGCCATTCAACAGGGGTCTTTTTCTTGTGTGAAAGGATCAACTGCATCAAAATAAATTCCAGGGTCATCGACCCAGGTATTTACCAGGGAATTTCTAACAGTGTGGACCCTTTCACACAGAAGGAATACATGTGTTAATCAGCAAATGAACGAGTAGAAAGGCTTGACCCGGTAATTTGCTCTTTCTGTGTAAAACGGGGGTCAGGCTGGGACCTGGAAAACAATCCGGCATACAAATGCTGAGTAAAGGCCAAGATTTAGGGTTTTTTTCTGTCTGAAATTGGTATGTCTTCACCAGTTCCACCACCTCTAATGGTAGGGGGAACTGAGTTCCTCCTCCACCATAGCCCTGAACAGTAATTCCAACAGAAAAACCTGTCCCATCGGCTTCTTCTTCTGTCACGGCGTACATAATGTAAAGTTAAGATGAACAACTGTGGGCATTATGTGTATAAGGGGAATTACTGTGTGACTTAATATGAATCAAGGGCACTACATGCGGTGTAATGTGTATACGATTGTGCTACCATGTATTAGTAGAACGCCAATGGCGCAAATATCGTAGTACGACTGATTTCCTCGCATATAAAACTAGCTACTACTCCTACAGCAATGCTTTGGACACTGCCAAACAAACATACTACAAATCTCTCATCTCTTCTCATGCCACCAACCCTAAGCGACTTTTTAACACCTTTAAGTCTCTTCTGTACCCTCCCCCTCCTCCCCCACCGGCTGCCATCAGTGCACAAGAACTTGCCTCCTACTTTAAGGACAAGATTGATAACATCCGAGATGAAATGGTATGCTCTTCCACAACCTCTAACCCTCTTTCTTTCCCACCTGAACCCTCTGGCACTTTCTCTTCATTTGAGCCCACAAATGAAAAGGAAGTATCCGCACTCTTCTTATCCTCTTCCTCTACTACCTCTCCTCTCGATCCTATACCTGCGCAAGTCATTAAAAATCTATCTCCTGTGATTATTCCAACCTTAACTAAAATCTGCAATCTCTCTCTTACTACTGGTACTTTTCCTTCTCTGCTCAAACATGCAGTGATAACTCCTATTCTAAAAAAACAGAATTCTGACCCTAACTCTCTCTCTAACTATCGTCCTATATCTCAGCTCCCATGCCTCTCCAAGCTACTGGAGAGACTTGTTTACTCTCGCCTCACAAACTTTCTTAACTCTAACACCCTATTAGACCCACTTCAGTCAGGTTTTCGCTCTCAACACTCCACTGAGACAGCACTGACTAAAGTGGTGAATGATCTGGTAACGGCTAAGTCTAAAGGCCATTACTCACTACTTATTCTTCTTGATCTTTCTGCTGCATTTGACACCGTCGATCATTCTCTTCTCTTACAAACACTACACTCCCTAGGTCTTAATGATACAGCCCTTTCCTTTCCTATCTGATCGCTCTTTCAGTGTTCGCTTCTCTAACTCTACTTCCTCTTCATTACCTCTGTCAGTCGGAGTTCCGCAAGGTTCAGGCTTAGGTCCTCTGCTCTTCTCAATCTATACCTCCTCTCTTGGCAAACTAATCAGCTCTTTCGGATTTCAGTATCACTTGTATGCTGGTGATACTCAAATCTATCTATCAACCCCAGAGTTGTCACCAGTGGTTTTGGGTCGAGTTTCTGATTGTCTCTCTGCCATCTCATCTTGGATGTCTTGTCGCCAACTCAAACTCAATATTTCCAAAACGGAATTACGTATATTCCCGCCAACTAAGAACAGTTACCATCCTGACATCTCCATCTCTGTTGACAACTCGATAATCTACCCTACCCCACAAGCTCGTTGCTTATGGGTCATCCTCGACTCTGAACTGTCCTTTCTTCCCCACATTCAATCTGTCTCCAAATCATGTTACATGCATCTAAAAAACATATCCAAAATACGACCCTATCTCACACAAGACACTACCAAATCTCTTATCCATGCACTCATTATATCCCGCATTGATTATTGCAATAGTCTCCTAACTGGTCTTCCCAAGAACAGACTCTCACCACTGCAATCAATTTTAAATGCTGCTGCTAGGCTGATCTTCCTTGCAAGACGCTCATCGTCTGCTGATCCGCTCTGCCAGTCCCTCCATTGGTTGCCTGTATATTACCGTATTCAATATAAAACACTTCTACTTGCTTATAAAGCTATTAACCATACTGCACCAGCATATATCTCTGCACTTATCACAAAATATCTCACATCTCGACCACTACGCTCTACACAAGATCTGCGTCTCTCTTCTGCACGGATCATTAGCT
Organism: Crinia signifera; assembly: GCF_055691185.1. Taxonomy (NCBI): domain Eukaryota; kingdom Metazoa; phylum Chordata; class Amphibia; order Anura; family Myobatrachidae; genus Crinia; species Crinia signifera. Next base: position 57,244,752 of record NC_139226.1, read on the forward strand.
CCCATTCATTATTACAGGACTTGTATCGGGCTGCTCCCATCCTATGGAATGCCCTTCCACGCACATTAAGACTCTCCACCAGTCTCCAAACTTTCAAGCGTTCCCTGAAAACTCACCTCTTCAGGCAAGCCTATCATATTTAAGTTCTACATGCATAACCCTCCGAGGCACTTATGTATTATATAGCTTCCCTTCTGGACTTGTAACTGCTATGCTCTTACTGGTTGAAAAGGGTTGATACTCAAGAGAGAATATCAAAGAAAGAAACTCCCGGGTGGGGCACAACCTTCTAAGATCTGTGTAACAGTCTAAAATGTCAACTTTATTATTACTAAAATTGATCCTTTAGGTGGATCAAATAACGAACATATGACAAGAACATACAAATAACATGAATATTAGTATACAATTTTGAGAAAAATAGTGAAAATATATTGTAGAAGTCTGAGAGGAGGACTATATTGCCTCTATCTTTCGTATCACAAAAATATCAATATATTTATATGTATTCCTTTCAGACTGTGCACGTCTTCACTTGACCAAAAATTGGGTAACACATCAAAGCATCAAGATAAATATCATATTTTGTAAAATAAAGGGCTCACTGTCAAACAGCACACGTTTATCTGGTAAATGTATTTACACTTTAAATTAGCTGCAGAGTGAAAATAAGTGTAAAGGTTAGGGCAGTAATGAAGTACCTGGGCTGTGTGTACTCGCGGGGTGGCTGCTGTCTGTGCTTACGGGGGCAGTCAGATATTTGCACAGTTGAGCGGACTCAACGAGTGTCACAGGTACGGAAATGAAGCAAAAAAGGGGGGTTTCTGCTGTCTCCGGAGGCGACCAACCTGGCCCTGTTATACAGAGACAGCGCAAAGTCAGGTGATGGGTCCTCCGGGGATGAGAGAACCCTGATGGAAGAGGGTCAGTAAAGAGAGCACCTTCACTAAAGGTCCCTGGCATACGCTACTGTCCAGTGTGTATGTCCATGGACACAGTGAACCCTGGTTGAGCGGTATGTCTGGGTGGTGAATTGCAGAAAGAAGTATAGGTTGCACTGCGGTACTATTGTTTGACTTATGGATCCCTATTGTACCATGCAAAAAGGTGGTAAATAAAGAAAAGATTTTTTCAAAGGAATGCGAATCTATATTGTCTCAGAGGGGATTTAATGCCCTATGTTGTCTTGGTCCCGGAGCAGATCTGAACTGATAGAATAAGGGGTCACCCTGAATTTTGTGGACCTATTGGCCAAGTGGCCTATTCACAATAAATTGCTTTTCTGTGGTCCTTGATAGGAAGATGGTACTTGTGTATTTTGGCGGCGCCCATCGCATCGCATACCATAACACATACGATGGTATGCGATGCGACGCGATATCGTACGATAGAGCACGATGGCATACAATTTTGAAATTGTATGCCATTGTACATGGCATACGATGCCATACGATGCGATGCGATTAAACATTGTATAAGCACCCTAATGGGTGCTTATACTATGTTAAGCACCCAAATGGGTGCTTACAATGTTAAATGCACCCCCACGCCACCCCCCACTATAAACGTGAACCCGAAGCGTGGCGAGCGCAGCGAGCCCGCGAGGGGCGGCGGTACGCGTCCTACGACCTTTTCATACCCCCACTATCCACGTCGGCGTGGAGTTGAGAATAGAATAGTGTGGCGAGCGCAGCGAGCCACCGAGCCCGAAGCGTGGCGAGCGCAGCGAGCCCCGCGAGGGGACGCGGATACCTTCACAGGTAAACGCTTCCCCTCGCGGGCTTCACAGGTGTCCGCGTCGCCACGGACACCTGTGAAGCCCGCGAGGGGACGCGTATAACTGTGAAGGTATCCGCGTCCCCTCGCGGGGCTCGCTGCGCTCGCCACGCTTCGGGCTCGGTGGCTCGCTGCGCTCGCCACACTATTCTATTCTCAACTCCACGCCGACGTGGATAGTGGGGGTATGAAAAGGTCGTAGGACGCGTACCGCCGCCCCTCGCGGGGTCGCTGCGCTCGCCACGCTTCGGGTTCACGTTTATAGTGGGGGGGTGGCGTGGGGGTGCATTTAACATTGTAAGCACCCATTTGGGTGCTCAAAAGCACCCTTTAGGGTGCTTATACGATTTTTGGTCGTATAGGGGGTCAAAATCGCGTCGCATCGCATCGCATGCCATCGGGTGCATGGCATGCGATGCGACGCGATCTGTTCGTCGTACGACGGACATCGGGGGCGCCGCCAAAATACACAAGTACCGGAAGATTATACTGAAATATCAGTTATGAGAAATACTCCAATGCTATCCTGTACAGTGATTCTTAATTTACGATATGGTTCAACAGAAAGACCAAGGTGCAAGAAGAAAAAATCCTTATACTATACAAAATATATGGTGAGGAATATAAATCAAATCAATATATCAATAAATAGCCTGCTACTGTGTTATCATGTAATATAGTACTCTGTATTTGTGCGTTACAGAGTCACAGTTTTGAATATACAGATAACATTCACTGTGATCAAATGACATGCAACATACTATCCATGTAATCTTATAGCAATGGATAGCAAACCACTGAATTAGAGTATATATCGCAACAGAGTGTAAATAATAGACAACCCCGTAGCTAGAATGGCATAGGATATATTTACTATATTAACAGAGGTACTGCCCTGAGGGCTGTTAGACTCACGGACACCCGGTCCCGGGTGTGTCGCTGGCTATTCTGAACATCAGGCAGCGAAATCCCCTCGTGTGTATACTCCAGTGAAGATGCTGCAATCAAAATAGCCTTGGATATGTGGGTTGTCACAGTAAATGAATCCAAAGAAAAACAGACTGTGTATGCGGATAAATATTAAAGATGATAGTCTCTGCGTCAATTTGAAAAAATCCCCAGCATTTATACAAATGTAGCTGTGAATTCAGCTGTTCGTCCTGTGATGCCGCTGAGTTTCAGCAGGGGAGACAGACGGTGATTCAGTGTCCTATGCAGGGATTAGTTCCGTCGGCGGCAAATGAATGAAGTTGCCGCTATGTGTCTCCGGCGGCTGCGCTGTTAACCAGTGAAAGCCTTGAGCTTTAAGGTAAGCTGGTTGTGATGGAGAAGCGGCGGTAATGAAATGTCCCGTCCAGGTGTTAGTGCCGTAGGCGGCAGGAGGACATAGCCGCCGGTATATTTCTCCGTCAATTGCGCCGGTATACAGTAGGAGCCTTCAGCTAGCCGGGGGTCGTGCTGTTTGCTGCAATAGGAGCCAGATGCAGGTGTGTGAAGCGTGCAAGGTCCCGCTCGTGCACAGCGGGAACCTGTAGCAACCGAGACGTACGTTTCACTTTGGCAAGCTTTCTCAATCGGTATGCAGGTGTGCTCTGGCGCCCATTATTTAAATGGTGTTTGGCCAATCCCAGGTGGGGGCAGGTAAAAAAAGGGAAAAGGGGGGGGAGACCTACGTTGGTCAGCCTGATGGAAAAATTGACTTACAAACATAAGACTGATGCGTCTATTGAATAGTTAGGGGGAGGGGGAGAAGGATATTACGATCCTAGTTTGGAGAAAAAGGAAAGAGGAACATGATGGTGTCCTAATTATTCTGATTTAGGGTAATATGGGATGATATTCAAGATAAAGTTATATGCACGCAAATGCATACAATTATGTGCATTCTTTTAGAAACAGGGGCCTGAAGGTCCGGAGCATTAAGTGGAGAGTATTTATTAAATATAGTGTGAGAGATTCCACATGAGGATCATAACCTTTTAATAGAGATAAAATGAGTATATAGTGGTCCAATATTTTGCAGATATGATGTATACATTGATGAAACCTATATCCACCATAATGTTTTACTTAATTAATCTTCATGCTCCATCAATGAACAAGTTACATATAACAAAGTGAGTGATACATGTTAGGTATAGTGCAAAAATGTGTAGTATAGAGGGTTATATGCGTATACACCTATGTACGCATATGTGAAAAAAGCCACAGGTGCACCTCCCTGTATACACAGAGAATATGAATTATGAATATATGAACACACTGGGTGAAATAAACTAAAAAGGATGATGACAATAATGGGTTTAAGATCACACACACTGGTGTGAATAGAGAACGTGGAAAAAAAGTGAATAAAGGTAATAATTAAATGAGATGTGATAATGTGCGGTGGGAGAAAAGAAAGGGGGGGGGGGAAAGGTGGGGGGAAGAAAAGGAGAAGAAAATGAGGAGAATATATATGTGTGAGGAGGTGAAAAAAAGAGAATGCAATGATTGTGTGGGAGATACTGTGCATTAATGAATGATAAGATCACGAAAAGAGGATTTTAGCTGAATAGGGGTTAGGTACAGATTTTATGGGTTCAAAAAGACTCCATAATTAATGAACTCATTCAGGCCCATTGGGGTTACTGAATTGAGTCTGAAAGTCCAACTACTTTCCTTCTTCAATAGCTCCCTAGTACTATCACCTCCACGGATCCCTAAGTGGAGTTGCTCTAGACCGAAAGCCTTCAGACCCTTGGGAGATCCTCCATGATGTTTTTGGAAGTGGCGTGCCACAGAAGTTAACTTCTTAAGTTTTTTAAGGTCAGACGCTGCGTTGCGAATACTCCCTACATGCTCGAGTATTCTCTGTTTTAGAGGGCGTGTGGTCATGCCCACGTATCTCAGGTTGCATTGGCATTCCAAGCAATAGACTAGGTTTTTGGTCTCGCAGTTGAAATACCCTACAATCTTAATTGGTTTGTTGTTCCTATCTGTCACGGAAGATCTCTTATCCAAGAAGGCACACGCCTTACAATGGCCGCAGGGATAGGTACCCGTTGCCTTTGCCAGTGTGGACTTTCTGGTTTTAGAAAAGTGGCTTTGTACTAGGGTATCGCGGAGGTTTGGTGCTCTGCGCCAACTGCAATCTGGTCGTTCTCCCAGTGCTCCTTTGAGGATGCTGTCATTTTGGAGGATAGGCCAGTGTCTGGAGAGTATATTTTGTAGTTCCCTCCATTCATTGCAAAAGTTACTAATGAAGCGTATCGGTTGTGATGATATTTTCGCTTTATTCTGTGGGAATATAAGAGTTTGTCTGTCGCATGTTCGGGCATGGTGTCTAGCGCTCTTAATGCACCTCTTACTATACCCCCTGCTCAGCAGCCGGTTGGAGAGTTCTTGGCTTTTGCTTTCGAAAGACTGGATGTCAGTGCAGTTTCTGCGAAGACGCAGAAATTCTCCCTTTGGCAGATTTTTAACCGTCGGAGGGAAGTGGAAACTCTGGTGGTGGAGCAGACTGTTAGTAGAAGTCTGTTTTCTAAACAGTTCGGTTTTAAGTGCTCCATCCACATCCTTATATAAGGTGAGATCCAGGAAGGTGGCTTGGTGTTGACTATACTCATAGGTAAGTTTGATGTTTAGTGCATTCGTATTGAGTATGTCAACAAATGCTCTCAATTCTTCCAGACTCCCATGCCACAGCATAAGGATGTCATCAATGTATCTATACCAACCTACAATGAGGTCGGTATAGATATCATTGGTGTCACAGAAAACATATTCCCTTTCCCAGGATCCGAGGAACAGATTGGCGTAGGTTGATTGGAGTAAACCTTCTAACCCTATAGCAAATTAGTCCTGTGCCCTTGGCCTTCATCCCCTTCCCTTTTTCCTTGAGTTACATGCTCTTACTGGTGCCTGTCCTTATGTTTCCCCCCTATATCCCTATAGATTGTAAGCTTGCAGCAGGGCCCTCCTACCTCCATGTCTGTCTGTTGTTACCCAGTTTGTCTTATCACTGTCTACTATTGTAAAGCGCAACGGAATCTGCTGCGCTATATAAGAAACTGTAAATAAATAAATAAATGGTGGGACCATTATCCCTTTATGGGTGGTAAGGCACAATTCCCTAGCACTGTTCTCGGCTCTGTCTAATGGGGGTCTCCAGGACCACTTTAAGCGAAGACTCTTCACCAGTTACACTAGGGAAATATATGGTCAGGAATAAGTCTAACATGTGTAGACTAGTATAGCAAAAGAAGGTGTATCACTGACTAAAACTGTCCATTTTCACAACATAGAAATATAGAATTTGACAGCATATAAGAACCACTTGGCCCATCTAGTCTGCCCCTTTTTTAAACAGGTTGCCTCAAACAATTGCTCAGTTATTACACAGTGAGTCCAGTAGCCTCCTAAGCCCCATACACACTACAATAGAACCCTTCGGAGTAATATCATTAAAAAAGTGTGTATGCTCCATATTGTTAAGGATGCATGCTCCTGAGGGCTTCTCTCCACAGAGTTGTCAGCGGAATCAGTCACGGATCCCTCCCAGCATGCCCTGCGTCCGGCACCGGCACTCTGCACATGCGGAGAGGGACTCCCGACTCTCAGACCCGGAAGTCCAGGACATCGCTGCATCACAAAGGACAGGATCGATGTGGTACACGGCGGAGGGGGGCGAAAACGGACGGCGGTTGTTGGAACATTCCACCCCTATACTATTTTCTATTCCATAGAATGGTACTAAACCCTTGGTTTCTGCCACCCTGTTGCTTATTGAGTGCTGAGATTGCTGATGCAGCAATGTTTATGAGCCATGAACCTGGCCTGTATTGTGTTGTACTGCAAGTCACGGTTCTCTTGTTCTACTCATTGTTTAAATAACGCTAGTTAGGGGTTGCAGACAATAGTGGTGCCATATAAATATAAGATAATACTACTACAGGTCAGGTCTCCCTTATCCGTGTATTCCAAAAGCCAAAACATTCTGAAAACCATGGTTTTTCAGAATATTTCAGGGGTTTTGTTTGTTTTTTCCACTGCACCCCTTTTTTCCCATACTTACCTCATCCCCTGATGTCCATGGTGGCCTCCGGGATCCTCTTCAGCAGTATCTCCAGTCCCAGGGGTGCACGTGCCCATGCAGTGCACCCCTGGGACCGGAGATGGCGCTGAAGAGGATCCAGGAGGCCGCCGTGGACACCTTGGATGACGGGGGACCATCAGGGTACCACCAGGGGACCTGGTAAGTATGGAAAAATATATGTATTCTAAACTCTGAAAAAAATCCCTTATCCAAAACGCTTGTGGTCACAAGCTTTTCAGCTAAGGGATACTCAACCTGTACTTGTACTACTAATAATATATTACTCTGTAACCCATATAAATAGACTTCTTTTAAATCGCCAGAACAATGCTAAGTGACTTCTAAAGGCCCCCATACACTAGCCGATTTTGGTCAGATTTCAGCCAGATCAGTCGGATCTGGCCGAAATCGGACCAAAATCGGCTAGTTTTGATGTCCCCTCAGATCCGATGCGCGGTCCCGTGCGCATCGGATCTGCGTCAGGTGGTCGGACCTGCTGCACGTCCGACCACCCGACTTGGGACCTAGTGGGGCGGCGCGGCGGTGGAGGGAGCAGGGGGGGCTGGGGACGCTGCGGGGGACACGTCTGTGTCCCCCGCTGCTGGGGACGCTGTCTGTGCGGCGAGAAGGTAGAGGGAGCAGGGGGGGCTGGGGACGCTGCGGGGGACACAGGCTGCATAGAGCCGGGCAGGGGGAGCCGGCCGGGAGCTGTCAGTAATGAATAAAAAAAAAAAGCCCATACAATGAATGGGCAGCCTGTGATTGGCTGCTGAGCGCTCTCTCAGCCAATTGCTGACTGGCTGAGAGAGCGCTCAGCCAATCACAGGCCGCCCATTCATTGTATGGGCTTTTTTTTTTTATTCATTACTGACAGCTCCCGGCCGGCTTCCCCTGCCCGGCTCTATGCAGCCTGTGTCCCCCGCAGCGTCTCCAGCCCCCCCTGCTCCCTCTACCTTCTCGCCGCACAGACGCTGTCCCCCGCAGCGTCCCCAGCAGCGGGGGACACAGACGTGTCCCCCGCAGCGTCCCCAGCCCCCCTGCTCCCACCTCTTAGCCCCCCCCCCCCCCCTGCTCCCCGGGTTTTTTACATGTGATAAATCGAGACGATTTATCACATGTAAAAAATGGCACATCAAGTGCCAATCTAATCAAGCTCCCGCGGGGAGCAGCCGGGGAAGCTCAGGGGGAAGTCGGGGGCGACTTGTCCTAAGGACAAGTCGCCCTAGTGTATGGGGGCCTTAACCATCCTAGAGTTTTAGTAGGGCTTATATTACCCTTCATGTTACAGTATATGTATAGGTTTCCTCATAATACATATTTAAATAAATGATGGTTTTATATTTACATAAATAATGTTATTGCTTTAGCAGAGAACTCTGCCTTGTACTGTTTGTCTGCCAATAAATACTTCTGTGTTAAGGTCCATACACACTGGGCGACTATGCCCAGCGTGTATGGACAGCGATGATGACAATTATCTTTCCCCCTGCCCAGCGCTGATGGAGGGGGGAGGACGGCGTTGCATAGCGGAGCGCTATGCAAAGCCGTCCTGAAAGCCGCTCATCTGCTGGTATAACCAGCAGATGAACGGCTTTCCCGGCGATGTTGCAGGAGCGCGCAGCAGCGATCACCGCTCATCGCCGGGCCATACACACTGGGCGGCTTTTTAGCTGAAAGCCGATCAAACCTGCTGTTTTGAGTGACTTCCAGCTCAATGCCGCCCAGTGTGTATGGGCCTTTAGCAATGTGTCTGTTTTCAGTTGTAATGTTAAGGTTATATACAGAAATTCTAATAAATAATAATAAAAAAGTGATGTAGCAATTGATTGTAACACTGTAATGTACTGTATACGGACGATGGATCTACAATGTCTAGATCAGGGTTCCTCAAACTATTTTGCTCTGGGACCCCATCAGACAATGAAAATAATGACAGGACCCCAGCAAGTGACTGCAGAAGGTCATCACATCACGTGTAGTCAGCAGACAGCACAAACATGGCAGCATTGTGGTGGCATGAAATGATGGGAGGATTCTAAAATGACAGACAATGCAACAGAGTTTTCAGACTCCTTGAATCACTGATTGAGATTAGAAAAGTCATCAGCCTGATGGTCAGCAATGTGGAGTCGCGACCCCATGCTGAGAAGGTCGGGACCCACTTTGGGGTCAGGACCCACAGTTTGAGAACCGCTGTTCTAGATCAACCAAGTTAAAGTTGACCACGCTAAGGAACCGATGTAGTTGGATGCCTAAAGATCATCTAGATCAGTGATGGCTAACCTTCACACTCCAGCTGTTATTGAACTATACATGCCAGCATGCCCTGCTACAGTCTAACTTTATGGCCATTCTAAAACTGATGCAGGGCATGCTGGTATGTGTAGTTCAACAGCTGGAGTGTCAAGGTTAGCCAACACTGATCTAGATCGCCAGTAACAGAAGTTACATGTCAGCGTTAGAGTGATGGGAGAGGGGTAGACATGAGTGTTTTACTTTTATTGGTGCCGAATGTCACAGGTCGACTTTGTTCATACTTTCACTAGACAGGTTCGACTAAAGGTGCCCATACACGGTACAATTATTGTATACAATTTGGACTAGATCGCATTGCATACGTTTTGCAATGCAACAAGATGAAATCTAGTACAAAAAGTATGTGCAGTACATACTTTTTGTGCTGTGCACGGGAGCGCGCATCGCACCTGTTAAATTGTACAGTGTATGGGCCTCTTAAGGGTGGTCGACCATAACATGGTCAATAAGTTTCGATCCGCTAAACCATAACCATAACTGTAATGTACACAGAGAATCCACAGATAACAGTGATATTCTTCTCCAAGTTAATAACTAACACTCTCAGGAACGCGCGTAAGCCTATAGAGAACAGAACTTCATCTATCTGTATCACAATGATGTATCTGTAAATGGGTGTATACGCGGGCTGGGGGATGGGCGATTTTGACTAAGCGACTAGACACTGCAGGTCTATCAAAATATTCTTGCCTGCAGTGTCTATTTGGCCGGTGATAGTGATGCGGCTGCAGTACCACGCATCGATATCATCAGCTGCGTACATATGGGGCGATTCAGGGAAACCTTCTATTATTTATTAACAGTTTCTTATATAGGGCACACATATTCCGCAGCGCTTTACATAGAATATTTGAACAATCACGAGTCACGTGGAGCTTACAATGTATATTCCCTACCACATGTCACACACACAGACATTCTAGGGTTAATTTTGTTGGGAGCAAATTAACCTACCAGTATATTTTTGGATTGTAGGAGGAACCGGAGTACCCGGAGGAAATTTTCGCAAGTACGGGGAGAATATACAAACTCCGCACAGTTAAGCTGTGTACACACGGGGGCGATAGGGGCTGAAATCGCTGGAAATATGGTCGCTAGCGACCATATTGCCAGTGATGGGAGTGTGCCCCAGCGATAAATCACCAGGTGCGCGCTCCCGTTTTCAGCCCTGTTCTAATCTCTGGTCGCAGGATCTTGCTCCTGCGATCAGCTGATTACCTCTGCGGCACCGCCGGCAGAGGTTCCCTTTCATCAGCGACCATCTCTGGTCGCTGATGAAAAGGAGACACTGAGCAATATATCTCCACCGTGTGTACGGGGCTTTAGAGCCATGGTGGGAATCAAACCCATGACCTCAGCGCTGTGAGGCAGTAATGCTAACCATCACACCGTCCCTACTGTAGTCTGCATGATAATATAGGAACAAGTGTTGTGAAACAGGTGACCCTCCAAATCTTTTATGTGGTTCCCACTATGTACAGTAATAATTGTATCTGCAGCATTAGGACTGAGAGAACCTTCTTATAACATGTGTGTGCCCAAATTACATACATAAATGAAATGATTTTACATCCACTGCAATATTTGCTTTCAGTATATATAAGTTATTGTTTATGCCATGTATTGTTTATGCCATGTATTGTTTGACTGTTAATGATTGTATATGCACCGAATAACAAAGTGACAAAACTTTCTCAATAGCAAAAACAGCTCAAAAGTAAAAGTAATGAAGCCCTCCACACATGATATATACTTTACCACTGAAAGAAACGGTCCTAAATACATGCACACAGGAACAAAGGCTGCTTGGTAGAGCACCTTCAGTGCATTCACTTGCTCACAACACAAACTGTCCAGAACAACTGTATTACAGCAAAGCATCTAACTTTACAGTGTTCACATGAAAGTTTAAGTAGCCCCTTTCCTCGCTGCATTGTTGTACTCACCCCATGCACCTCTGTCCTGTAGCCACTCTGCAGTCTGGGACTCTCCTGCTATCAAGGGTTGGGTGCAGAACGGACAAAAACTATGAGACCCCCTCCTCCTGGTGGCCAGCCTTAAACAAGTGGGGAGGACACACCCATTCAAAGAGAGAGGGAGAGAGGTGAGCAGAGAGAAGGAGCTAGGAGTGTTATTCCAATGTGTGCCTGCTCACATCAGCACCCACCCAGGCCGGGATACGGTCATTAGTTCACCACCACTAGGTCGACATGCAGCAAGGTCAACATGGGTCAAGGTCGACATGGGTCTAGGTTAACATGACATTAGGTTGACACAACCATTAGGTCGACATGGGCTAGGTCGGCAGTCAAAAGGTCAACATGGGGGTTTTCACTGTTTTTTGAGCCGACATGTGCCGACAGGCGGTATTTCATGCCCTGCCATTCACTAGGGCGTGGTGGGAGAATAAAATAGTGTGCCCAAAGCATTGCGAGTGAAACGAGCGATTTGAGGGGATGCCGTGCACTTCAAACTGTGTCCATGTCGACTGTGTCGACATTTGGGTAAAAAAAAGTGAAAACCCCCATGTTGACCTTTTGACTGTCGACCTAGCCCATGTCAACCTTGATCCATGTCGACCTTGACCCATGACGACCTTGCTGCATGTCCACCTAGTGGTGTCGACCCAATGCTTGTCGACCTAGTTGTTGTAGACCCAACGATCCCAACCCCCCAGGCCAGGGACAAACATGTCTAGTGCACACAATAACTTAAGTATAAAACACATAAGCAACAAAATATATAATATACACAGTATTATACCTTTTCACCTAAATTAAACAGCTTTATTTTATTTATATATATATATATATATATATATATATATATATGTGTATATGTATATATATATATATATATATATATATATATAGATATATATATGGGGTCAGACCCGCAAACCTGTGAATTTTGCACTGCTTGGTGTGTGCGCCCCACGCACCCCACCCACACTGCTGTGTGCAGGCGGCTGACATAATCAATTTGCCACGCCCGCTCACACAAAGCGGCTGCACATGCGCATAAATGCTTATGTGCATGCGCAGTTGCAAAACATTGCTCCCCTGTGCGAATGCGCAGGAGAGCGATCAAATCAGAATAACCTTTATACTTCATTGGTTACCTGTATTCTACCGTATTCAGTACAAAATTCTTTTAGGGCAACCTAAAAGTCGGCAACTATGTATTGGGGGTAATTCAGCAGCCGTTGCATTTTCATTAAAACAGCAGCGATTATGGTTGCCATCTGCCAGCTCAGCCTGGCTGCGTAAGTAGGTTACCCCGCCACCATGTTTCATGTTGCAGTTCCTGTGTGTGACATCACTTAGCCACCCCAAAAGTGGTTTGGACCTGCACTGTCATTTAACCAATCAGGTTGATTTAATCAATTTGACTGAACAACCATTTTTTCTGTTTTTCAGGAAGCAAATGCCATATTGTCATCCCAGTCCCAGCAAGCCTTCACCATTACTTTGGCATTCCCGTCTTTGTATAACTAAATAAAATGTTCCAATTATCTTCCTTGTCACAATGTAGCACATTCATACGGAATGCAGTCACTGGGTAGACAATGTGTTGGTCAACATTGGCTAGGTCGACACCTTAAAATGGTCAACATACCGAAGATCAATATTGGCAAAAGGTTGACATAAGCTTATGGTCAACATAGACAGGCTCGACGTGAATAAGGTCAAGTTTTTCACGTTTGTTTAAGAAAAAGTGGTCTTTCATACTTTACTATCCAAGTGGGCATAGAGTAGGAACAGGGCCGGTGCTGGGCACCGGAGCGCCCAAGGCGGGGGGGGGCACCCCGGCTCTCACCAGCTCCACCAGTGGGGGTCTGATGTGCAGCCACCGGGTGATGCGGCACAGGCCAATGCTTCGCTCTGGGGGGGCTGATGCGGCGGCCTGCCACATTGCTTCCCGCAGGGGGGGTCAGGGTGGTGATTCCGAGTGCCAAGTCTTTCCACGGGGGGGGGGGGGGGTACACTTATACGGAGTCCATTTCAACATTTGTTTACATAGACACAAAAAACCTGAGAAACTAATGTCCTTGTTTATGTCGACCATGTATATGTCAACCATAACTTTGTGTCAACCTTTTGCCAGTGTCAACATTGGGTATGTCAACCATTTCAAGGTGTCGACCTAGTCTCTGTGACTGTCAATCTAGACATTGTCTACCATTTATACCGTAACCCAATCATGCTCCACATGAGGGCTATAGGGAAGTAGAATATCCGAACCATTTCCTCATGCTCTAGCACAGCCTCTCTGATCATTGATTTGCAAAGGGAGTTTTATGTTTCATAATGATTTAATGAGGAAGGAATATAATATGAAGACTAGAAAGAAGTAGATGGTTTACAAAGAAAATACTGAAGATAAGTATGGATAGATCACCGGACAATGAAGACTATTCGGATTTATCCATGAAATAAAGATGGAAACGAGAGAATGGGTGAGATCTGATTTTTATAAAAATTATTTTAAATCGAGCTCCAAGCCCTGAGTAGAGCCCTGCGGCCATAGGGGCGTGCAGAACAGAACATCAGGCGTGTCTACCATCATCTATCGGCACTCACTACAATATAAAACATCTCTCAGCCACACCATAGTCTCCTGCCTATTTCAGTTTGGGGGCCAGATGTATCAAGCTTCAAAAGTGATCAAATGGAGAGTTATAAACTGCCAGCCAATCAGCTCCTACCTGCCATGTTACAGGCTGTGTTTGAAAAATGACAGGTAGAAGCTGATTGGCTGGTTGTTTATCACTCTCCATTTGATCACTTTTTGAAGCTTGAAACGTCTGGCCCAAAGGACGAGACACAATAAATGTCATTTTGTGGTCAAATCTTCAAAACTACTGTTTTTGGAGGCTTGGCTGCATTGGTGCCCCCCACCCTAAATATGGTGTATGTCAGCATGCACTTCTGCATATCATTTCAGAGTCCAGCAGCAGTGGTACCAGGCAGGAGCCATCAAGTCCCCTATTGCAGGTGGTAGCAGGGCTCCTGGGAGTGTGGTATATTTCCCCGACAGTCGGGATTCCGACAGTCATTACTCAGACATCGGAATCCCGACTGTACAGCGTGGGGAGCGCAATGAAGCCCCTTGCGGGCTCGCTCCGCTCGCCACGCTGCGGGCACGGTGGCAAGCTGCGCTTGCCACCTATTTTATTCTCCCTCTATGGGGGTCGTGGACCCCCATGAGGGAGCAGTCGGGATTCCGACGTCGGAGGAATGACTGTCGGAATCCCGACTGTCGGGGAGCGTCCGGCACCCGGCTCCTGGTATAGAGTTAATTAAGTGCAGGTGCACCGCAGGCATAGGCATGCGCACATTGAGTGTTAGGGGTGCACAGGCACCCCCTGATGCTTTGCACATCCTTATGAACACCTCCCTGCCACTAGCAATGCCAGCAATAGCTTTTACCAAAGACTTTTGCTTTTTAGAACTATATTCCATTAAAAGAAGCGCCCATCAATCATTTGTGTATTTTGCAATGTTAATTGTACTAGACCATTGTCCTATCACTACATACCCGAGTCATCCATATATTTATTTGACTTTATTTGCATGTATTGTTACACAGAGTAATTAGAAGCTTAAGGGGCCCATTTATCATTCAATGTTTGCATCTAAATACCCCAAAACACCGGGGGTGATATTAATTATCACCCAAATGTATGTAGGAGGGAACGCAATAGGAATCTCCGGTCCCTGCTGCAATCCCTCCTGCACCGCCACTGCTGGGCGATATATATGAGCATTGGGCAGCAGCGATTTTCATCCCCTTGTCACAACCATTCCGAGATGGCAGCAGCCCATTGTAGCCTATGGGCAACAGACCGCACTGCCGCCGGGGGTCAGAGCAGTGGTGGGGGGAGGGGTGCAGCACTAACATCCCCCCCGGATGCCTGGCTCAGCACATCACAGGGGTAATATTCCGCACAGATCTTCATAAATGGGCCCCTAAGGCAAAGACCCATAAAATCATGTATCTAAAGGCCCCCACACACTAGAACGATTTTTTGGCCCATTGTACGATTTCCGACCGATCGTCCGATATATCAGCCGATCAGCCGGAAATCGGACAATCGGCCAAAAAAAATCGTTCTAGTGTGTGGGGCCTTAAGTTCACCTCTGTCACCCAGAGGTAAGTTGGAGATTGGTGCCGCCCACCCCAAATATGGTGTGCGTATCATCTCAGAGCAGCGTTAACCTGCTGGCTAGGCTTCCCCCATCCACTAAGCCGACATATCTGGAGCTCTAAATCTCTTCTGTTTTTCCCTTGAACTTTCCCAGTTATCTGATCTAACCCTGGGCTAATTTTTCACTCTATTCAATTTAGATACATCTGATCAGATCTATGAGAGACCACTGACAGATTCATATAAGATGGATCTTTGGTACAGCAGGTTATTGCCAGATGGATCTGAGACTCAGGAGCACATCTGATCTGAAGGAGATCAGATTTGGCCTTTTTTCTTTAGATCATACCTCCCAACTTTTGACCTGAAGAAATAGGGACATGAGCGCCCGAAAAGGGGGGCGGGGCGTATGCAAATGAGAGGTGCGGCTTACGCTAATTAGCCGCAACCTCATTTTCATACGAGAATAGACGCTGTGCGCATGCGCACAGCGTCTATTCTACTAGATTGGGGGGTCTCCCAACTGCCACCCCCCGCAGCTGGACAATGCCTGCCGCGGGTGGGACAGCGGGACAGGACCCGAAAATCGGGACTGTCCCTCTAAAATCGTGACAGTTGGGAGGTATGCTTTAGATCGGTCTGACAGATCCATCTGAATCTGACGAAACAGCAGTGTCGTTTTTTACCAATGGGCTGCAGGGCTGCGGCCCTCCCAGGTGAAATCCGCAACTGTGTGAAGCCAGATGCAGTCTGTGAGACTGCTCTGGCTTCACTGTGACTGGCAGTGACTTCCTATTGGAAGTTCGACCTTCCAGTCACACAAGTCAGTCCCATTGGGAGGTGTTTCCTCCCTCTGAGGTGCCTGTATGGGCTGCTGCGGATGCAGCCCATAAAAATGGGTTCTGCGCAGGTGTAGTACCAAGGATGATACTGTGCATGTGGCGAACCCGGGACCGTGAATATGCTACTATGGACTGCTGCTAAAGCAGCCCATAGAGGCTGGGGGCCAGCGCATGCGCAGTACCGAAGAAGCTACTGCAGATGCGCTGGTCCACAATAGTGATGGGGGTCAGTACCAGAGGCCATGTGCAATGGTGGCATGGACCAGCAGCGGTGGCAGTGGAGGAGGGGCGGCATCATGGCAGCCCCCTTCCTCCACAGAGGTAAGAGCCGCCACTGTGAAAGCGGCCGTCTGACTAGTGGATGGGGGCCTTAAGTTAGTACATAAGTAAATTTGATTTAACCATGTGTGCTCAGGCATGGATAGCCTTAAAACCTGGACTGCTAGGTGCATCGAGGACCAAGGGGGATATTCAGACATGATCGTATGGCTGCGAATTTGCAGGCCGGGCAATTATCGATAGACTGCGCATGCATACAGATAGTATTGCGCATACACAAAGCCATCCTGCTCATTTTTTAATTGCTAGCTTAGGTGAGTCAATTGACAGGAAGCGAGTGTTTAAGGGTGGTAAGCGGACGTATTCTGGGAGTGTCAGGGAAAACACAGGCGTGTCCAGGCATCTGAGGCGGAGTTGTGTGAGGTCAGCTCCGCCCTCGATCAGCCATTTTTATTGCAGCCGCCTAGTTAGACCTCGGCTACGCACAGACGGCACGCAGTGGACAAATCATTCGATGGTGAGCGGCTGCTAAGCAATTCACGGGCTTGCATGTTGGGAAGGTTTTCAGTCTATCAGGGTGGTGCGACATGATCGCAAGTTAGCAGAACAGTGATCTGGTCTGAATAATCCCCCGATTTTGGAAACTACTGCCATAGTATAGGAATAATACTGGGTCAATGACATGTATACATTCTACTGTTTGGTAGCTTGAGCAGGACTATTAATCAGGGTTGCCAAAATATGGAAATAGCGTAATTTTAGCACCATCCCCTCATCAAAGAACCGCAAATTGCAGGATTTGCCTACTGGGGGCGGAGCTTGATGACATCTACATCAAGCCCCGCCCCCAGAAGTGCTGCTGACAGTCTCCTCTCAGGGGTTCTCCCAGAAAGGAGACTGAAAAAGGGGTTGCCGACTTTTAAAAGCTCCTCTCCGCGAGAAGCCCGGAGAGGAGACTTTCAGCAGGAGTTCGGGGGCGGGGCTTAAACATGACATCATTAAGCCCCGCCCCATGAAGGAAAGTTACTCAATTTGCCGATCTCCGTGGAGGGGGCGGGGCTAAATGACACTTTAGCCCTGCCCCCTCCCCGGAGATCTGCAGATAAGGTCATTTAAATGCCGCGGTCGGGGGAGGGGGGGGGGGAGCCGGAATCAGGGGGGGTAGTGGGGGTCCCCCAGAATCCAGGAGGGTTGCCCACCTTTCCGGGGGGCCGGGAGGGTGACCCGATTTTCGGGACCCTCTTGGCCGTTCCGGGAGGGTTGGCAACCCTGTATTAATGCTTAGCACCAAATCAACAGACAAAACTCTAGTGCAGGTGCTTTCAATGCATCTGCAACCAGATAAGCAGAAAATACCATAAATCTACAGCACAATGTCATTAGCTTACAATTCATTCTGTGGTAGACAGTCAGAAGCCTCAGCTTATTTGTACAGAGGTGTAAATTAAATCTGCCTTGTTAATTTACTGTCAACATTCCAGTGAAGGCAGCAAACCTTAGGGGCCTACACATGGGGAGATTTAAGGCCCCCATACACTAGCCGATTTTGGTCAGATTTCAGCCAGATCAGTCGGATCTGGCCGAAATCGGACCAAAATCGTCTAGTTTTGATGTTCCCTCAGATCCGATGCGCGGTCCCGTGCGCATCGGATCTGCGTCGGGTGGTCGGACCTGCTGCACGTCCGACCACCCGACTTGGGACCTAGTGGGGCGGTGGAGGGAGCAGGGGGGGCTGGGGACGCTGCGGGGGACACGTCTGTGTCCCCCGCTGCAGGGGACAGCGTCTGTGCGGCGAGAAGGTAGAGGGAGCAGGGGGGGCTGGAGACGCCCCGCTGCTGGGGACACGTCTGTGTCCCCCGCTGCTGGGGACAGCGTCTGTGCGGCGATAAGGTAGAGGGAGCAGGGGGGGCTGGAGACGCTGCGGGGGACACAGGCTGCATAGAGCCGGGCAGGGGGAGCCGGCCGGGAGCTGTCAGTAATGAATAAAAAAAAAAGCCCATACAATGAATGGGCAGCCTGTGATTGGCTGCTGAGCGCTCTCTCAGCCAATTGCTGACTGGCTGAGAGAGCGCTCAGCCAATCACAGGCCGCCCATTCATTGTATGGGCTTTTTTTTTTATTCATTACTGACAGCTCCCGGCCGGCTCCCCCTGCCCGGCTCTATGCAGCCTGTGTCCCCCGCAGCGTCTCCAGCCCCCCCTGCTCCCTCTACCTTATCGCCGCACAGACGCTGTCCCCAGCAGCGGGGGACACAGACGTGTCCCCCGCAGCGTCTCCAGCCCCCCCTGCTCCCTCTACCTTATCGCCGCACAGACGCTGTCCCCAGCAGCGGGGGACACAGACGTGTCCCCCGCAGCGTCTCCAGCCCCCCCCTGCTCCCTCTACCTTATCGCCGCACAGACGCTGTGTCCCCAGCACCCCCCCTGCTCCCCGGGTTTTTTACATGTGATAAATCGAGACGATTTATCACATGTAAAAAATGGCACATCAAGTGCCAATCTAATCAAGCTCCCCCGGGGAGCAGCCGGGGAAGCTCAGGGGGAAGTCGGGGGCGACTTGTCCTAAGGACAAGTCGCCCTAGTGTATGGGGGCCTTTAGCTGAGCGATCTGAGTGATGCTAGATCACTCAGCAAGATACTTTAAGCTTATATAATTACACTTACACCATGGTTGCCTACCCTCCCGTAATGGCCGGCATTGTGGGAGGACACAATCGTGCTGACCACGCCCCCACTCCAGATGATCCACCCTCTGCCCCACCCCATCAGCAACCCCGCCTCAATGAACTGGCTGCCCTCTGCCGGAGTGGGCAGCCAGAAAGTAGGTAACCCTGATTTCATACTTGCCTACTTTAGATTTCACCTCTCCGGGAGAAGCCCGGAGAGGCAACACGTCAGGAGGGCGAGGGCAAGGCTGACATCACTTGGCCCCGCCCCACCATGCCAGATAACGTTGTGATTCGGAGACCGCAGAGAGGGGGCGGGGCTTAAATGACACAAAATGCAGCAATTGCGTCATTTAAGCCCCGCCCCTCAACGCGGACCCACGATTTACGGTAATTAAACCAGCGGGCAAGGGGGGAACAGGGTCTATCACCAGAAAGCGGGGTACTTGCCCACCTTCCCAGGGGGCCGGGAGAAGGACCCGATTTTCGGGAGGCTCCCAACCATTCTGGGAGGGTAGGCAAGCCGGCCTGATTTACAGTCATGAGTAGTGGTGGCTGTAGTGCTAGCCATGGCACATACACAGAGGCATAACTAGAACTGTGAGGGCCCCATAGCAAAATCTTGAATGGAGCCCCCTCCTCCACCCCCAGTCTGGGAAGGGGGGGCGGGCAGGGAGCATCAGCAGGGGAACACCCATCGTTTTATAGGTGTCCCCATAAAAATGTTGGGCATTCCCCTATAAAGGCAGGTATGTCGATGCCTGCTCAGGTGGTGGTTGTGGTGGGGGGTGACGTCACATGATGTCAGCGCTCGCCCTGACTTCAGCAGATAGCGGACAGAATAAAAGTCAGTCTAGACTGACTTATTATCGAAGGAGAGAAAAATAATTTCATGGTGAGGGGACCATCGAATGATTTCTCTCCCTTTTGGTCGTAACCTATCGAACAGGTCTGAATCAGGGCTTGTGTTCTCATTCAGGCCCTTGTGTTTCTGTCCTATTCAAAAGGTGGTCCATATAATTATAACAAGGATTTCTACAGCCACCTCTGTGCAGGCTAGGTGAACCCAGTACACTCACCAGCAATCCCCCTCAATAGCCTTACCAGCCCACCAGAATTAACCCCCCCCCCCTCTGCACAAGTAACATCTGCCCCACCTGCAGTGTGCATGGTTTTGTCCATCTAAAAAGGATTTTGTCAGAAAGAGTGAACTAGAATAAGGCCCCTAGTCCCATCCTGATATATCTCTACTTAGGTGATGTGGTAAATATTAGGGACATGGTTCCCCATTACTGATGTACATTACCTAGTACTTGTTGGATACTCCATTAAATATATTGTGATCAGGTACATATCACACAATTTGGATACTCCAACAAATATATTGTGATTGGATACACACCACACAATCTAGCAGATCCCTGATTACAATAAAACCCCAGTCCTTGCCCCGCTACGTGAGGATAGCCATTTCCTTTTCAAAAGTCCATTGTCAATATATGTTGTATGTTTGGTTTTATATTTTTGCAACAATTTTAAGTAATAAGTAATAAAAGCTACATTTTATATATTTTTCTCTTCCTATTGTGCACCGCAAACAAAGACTTTCTGTTGTTTCCCTGACTCTACATTCAACATGAATTAGGATCTAAATTCGCTTTCTTGAACATATCACGACTTTGATAAACATTCCAGCAAATAGATCTTATATTCAAAACCACATTTAAAAAAAAAATACATTCAATTAAAATACAAGCATTTTAAATGGATTGGAAAGTAAATTGCCCTTTAAGTTCTGTCAGTTATAACACAGCTGTCATTATACCATTACACTCCACAAAGACATCACATACGGTGGTTATCTGTATGACACGCCGGCTTCCACAACTGTCTTTTCCAAAGTGCAGTTATACACATAAGCTTCCAATTAGCATATGTAACATATTCTGCTGTGTC
Organism: Crinia signifera; assembly: GCF_055691185.1. Lineage (NCBI taxonomy): Eukaryota > Metazoa > Chordata > Amphibia > Anura > Myobatrachidae > Crinia > Crinia signifera. Next base: position 57,265,814 of record NC_139226.1, read on the forward strand.
TGTATTCCACAAACTATTGTGACTAGCAAGTGTTATAAACATATGGTTTAGCAATACACAGTAGACTTCCGTGAGTCTGTGTTTGTTTCTGATACAGGTTGGGTATCAGAAATGCTTGGGACCAGAAGTATTTTGGATCTTTCTATAGTTTGGAATCTTTTCATACTGTACCATAATGAGATATCTTGAGGATGGATGCTTGCGCATGCAAGCGGTTGTGTAAGCGTACACATTCGTTTGCAGCGTAACATGGGGATTTGGGTAGCGGGGAGAGGGGGCGTGCGTTCGGCGGGGAAGCATTTACCTGCTCGCTAGGTGACGAATTTATGCAGCCTAGCGACCAGGTCTGAATCAGACCCCAAGTACAAATACAAACTGTGTTTCTGTGTCATATACACCCAGCCTAAAGGTCATTTCATACAATATTTTTAATAGTTTTATGCATGAAGCAAATTTTGTTTAAATTGAACCATCAGGTAGCAAAGGTGTCACTACCTCGTAATATTTATAATTTTGGATCATTAAAGAAATTTTACATAAAGCAGACTCCGCCTGTAGTTATAGCTAATACACCTTTACTGTACATGGCAGATACCATTCATTTGTAACATTTGAATATTTCGGCACAATTATATGTGTGTGCTAAATAAGGACACAGGGCCTGATTCAGAGGTGATCGCTGATCAGTGAATTTGCAGATCGAGTGAGGGTCTATGACATCAGCCCCAGCCTTGACCAGCCTGTCTCAGCCGCAGAGAAGTGGAGACTTATAGTGCATACGCACTATGGCAGATAGAAATGAAAGGTGAAACTTCCTCCACAATGTGTGGGGAAGCCGCTGGTACTCACAACACCTCCGTACTAAAGCTGGACACAGACAAGATCTCCCAAACTGGATGCAATGATTCACTGACACAGGCAGGATCTCACAGGACACATGGCAGGTATGCTACTGGAATACTCAGACACTGGCTGGAGCAATCTAGGACACAGCTGTTGCACTGAGGTCCTAGATCCACAGGCTGGAATACACTGGACTCTGGAATAATCTCAGACAGGAGTTTTCTAGGATCTCTTAGAATCCCTGGGAACATAGAAATCACCAGGAACAAGGAATATGATAGGAATATCACAGGAGTATAACCGGCAGGTTTCAGTGCTTAGAACTCATCGATATACCAAGTGGTTTAGAAGCCACATCCAAGACAGACTAAGGTATGCATGGAAACAAGGCAAGGTGGATCAGCCATAACCTGGAGCGCTGAACCCACACAGAACATGAATAACACAGACTGCTGCTGTCGCAGCCCATGACAAAATTCAGGAGATCAAAATCCAAATATTCAACTACTGTACATGAAGCAAAATCCAAGATGTATTTAGAGATACACTAGTTAATCCTATGCAAAAATACTTTATTTTCATTTCCATTACCACTTGGTATTGATAGGCATGGTCATTGGCAGGCAGGTAAATGGCAATATATTGTGGGTTATCCCCAAGTATCAGTGATTCTGATGGACATATTTACATTCCATAAATCTTCCAATTCTGCTATGTTTGAAGTACGTGGTAACTGAATCTCAATTATTCATCTGTGCTATATTTACTACTTACAAAATGTTATTGGCGAGCCAAGCTACTATCAAGGGCTGCGTATGATGTGGTGGGCACTACTTTGTAGTATATGCTTGCCATTGCTAAGTATAATGAACAGTTCCTGCTGATTACAATATGCTGGTCATCGATGGATGCAGTGCTGGTTGCTGAATGTTGACTATAATGTGCAGATCACTGTTGTTGATAATGTAACTGCAAGGTTCACAATAAAAAATTGAAGTGACCAAGCTAATGCGAAACTCATATCTGTCCATGGGCCTAATTCAGCACAGATCGCTAGTTAAAGAAAACACAGTAGACTGTGAGCAGAAAGCCGCTGCCTGGACAGAAAGCAAAAATACCTCTTGCAAAATTGTGAATGCACCGCAAAGCGATCCATTCACAAAAAATTAACCATCAAGGAGCAAGGAGATGGAATATACCAGTGGCGGCTGGTATCTTTTTGCAGGAGGGGGGCTGCCGTTGGTTACAAGGCTGGCACACCCCCCCCCCCTGCCGCCGCCACCGCTGCCCTTGCCGCTCCTCCTGGCCTCTTTGTGGTCCCAGCGCCTGTACTATGATGACAGGCGCCGGGACTGGCGTATGCGCAGTACCGACCTCTGTGCTCCGCATGCGCCTAGCTTCTATGGACGGTTTCAGCAACAGCCCATACAGGCACCGGGACCAGCACATGTGCAGTACAGACATGGGTACTGCGCATGCACAGACTCTGGATTTTATGGGCTGCCACAAGGTAGCCCATAGTCACACCTTCCAATGTGACTGCCTTGGTGACTGGCAGGTAGTCCAATAGGAAGTCACTGCCAGTCATAGTGAAGCCAGAGCAGTCTCACAGGCTGCATCTGGCTTCACTACAGTGGCGGATTTTACATAGGGGGGCTGAAGCCCTGCAGCCCATAGGTAAAGCCGCCACTGGAATAAACACCACTGAAGTCCCATAGGCAGGGTGTTCATATGCTAAATCATCATGGGTAAGCATTTTAATACTTGTGTGCGCCGTGGTCCATGCACATCACCTCGGAGCCTGAAGATCAAGATGAAGTGCTGCACTATAGATAAGTCACATCGCCAAGCCTCCCAGCAGTCTTGGCTGGGGATTGCATACAGCACATTGTGGGGTGATTCTGGTTGATTTGCAAAAGCAAACTTTAATGGACAAAACTATGTACACGGTGGGGCGGATGTAACATGGACAGAGTGTTAGTTTGGTGTGACTTTTGGATGAGTTATTTTATTTCTGTGCAGAGTAAATACTGGTTGCTTTATTTTTACACGGCAATTAAAATTTCCGTTTGAACACACCCCACCGATGCTTAGTTTGTGTGCTTGTGCATTTCTGCGCATGTGCATGCGCCAGGTGCGTGGGGCCATGGCGAACAGAGTGTTTGTCGGGCGTACGTGGAGTACACTGGGCCGGGGTTTATGCAGGTTCTTGGGCTCCGAGGGGAGAGACACTTCGGATGAAGACAGACTACAGCTGCAGTAGAACACGCTCTTTATTTTGTTCACCAAGTGAATAAAGTGCAAAACAGGAAACGTCTTATAATACTAAACAATAGCTCTAAACAACAGTGTGATTACTTTTCTGCACATATCGCATAGACAAAGGCACTTGAATCATAATAGGTCAAACATTCGAGTAGTTAACTATACCTGAGCCCGACAGTTCGTGCCGACGCTGTTCAATCCCAGCCCTGAGGCCACAATGAAGTATAAATACGGTACGTTAGGGATGTCACAGCAAAGTCACCAAATTTGGATACCTGAGTTCCACTAAGTATCAAAGCAGTGTGTAAACAGCAGTTAAGGATAATCAATACTTGAAAACTGCCACCTTACTTGTTTATCCTGAGTGTGCAAAACAGACATAAGGTTACCGGTAACCTTGGCAATGTACAATAAACATCACTTTACAACACTACCTAATGTCCTGAATTTACAGGCCCTAAGGACCCGACCTGTGCACAGGGGTTTTGTATGGGGCCCGTGACGGTGGTCCTATCTGAATCCGAGGCGCAGTACTGAACCAATAATAGTTCCTGGATGGTTACTGGTGTCCTGCCAAGGGGGTACTATGGTAGGCTGTGCATAAACACAGAAGGAGTCACTGATGTGTAGGTCGGTTTCACCGAAGGGTAAGGAGGCCTCCAGGCCCTTATAGTTGCTGTGTTTCCTTACCGGCGAGAGTATAGTGAGAGGGACCTTAACGATGGTTCCTCCCTGTCGATGGTGTGTAGGGGCAACACTGGCCCGGTGTGCGGCAAGGGTTCTGTTCCGATGCAAATAGGCTCAGCGGGGGGGGGGGGGGGGGGGTAAGGGATGGCGCAAACAAAACATAACTCAGCATGCGGGAAGGAGGGTACTTTCTTCCTGGGTCACTCTGTTTCCCCTGAAGTCAATACTGGAGAGTGTCGCTAAACTTAAAATGGAGGATTCCAGGTCACTTTATCTCTTACGACTAATTGGGAGACCCGGGTGTATTGTTCCCAGGGGTTAAGTGAGAATGAGTAGGTGGCCAGGGAGCTCGGGCAGAATATACCTGACTGGAACAGGCACTGAGACATTCAATGCCACAAGGGCAGACTCACGGTTGGTGGAGCTGGGGTCACTGTTCTGCACCTGCCGTGCCGATGGACACTGCTGCTTCCTCTCACTGTGGCTGGATTGCGTCAGGCACCACTGTTGCTGCTGCTGGGGATGTGCTGGTGGACACTGCTGCTGCTGGGCTCTGATGCTGCTGAATGCTGCTGCTGGGCTCTGTAGTGCTACTGGGCTCTGCTGCTGCTGGGCTCTGTAGTGCTGTTGGGCTCTGCTGCTGCTGGGCTCTGTAGTGCTGCTGGGTTCTGCTGGGCTCTGTAGTGCTGTTGTTGCTGGGTCTGTGCTGCTGGGCTCTATAGTGCTGCTGGCTCTGCTGGGCTCTGTAGTGCTGTTGGGCTCTTCTGGCCTCTATATTGCTGCTGGGCTCTGTAGTGCTGTTGGGCTCTGCTGCTCCTTCTCTCTCTTCTTCTGCACCCCGGCCCTCACACATGCTTCTTCCTTCACCCCAGAGTACTCACTGCCCACTTCCTGTTTCTGTGTCTCTGCCTATCTGATGCTGGACACACATCAGACCAACTTTCCTCCAACCATCCAACTAGTTGCATGGATGGAATAAAAATATGGTACTGGATAGGCGCAAATGACAATCAGAAATGGGCTCACAAACCCAGGAAAATGGACAAAAACATTCAGTTAAATTGTTTAAATCAACAGGTTCAACTACAGTACCGTGTCTGAGCGACAGTTTTTGTCCTTTTCCAGATTTTGGGAGCAAATTTCTGAAGTAAATATTACATTTGCTCCCATCCATTACCATATTTTTATTCCATCCAAGCAACTAGTTGGATGGTTAGAGGAAAGTTTGGCTGATGTGTGGCCAGCATTAGGCAGCTCCAGCCTGTCACTCAATGGCCGTCCCCGCCTCTCCCTAAGGCCGGGTTAACCCCTTTCATGCTGGGGTTCCTGGTGTCTGAGAATTGCGCAATTGGGGGTATTACATACGAACCACCACTGCTTGAGGGTGGGCATGGGGAGGCAGTGGGTAGTTGCACCCATGGGAATGCCCAGCGTTCTCATGGAAATGTCCCAATGACACAGGTGCCGGGGCGGGCAGCTGGCATCACCGGATGTCAGCTGCCTGACATGCTCTCCTCGAGAACACACACAAAACTAAGACACCTCAGAGTGTCTTAGTTTTGCATGCACCTACCACATCACTCGATGGTCCCCATTGGCTCTGAATGGATGTTTATGCTAAACATCCATACGCAGCCGTGCGGTTGACTTCGGCCTTTGAATGGTGGCAGCGGCTTCTGCAAAACGGTGGGCAGGCGAATAATGACACGCAGTGCTGCGAACGAAGCAGCGCTGCGTGTTACCCAGAATAACCCCCTAAAATCCTTTTTAGCTCAAAAATAGATAAATAATTAATTTGAGGGAAGCAGCTTAATGTATGCATGGCATTTATAACCAGAAGATTGTATTGTATTAGCCATAGATACAGAAGCAATAAGAACATAAATAAAATACAGGGGGTTATTCTGGTTGAATCACAAAGCTGTGAATTTCGCAGCATTGCGAGTCATTTAAACATGCAGGGCAAAATCATTCATTGATTGCTGACCATCTAATGATTTCACCAGTGCATCGCAGATCTAAGTCATACCCTACTGGCCTTAGATCTGCGATGCACTGTGCACAAAGAGGGCGAGCAACTGACATTGGCTGACATCAGTTGCTCCCCCCCCCTCCCGAACCCGCATCACAGGCAAAATTCCATGGCAACGTCCAGCATTTTCATGGGAACGCCCATGATATGATGGGATTTTCCATGGGCGCGACCATAACCCGCCGCCCCATGCCCACACTACTGTTTGCGAGCAGCCGGTGAATAATCAATTTGCCGTCCCGTTTGCACAAAGAGGTTGCACATGTGCATAAATGCTTCTGCTTATGCGCAGTCTTTAAAAATCGCTCCCCTGTGAGAACCGATTAGAATAACCTCCACAATGCGGTAACACGTTTATATCCTTCTAGAGCCTTCCAAGTTCTTTTCTACTTTTTTCTAGATGATCTCTAATAGAGAGTGATACTGATCAAAGTCTATATATCACCAAGCTGCTATAGACATAATGAAATTACATTTCTGTTGCTATTTAAATGTCATATTGTGGCTCATAATCCTGTAGGTATTGCACTATTAAGTGTGCCCTCCAGCTACACTGTGGTTAATGTCTTACAGATTGAAACCGCTGTTATCCTAGTATGAATGAATATACCAGAAATGTACAAGGCGTATATTAGACTCAGCGACAAAAGACAGTAATTTAATTACATTGTTGATACTATGCATTGTGGATCAAGTGGCAGGTGCTAATGCAGAATATTTTAATCATTTGGAATTGGGCAATCTTTTTAAATGATCTAAATTAGGTGCAGACAATTCCCTACAACAAAATGGCTCACCTGGGAAAATTGCTCATGCAATAATGGGGATTAGCACTTATGTTTAAGGACACCAGTTTGGTAACTCCTCCTGCTGCTCCCAGTTTGGCTCTGTCTGTCCTGCTGTTTGTCTCCTACTGGTCTAAAGCTGTGTACACACGGTGCAATGTCGCTGACAATATGACGCTGAGCAACCATATTGCCAGTGATTTGGTCGTGCTGCAGCGATAAATTGCCCGGTGCATGCTCCTGTGTTCAGCCCCTTTATGGTCGCTGGTCTCAGGAGCTTGCTCCTGCGATCAGCTGTTTCCCTCTGAGGCTCCCCTGGCAGAGTCTACTGTTCATCAGCGACCATCTCTGGTCGCTGATGAAAAGGAGACACTGAGCAATATATTACAACATGTGTACACAGCTTAAGCATAACCGCTAGATTTCTGCAACCTGGCAACTAAGGCCTTAGCTCCAATGTCAGCTCATAAGCGAGGTTAGCCTGTCTCCAACGTGTGCTCATAGGCGAGGTGAGCCTGTCTCCAACGTGTGCTCATAGGCGAGGTGAGCTTCTGTCCAACGCATGCTCATAGGCGAGGTGAGCCTGCCTCCAACGTGTGCTCATAGGTGAGGTGAGCTTCTGTCCAACGTGTGCTCATAGGCGAGGTGAGCCTGCCTCCAACGTGTGCTCATAGGCGAGGTGAGCTTCTGTCCAACGTGTGCTCATAGGCGAGGTGAGCCTGTCTCCAACGTGTGCTCATAGGCGAGGTGAGCTTCTGTCCAACGTGTGCTCATAGGCGAGGTGAGCTTCTGTCCAACGTGTGCTCATAGGCGAGGTGAGTGTGCTCATAGACGAGGCAAACTTGTCTCCAACGTGTGCTCATAGACAAGATGAACTTCTTTCCAACGTGTGCTCATAGACGAGGTGGCAGGGGTGATTTTCCAGTTGCCTGGTCGGCTACTACATGCAGTATAAAGGGCGGAATGGAACCCAGAGCATGGGCCAGAGGACACAGATATTCTACCAACTCTGCTGTGTGTCTCTCTGTAGATCTGAGGGCTCAGTCATCGCAATAAAAAGAGAGAATCTGGTAAATTGCTTACCCGTGATTATTGGGCCTGCATATGTCCACAGTATTATGTAACCTGGACTATATTTGGTGCAGAATAAAGTGTTACATGATAAGTAAATACTAAATAGTAGTAATGGCTGGCATCAATTGCTTTAAAATCAAACATTAAAAAACAAAATATTACAATTAATATGGGCAGTGCCAGAATGGAGATAGTACCCTTTCCAGATGCTCCACCGCCTCTTCCCACACAGTAATTATCTGCCTGCTTCCAGAGCCACCCATGCACCCACCTACAGTGATGCATGCTTCCACCATCCAATGTCGCATCGATAGGTAGTATGTGCTGCACATAATATCTATCGAATTGCAGGAGCAATCGCATTTGGTTTTTAACTACATGTGATAGCTCACATGCAATCTGCGGGTGGGGGGCAGAGTGAACGCTTTCAGCCGCTTCAGGTTTAGGAAAAGGGGGCCGGAGGGACTGCTGCCGGTGTCCGTCTGGGTACTTTAGCGCTGTGGAGGTCCGCTAGTGGGCGGTGGGTGTCAGCGGTGGCGGCAGAATTGTTTAAAACACTGAGCTCTCAGCCAATCAGTGGGCCGCCCAGTGTTTTAATTTTTTTGTTTTCTGAGAGTGTCAGGGAAAACACAGGCGTGCCCATGTGCTTGAGGGAAAGTCGTGTGATGTCAGCTCTGGCCCCGATCAGCCTGTTTCTATTGCAGCCGCCGAGTAAGTCCTGAGCTACAAAATGACTGCGCACACTGGAAAAATCATTCGATGGTGTGCGTCTTGCAAATGGATTTGCAGCTAACCACAGGGCTGCAATATTTTCGCAGGCTTGCATAGGGCAGGATTTCTTTCTGGCGGGGTGATACCTGATCATACGGCTCCGAAAATTAGCACCAGTCCAATAAAGTCTGAATTAGGACCATTGGTGGGATGGGCTGCTGTCTGAATGAGCACCTTTCCCTGGATGTGAATTTAAATACATCTCTTTAGAAATTTTCTTTTTGGCCGAATAGCAGCATTAAGTAATTCTATTTATCTAGTCTAAATCCTCAATAAACAGTAAATGGGCCCCTTGATGTTGTATTTTTCTTCTAATACACTCCTATCTGCATTACATATAATTTCCTCTATGCTGTTTTTTTTAGATAAGTATGTGTGTACAGATAGATAGATAGATAGATAGATAGATAGATAGATAGATAGATAGATAGATAGATAGATAGATAGAGCTCATAGTTAATTGAGTTGATCACAGACAGTGGGTCAGGATTGCCTACACTCCTGGGTTGGCCAGGAGGGTCCAGGAAATCGTGTCCCCCCCCTCCCGGCCCCCCCAGAAAGGTGGGCACACCTCCCGGATTCCACCGTGCCCTCCCATTCACCCTCGGTCATGGAGTTTAAGTACTGCAATTCGCTGCTTTTCTGGGAGGGTGGGGCTAGAATGACATCAGTTTAGCCCGCCCCTTCCTGGGCTTCTCCTAGAGAGGAGACTGTGGTAATAGGCAACCCTGCAGTGGGTTTAATGCCCAACAACTATTAGCGAACAACTGGGCCATGCACTTGTTTTGTCAAATTGCTGTCTACTGGTTCTGTAGAAACTCAAGTAAACAGCAGTAATGATAATGTTCCTCATTCCTCCTCATACACATGATGATATGGTCATTGTACTGATTTCAGTAACTGGTCTAGCAACAAAATACTAAATCAGGCACATGATCCATATATAATGACATTGGACCTGATTCAGAGTTGATTGCAAGAGGAAAATCTTATCCTGCACCGAAACAAAATAACTAGGGTGAGGTATCGCATGTGGTGACTCCCATCGGGCAGGACCACATATGATACAATGTATGCAGTGCTTTTGCATACTATGGGCATTATTCTGATCGGAGCGGCCAAACGTGCGTACGTTCGCCATTACCGCACGCTAGCCGTACGCGGCCGTTGGGGTTAAGTCCACCCACAAATCAGCCGCTTACGTACGGGCAGAAATACCGTAGAAGGGGAGTGGTGTACAAATGAGCGTACGGCAACGTACGCGGCCGGCCCAGCCCTTACACTCCGACAACTGGCGTACAACTGAGCGTACGGCGCCGTCTACGGCCGTCTCTCCTCCGTCTCCCCACCGACTTCTTGCGGAGATCTGAGCGTACGCCAGTTTGCACGGACGGGTCCCTATTGTTTTCAATGGAAAACTCAGCTTATGTCACCGCTCGTGAGAGTGAGCGTACGTCCGTGCACGCTGCCATACCCTTCACATATATGGACCTGCAAATCTTGCCTCTCAACTACTAATCTGACAATTGATTAATTAATCTATTTGTTATTCAATTATTGTTTTCTATTAACTCAATTGTCTACCTTAATAAAGACCTAATAAAACTACATTTGAACCCACATTACATGTATATTTGTGATGTTCTAATGTGGCATTTTAATCACTATCTATGTGTCCCCATATTGCTGTTACTTTTAAATCAAGTTATGTTGGTGTTTCTGTATATGTACTAAATTATGTACGTAATTACTTTGTCCAAAATGTGTAACATGTATACCTACCCTGATGTTATGTGTGATGTTTTAATCTAACAACATTAAACATTCATGCATTTTCACTATGTGTTATTTTACTCAAAAACACACACATTCACACATCAATCATTACCCCTCACCTCAAATTACAAGTATAACTTACAGTACACATCTGTATGTACCTACCCTTACACGCCCTCTAACATATTTATTATTAAAAACACAGGCAATTTCGAACAGTAATCCAACTTTTATTTTATACCATAAAAAAAAGGGGGGGGGGGATAAATACAAAATTAAAGGCGGGCCTCCAGAAGCCCAAAAAGGAGCTGGAGGTAGACGAGGGTGAGCATTATTTCCCGCATTATTGCGGCCACCTCCTCCTGCTGCTGTTCAGTGTCTGTAATGAAGGGATAAAACAAAAAATTAATATACACAAATGTTTGTTGTATTTGTACATAATAAAAAGTTCAGAGTTATGTGTGAAGGCCACATACATTTAGAAACTACATTGAAGATGGGTCTGCTGTAAACACAGTACTAAAAAAAAATATGTTAACACACACATACTGTACTTAGTAAATAACATTAATTCAATTACTCCTTCATCAATGAATGTATGCTGTATCCCAATTGGTACTTTGGTTTTGGGGGACTCTCCTCTAACCTCACAATTAGCCTGTGCTATTTAAGGGTTATGACATTGTTGTGGCTTAAGCACTCCTTACTATTTTAAATTTAGGACATTGCTGTAAAAATTATAGGCCTACAGCTATGTTTGTAAAGCATGCATCCGCATGGCCTCACACACTATTACCAAAACAATCTCTACATTTAAGTTGCAGTTGCACATCATGCTGGGAACTGGAGTTACCCAACACCTGGAGCCACATAACTACCACACCACTAATGTCGGATATCTCATTGGATGTACTGTTATGTCAATTATTCAAGGGGTGAGGCATGGCCACACTCAAAAAAACCACCAAGGGGAGCCTTGTTCCTGGAGAAGGACAGGACACACCTCATGGTCGGCCTGCAGTGATATGTTGCAACTAATGTTGATGTTGGATACACATATGTGGTTGTTGTGATTGTTTATGTGTAGAAATGTGTAGGTCAACATTAGACACATTATTTACTTACGGCTACTTGAGCCATCCTGGTTGCCGTTGGTTGGCTGTGCAGTGGTTGTGGGGGTCAGGAGCAAGGTGGATGGTCCTGTAGTTTGGCCCGAGGTAGTGGGTGTGAGTGGGGAGTGGAGAGGTTTGGGGGTGGGTGGTGGAGAGGTGTAGGGGGGTTGGAAATGGGGTGGGGAGGGGGGGGGTGGGGGTGGGGGTTGTGGAGGGGGTGGGGGTTGTGGAGGGGGTGGGGGTTGTGGAGGGGGTGGGGGTTGTGGGGGGGGGGTGGGGGTTGTGGAGGGGGTGGGGGTTGTGGGGGGGGGGGTTGTGGAGGGGGTGGGGGTTGTGGAGGGGGAAGGGGATGGGGAAATTGTGTGGGTCCAAACTGCACCCTGGGTCTCCTCTTCTTCCTCCTCCTCTTCTTCCTCCTCCTCTTCTTCCTCCTCCTCCTCCTCTTCCTCCTCCTCCTCTTCCTCCTCCTCTTTCTTCTCCTCCTCCTCCTCCTCCTCTTCCTCCTCCTCCTCTTCCTCTTCCTCTTCTTCCTCCTTCTCTTCCTCCTCCTCCTCGGCTGCCTGGTCCCGGGCTGCCTGCTCCCGGGCTTCAATGCGTGCCCTTGCCCGTGCTGAAATGTTCATGTTGATGGCATAGAAATCGAAGATTGGGTTTCATAAAAAAGGGGGAAAGAAAAATTCACATTAGTCATGCTCATAACCTTCAAAATTATCATTGCTGTGAAATTTCAGACATTTATCATGCAAAATATTTGATATCCTACACCCAAAAACTGATCAACTACTTAAACCCCCCCCTATACACCCCCTATACACCCATATACACCCATATACACCCATATACACCCATATACACCCATATACCACCCATATACACCCATATACACCCATATACACCCATATACACCCATATACACCCATATACCCCCCATATACACCCATATACACCCATATACACCCATATACACCCATATACACCCATATACACCCATATACCCCCCATATACACCCATATACACCCATATACACCCATATACACCCATATACACCCATATACACCCATATACCCCCCATATACACCCATATACACCCATATACACCCATATACACCCATATACACCCATATACCCCCCATATACACCCCAAATACTCAGGAACATATTTATAAAAAGTACACAAAACATTGCTAAAAAACGCTGACATACTAGTAATCAAAACTTACATCGGGCAATATGGCGGCGAAGGCTGCTGAGTAAAACCGGCTGCCGCCGGCGCAGGTCTGACCAGCGCCGCTGAACCTGCCCCAGGCTTCTGCGGACGCCGGTCGTAGAGAAGATGAGGCGGCGGGCAGCAGTATACGCCCGCCGCTTGTCGCCATTACTGACATAAGGGCCCCTGGGCCCCAGGTGACGGTCCATCACTTCCACCAGGGCCAAAAGCTCTGACGTGGAAAAGGGCCTAGCTCTTGGACAAGTCATATTGGCAATGGCGCAGTTATTAATTGCAGGTACATATATCACTTTTGGTGCTTGCTGATTGTTTGTTTGGTATTAACTTTATTAATCCCTCTTACATTAACAAACTGGATGCGAATAGAAACTTACGCGGACCGTTCCGATATACACACACCACAACCAACAGCATGCATTCAATGAACAGAGAAGTACTGTATTGACAGTGTGCGGAAAATAATACACGCAACCCTCTACTTATAACTACGCTGCTTAAAGGGGGCACGATACACCGATATGCATGGAGAGGAGTACTGTATATACAGTAGGCGGAAAATAATACACGCAACCCTCTACTTATAACTACGCTGCCTAAAGGGCCACAATGCAACATGTTGCTGTATGACAATTTCATACACATTACATATGCAAGGCAAGCATGATAACATGATGTTTTGAAATGTGACTCACAAAGCATACACGAACTCCAACAGATACCAGCTGACAACACTCATCATTGGAATGACAGGTGCACACATTTCACGATGTAGCCCACAATGCTCCACAACCTGTGTATATACATATACGGGTGATTGATCAGGTGCATTTAGACCTGCGTAATTTAAGCGGCAATTATCGGCGGGAAATATCGGCGTAAATTTGCATATACCTTGCGGGGAAAAATATACGCCCCCTTGTTCGTGGCGGGAGATTAACATATAAATATTCAGTCAGATGCAGCCCACAATTGCTGCAAACATGTCTGACTCTGACGATTCAGCAGCAGAGGACGCTCTGCAGAGAGCACAAGCAGAATCCCTGCTTGAGGCATTACAGAAGAGGGAACAGGAGCGGAGAAGGAGGGCCCAAGAGAGGAGTAGCCTGCAAGATCAAGCGGGCCCCTCAGTAACAGGCCCTGGTGAACCTCCACCAGCTCCACAAGGGCCAAGCAACCAGCCAGAACAAGAGGTTGCATCTCTCCAAACAGGTGTGACCCAGCAGGTGCATGGTAAGAGAACTGGGGCCACCAGAAAACGAGCTGCAACATCTAGGGTGAGGACTGAGCAGGATACCACCTCCAAAAGGAGAAACCCTGCATTTGTAGAGGCCGAAATGCGAATTCTAGTGCCCAGGGCACGCGAATGGATTGAATTGCCAACCAGGAGGCCGGGTGCCAGTGCAAGGAGAAACCTTTGGGACAAGATCACAGAGGAAGTGAACCAGGTGTCACCAGTGGTCAGAACTTGGGACGCGGTGAAGAAAAGGTTAGTGTGTTTGTCAGGGCAATTTTTCAGCAGTCTCCAGCAGGAACTGAGGCCCTTATTCTAGTTCACTCTTTCTGCCCAAATATTTCTTAGATGGACAAAACCATGTGCACTGCAGGTGAGGCAGGTGTTACTTGTGCAGAGATAATCAGATTTGGCTGGGGTTTTACACCTGCCTCACCTGCAGTGCACATGGTTTTGTCCATCAAAGAAATATTTGGCCACACATGGCCAAAAAACATAAGATCACCCACACTAGGAAATGTCACGTAGCTAGGGGTACCACATAGTCCCTTTAATTCCAGACACATATTAATTACACAGGTTCTGTGGCTGGCTGACTTCAAGACTCCACTTCACCTAATTTTAAACTGCCACAGAACCTGTGTAAGTAACATGTGTCCGGAATTAAAGGGACTAGGTGGTAACCCTACACGTAGCACAGTGGTGCACATATCTCATGGTGATATTTGTATTTTTAAACTTGTAGGTGGACTGACTTCAAAAGTGCCCTGAAGAGGAAGATGACTGACCGGTACAACCACAGCATGTCCACCGGGAGCGGTCCTATGCCTGACCATTTGGAGTATACCCCCCTGGAGCTGGACTCCTGTGACGTCATCGATGTGGGGGAGATCAGGGGGATCTCCAATATGGACAGTGAGCTCCCGGCGGAGGTCTTTGCTGCTGCTTTTGATGGTAAGTCACAGTAATGCATTGTATTTAGAAAGATATATTTTATTGCGTATGTGATGGTGACATTGTTTTCAATTCTTATCCTAGCAGAAGCAGAAAGTCAGGATGTACCGGCAGCATCTTCCTCTGCAGAGCCACAGGTGGAGCAGGTGGTCCAGCCTCCACCAAGACGTCGCCCCCAGCCCCAGCCACAGGAGACATTGAGTGAGAGCCTGTTGGTGACGCTGGACAGGATCGAGCAGCAAGGGGTGGATGCTGCGATCCGTCAGCAGCAGGTGGCGGATTTTCTGGCGGAGTGGAAGGCCACAAACCAGCTGCAGGTTGAGGCGTTGAACCGCATTAATGAAACTCTGGCGGCTGGCATGCTAAGCATTGGCCAACACCTCAGCCGCCAGAATGAACTTCTTGCGGAGCAGCTGTCCACCGCCAGGTCCCTAAGGGACAATCCCCCATCTGCTGCCCCACCCCAAGCTGCTCCCCAACCTTCCACCTCGGGTGACCCTCCTGTGTCGACTAGGGGAAGACGCCGAAAGGCAGCTGAGCCAAAGGTCCCTGTCCCCAAGGCCCCATCTAAAAGGGGCAAAAAAGGGCCCAAATGAGACCTGGTTCACTTCCTCTGTGGTTGTAGCCCAAAGGTTTAAATTGCACTGGACATCCGCTTCCTGAGTTGGCCATCGATCCATTTGCGTGCCATGGGCATGAAAGTTCGTATTTTGACCTCGACAAATGCAGGATTTTTTTTTTGGTGGTGTGTATCTTGCTTAGTATTCACCCTGGTTGTTGCAGTACGTATTCTGGTGTCCCCATTTCTTTCACCATTGCATTTGCAGGGTAACACATGTTTGGAGATATGCAACCTCTTGTTCTGGCTGTTTTATTATTTGTGTGTCTATTTTATTTGTTTATTTGATTTCTCACATTAAAGTGTCAAGCTGTGATGCTGAACAGCAAATAAATTTATTTTACAAATTAAATCTAAATTGTGGTATGTGTCATTTCTTGTGTGAAACAAATACTAGATTTATGTGTACTTACTGACCAGGGTATTTTTGAACATTTGTTGAAGTGTGGTCGAAGTTTCCCATGTGTAACCCTCTCCATGGCCATTCCCATGTTCCTATCCAACTTTTGAGACAGAGGGGGAGTGAGAGAGGGTTGAAAGAGGGGGCAGAGGGAAGAGAGCAGGGGGTGGGGGGAGAGAACAAGGAGGGGAAAAGGAGAAGAGAGAAAATGGAATGGTGAGCAAGCAAAAAAAGAGGAAAGAGACGTGGTGGTGGGAAGAGAGAGATTGAGAGAGGGGGTGTGGGGGAGGTCAGAGGGTTGGGGAGGACAGGGGGGAGGGAGGGAGATGGGAACAATGAAGGAGGATGGGAAGAATGAAGTAAGAGGGGAGGGGGATTACAGGGGAGGGAGGGGAGAAAGGAGAGATGGGAGGGGGTGCAGGAAGAGGAGAGGGGAAAGGGGAGAGAGGAGGGGGAAGGGGATAGGATAAGGGAGATGAGACAAGGCAGAGGGGAGGGGGAAGAAGAGGAGAGGGGTGGTGAGTAAGTAAGAAGAAAGGGGGGAGAGGAGAGGGGTAAATATGGGAGGGGATGTGGGGGAGAGGGGAGCAAGGGTTTCAAAGGGTCTGACTGGCTTCCCCCTGGCATTGGCAGGCCTCCATATGCAGTCACCAGCTCCTTTCACTGGGGCTGAGCTCCCCTGCTCTGGCTGTTCTGCTCCCCTGCTCTTCTTTTCTGGGCTGTATAGCTTCCCAGCCTCCTACGTGAGGTTTGTCTGCTTCCGCTGCCCCGGGCTTTACTGCTCTCTGGACGGCGTGGCCTTTACTGCACCCTGGGCGGCGCCGGGCTCCACTGCTCCACGGGTGGGGCTGTCCTGTAGTTCTCCTTCCCAGGCGGTGCCATCCATTGCTTCTCCCCGGGCAATGCTGTGACCATCCTTTACTTCTTCCCGGCGGTGGCGAGCTCCACTGCTCCACGGCCTGCGCTGTCCTGTACTTCTCCTCCCTAGACAGCAATGTCCATTAATTCCCCCCGGGCAGTGCCGTCCTTTACTTCTTCCCGTGACCACTGCCTGCGCTGCAATATTTCAATAAAAAATAAAGACGGGTAAAAAAAAGATCAAGAGGGGTGCAGGGGATAGCTTCCCGGGCCCCATAGCAGTTGCATCCCCGCACCCTCTATAGTTATGCCACTGGGCCCCAGGCTAGTTGGGGTAATAGCTGTATTCTTTCTATCACTATAAGCCCAGATATTACTTCTGTGGGCAATTTAAGGGTAAGGAACATTATTAATTTGGACATTACGAGGGTAAGAGGCATTACTAATTTGGGCTTTGTGTACATAAGCAGCACTACTACTGTGGGCTTTGTGTGTATGGGGCACTACTACTACTGGGGATTTATGAGTCAGCAATGATTGTAGCAAAGCTTTATGAAACGAAAGAAAGAGAGAGATCCACGGTCATACATTCATCCCAAATGCCTGGAGCCAAGTTGGAGATTGGTGCCCCTTTAATAAAGGGAACACATATGTCATGTCTGAATGTGTGCGTGATTGTGTGTGTATGTATATACTGTGTATATATATTTGTTGGGCTAATAACCCCGCTCGCTGGCACAATGACGGATGCCACCAGACTGCTCTCGTGCAGGGTCGTGTCTCTCCCTCAGACCTGCCACCGTTGATTTAGGTTTTTTCTCCCCCAGCCCGCCATTTATTCCATCCTCATATAGTATTATAACTTGCCTGGTAATATGATCTTTTGTTGACCTATACACAATTAGTATCCCTTTATTTAGTTATACACAGCTTGGTCCCCTTCTAGGGTATTAGTATTTTTATATTTTATTTATTTTTTAAACATAATCACTAAGTATGTAATATGGTTATGTATCTTATTTATCTACTGATATACCGCAAATATTGTTGTTTAATCATGGTTTTATAGTGTATTTATTAAAAATGATGATTTATATGGAATTAGTCTGACTATAACAGACTATTATGTTGATATGTTTTTATATGTATAATGTTTTTTATTTCTCTCTTTTTAGTCTGTGCATCCTGCAGGCTGATACTGAATCGAACAGCATTTATTATTTTTTGCTTATAATATTTATATCATTTATTATACCTTTTTCTAGTCACTTTATTGTTAGATATTTTTCTGACTATGTTTATAGTCCTTATATTATTCATATATAATAATAAAAAAAAATTTCACGGATTTATCCTATAAAATATTTGTACTTTAGCACTCACCACTTTATCTATTATATATAATGTATTTTTGTAAAATAAAATAAATATTTTTCTTAATATATTTATATACTTTTTTATATACATTTTTCTATATACCTTTTTGTATTTTTGCATCAGTTATGTAGCTATTTATTCTGTGCTTTTCTGATAAGTATCAGCATGCATGATTAGGCTTTTGTGTTTATACAATTGTATTGTAATGTGCGGCACCTGTGTAATTGAGTTGTGCTGGTATATAAGCTAGTGGATGTCAGGGGATAGTCACACCCCCTGACGAAGACCGTAGTCGAAACGCGTTGGGCGTGGTTACTCTATCCTGACGCTGTAGACGTCCTGGCTTTGGTCCGCTGTATCCTGTGGAAGTCGTGGCTGGTATTCGCTGTCCAGTGTTCCGACCGCAACTGATCACTGCTGTCCGGTTTTCCATCGACACCTGGTATTGCTGTACCGCCTTTTCCATTTGGGAAGTTTTTATTCCTATATGTTTTTACCTATGTTTGTCAGCTGTATATCAGTAAAAATTGTACCTACCTGTTGCTGACTGGTGCGCTTCAATTTCTTTTTTCTTTACATATATATATATATATATATATATATATATATATATATTTTGACTTTCTCCTTGTAGGTGACAGAGCTCCACTTTAAAGGCTGTGTAGTGTGAAGACCTACATCTGGATAAAGTTGTGTATAAGTATATTTCTTTTAGGTGATTTTAAACAGATCTTTTTGGGATAATTCTAACCCCCTGAGGGTGTACATTAATCTCCCATCAGAAGCATGATCTGATATTATTCTATCTGCATAGGTATATATAATTTTTAAATGGGACTACAAATAAATCTGTGTCTCACATTTTCAAAAACCCTGACTTAAAGGGACATATAAAAAAAATTCCCCATATGAAGTCATTTCTGACGAAACGCGCTGGAATTGCATTGTTTTTTTTATTGAGGACCAGATCATACGTTTTATAACAATACTGGAAGAAGCCAATAAAAGTGCATTGATTGGATGAACAACGTCTCTTTATAGTACTTCTTATTATGAACATTCTTGTTTAAAATCCATGACTTAAATAGATTATCATAAGGCGCCATATCACTATTGTGCTATACATTTCTGTGTTAATTCCCGAGCTCTCAGGGAATTTAGTGATTAGGCTGCCATCTGTACAATTTTTTAATTGTTGTCAATTTATATATCTGTACTAAATCTAGGGCGTAGTAGATTATTGGAATATAATTTATATATATATATATATATATATATATATATATATATATTTACAAGGAAGAACATACACTGGATATAAAGTCTGGGTCTTTATATTGTAGCAGGTAAACAGCATACCAGGTTAACAGCTCGGCAAATAAGATTTCAGCATTGCATGGTTTTCCAGAGATTTCACAGTAAGGGTACACTCCAAAGCATCTAACGTAATATATTACATTACCAGCCTATTATCCAGCTGCTTTTCAGCATTGGGAGCAATGACCTCCTGCCCTGGACACACATATAACGGGAAAACAGCGCCAAAGGTGGAATTTTTCTTTTGTATAACACATTTAATGGGAAGCCACAGGTGCTGCTAATCAGCCAAACCTTGACCATATCAGTTT
The DNA here is from genome assembly GCF_055691185.1 of Crinia signifera. Lineage (NCBI taxonomy): Eukaryota > Metazoa > Chordata > Amphibia > Anura > Myobatrachidae > Crinia > Crinia signifera. The sequence continues at coordinate 57,285,455 of NC_139226.1, forward strand.
GGGAAACCTGGACTGGATCTTATTTTCCTGCTGCTACTCTAAAACCTCGACTGGATCTTCCACATTACCCTTCATAGGCAAATGCAGGGGGGGTTTCTGGTTACCCGAAATCCTCCCTCCTCTTTGCAAGTGCCTTAAATTATGACAATAACATTGGTATATAATATGATCAATATAGCTGCCACCACATCATGTAGTGTAAGGGACAGAGCAGAGCTGCTGCACATGCCCAGTGTACCAGCTTCTTCTACCACATTTACGGTATGTGTGGCTCTGAGCCCTCAAACATTGCAATGAGAAAAGCTGGCAGGAGGAAGAGACAGGAGCCTTTCCATGAGGTGGGAGATTGTTAGCTTAGAAAGTGTAGTACTGGTTCTATTATGTTTGTGTATTTATTTATTATGACATGTTTAACCTTTAAATATTAATACTCTACTTCATACAGTATCCAGTGTATAAAAAGACCAATTTTTAGGGTTTTTACCATTCCCTCAGATTTGTTTGTGTAATGTCAATCTTATGTAGTTGGCCACACCTAGTGTTGCCATGGGAGTTGGGGGTGCGGTTTCCTGTTACTGCGGTTCTTGTTTAACATGGCTACTTGAAACTAGCATGCAGTGTCTGTCCTCATTTATTACATCTGAAACCCGTTCTTACTCCAATGCAGATTTGGAGATTTTGGATTACATTTGGAAACCCCCCTCTAAAAATCCTGCGTTTGCCACTGCCCTTATGTGGAAATATGCTCTCCCTGCTACAATATATAAATATCACATATGACTTATGGAAAATTATATAGAAGCACTTTCCGCTTGTCTACAGGGACCAGAGCCCACATTGAATTTACAGGGCTCCAGCTATGCTGTGTGACAACAGCTGGTGGTTTAGGGTCAGACTCACAAGATTCAGCTGTCTGCAGCATGCAGAATCAGCATTTACCAGTTGGTCTTATCTTGAAGTCCAGCAGCAGTTGTGGGTGCACCATTGTTTGCTGCAGAGCAGGGTGAGAAGTACCATATGTCCCCTATTGGAAGTATTAGCAAAGCTCCTGGGATATAGCCAATTAACTCTACAGCCGCAGCAGGTGCGCCACAGAGCTTCATAGGAAGAGCAGCAGTCTCACATGGATCCCACTGTGTACCACACTGGTGCTGTGCATGCAGGTGCCCCTTTAGGGCTTGAAGCCCGGAGACAGGCATCTCCATTGCCTATGGGAATTAAATCCCTGGAGAGATATGTCCTAGTTCAGGACCCCTTTGACAGCTGCAGCCAAGAAGCCACTGCCTCCAATGTCTCTCAAAAGGCGCATACACACGTACAGATTTTTCTGTCTGATCTATCCGGTGGGAATAAAAACCTGGAAACGTATGGGAGCAAATGACAATCAAAAATGTCCACCCAAATGCAGGAAAACAGAAAAAAATATATGCTTTGATAAATTTTTTATATCAGAATGATTTAAACAAATTGTCTGACTGATCACTGTCTGTTTTCAAGTGTTTGGAAACAATTTTTTTATCACAGCACCCTGGAGTACCAGCTTTGTCTTCAAGGCATCCCTAGGCTAAAAGTTTCTTATTTATAAATAAAGTAAATTGTGCCTACCTGTCCCCTTAGGGTCAGTTATGTGGTGGGGAACATAGTTGTGGTTCTAATTGTCCACATATATCATGATTGGAAGCCATCAGCATTGGTTTTGCTTATCACTTTGACCTTAAATGATTTGTTTTGGTCCTGAATAACCAACCTGAGGCACGCCTGCAAGTGTCTCATGGCAGTGGCTGTGGGCCTGATTCAGATATTGGTGCAATGTGGATGCTGTATGCGGAAGAGTGATATTTTTTACCACTGCGCGTTTATCACAGTTGCGTTGCACATGTGCCACGACAGTCTTACACTGGTCGCAGAGAGGACACAGTATTCGCAAAGTGATTAATAGTCAGGGCCCTTTGTGTCCAATTTCCTACCGCAGCAATCACCTAAGCGCTTTAAAATATCTGAGGGCATTCTTCTTTTTCTAATTATCCCTTCATTTTCTGGCCTTCCAGGCATATTAATAAATGTGCCTTTTACATGGTCACCAGTCATTTCCTTTGAGTCATCCAGGGATTTCCCACGTCAACCCATGGCAGGCGTTCCTAGGAACTACAGTGCGGATGAGACAGATCAACTACGATGGAATCATCCTTCTGGGAAGAGGTAGGTTCTGCCTGTAACTATGAAATAACCCAATCACACAGGTATCAGGGGCTATAATGGGTTTCAGTGGGATGTCTTTTGCTCCATTCATTTGCGGACTACCCCCACTATATGCACAAAATCCAACTTAAGTAACCACTGCAATTGGAACATTAATGGAAATGACATATGTGAGTTACCTTTGAGTGCCCATAATGAGGACTTGCTGTGCTAGAGGATCACAGCAGCAGTTACATATCATTCTAATGTAGCCAAATCTTTGTATAATCGGAATATTATCCGCATATTATAAAACAAATATTAGGTCACTGCTATAACATATATATTGTATGATACAATATTGCCAAATTCTTCACATGACACCCACAGAATGTGTCTGCATCCACCTTATGTGTATTTATTGGAACACTGTAGAAATGATTCTTAGGGGGAAATTTACCAAGATGGGACTTCTATTTCACATGGGATGTTGCTATGGGCAACCAATCAGATAATATATATTATCTTCTAGAAGGTACTAAATGAATGAGAAGAAGATTCTGATTGGTTGCCCATAGCAATATGTGAAATAGAACTCCCATCTTGGTAAATTTCCCCCATAGTAAGACAAAGAGGCAATGCCAGAAACAATGGATAAATGATCATACCTCTTAACTGTGGGGAATGCCCGCGTCCCACCTAGGGCCTGCAGTGTCCTGCTGGGGGAGGAGCAGTTGGGAGTCCCCCCTGTCACTTGCTGCTTTGCCTAGTAGAGCAGCTGTGAATAAACACTGTGCGCATATCAAGAGAGTCTATTCTTTGAGACAGAGGGACAGGGGGCATGGCCAGCAGCTCACTGAGCGGGGGCCATGCCCCCATAGCACCAAATATGGGGCGTGGCTTCACGATCGCAGACATTCCCACAAAGCCATGCCCCTTTTCTGGAGGACGTGCAGGAGTCATGAAAATGTTGGGTGATATGCAATGTTTCTCATGTGTCCCAGTACAGGCTTGGGCGCACTGTAGCAGATATGTAAGAGGCGTTCCTTGTCAGTGACTGGGAGGTACCAGGGGCGTGGCTAAACAGATGCATGGAGATGTTGCAACTTATGGGAGTGTCGCAGGTGTATTGTGGAAATGTTGCCGAAAGCGTCTGCATCCAGAGATGCTTAACCGCTAATACAGCAGGCCAAACGCAACCTGTCATAGGTTTGATGGTGAGGCCGATAGGACACTTAGGGCGGGATGTATTAATATACATTCCCGCCCTTCGCCGGGTGTCCGCCGCGATGCCAGCGCATATGTACTAACATATCCGGCTGGCATCGCGGTGCGGTAACGGAGACCCCCCGCGATACCTGTACTGTGGTCTGCGGGGAGTCTCCGTCTCCTCCCTGCCAGCTCCTGATGCCTACACGCTCCTGATGCCTGTCCCCGGCTCCTCCTCCCCCTGCAGCCGGAAGGATGTCCGGCTGCGTTGATAGGGGGAGGAAGGGCTTACTTTCCGGGGTCCTGGAGGACCTGCAAGAAGGTAAGCCCAAGGGAGGGGGAAAGGGGGGGTCGGCAAGGCGGCGGGGTTGCGGCGACGTGGTGGGCGGCGAAAAGAAGCCCATAGGCTTCTATAGGGTATCGCCACCCAGAGGGTGGCGATACCCTGCCTGGCGAAAACCGGGCGAAGGGGTATTGGTACATAGGAAAATGCGGTAAAACCCCCGTTTTACCGCATTTTCCCTTTAGTACATCCCGCCCTTAAACACTAACCAATCAGTTGTTCAGGCTCTATGAACACTGTAAGCGGTCGGCTCATTCCTCACATAGTCAGACACACAGCTGTACACTAGGCATACCTCTCGGTTTGTGGGGACGTTCCCGCGTCCAACCCAGGGCCACCAATGTCCCGCGGCGGGGGGGGGGAGGGGGGGAGCAGTTGGGAGTCCCCCCAACCTGAAGGGAATAGATGCTATGTGCATGCACACAGCATCTATTCAGCAATGCAGAGGGACAGGAAATAGTGGCGTGATCGGAGGACATGTCACCCTGTGAGGACACGCCCCTTTCCATAGGCCAGACCCCTTTTCTACTGCACGAGTGTCCTGATAAGCGAGACACAGATGTTGAGAGGTATGACACTAGGGAATTACATTGTCGTGGCATAAGTATAAAGAAGCAGGTGCAACCAGTGGCGGTTTTACCTATGGGCTGCAGGGCTGCAGCCCGCCCAGATAAAATCCACAACTGTTCTCTGCCTAAGTTAAGCCAGATGCAGTCTGTGAGACTGCTCTGGCTTCACTGTGACTGGCAGTGACTTCCTATTGTAAGTCCGACCTGACAGTCACTCAAGGCAGTCCCAATGGGAGATGTTCCCTCCTAACGGGATACCTCTCTATGCGCAGCTGCTAAGCAGCCCCAAAAATGGGTTCTGCACATGCACAGTATCGCGGACAAAACTGCCCAAGTGCCGGATCCGGGATCCGGGACCCGGGGGCTGCTGCCAAGCCCATGGAGGCTGGGGCCAGCGCATGGGCAGTATGTAAGAAGTTACTGCGCATACGATGGCCCTGTGCAGGTGACCGTCGGCTGAGACTGGGAATCATTTGCAGTGGTGGCAGCAGCCATGGGGAGCACAACAGTGGCGGCGGAAGTGGAGGGGGCCACATCATGGCTGCCCCTCGTCCTCCGCAGTGGTAAGATCCACCGCTGGGTGCGTCTGACTTCAACGCACCAGTAGGTATATGCATCACAGAACAGAATTTGTCCTGCAGGTTTGTATTTTGTGCCCAGCGTAAGTGAGCCTCCCTGAGATCTATAGCATTGTTTATGTTGTGTGCTTCACAGAGCATTAAAAATTAATTCACTGGTTAAAAAAAGAATTTTGATGTGTTTAAATTTCAGATAGCAATAAACAGACGGAATAAGGACTATCTCTGAGTATCTGCCAAGGTCCCTTTTCTCCTGGACTGGCCAAACCTCACGCTTTACGTTATGTTCCAGGAATGTCCCTGCCTGTCACTACAGACCGACCTGCACAGTAAAATGAAGCATTTCTATCATGTATACAATATATATTATACTTATATAAAATTCCCCAAAATCACATTGTATCAAAGGGCCTAATTCAAGACTATGGAAATGCCTATGTTCGTGTGTGAAGCTGCCATCCAGGAATGAAAAGAGATACACACGTCGGTATAGACACAGTCAAAGTGTTCCGCGTCCTCTCACATGGCTTGCTGCGCTCACCATGCTTCGGGCATGGTGACTCATTGCGCTCGCCACACTATTCGGTTCTCCCTCCACGCCCTATTGGATGGTAGGGCACATGTCGGCTCAAAAAAGGAAAAAAAAACAGCTGTCGACCTTTTGACTCTCGACCTATCCATTGATGACTCAATGCTTGTGTCAACATTCCAACCATGCCGCCCCTTAGTCACGATGACATATTTTATGTGTTGACCAAAGCCATGTCGACCATCAGTGGTCAACCCAAATAATGTCTACCTAATGAATGTATAACTTCACAATTTTGTACACAGACAGAGCTTATACCTAGTAAAGGAGAACATAGACTGCTAGGGTAGCCCTATGGCCATACTTGCCACCTGTCCTGGTAAGGCCAAGAAGCTCCTCAAAAACAAGTGGCCCTCCTAGCCCCCTGGAAAGGTGGGCATGTCCCCCACATCCCCCCTGTGCCCTGCATCTCCCCTCCACAGCCACCCAATTACAAGTGTAATCTGATTTGCACTGTATTCATCATAGCCCCGCCCACCACTATATAGCGCTTGTTATTACAGTGCTGTATATTGGGGGAGCAGAGCCACAGTGACATGATAATGCTCCCATGCCCCTGATCAGCCCACCTACCCACCAGCCCCGCCTCCTATACTGCGACCAACCTTCCCCCATTGGTTTGATTGCGTAAACATTGGGTCCATTGGGCCTTATTCTGGTCTGTTCGCACAGACCAGAAAATTCACAGGGGCTCCGATGGTGGGCGAATGTGCATGCGCAGGGTCATTTCTGCACATGTGCATAAACCGGGTGTGTGCGGCCACGGCAAACAGGGTGTTCCCTGGGCGCACATACCCAAGTGTGCGGGCGGCGAGCATGGGGCAGCGGGCCGGGCCATTTGCATGTGGGAACACCCAGCATTTCATGGGAGATGATGCAGGTGCGGGGGTGGGCAGCTGGCATCCTCCCGAGCATCCACGAATAAGTGACTTGAGAGTAACTTTATATGTGTGCACCTTCGCCATCATTCGATGGATGCGGACCATCGAATGATGCGGGTGGATCCCACTAGCCTGTGAATTAATGTTACTGTGTTACACACATTCGCAGGATCTGCGAGGGAATCGCCCTTGCAAATGGGTGGCGGCCAGGCCACCATTCGCAAGGCGGGGTTTGGTGGACTTGCAACCAGAATAACCCTCATAGTGTACAAACAGGAATTAGGGCCCATATTCAGTAAAGCTGCTATAATGAGTATGGTAGTGCATAAAGGTCTGCGCACATAAGAAGCATTGGATATACTAAAATTCAGCTTCTCTAAAAAGCTAGCAACTGTCTACAGGGGTTGCCATAATATTGCATGCGTCCATAGACTTAAGGTGGCAATACATTAAGCTGAGATATAGCATGCAGCCTCACATGCAGCGCCACGGCAACTCCCTCCTACATAGTATGCGGTCCATTTGCATATGATCTATTGTATGCCATCGCATTCACGATGTATCCTTGTGGCAGCCATGATGATCTCTGGATCCGATGCACACGGAACCACGCATCGGGTCGGAAGTAAATTTCATACGATATGACACTTTTCACGGGATTTATTGGCCAGATGGGTTGAAATTATGTGGAAAATGGCAATATCGTACTATTGTATGGGTGCCGTAACACACCAATATCCACGTCGGCATGGAGTCGTTTTTATATAGTGTGGCGAGCGCAGCGAGCCACTGAGCCCGAAGCGTGGTGAGCGCAGCGAGCCCTAACGAGGGGACGCGGATGACTTCACATATATTCCGCGTCCGCTTGCCACGCTTCGGGCTCGGTGGCTCGCTGCGCTCGCCACACTGTATGAAATCAATTCCACGCCGATGTGGATAGTGAGGGTATGAAAAGGTTGGAGGACGCGTCCCGCTGGCGCTCGCCACACTTCGGGTTGGTGTTGATAGTGGGGTGGCATTAACAATGGGGGGGCATTTAACATAGTCATTACCCATCAGGGTGGGTATACAATTAAAAATTGGGTCTGGGGGGGGCATTTAACATGGGAATAAGCCCAAATCGGGCATGATCGCGTCGCATCGCATGCCATTGTAATGGCATGCGATATTAAAATTGTATAATCAAGCCCGGGGAAAGGCTCAAATCGGGTCCCATCGCATGCCATCGCATACCTTAATTAGTGGCATGCGATGGGCGCCGTGATAATACACAAGTACCGGAGTTTTTGTTCAAATAATGATTAGCAATGGCTGCTGCGGTGGCAAAGCATCTATTTAATGTATTTCAACGCCATCAACACAATCCGTATACTGAATACGATTTGGACTGTCAGCTCATTCTGCAAGTGACATTGCTATTTTCTTATTTCTCTGCACTTGTTTATATGCATTTATGGCATTTTAAATTAAAATACTGTAATGACGTCCCAACTCTATATAAAGGTGACTAATACGGTCATTTATGGTACTTAGGCACTTTGGACTATATCACTTCCCCAGGTGTGGGAATCGCATGAGGAGCCTCATGACTCATATTGCTTTTCAGCCCTTTTAAATCATCTCTGCCATTATCCACAATGGAGGTTAAGTCAGCTCTGCCTTTCTACCAAATTATCCTCAGCCCTTCTCCTGCAGATTCCCAGTTAGTGCTGCTGCTGCTGCTGCTGAGGCTACTGCCACCACCACGGTCTCCATGACAACACCCACCTCCCTCCCCTTTCCAGCATCTCCTTTACTAGTGCTCCTAAAAGACAGAGCTGGCAGCCAATCACTAGCTCAGTAGATCAAGACAGGTAGGCTGGACAAAAGGAGGATATCTTATCCATCACATAGAAGGGGGCCCTTGCAACATACAGAGCAAAAAAATATCAATCTCAGCTGCATTATATTTATTTAACACATCATTTGAACTATTATTCTTTCCGCAGTCATCTACATACACATGCATATATCGTTATATCCATGTTTCTATTATTGTGTGTATTTTTTGTACACCTCATAGCAGACAGAAATAATACTACTAAATAACATCATCTCTTACGTATTTTGTCTGCTTTCCCAAAACAGGATTTTTTCTATTTTTTTTTTTTTTTTTTGCATTTTGTGTGGTTATTTTTATTCTTCAGACAAGTGGAGTATTGTGAAGGTTTTCTTTTTTTTAACATGAGAGCCAAATCCCTGCATTCTGCAATGCCATCATACCAATGGGGAAGCAGGTAAGACTGGGACAATTCTATGGCCCTTTTTCACTCTCCGTCTGTATTTGCAATGATGATATTTCCATGCAGTCACAATAGGGACCCTGACATAATTTATACAGGCAAACAATTCCACACATACACCGCATTGCTCTGCTGTGTCCTTTACAGTGCTGTGGATGTTCATTACGCAGGCTGCACAGAATTCTATGTTAGCTGATGTTGTATGGGAGATGAGCTTGCATGCTATCTGCATTCATAATGTGCACTGAACACTGTGTTTTAATTTGGATTTTATTTCATTCTGCAGCAGGGTCTGATCTCTCCAGGACCTCGGCTTTTGTCCCCCTAAGATGCTGAGACTGGACCCCCTGTTTATTCTGGTGGTTTCCATGTCGTATTTCAACCCCGAAAAGGCCTTGGCAGCCCCAGCTGAAAGCGGTGAGCGACCCACCCCCTCCTCCTTTTGTCCTGTGCTGTATTCCAATCCATTCTTTGCCATACAGTCTGCATGTGCTGTTATTTCACCTGCACTCTTAATGGCTATTTGCAATATCTGCAAACATTTCTTCTTATCCAATTCTATCATGTCTCCCATTTTTAGCCCCTGCCACCACAGAGCATCCCAGTTACCTCATCACAACCCATTCATTTATCCTTGCCGCTACCATTTTTAAACCTCCGAAATCCTTTGTTTATTGACTGTTTTGTTTTTGTAAATGCTCTTCAGCAGCGTTTCTCCAGATAGGCTGCAGCGTCCGATGCACCATAAAAAATATGCCATTAGGTTTTAGCCATTCCGTATGCAAGATGCCATTGTGCAGAGTGAGTTCATAGGGCTTGCACCTTGCAAGCCTGTGTTTGGTGTATTGTACTCAATTATTACTGATCTATTGGGGTTTTTTTTTATTATTATTGTGTTAATTTTTTTTTTGGGGGGGGGGGGGGGGGGTGTTATTAAATTGTTTATGCATTAACTTATGCTACCATTTGACAAGAAGACCCACAACATAGTCTACCTTAAAGGGTTAACTTATTAGGTATTATCTGTTTAGATGATTTTTAACATGACATGAAGTCTTGTTTGCTTTATAAATGTGTTCAACTGAAACATGCTGTAAGATTTGTGCTTCTCACTGGTGAATCCCAGAGGCACTACGAAGTGTTTACCTGAAAGGCTCCCTACAGTATACATGGGTGTGATTGCACTTTGTATTAACATAAATAGATATCGCACTTTATAATAGTGGTCAGTGTACAATATGAAGTACCATAGTACCATGAAGTACCATATACATTTTTTCTTACAGTGTATTCAATGCTGTACACAGATAGTTTTGTATTTCGACACAGGTATTAGAACTTGGGATGCTCAATTCTGGGATTCCGGCATTGGCCTTCCTAATTAACACCCCCCCCCCCCATCCCCCCAAAGCAGCCGCACTGCATATTTATTTACATGTACAACGGTGGTGTAGTCAGGAGGGGATGCGGTAAGCAGTGATGTTTGGTGGTGCGGGGTGATGGCGGAAGCGTGCGGGAGGCTGTGGCGCGGCCTGCGCAGCATTAGACTGCGCATGATCAGTCTAATCCCGAAATCCTGGTATTGAAATCCCAGCAATTTTGGGGCAAAATACCAGGATCCTGCCAATCCCAGGAATGGCCACCCTACTTAGAACTTAATAAACCCTAATCTGGTAACTGAACACCCGTTATGCTCATACCCACATATAGGGCCAGATGTATCAAGCTTCAAAAAGTGATAAAATGGAGAGTGATAAACAGCCAGGCAATCATCTCCTAACTGCTATACAGGCCTACAGGCTGGGTTTGAAAAATGAAAGGGAGGAGCTGATTCGCTGGTTGTTTATCCACTTTATCACTTTTTTGAAGCTTGATACATCTGGCCCACACACTCTCTGCTGGGAGAAAAAGCTGTTTTATAGAGCAAGGTATTCAAAATAAATATATATAAATTGCTATAATCCACTATTATGTGGTTCAATGAACATCGCTTACCTTTGAATTTGACTAAAGTGCCCTTATGGGAAGTACCCCCCACTTGATGGCTGAGACATTTGTTCCTAATCTGGGTACTGTAACCCCCTGGAGTGCCTCGGGGCACTTGTCGGGCTGTTTGGGGTTGGTGGTCCAGGACTAATTGAAATTATTATTATAGGCAAATCCAGTGCTTGTGGCTTCCAGTCACACAATATTTTGACAAACAAAAGCATATCCTGTCCCTCACCACATACAGTAACTGAATCTAAAGATGACATACAGTATAAACAGTGGCGGCTCTTAACTCGACAGAGGAGATGCCAGGACCCCCTCCTCTCCGGTGCCACCGCTGCTGGTCCCGCCGCCGCCTCCATCTTCTTGTCCTCTTCGTACTACGCATGCATTGGTCCCAACCTCTTTGAGGCTGCTTTGGGAGCAGACCCGTAGAATTGTATTGAGGGTCCAGGGTCCGTCGCATGCGCAGTACCGTCCGCGGTACTGCACATGCGCAGAACCCATTCTTAGGGGTTCACAGACTGCATTTGGCTTCACTCAGTGGAGGATTTTACCTGAGGGGGGGGGGGGGAGGGGGAGAGGGTTGTAGCCATGTAGCCCATAGGTAAAAACCACCACTGCATATAAACACAAATTCCTTAATTTGGTATTTTTTTCTAAATTTCTCATCAGCAGTGTCGGGAGGTGTATGGGCGGCTTATGTGTTATGTAAACGCATTATAGGGCCTATTGTTCATGGGAAAAATGCAGCCAATCCCCTACACAATGGCTGGTTTTAGGGGTATGGGTCATAGGGTCGACAGTATGAAGATTGACATACATTAGGTTGACCACTAAAGGTCGACAGTGCTTAGGGGGACACATGAAACAGGTCGAAAGGCCTAAGGTCGACAGGGTCGGAAGATCGACACACGCATTAGGTCGACAATGGGAAGGTCAGAATGATTTTTCCGTGTGTCGATGCCGATGTAAGTAGACATGGATACACTACTCAATTCTCCCTCCACCCCTAGTGGATGGTAGGGTATGAAATACCAACTGTTTTTGGAAAAAATTGTGAAAAACTCATGTTGCCCTTTTGACTGTCAACCTTGCCATGCTTGTGTAGACCTTCTGACCCTGTCGATGTATTTCATGTGCCGAACTAAGCTCTGTTGACTTTTAGAGGTCAACCTAATGTATGTCGGGTATTCATACTGCCGACCTAGTGGGCGTGTCCAGATTTAAGGTGGTTGCTGCATTTTTTTAAGCATCTGAGATATCTGATAAATATCAGGGCTATATAGTCCCATAAGGATAATACAGTATGTGTCCACACAAAGCCCACATTGGGATCCACACACTGGTCAGGATATATATGAGGGTTGAGGTCCCCATAAACTAGTCTGATCTGGGTATGGGTCTTAAAGGGACACTATTAAGGTCGACATACATTGGATCGATCACTGAAGGTCGACCGGCCTTAGGTTGACACATGAAAAAAGGTTGACATGCTTTAGGTGAACAAGGTGAAAAGGACGACACAAGCATTAGGTCGAGATTGGCAAGGTGGACAGTCAAAAGATTGACATGGGTTTTCACATTTTTTGCCCTGAATGTCGACACCGTCGACACAGACATAAAAAAAGTTCCTTCGCAAGACTCGCTGCACTCACCATGCTTCGAGCTCTATTATATTCTCCCTCCACGCCATAGTGGATGATAGGGCATGAAATACCGCCTGTGTCGGCCCATGTCAGCTAAAAATTAAAAACATGAAAAACCCATGTTGATCTTTTTACTGTCCATCTTCCCAATGTCAACCTAATGCTTGTGTCGACCTTTTGACCCTGCCAACCTTAGTCATGTTGACTTTTTTCATGTATTGACCTAAGGCCAGTCGACTTTCAGTGGTTGACCCAATATATGTCAACCTTAATGGTGTCAATCTAATGGCCGTATACCGGCTGATTGCACCCGATTCCGACCAATGTGTTAGACATCCCATCCGATCCGATGCATGGTCCCAGCCTTTGACTCGGCCCCCCTCCCGGCAGCAGCATATGGGGTTACATGCGATACATCACATGTAAAAGGACCGCATGCAATGTATAAAGAGGGATCAGATAGCCATACACTTCTGCGTGAAACATAGTAATTAAGGCTGAAAAAAGATCCATACAGCAGTCATACACGCACCGATTTTCCTGGTGCGATCCTATATACGATGAGATGCGTGCTCCCGCGGCACCTCATCGCACAGTACAAAAAGTATGTGCTGCACATACTCTTTGTACTGTCTTTTGATTGCATCAACGCATGCGATGCGATGCGATTTAGCACAAACACTTGTAACTACTGACTTGCCAGTCTGATTTGGAATTGTATGTAAAGCAAAGTGCAAAACAAGCTTTAATGACTATAATGCCTTTCATGCCTATTAAAATACAGCTACATGTGTATCTTATCAGCTTTTTTGACCCTAATGGCCCATACACACTAGACCAGGGCTGGGCAACACTGGCCCTCCAGATGTTAATGAACTACACATCCCAGGATGCTTTGCATTAGTTTTGCTATGTGGCCATGCTGAAACTGATGCAAGGCATGCTGGGATGTGTAGTTCATCAACATCTGGAGGGCCGGTGTTGCCCAGCCCTGCACTAGGCGGTATTGGCCACAATATCACTCATAAAGTACTCTCTGAGCGATATTGTGAACAATATCACCTAGTGTGTACACCATTCTTGCCTACCTGACCGACACACCTTTCTTATCAATTACCTGGCTCCCCACAGGTGATGGCAATCATACATTACCAGGGAAGTCCAGGAACAGAGCTCACCTGTGCCTACTCAAGTCCCATTGAAATGAATGGGCTGGTCACTGATTGGCTCTCGCAGTTCTCAGCCAATAGGCTCCCTGCATTCTTAGCCTGCTGTAGCCACAGTCCACACACAAGCCAGCATGGCAGGCACTAAGAGAACACTGGGCCTGATTCAGCAAGGCTCGCTAAGCAGAGGTCGTTCACTGCTTAGCAAATCCCCCCCCCACCACCACCACCACCAAATCCCCTCAGTAACATGCTGGGCGATATACACATCCCCTTGCACGGACTTTTATTTCCTTCAGTCAGCTGAAGACGGGGCTGGCGCTGAAATCCTGTGACTTCCAGCGTTTTCATGGGTACACCCTGCGACCGTTTGAGGGTGGTAACTTAGCGTTTAATGGGAGTGCCCCAGAAAGTGCAGGTGTTCCCAGGACATTGGTAGGGGCCTCCTTCTCCCTAAGGCCATTGCAGCGCCGATTAAGCCCCTTATACAGGGGGTGATTTCAGCATGAATCGCTGGGAATATGGTCGCTGAGTGACCATATCCCCGTGTGTACGGGGCGACGGTCAGGGCCGGATTTGTGCCTAGGCCCGTGAGGTACCGGCCTCAGGGCGGCACCAATTAAGGGCGGCAGGCAGGCTGACATTCTGTTAAATAGCAGCATGGCAGAGCAGGTGGGCAGCGCCGAGTGACGAGCGCCGCCGCCGCAGACATGAATTATCATATGTTGGCGGCAGCGCCGCTCGTCACCCCCCCGCTGCCCACCCACTCTGCCATGCACATTACATCACCGCTTAGTGGCTGGGTCCGACGGTCCCCCTCCGTGTCCGAAAATGGCTCAGGCTCATTGCTGCCGGCTCCCGCCCATTGGCTACTCTACACACACACAGTCTATTGGCTATCTATGTGTATCCAGCAGCTGAGCTGAGCGGCGCGCAGATCATCCCTGCGCTCAGTCAGTCACAGTGTGTGAGCCGGAGAGACTGACTGAGACACTGTGCTAATCACTGTACTAATAAGTTCCTCCCTCCCTCCGGGTATTAAGGTGGGCTACAGTTAAATTTTAATGAAATATACATGTATATATATATATATACATAAATATATAAATATAAATATAACAATGTATATACATATATGATAACATTAAAATAGGGGGGGGGGGCGGCTCAGAAATGTTGTGCCTAGGGGTGGCCTGACCCCTAAATTCACCCCTGGCGACGGTCACTGGGAGTGCACTCCCAAAACCAGCCCGGAAGTGATCGCTGGTCACAGGAGCATATGCCTGCGACCAGCTGCTTCCCCTGGAAGATCATCACTGGTCCCTGATAAAAATGGGACACTCAGCAATTTGGTCGCTGAGCGATATATATCCGTGTGTATGGAGCTTAAGTCCTGGCTTACTCGTCACTGTGAACAGAGGGGAAAACCATTTGATGATGAGTGATCCAAATAATTTTCCCCTCATTTGCACGGCTGCTAACGAACTCACAGCCGTGCACATGGGCGGGAATTCACATGTGCGGGGCAGCAATCAGGTCTGAATTGTGCTGTGTATCTGACCTGCACTAACTCCAACCTGCACTAAATCTAATGTGCACTGTATCCAACCCGCACTGTATCCGACTCAAAGTGTATCCTCCCCTATATCCCACAGATAAACTATGTTGTTTTTATAGTTGGAGAAAGTTGTGGCCCTGCTTAATAAAAATGCTTATTGTTGGGGGCTTAATGTGTGGCTCAGCACCCCGAGGAGGGAGTTACAGACGTGGTGTGGCAAGTGCTGGGGGCATGTGAGCTCATGTATGGGCATCTATGTCTGCTGTTGTTATTTTGCACATGGTTTGGCATCTTGTTTCTTTGCTGTTTATTGTCTACCATTATTGAGCAATGTAATACCATACATGATTCTTAAAATGTCTATGTTTTATTGTTTTCTATTGAAAGTACTCAGGAGTTGGTTCAATTGGTTATTGCTAATACATTACTAATTGGCAAATTAATTGTAAACAGAAATATCTGCCGTGTGTTTGTGCTGCTGCTTTGTTTCATTTTTTTTTTTTTTTGCCAGTCAGCCTAGTCTATTTTGGTGAACAGTGGTGGTCGAAATTCATTAGAAATGAATGAAATATTAAAGTTATTGAGATTAATAATATTGTAGGAACAACAAAATGTCAAAATGAGGTAATTTTAGCACAAAAAAACACCAAAAACACGTGAGATGGTTTGTTAAAACTGAAGAATTAGAACCAAAACATGGGTTCAGCACACATCCCTACTGAGTAACAATTAGTCAATTACAGATGTGTCTGACAAGTTACAACTGTATTTACGTTTTCTGACTTGCTGGTAACAAAGGCTATTTTCGTCTAGTTTTATTGTTTTTTTTTTATACTTTACCCATTGAGGCATATTTATCTATTATTGGGTTTTAGACCTTAGAATTATAATTCCTTATTGCCACTATATGAGAAATGATGTTAGCCTTAGATGTATTAAGAACAGTGGCGGAGCCTACCTCACAGTTTAGAGGGGACTTCTGGTACATCCATCTGCTCTGCCCAAAGTCCACATCTCCTGAGGTACTGGCCACACTGACTGCGACACTGAAGATAGAATAACAGCAAGACTAGGCTTGGGAATGCACAAAAGCTGCAGTAAGGTTTCGATCCTATTAGTTTCAGATGATTCACGAATGCAAATTATCACGACACCGTGCACTCTTTATGGTGGAAAGAATTTGCCTAAAAGGGCTTGCACCTATATAGGGATGCAAGCAATTTTAAGCCAATTCGGCCCAGCAAAGGGTGCGAGATCAGCTTAATTAGTGTGCCATTGCCAGAGTTTAAACGCATTCAAATGACACCTCACACCCATCGGAGCTAATAGCATAAGTGTCACTGGACTTGAAAAGAAACCCCACTATCTTCTATAAACTTCAGCCCATAGAATCGCATTACGGTTGGCATGGAAACCTGCCCATACACACTTTCTCCCTTGCAGACCATGCAGTCCCTAGGAGCACATTAGGGGGGAGATTCTCTAAGAATCTCCGCCCCCCTTCGCCGCCCATCGCATATTTAATTATCGCATATGCTGTAACATATGCGATAATTAAGGCAAAGGACAGCTCTTGCGTTAAGAGCTGTCCTTTGCGGTGAGAGTCGCCGGGTCCCAGCAGGTCCCGGCGGCTCCCCCCTCCCTCCCACACCCGGCGCTGCTGCTGCTGCACCGGGCTCTCCTCCTCCCTGCACCCGGAAGAGGATCAGTGCAGGGAGGAGGTCACAGGTCCGGGCAGCACTGCGCTGTGCTGCCCGGACACAGGTGAGGGGGCGATGCGTGGCGGCGGGGGGTCGGCGCGGGGCGGCGGAGGGTTGCGATAGAAGCCCATTGGCTTCTATGGGGCATCGCCAGATTTTTCTGGCGATGCCCCCCGCCGCGGTAACCCGGCGGGGGATGCTTACAGCATCCCAAAATGCGGTAAAAACCCCGATAACGGGGTTTTTACCGCATTTTTAGATTAGAGAATCTCCCCCGAGAGCTGGCAGAAAGGCTTTCTATTTGGGATACGGTCACTAGGTCTACAAGCATTAGGTCAATAAGCATTTGGTTGACACCACTAGTTCGACATGCATTAAGGTCGACATGACTGAAGGTTGACATGCAGGAAGGTCAACATGACTAAAGGTCGACATGGATTAGGTCGACAGGTCATTAGGTCGACACAATCATTAGGTCGACGTGGTGAATGTCGACAGTCAAAAGGTCGACATGGGGTTTTTCAATTTTTATTTCAGCCGACATGTGCCGACAGACGGTATTTCATGCCCTACCATCCACTTAGGGCGTGGTGGGAGAACAGAATAGTGTGCCCAAAGCATGGCGAGCGCAGCGAGGGGACGCGGTGCTACGTTTCAGTGCCCATGTCATGTCGACCTTCTAAATATGGTGCCAAGGAAGTATTCTGAAGCATGATAAATCTTACAATATAGTGGCCCCCATAATAATTGTATTAAAAAATGGGAGAACAGCAGCATATTTGGGCGATATCTGCTGATGAACCCCCATCATAGATTCCTAGAGATGTTTATATTATGTGGGTATGCCCTGAAAACAGGATTTCCCACAAAATGTGTGTAATAAATAATATTAAATGTGATCCTTAATCTTGATATGTTAAATGCGTTCTCTGGCTGTTCAGCACTGTGAAATGTATTGTAAATAAAACATAAGTATAAGAACTTAGGGCCTTATTTTGGTTCATTCTTTCTGACAAAATCCTTCTTAGATGGGCAAAACCATGTGCACTGCAGGTGGGGCAGATGTAACATGTGCAGAGAGAATTAGATTTGGGTGGGGTTTTACTTCAAAGTGTGATCTATATTGCAGTGTAAAAATAAAGCAGTCAGTATTTTCCCTGCACAGAAACAAAATTACTCACCCAAATCTAACTCTCTCTGCACATGTTACATCTGCCCCCCCCCCCCTGCAGTGCACATGGTTTTGTCCATCTAAGAAGGAATTTGTCAGAAAGAATGAACCAAAATAAGGCCCTTAATATGTGATTCTGTAATGTACAGTACACAGTAGAGGCACAATAGCTAACAAAGGACCTTTAAAAATGAGCAAGTGCCAACGAAAACAGCTGAGACAGCATAAAGTTTGCATTTTTTAAATTTGAAAGACTTTGGATGGGTCATTAAAATAGCTTCTTGTGAATGACAAGCCTATAAGTCTTTGTTATGATGATGGGTTTCTTGTTTTTTATACTTATTAAGTAGATGTTTAAAACAATTCAGAAATGAATTCAGTAGTCTCTATAGAAATGTGCACACTACTGTAATGGGCCCTACACACATGCCGATGTGTGTAGGGCGACCTAGCTGTGCTATGTCGGGCCGTTCTGCTCCGAGTCTCTCAGCACACAGAGCTGACAGCCCACACACAGAGCGAGCTGTCAGCTCTGTGTGCTAAGCGAGCAGACAGCGCCAGTGGGAGAACCCTGCCGATGCCGATATTGATGGACACTGTTCAGCAATCTCGGCCAGCGACAAAGACGCGCGGGGACGCGCATTGCTGTCGATATAGCCCCCACACACACACCAATGTGAGGGCATTTTCTAAGCGACTTTGTCAAACTAAGCAAAATCGCTTAGAAAATGCCTTAATATCGGCATGTGTGTAGGCCGTATTAGTACGCCATCATTCTACACTCATGATCAACAAGAAAGAAACATTTTGGTCTGTTTATCTATCTATCTATCTATCTATCTATCTATCTGATTAGGGGTCACAGCCTCCCCTATACATTAATTATAATTATATTTTACCTATGTGCTCTGTAGATGTGTATAGTAGCAGAATCACGAGCACACCTGCAGCATTGATGTAACTCTGGGGTAGATTTATTAATATTGCCCTAAGGTTCCTTAAGGGCGCAGGTTCGCTTCACCACTTTATGGTGGTGAAGAGAACCTGTCTATCGCCCTAATCTATTAATGCTCAACTGTACGTTATGGGAGTGCGCTATCCCCTCCTGCCGGGGATACGCTTCCTCCCATAACGTTTGTGCGCTCCCCCCTTCTGCCGAGTACTGCGCATGCGCCGGTTACCTTGTCAGGCGATGTGTACCCGGCGCATGCGCAGATACATCCGTAGCACGGCGGTGACCAGCAGGCGCCGGGGAGAGAAACCTCTGTCAGCCGGGCAGAGGACCAATAAAGTTTTTTTAATGAACAAAAAAAAAAAACCTCAGTTTAAACTACTACACAGCGCCAGAAAAATCCGGCGCTATGTACAAGAGCTAAAAGCAGCAGCGCGTGGCCACAAAGGATGTTGATAAATAAGGTATGAGGCAGGCGCCCACTTCCCCCTAAAGTATATACGTTACCCCTCCTCCCCCATAGCGCCGAGCGTTACACACCCGCATCGCGGGTGTCATAAATGAAGTGAAGCATTATCCCCTGCTTTAGCGTGCGGGGATAACGCATATGCCCCACAGCGCTGCTTCATAAATCTACCTGACAGGTCTTTATTCACCCTGAGGCAGACACTAAGTGAAAGTAACACGAGACTAACCAAGAAGTAAAGGCCCCCATACATTAGTCCGACTTGTCCTAGGGACAAGTCGGAACCTGATTTCCCCTGCAGCTCCCCGGGAGGGGGAAGCACGATTAGGCACTTGATGTGCCAAGGTTTGCATATGATAAATCGCATGGATTTATCATATGCAGTCCCCGGGGAGCTGCAGGAGGAGGGAGCCGTGCAAGGGGCGGCAGTGGGATGCCGGCTAATTGAGAGCCGAGCAGGGAGAGGCTACATAGGGACCCGGGCAGGAGGAAGCTGAGTTGCGGTGGGGTGACAGCGGGAGGTGAGCAGGGAGAAGTTGAGAACTTGATGACATGACGCTGGCTGTCGGGCAGCGCCGCAGCGGCGGGAGCCGGGAGGAACGGATAACTTGGTGAAAAAAAAACGCCCATAGAGATGACTAGCAAGCCATTGTCTGTTTCTCCCGGCTCCCACCGCTGCGGCGCTGCCCGGCAGCCAGCGGCATGTCATCAAGTTCTCCCTGCTCGCCTCCCGCTGTCACCCCACCGCAACACAGCTTCCTCCAGCCCGGCGCCATATGCAGCCTCCCCCCTGCTTGGCTCTCTATAGCCGGCATCCCCGCCCGCTGCTGTCCCCCTGCATGGCTCCCTGGCTGGGCTGCACATAAGATTTGGCAAATCTTATGTGCAGCCCGTCCGACCTCCCAACCCCGATCCGATGCGCACGGGACCGTGCATCGGATCGGAGGGGATGTCTACAAGTGCGATTTGGGCCGATTTCACTGCCCGATTCATCCGAATCGGGTGAAATCGTTCCCATATCGCATAGTGTATGGGGGCCTTAAGTCCCCTCAGCATGACATCATCTCCCAGGATGCACTGCATGCATTTACATCCCCCCTTTTAAACAGGAAGGATACAAACATGAATGAAACAAATACAACAATATTAGGCATGAGCAAAAGAAAGATTAATGTAATGCCAGCACTAGGCATGAAATGGGTTAAACATCCCAGGCTTTGTGTGTGACCATTAGGGAGCATGTGACTAGGGGATCCAATAAGGTGCTTGGGAATGGCAGAGCTAGCTGAATATGGGGTCAGGAAAGGGAGGAGTCTTCCTCTCTTTCCTGCTGAGATTTTCCCGCCCCCCCCCTCTTCCCTGTGATAATCGGTTTTAAATGGGGGGGGGGGGGGTTTCGGGGTGTTTTAATCGCGTTGGCTGATAGGCGGGAAAGAACAGCAGGTTAATAGTTTATTAGCCTTCATTACCCGTTTATGCAACGTATATAGATTGTTTTCGGTGCGCTCGCCTATCCATTGACTTAGGCCTTTCGCTCGATCTCCCGCTCGGGGGCAGCGAGACCACCTGGCTGGGTGGTAGTCAATGTAGTAGGTCGAGTGGATACCGCTTGGTAGGGTAGTTTTATTACGTATGCTGAGTTTGGGGGTGGAGTTTAGTTTAGTAGCCGTTCTTTCTTGGCCACCATTTATTTAAATTAGTTTAATCAAATCAAAAACTAGCTTAAATATTCAAATAATAAATCAGCTAACAATTACTGCCAAACCTATGTCTCCGAGTCTTTATTTCAGGTTTAATGTTAAGATAAGTTAAGGTTTAACATGCTAGAGGTACATACACATGAGGTGCTAGGATGTTTAAGATATCATACAATAAAGTCTTAAAACTTTGGGTTGGGTTTGGACACTCGGCCCGGTCTGGTAATGGTATACTGCAGGGCTGGGCAACACCGGCCCTCCAGATGTTGATGAACTACATATCCCAGCATGCCTTGCATCAGTTTCAGCATGGCCACATAGCAAAACTAATGCAAAGCATCCTGGGATGTGTAGTTCACTAACATCTGGAGGGCCGGTGTTGCCCAGCCCTGGTATACTGGGAACCTATAGGAATGTCTGCGGTGACACCAGAGGGCTCTACTACTTCAGGAGCGGCCTCTGGGGAGGAACTGTCCATGTAATGTGGATCATCACTGACATTGGTTGCAGCTGTGGCAGAAACTGATGAGTCAGGCTGTGTAAAGCTTTCCTCAGGTACACTTAACAGATGGCGGCGGATGCATTCATAGAGGGCATTATCAGACTGTACCACATAGTGCATGTGCTGCAAAGTGTCTTTTCAGCTTTGAAATTACCATATGACTTGTGGTGCTGGGCAAGTAGTTTATCTCGAACCATCCTTAATAGGAAACAACTAGTACCAGGTACTCCTTCCCCCTCCATTCGAATAAATCAGCTGCCAGAAGGGACCATGGAAGATCAGGAATGTCATGGAGCAATATTCGCTCCTGAGGCTGGTGTGGACGTAAAGCATTGCAGGGTGCACAAAGCGAAACAGCGCTGTCAATGTCACCGTACATGGAGGGCCAGAACGCAGTTTCACAGGCCCTACGTTTGGTGGCCTCCAGGCCTGGCATGGTCCTGGTGCATTTGCTGGGTATAGGACTTTTGAAGGGCAGCCGGGATCACAAAGCGGTGACATAGAAACATAGAATTTGACGGCAGATAAGAACCACTTGGCCCAATCTGCCCCTTTTATAAACATTTTAGCTCAAACCATATTTGATCCTTATTTTTGTGTAAGGATATCAATATGCCTATCCCAAGAATGTTTAAATTGTACTACTGTATTTGCCTCTAACACCTCTGATGGGAGGCTATTCCACTTATCTACTACTCTTTCTGCAAAGTAATTCTTCCTCAGATTTCCCCTGAATCTTCCTCCCTCTAGTTTCAGTGCATGTCCTCGTGTTCTGCTGCTCCTCTTCCTGTGAAGAATGTCTCCCACCTGTACCTTGTTAAAGCCCTTGATATATTTGAAAGCTTCTATCATGTCCCCCCTTTCCCTTCTCTGCTCCAAAGTATACATATTAAGATCTTTTAGACTTTCCTGGTACGTTTTGTGATGTAGGCCAAGCACCATTTTAGTTGCCCTTCTTTGTACAGTCTCTAATGTATTTTTATCCTTCTGGAGATATGGCCTCCAGAACTGAACACAGTACTCTAAATAAGGTCGTACCAATGACCTATACAGTGGCATTATTACTTCTTTCTTTCTACTGCTGATACCTCTCCCTATGCAGCCAAGCATCTGACTTGCCTTCTTCATTGCTTTGTAACATTGCTACCTGCCTTTAAGGCCCCTGAAATAGTGACACCTAGATCCCTCTCTTCCTTAGTAGTTTCCATTATAGTGCCATTTATTCAATATTTAGTTTAGTGACCCCGCAGGATCATACCATCAGACACTGGGGGAGATTCTCTAAAACTCGCCACCCAGCTCCGCCCCCCTTCATCGCCCATCGCAATCATAATTATCGCATATGTTCTAACATATGCGATAATTATAGCAAAGGACAGCTCACCGCAAAGGACAGAGCTGTCCTTTGCGGTGAGAGTCGCCGGGTCCCAGCAGGTCTCGGCGGCTCCCCCCTCTGCTGCTGCTGCGCCGGGCTCTCCTCCTCCCTGCACCCGGAAGAGGATCAGTGCAGGGAGGAGGTCACGGTAACCCGGCGGGGGATGCTGAGAGCATCCCAAAATGCGGTAAAAACCCGATAACGGGGTTTTTACCACATTTTTACCTTAGAGAATCTCCCCCACTGTGAGCTCATCTCTCATACAGTAGAAGGGGCGAAGACAGTGCGGCAGTTCCTTAGAAGAGGATGGCCAGCCATTGAGGATCATGGCAGAGAGATGTTGGGAAAGATCATCCGCAAGTGTAGCAGCACGCAGCTCTTCCAGCAGCTTGGTAGGGAGCACCTCCACAGCCATGACCTCATATTCATCCTCTGCATTGTTCATGTCAGTAGTCGAAAGGAAGGCTCTAGATAGACCATCAGCAACGAACATTTCCTTGCCTCGCTTGTATTCGACATCCAGGTTGTACCGCTGCAGCTTGAGCATCATGCCCTGAATATGGGAGGAGGCGGAGTGGATAGGCTTCTTCAATATAGTGATGGGGGGCTGATGTTCAGTTTCCACTGTGACAGGACGGCCATAGATAAAGTCATGGAAACGAATGCAGGCGAACACCAATGCCAATAATTCTTTCTCAATTTGTGCATACTTGGTTTCAGTATTGGTGAGGGCCCTGGAAACAAAAGCCACTGGCCTGCGGTGTTGGAGGCACACAGCCCCTAGACCACTCTGTGAAGCGTCGGCGGAGAGGACAACCGGGTCATGCACGTTGAAGTATTGCAGAACTGCTGGATTTGTCAGCATGGTCTTCAATCGATCAACAGCAGCCGTGTGTGTGTGTCTAGCCAACACCATTCTGAGTCCTGGTGGAGCAGCTGGCGCAGAGGCGCAGTGGTTTCACTGTATTGCGGAACAATCTTGGACAAATAGTTGGTCATCCCCAGGAAGCGCTGTAGTGCCTGTTGGTCAGCTGGAAGCGGCATTTGCAGGATGGCAGTGACCTTATTCGGGTCTGGCTTGACGCCTTGACTGGTGAGCATGTGGCCCACGTACGCCACTTCTGTAACTCTGAACTTACATTTGTCTGGGTTGAGCTTGAGGTTCAAAGCACTGGCCCGTTCAAGCCCTGTGGCGCAGTCACTGGTTGTGTTCTTCCATAGTATGGCCCCATATCAGGATGTCGTCTACGATGATGTCACAGGGATAGCCTGCAAACAGTTGCTCCATACAACGCTGGAAGACCTCACTGCCCATAGTGATTCCATAGGGAATGCGGAGGAAGACATACCGCCCTATCGGGGTCATTAAAGCAGTGAGCAGGGAGGAAGCTCTGTCCAACGGGATTTGCCAGAAGCCGCACTTTGCATCCAGGGTACTGAAGACTGTGGCACCAGGCATGTCAGCAATTACTTATGTACTGGATCAATGCAAAGACGTACAGTCCCATCTTTTTTTTATGCGGCCACCATGTACCACTCATCCAAGTACTCTACACTGTCACAGACTGTCATGCGAATTGTGTCACACCCTGAATCCGTTTCAACCTGGTTAATCGGCCGGGGTGGGTGGCTATAGCGTGACTCAGACTGTCGCTTTATGGAAGTTTGTTCTCTGGAGCGGCAGCACCTTGCAAAATGATTCCATTTGCCAAGTGCGTTACATCATTTATCATATGCGGGGCAGCTTTGCCTGTCAGGAGGGTGCTGTGCTGCGCAGTTCCCACATGTGGAGGATCAGTGTGGAACAGCCGCCATGACATACACCTCATCGTCATTTTTTAGTTCCCTTGTGCCATTTTTAGACTGTCCATGTAGCATACAGATGCTTATGGAAGTTTCTAATGTGAGGCCCTTCTCCTGCAGAGAAGCTCGTCTGTGAGGATACCGAAATTGCACTTCTTTCCCAGCAGCTTTAGCGTGGAGACATAGGATTGTATAGTGTTATCACCTTTTGGTTTGTGCTGTTGAAGATATGTCTGTCCATAATGACATTCTTTACAGGCATGCAAATCTCCTCAAACTTTGTAAGTAGGGTGTCAGGATCTTCTCTGTCTTCTACATCAGTGTATACAAAAGCATCTGACTTGTCCACAGCATCGGTGCCTGCGAGGTTCAGCAGCATGTATGCCTGGACTTTTTTGATTTGTCTGAAAGACTTGCTATGCAGTACACGTGCCATTCCAATTTAAACCTCAGCCAGTTGTCAGCAAAGTTTTCATCAAATATCAGCAGATCTATTCTTTTCAGACCGTGTGCCATGTCAATCCCTCTTCTGACACCATGTAGATGTGTATCAGAGGCGTAACTATAGCACCGCAGCCCCCGCGGCCGTGGGGGGGCGCTGTGCATGTGTGGGCGCCGGGGGGCTGTGGTGCTATAGTTAGCCCCCTCCCATCCGCCCATCTGCCGCCTGCCCATCCGCCGCCCGCAGCCTTACCTGACTTCACTGGTCCTGTCCCGGCTCCCTTGCTGGCTTCATTCTTCTGCTAGTGAGATGGACCACAATAAAATGTCCGCCCCATATAGCAGACAGTTCTCTGAAACTGTCTGCTGTATGGGGGCGGACATTTTGTGTTGGTTTATCTCACTAGCAGAAGAATGAAGCCAGAAAGGGAGCTGGGACGGGACCAGCAAGACAGGTAAGGCTGCGGCGGGGGGCGCCCCCCATTAACCGCGGGGGGGCGCCCAATTCATAGTTACGCCACTGATGTGTATAGTAGCAGAATCACGAGCACACCTGCAGCATGGATGTAACACAAGTCTTTATTCACCATGAGGCAGACACTAAGTGAAAGCAACATGAGACTAAGCAGGAAGTAAGCGTGGCGAGTGCAGCAAGCTCCGCGAGGGGAAGCGGAATATTTATTATTTATTTATTAACAGTTTCTTATATAGCGCACACAGATTCCGCAGCGCTTTACAGAGCATAGTTATAATCAAAAACACATAACAAATTACATTACAAGACAGTTTAGGACAAGTACATGATTTATATGGATAGTTGCATCAGGGGACAAGACACTGAAGCAATCATCAGGGTGGCAGTGGTTTATATATTCTAAGAAAGGCACATGAGGAGAGAGGGCCCTGCCCGTGAGAGCTTACATTCTAAAAGGGGAGGGTTAGACAGACAGGGGTGACACAGAAGGGGAAGAAGTGGGCATAAACAGTAGGTTAGGATGAGAGATGGTCAGGTTTTAATACACGTCAAGTAAAAGGGATTAGGTGCTCATTGCCAGGTGTTTTGTGCTCATTGCGAGGAGTTTATGTACTCATTACCACGGGTTCCATACTCAATGCCAGGGGTTTCTTGCTTGTTACCAGGGGTTTTATGCTCATTGCGAGGGATTACTTGCTTGTTTATGGGGGGGGGGGGGTATTAGAATGCACACCCACATCACCAGCTCTCTTACCTAATGCTGAGCACCCGGCTCTTGATGCTGCCACTGGAGAGCAACTGAGTGCCATCTCTCTTACCTAACGCTGAATGCCTGACTCTTGGCTCTGCCGCTGGAGAGCCACCAATCACCTGGCTCTCCTCCCTGGGCATGGATGCCGAAAGCTACCTAGCACCTGGCTCTCAACCCTGTGTCTCCTAAATTAAGTTAGCTCTCCCACCATGCATCTGCCCTCTCTCACCCTGCAGCTGCCCTCTCACCCTGCATCTCATCTCCCACCCTGCGTCTTCTCTCCCACCCTTCATCTGCCCTCTCACACTTCGTCTGACCTCTCTCACCCTATTTCTCTTCTATCTCCCTGCATCTCCTCTCTCTCCCTGAGTCTCCTCTCTCTCACTGCATCTCCTCTCTCTCCCTACATCTCCTCTCTCTCCCTACATCTCCTCTCTCTCCCTACATCTCCTCTCTCACCCTGTGTCTCCTCTCTCTCCCTGCATCTCCTCTCTCTCCCTGCATCTCCTCTTTCTCCCTGTGTCTCCTCTCTCTCCCTGCATCTCCTCTCTCTCCCTGCATCTCCTCTCTCTCCCTACATCTCCTCTCTCTCCCTACATCTCCTCTCTCACCCTGGTCCCTCTATGTCCACCTCCAACCCTGTGACCCCTCTTCCAACTTGCATCTGCCCTCTCCCACCCTGCGTCTCCTCTGTCTCCACTCTCCCTGGTCCGTCTCCCCATTATGTCCACCTCTCATTATGTGTCTGCCCCCTCTCACCCTGCTTCTGCCCCCTCTCACCCTGCATCTGCCCCATCTCACCCTTCTTCTGCACCCTCTCATCCTGCACTCATATATGATAACGGTTGACCAAAGAGCACGGGCAATCCGTAAGCCAAGAGATTTCTTGTGGGAAGCACACTTTTATGGCAATAATTAGTAATGAATATTTTAAAACGTAACTTTTATTTCCAGTCTCTGTACTTGTGTAGTTTCACGGCGGCAGTTACGTAGTTAGCGTAGCGTTCCTGTCAGAATCAGCAAAGTGTTCCCGTGGCCAGTGTAGTCAGCGTCCCTGTCAGAATCAGTAGATAGCGTAGTCAGTCGAGCATGTTCCCATGGCCGCTTAAGCAGTCAGTAGTCAGTCAGGCGTCCCTGTAAGTATCAGTATCTTCCCGCCCGTTCGCGGCTACCCGGAGCTTACGTAGTTAGCGTAGTCAGTCAGCGTTACGCAGTTTGCTTAGTCAGTCAACGCTTATTACATTGTGTGGGAACTATTCACCATTTTAACCTGCCTGACATGACAGGTGTGAATGTGTTCCTGAAACACCCCCACTATCCACGCCAGCCCGGAGCGTGGCGAGTGCAGCAAGCTCCGCGAGGGGAAGCGGAATACACGTCAAGTAATCAGTGTACCCTCATGGGGCATGCTGCGCTCGCCACGCTTCGGGCTCGGTGGCTCACTGCGCTTGCCACACTTTATAAAATCGACTTTACGCCGACGTGGATAGTGGGGGTATCAACAAGTAGGGAGGACGCGTACCGCATCCCCTTGCAGGGCTCGCTACGCTTGCCACAATTCGGGCTGGCGTGGATAGTGGGGGTTTGAAATGGAGGCATTTGCCAGTATGTAACATGGAGCACTGGCAAATGCATCCTTTATTGTGCATGAAACGCAGGGTTGCCGTAACCTGCCGCTATCGTTACTGAGACGCATATGCATCTGAGATGCTCCTGCGTCTCAGACAGATGTAGCTTCTCTCCGCCGGCGCCCGCATGATCCCCTCTCCGCCAGCGTCCGGTAGCGCAGGGGATCTAGCGGTTACCGGCACTGTGTGAGAGGCGCACACTAGGCTTGCCAGGGACGCCGGGGACAGAGCTGCAGCTCCCAGGGACAGTACGGTGACTAGCTGCCTGACGCGGAGTCACTACGCTGACTATGCTAGGCAGCCATTGGGCTACGCTGACAAGGTAGCTTAGCCTACGCTGAAAACGTAGCGTAGCCTGCCGCTGTGAAACTACACAAGTGACTAAATAGCTCAAATTAGTCCACAGATAATTGTGTGTGAACAATTAATAAATAACTACTGAATGTTATTAAATTATATTCATACAGTAGAAAGTGGTGGTATGTCGCTCTTTGAAATTAGCGCCTATTAGCGCGAGGCCCTGAAATAGGGCCTATTCAAAACCTAAAATAGGATCACGCAGGTCCTCAAATAGGACCTAGTTTGACAAATTTAGTGTGATGTCATTAGGTCATTGAGTGAAAAAACATTCATAGTGACATCATAAACAATATCTCGCTAGTAATCAATGGCTTTGTGGAGTATAGCTTTATAATGTTCGATTATGATAATCAACACAGGTAGTGTGTATATGAGGCATACACAGGTATTACAGAAGAGATTTAGTACAACGTGTTTGAGATCAATCTCTTTCTGCTGCCTTGCGTCATCAAAAGTTCGGACGGAAGGTGAAAGAAGATATTGACACGTTGGTGGAAAAGAAATTGTGCAAGGAGGACACTTCTATCTGTAGTGTTAGAGATGTGGACCATTGTGTTCTTTTTCCCCATGTTTCCATGTGTTTTTTTTTATCACTTTTTTTGTTGTTGTTGTTGTTGTTGTTGTTGTTGTTATGGGAGCCATTGTATGTGTTTTTTTTCCCTGTGGATGACAATGTGTGTTTTTATTATTACTGAACAATTATCGATCAACTGCATCTAGATTCTAGAGTACAGAATGTGCTAGGCCAGTCAGAGAAAAAATTTAGAGTGAGATTTAATATGATGAGAGATTCAGAAAGTGAGAGATTTGGTAAGAAATCTCCTGTTTTTTTAAAGCGGCAATTATTTACACTGCTAAATCAAACGGGTTTTGCAATGTAAATGATTGCCGCTTTAAAAAAACAGGAGATTTCTTACCAAATCTCTCACTTTCTGAATCTCTCATCCTATTGAATCTCACCCTCAGTGTCTTTTCTGATCACTAGCCGTTCTCAAGTCCATTATCCGGAAGTCAGCCTCTGGCAATGGTAACCGTCCATTTTCTGGGAGGGTCAGAGAAAACTCCGGCATGCCCAGGCATTGTCAGGGAGGGTGAGTGACATCAGCTCTGGCCTCGGTCAGCCTGTAGGTTCTGAGTTAAGCACAGACTGGAAAAATCATTCGATGGTGAGTGAGTTGGGATCTGTGACATTTTCTCAAGCCAGTCACAGCCATGCACAGGGCGGGATTTCACTCTGGCAGGGCGGTGGCTATCAGATTGCAGGGCTCTGCAATATCGCAGAGCAGCGATCAGGTCTGAACAACCCCCTATGTTTCTTTAGTTTATT
Organism: Crinia signifera; assembly: GCF_055691185.1. Lineage (NCBI taxonomy): Eukaryota > Metazoa > Chordata > Amphibia > Anura > Myobatrachidae > Crinia > Crinia signifera. The sequence continues at coordinate 57,315,094 of NC_139226.1, forward strand.
GCTGAAATTGGCACTGAGGAAAAGCAGTACTGCCTTTATATATAATATAAATATTTCTATAAATGGACTCCAAGAAGAGCTATAATAAGGAAAACTAAGGCAGCTAGTTTTCGTTGAGTAACATGTAATGAATGTAACCAAATGCCATATTTTTGTAGTAAAATGACAGTATACAGTAATCCATCGTGTTTGCTCTATAAATTGGTTTCTGAAAACTCAAGAGCAAAGCGAAACAGCGCTAAACAAAATGGAGTTCCCATAAAGATCAATATAAATCAAAGTAATTAGTTCCCTGGTGAGACATACTTCACAGTCTGTGCTGTGTTCCTCCTGCCGGTGTGAACAGTGTCAGCTGCAAACTACAGTACACTGCCCTGCCAGGTCCCAGTACTGTATTGTCTCTACTGTTCCAAAGACGTGCCTCTTCCCAGTCAACGGACCCCACAAAGGTTAAGAGTCAGATGCATCTCTGTTCATGGAGACTTATGGCGCGTTTCTTTATGTGGAGCTCCGACAAATTCTCCAGAGGAGTCTATGTAAAGTTGGTATGTGCTGAAACCACTTGGTGAAGAAATTGGCCGGTCTGAGGCAGGTACATACTGTATTTTATATGATGGATGAAGGTCTCCACCGCTGCTTCCAATGACTCAAAATGAATTTGACCTTGGTTTGTGGAAACACAAACCAAGGTCGTCTGCAGTGCTCCTTGTCTTCCAGGGACAGTCCCCTGTTCTAAAACTCTGCAAACCACTTAGTGGTTCGTGTTTCCTCCTGAAAAGCAGCTTACAATATAAATCTCTCCTTCAGTTGCAGACCACTGTTACACACCGCTATTGCAGACCAAGATCTTGGTCCTCCAATGGCCATTGGCCTCTGCTGAGCTGTATAGTGTGTTTGGGAATAAAAGTAAACATGCTCATAGGCAAACGCAAGGGGGGTTTCTGGTTGCCCGGAGACCCCCCTTCTCTTCGCAGGTGGCTCAAATTATGACAACAATAGTAATGCTATTTAATACTAGAGATGCCACCACATCATGCATTTTAAGTAAGAGGGCAGACTTATGGCACATGCCCAGTGGTAGCAGTTTGCTGTGTGTGTGGTTCGGAGTCCTCAATAAGTGCACAGGACCAGAGAGCAGCTCCAGGAACCATAAGGTTGGAGAATGTATACATAGTGCAGTACTTGTTCTATTAAGTTTGTGTTCAGTATTTATTCTAGTATGTTTAACACTTTCATGACCACTTATGTATATTAAATATGTTTGATGCAGCCATAGACCATCTGATAATGTATTGAATACGGTATCAGTGTATAAAAAGACCTATGTGTACTTTAATATCAAGTGTCATTACTAGGTTCTTCTACAGCTCCCCTAGAGTCCCACTCCAATGTTCTGCAGAGTGGTAGACTGTGGACTGCATTTGAAAGCCCTCCTCTAGAAATCCTGCGTTTGCCACTGATGCTGACTTCTTCAGCGTGAAGTGCTGCCTTGACATTTCACAAGATATTGAATCAGAAATTACAGTACACAGTCAGTTGTGTCTTCTCTATCCACATTCAATAGTCCAACAACCAACAAGGTCCAAATGTCTACCTCTTACAGCATTCATTCAATAATCATCTAACAGCACCCCCCCCCCTTCAGTGGTACCCTCCCAGGTGCCCCCCTGTTCAATAATAACCTCACGCACCCTCCTCTTTCTTTAATAAACACCTGACAGCAGACACTGCTCAGTGCCAGAACAAATACCTTATTAGATGCCTCCTTGTCCCGATTTTCAGACAGACCTTCTGATGCTTCACTATTCCTGGGAATGTTAAAAAGAGACGTTCTGGAGACTGTTTGGAAGTAGAGTTAGACTACAACTCCTAGCAGTCCCCACAGTACTGAAAGTTGTGCATCCAAGCTGTAATAGCAGCCATGCTATATTAGGGGCCTGGTTGCCAATGTACAATACAACACTAGCTAGAATTTGCGAATGAGACTCTTCATTGTTTACTGGTTATTAGAACTGGGGCTCTGCAGTGTTTCATCATCTTGTCCAGAATGGTTAATTTTTCACAGTAGACTAGCTACCGGTATATTGCTCTGCTTTTCGTCAAAGCTACATTATTTGTTGTGCTAGGTATGCAGAAGCAGACAGCATTTGTCACTGTTGTCACCAATATCGCTCTATTATATGTATACTTGGGTCGCACCTAGGCACAACATTCTACATCGCCACCATTATGTCACTGCACTCTTCATTTAATGGGCCTTCCAACTAGGGTGGCCAATCCCGGGATAGGGATCGTCGGGATCTGGGATTTGGCCCCTAAAATGCTGGGATTTCAGGATTTGGGATTAGACTGCGCACAAGCTCTCCTCTGCTCAGCACATGCTGCTGTGTGCTGGGCTGCAGTGCGGCCAGGGAGGTGCTTAAAGTGCTAATTTATACTTTATCTTTCTCTAAGGGCTATTTCACACTGTCCGGCTCCTGCCGGACGGTGAAATCCCGCATGGCTTAAAAGCCGTGCCGTCCCTGCAGTGTGTAATGGACAGCTATGTGTCCATTCACACGGGACGGTCACGGCACGGCTGCCGGGTAGCAGCCGGATCTTACCACTGCAGTGTCCGGCTGCCGTGCCGTGGCCGTCCCGTCCTCACAGGTCAGTGTGTGCTGAGGGCGATGGGGGCCTTTCACACACACCGGTCATTTGGTGTCCGGTTTTAGCTCTCCACCGCCCCCAAACTGACGTCACTTCAGTTTCTACCCTCAAATTTATACACAGCACTGGCTCACGGAGCCGGTGCATGTGAAAAAGACAACTGTCAGGCAAAAAGCCGGACAAAGTGTGTCCGGCTTTTTGCCGTCCAGAGTGTGTGAAACTAGCCTAAGGGTGCATAGTCACGCCTCCCTCAATTAGCCCATGCCCCCTGAGAAGTTCCTGGGCCCGGGACAAGCTCTCTACTGCCCTGCATATGGTGGGGGGGGGGGGGGGGGCCTTGGGGCAAGTGGCATAGTACAAAAAATTCTACCTCCCACTGTGTGGCTGATTCTGAATCAGATCTCTGCTCGGACGCAAATGGCGAGTTATTACATACAGTACAGTGCAGTGCACGTGCGGATGTGACCGTACAAATCGCCACCAGAAGGCTGTACTACGCTCCTAGAAGTCTGGGAGACAACCAACAGAATAAGCAATTATCATGTAAATATTTTGTTTATGCTGCATGGTGTATTACAGCTAATTGGTTAACAGCACGCTAGATAAATCAATGCTAATGAATTGAGTTTTGTAAGACATTTAAATATTGCCATTATTATGATAATTATTTATTCATGAGTCCCAATAAATGGTTGAATAATTTATACTGTAAGTGTAGCTAGAATGGATCAAGTGTTATAAAAATCAATGTTACCATTGAATAAATGAAACGTCTACTATTATTCGGATATTTTAAACCTTATCCTCATTTCTTACATGAAATACCATGTAAAACTACACGGTAGTAATAATAATAATAATAATAATTATTATTATTATTTTCCATTATTTATATAATAGCACCAAACTATTATACAGGATGTGTCCATGCACAAATGCATTATATTCAGCAGCCCTCCACTTCCCAATTATCATTCTGCAATTATGCGGGAGACTCCTGATTAGGAATACTCACACAACCCATGTTACCTCGTCCTGCAATGGTACAACATTGAATATCTGATCAATGAGGCGTAATGAGGCTCTCTGCAATTAGAGTTGTTAAACAGTAAGGATGTTGGGAGAGCATCCAGTCCAGAGTTTATGGTGACGAGTACACTAAAACTGCAGATGTTCCTGTCATGACACTTTTACAGTTTTGATGGTTCTGGGAAGAAAAGGGGACCAGTGAGCATACCTCCCAACTGTCCCGCTTTCCGCAGGAACGTCATGGTTTTTGGGGACGTTTCCGTGTCCCACCCGGGGCCGGCAGTGTGCCTCGGCGGCGGAGGGGGGCAGTTGTGAGTCCCGCCGGTTATCCGGTAAATAGAGGCTGTGGGCAAAATAAAACCGATTCCTATTAAATGCCACCCAGTGAGTCAGATAGTCAAATCAGTTGTATATCAATTTTCCTGATGAAAGATGCAATACAGCAGTTCTTGTGCGCGAGGAGACGTAAATGGTGTCATTAGGCCCTGCCCCTCAACATAATGCTGTGATTCATCGGTGTATGGGAGTTGGAGCCCACAAATCTATGAAGTACAGCATTACACCACCAGGGGACTCTGATCATCCAGTGGGGATTTCTAGGTACTCAGTGTCCTCACTGTTTGATATTAGAGTGGCACTGTTGCTACATTTATGTGGGGACTATAAGTTTCCTTTAACATCTTTGTGCCTATGTTTTTTTGGGATGCGGTCATTCGTCAAAATGCATTTAGGTCTACAGTCATTAGGTCGACCCCACTAGGTCGACTGGCAGGAAGGTCGACCTGACTTAAGGTCGACATGGGCCAAGGTCGACATGACTTAAGGTCGAATTTGCATAAAGGTCGACATGAGGAAGGTCGACTGGTCATAAGGTCGACATGGGTTTTTCACTGTTTTTTGAGCCGACATGTGCCGACAGGCGGTATTTCATGCCCTACCATCCACTAGGGCGTGGTGGGAGAATAAAATAGTGTGCCGAGCGCAGCGAGGCACCGTGCCCGAAGCATTGCGAGCGAAGCGAGCGATGCGAGGGTCCGATTCTCATTGCCAACTGTGTCCATGTCGACTGTGTCGACATTCGGATCAAAAAACAGTGAAAAACCCATGTCGACCTTATGACCAGTCGACCTTCCTCATGTCGACCTTTATGCAAATTCGACCTTAAGTCATGTCGACCTTGGCCCATGTCGACCTTAAGTCAGGTCGACCTTCCTACCAGTCGACCTAGTGGGGTCGACCTAATGACTGTAGACCTAAATTCATTCTGACGAATGATCCCAACCCGTTTTTTTTTTCTTTTGTTTTCTTCTTGTTTTCCATCAATATATATTGATACAATAAATGTGAATTAAGATAAGAAAGAGTCCCACTAGAGGAAAGCTGCTGTCTGGAAATGATGTATTGTGTTACAAGCAATAGGTTTCTGTTCCCTTTAGCTAAGAGATATTTTATATTGCTCTTTTGTGATCTTTGTCATTCTACAATTGATTCTGCATTGTAAATATAGACACATTGAAACAGGTTGTTGAACAATAGCAACGTCTGCCTTGTCTCAGAGGAGTGCTGCAAATGCATGATGTGTATTCACTCAATTCTTAAAACATATCTCCAGAAGCCTTTTCTACTATGTACCATTTCTTTTTGTAGATGGCTCGTCTCAAAGGGCCCCTCTGGCTCCACCTTATGCCGTGGTACTTATCTCCTGCTCTGGGCTGCTAGCCTTCATCTTCCTGCTTCTCACCTGTCTCTGCTGCAAGAGAGGAGATGTTGGATTCAAGGTGAGACCTTCCATTATCATAGACAATCCCTTTCTTATTCTTCATGAAATGTGACTGTAAATAGACTAGTCTCATTAATGAATTTAATTAAATAAGTATGTTTTCCATTCTCCCAGGGGCTGACTGAATAGGAGACTCTGCTGAATGCTTTTATGTTTTCTGTGCACATCAAACGTCTTCCCTTCTAATGATGACTGAAATCATTTTAGGTTGATCTTAGAAGACAGTGAGACAATGGGTCTGATTCTGGTTCACTTGCAAAAGCAAATTCTCTAATGGACAAAACCATGTGCACTGCAGGTGGGGCAGATGTAACTTGTATAAAGAGCAGTGGCGTAACTATAGCCCCGCAGCCCCCGCGGTGGCGGGGAGGCGCTGAGGGGCTGTGGGCGCTGATCTGCGGGGCTATAGTTACAACTATATATAACAACCCCCCTTACCCCTCCGCATGCCGCCGCCAGCGCCGCCGCATTCAGGGTCCCGGCCACAGCGCAAATCTTGTCATAGCTCCGTCTCCTCCTGCAGTACTTCTAATGAAAAATAACCATCACAAAATGGCTGCCCCTAACAGCAGACAGTTTTTTGGGATACTAGAGGAGGCACGGGCCTCCTCTAGTATCCTTAAAAACTGTCTGCTGTTAGGGGGCAGCCATTTTTTGATGGTCATTATAGAACTGCAGGAGGGGACGGAGACGGCTGCGGGACCCTGAATGCGGCGGCGGCACGCGGAGGGGTAAGGGGGGTTTTAACTTCACTTGGGAAGGTGGGTGGGAGGGCTAGGGGGAGGGGGGCGGCGCTGTCGATATCGGCGGGGGGGGGGGGCGCACAAATTCTAGTTACGCCACTGATAAAGAGAGATAGATTTGGGTGCAGTTTGTACTTCCAACATATATCTACAGTATATTGCAGTGTAAAAATAAAGCAGCCAGTATTTACTCTGCACAGAAACAAAAGAACTCACCCAAATCTAACTCTCTCTGCACATGTTACATCTGCCCCACGTGCAGTGCACATGGTTTTGTCCATTAGAAGGAGATTGAAAATTCTAATGATATTTTGCCCGCTGAATTCGGAGCGTCATGTGATGCCCCAAGTAGGCATAAACACACCTGCATCTGCAAGGGTACACCCAGCGTTTTTATGTGCACACCCATAAAACGCTGGGTGTTTCCCCTGCTTCCGCGCCCTGCCTGCCCCTTTCCCATCCCTCCCGGAGCAAACAGTCCGGGTAGTGTGAAACTCGCCAATATCGTTCACTCCCAGGTTTTGCAAATGCGCATACCCCAACCATCGGGGACGAATTTGGCCCATTTTGAATGGGTTTGATTCGGCCCCTAAGTTTGCAAACAACAAACTGTATATATGCACAATTTCCTGTATCTGAAAGCTGTTAATGGACACAGTGGGGGGGGGGGATTTACTAAGATTTGTTTTCTACTTCACAGGTGCTGTTGCTATGGCAACCAATCAGATCCTGTCTACTATCTTCTAGAGGGTGCTAAATAAATAAGAGTGTAGATTCTGATTGGTTTCCTATAGCAACATCACATGTGAAGTAGAATACATATCTTAGTAAATGTCCCCAGTGAGTCAGATAGTCAAAGCAGTTGCTGTAGACAAATATAGCCACTAAGCATGTGTGTGTGGGACCAAAATGATTGCCAGTCCGGACTCTATCAGATGTCAATTGAAACATAAAATGTAATCCAATCATTAAAATCTAATATTTACGGTCATTTCCCAGTTACGCTGATCAGTCCTCACATGATATAACAATTCAATTTCAGAAAGACAAAATAATAATATTGTCAAGTTGAAAGATCCAGTCATAGGCTGGATGTAGTTAATGTGCCGGCAGTCGGGATCCCGCCCATCAGGATGCCGCCGCCTAGATCTTGACTGATGACAGAAATGCCAGCCGGAATTCCGGCACAGGGTCCACGAACCCATAAAGGGGGAATAGAACCTTGTGGCGAGCGACGCAAGCCACCGTGCCTGCAGCATGGTGAGCATAGCGAGCCCACAAGTAGTGCCCTCCCACTACCGGCATTCCGGCGGCTGGGATCCCAACTGTTGGGAACTCATACTGAACCCCTATGGCCTGTCTGTGTCATAAAGTAGCTTTCACAAGGTTTTATTCTCATTAATTATACTAATATGTTTTCTAGGAGTTTGAGAATCCGGATGGAGAAGAGTTTTCGGGGGAGTACACTCCACCTGCTGAGGAGACCTCCTCTTCTCAGTCCATTCCCGATGTCTACATTCTTCCTCTATCAGAGGTGTCGTTGCCTGCCCCCAACACACAGGCCCCTAAAACAGGTACAATATTCCGATGACCAGTTGAGTTGGTGAAAGCCCAATTGGGGGATGACGTAACAAATGATTTTGATGATAAGGCATTTGCTTTTACTGGAATTGATATGGTTGGCTTTAGAAGTGGCCAGAGTATGGTGCTGCATTATTAGTAATGCTTTGACCTGTTACTTTAAAATGAGAGCTGATTTAATGAGCCACAAGGAAGGCAGCAGGTTTAAAATCATTTATAGGTTAAGGAAAGCGTAGGTTTGTTTGCCCTAGTCAAGTTCCAGACTGTAAAATATCACTAGAAATCAGCTTATAGTGGCCCAATTCTTTGTATTAACATCACAGTTTATAAAGAAATATATAATAAATAAAATAAAATATGTTTAACAATGTATTTTGGCTCGTCATATAACTAATTTATGGGTTAATATTTGCTTGGTACTAATATTTCAAAGTAGATGTCCACCTAACATATATTAATAATAAACCTTCCCTATAATATGAGAATGGCAAAGATCCAGTACATGGATCCCCTACCATTTGGGAGATTCTCATACCCTTGCGCTAGGGTGTAACTACCATAGGTGTGGGAAGTGCAGCTTCTATGGGGCCCACAGCTGAAATGGGCCCTCCATCAAAGTAACATGTGCTATATACATTTTTCACCAATGAGTGGTACATGGGGTTCTTCTTACAAATATTTGCAATGGTGTCTACAAATATCTAGTTATGCGACTGCCCCTGCAGCATCTCTATGAGCAAAATTGATGGGAACCATGTGGATCGATGGCTCAATACTACTAAAAGTTACGTTCATTTCGAAAGCTAACCTGCTGGAAAATGACAGAGAAAGCATGGTGCTGCTGTAGTGCTGGAAGGATGCCCGAGCAGGGCAGCCGAGAGGTATGCCGGGCCCCGGTAGAATGTGGAGGGCGTGGCCTAATCGCGGGAGGCCCCACCCCCTCAGCAGCACACACCTTCAGCATGTACTGTTCCGACAGCAGGCAGTAGAGGTGTATGCTGCTGCCTGGGACGGACGAAGAAGGGGGTTGAACCAGGGCCCCCACCGGGCCCCTTCAGTAAGCCCGGGCCCTGGTAATTAATAACTTCCTCCCCCCTCTCGGCTCCCCTGTGCCTGAGAACCATGCAGTGCTGTTCATTTTAATGTAATACATATTCCGCTTTTATATTTAGGGACCATGTAATGGTGGGGGAAGGCGGGCTGCTTACACAATAAACATCCATGTTATTCTTAAAAAAAGGGTCTGATTTACACTGGATAGCACTATGGCAGAGGAGCATGAGCAATTGAATAGCTTCGGGATTTAGCTGTGTTTGAGCCTAATTCAGATTTTAACGCAAAACGTGTTTTTTCTCTAATGGACCATGTGCACCGCATGTGGAGCAAATGTAACATATGCAGAGGGAGTTAGATTTCGGATGGTTATATTGTTTCTGTGCAGGGTAAATACTGGCTGCATTATTTTTACACTGCAATTTACATTTCAGTTTCAACAAACCCCACCCAAATCTAATTCTCTGCACATGTAACATCTTCCCCACCTGCAGTGCAACATAGTTTTGTCCATGAGAAAAATGTGCTTTGCGATCCAGTCTGAATTATGGCCTTTGTGCTATGTGCGGTATCTTTGTACTTATTACATTTATGGAATGGAAATCTGTTTTCAACAAATTACAACCTTCCATGTGTCAAAAGCATAGTTATATCCTCCATCCATTAGCCACAAAGTTCTACTTCCATGTACCAAATGGCAGAGATCCCAAGCCTTGGACCCTGCCATTTTGATGCTGAGGCAGGGGCACAATTAAAGAAACATGAGGTTTGTGTAGCAGTTACAAAAGGTTTATATAACCCTTCTCTGATAATATCTCATTTAGAGTTTAGCTTTGGATCTGTGTGTAAAACAATAGATACAGTAAGTAGGATAATAAAGACATGTTATTGTTCATTACATTTTCCGTTCACAGTAAAACAGACAGGATTCAGCCGGCAGGACCTAAGCTATCTTCAGGAGATTGGAAATGGCTGGTTTGGAAAGGTGAGTCCCATTATCATATTGACAACCATATCTATTGTCTTCTAGTTACATCGATCAGTTATTTATATAGCGCACACATATTCCGCAGCACTAGGCAGAGAATATTTGAACATTCACCAGCGGAGCAACCAATCTATATTCCCTACCACACGCACACACATTGAAGGGTTAATTTTGTTTGGAGCCAATTAACCTACCTGAATATTTTGGATTGTGGGAGGAAATCGGAGTACCCAGAGGAAACCCACACAGGCACGGGGAGAATATACAAACTCTGCACAGTGTGGCGCCATGGTGGGAATCGAACGCATGACCTCAGTGCTGTGAGGCAGTAATGCTAACCACTAAACCATCCGTACTGCCCCAATATTAATATTTTTGTACAGTAGATATGTTGATACGAGAAGATCCTATGTGCATAAGCACAATATACATGTCCTACCATCACTTTTTATATTTTAGTTATTATCCAATTAAGTTTTAAACAAAAAGAAAATTGATTGATTTCTGCTTTATAAAGGTGATCCTGGGAGAGATATTCTCAGACTACACTCCAGCCCAGGTAGTAGTTAAAGAACTGCGAGTAAATGCCAGCCCTTTGGAACAAAGGAAGTTTCTTTCGGAAGCACAGCCTTACAGGTAAGCAGTGATCTAGCGTGTTGTGACTGACTTCGTAGTGCATTTATGACCTCCCACGCCAAAGGTGCGCCCAGGCCGAAGAGGGGCAGAGCTATGGGGTGGGCGTGGCCTTGAGTAGAGGGGCGTGGCCTAGTGCCACAACCCCTGTTTTCTTATTGATTTCGGGGGAATGCTCAGCGCTCCCATAGCGACTGGGCAGCACCTGGCTCCCTTCACTCCCACCCTCCCTGTACTGAAGAGGTGCCAGCATTTATTCACTGATCACCGGCTCCCCTCAACTGCCCCGCACCCACAGGTCACTGCCACCCACTTGAGGGACAGCGGGAAAGTCTCCAAATAGCAGAACTGTCCCACTGTAATCGGAACAGTTGGGAGGTATACGTAGTGTCCCTTTTGTTTTCAGTAAACATACTGTACCTCAATGTTAAATACATTCATGAATTACTAGCAATGTGTTTTTTTGTTTTATCTATCTATCTATCTATCCACCTGTCTGTCTGTCCATCTATCTTTCTTTCTATCCGTCTTTGAGACTACAAAATAACTAGTTGATGCAGAGTACTAGGATCACATACTGTTTACTGTATATTCACACATGTGCCTGCTCTGGAACTATACACAACACAGTGGTGTCTGTATTAAGTTTAGCAAAGCGTGTCTGGGATGGGTAGCATTGCAGGCTGGTGTGTTTTCAGATAGATCTTTTGCTCCATGGATAGGGCTGGTCGCAACGGTCCTATCTTAAAGCCCATACACACTGGGCGATTTTGAGCTGAAAGCCGCTGAAAACACAAGTTTGAGTGGCTTTCAGCTCGAAGCCGCTCAGTGTGTATGGCCTGGCGATGAGCGCTGCTGCGCGCTCCCGCATCATCGCAGGGAAAGCCGCTCATCTGCTGTTATTACCAGCAGATGAGCGGCTTTTTGGACGACTTTGCATAGCACTGCGCTATGCAAAGCCATCCAAACTGTCCAAACCCCCCCCCCCACTGAGAGCACCGAGAAGGGATGAAAGCCGCTCAGTGTGTATGCACTGAGCGGCTTTCCCCCACCGATGACAGTATTTATGAACCTTTACAGGACAACTGGTTTGAAATAACAGTGCGCCCATGTTATGGTAAAAAAGGGGTGTGGACTTGCAGCCTGAACCCCTGTTTTCATCACTGGGGAGGTCCATAGATGCAGGCTGCACCCAAGGACTGCAGTGCTTGCTCTGCTTTGCTTCAGGAGTTGGCTGCTGCATGCAAAGTCCTGACTTGTATTAAAAAATGTACATTTACTGATACGATCTCTATCATATACTTAAGCAATTAATCTTTTTTCACTGTTATAGAATAATGTCAACATAACAATGTCTTATCTTGTGACTTATGTTATTACATTCTGTCTGCCTGACCTTGTGCTTGTGGTCTTTGTATGACTGGCGTCTATAAAAGATAAATAGAGGAATCTCTTTTCTACACTCTGGTTTCCAGAATTAGAATTCTAGTGATATCTAGATTAATGGAAACGGTACATAGATCAGCTTGTTCTGAATGAAGGTGTTATGTCAGCACTGCCATTTGGGTCTTGTGTGGTCTGCAGTGCCTCTGGTTGCTCAGAGGTGCTGATGTTATTATTTGCATCCTGCAGTGCCTCTGTGTGGCCAGAGGTGCTGCTGTTTGGCCCTGCATGCGGGGTTGTGGTCTGCGGTGCCTCTGGTTACTCAGAGGTGCTGCTGTTATTATTTGCATCCTGCAGTACCTCTGTGTGGCCAGGGGTGCTGCTGTTTGGCCCTGCATGCAGGGTTGTGGTTTCTGAGGACAGTCCCAGCTGGTGTAATCAGCTGGGCTGGGCTGTTCTCAGAGTGCCATCCCCAGCTGCAGCACATGTGAATAATTGTGGGTTTGTCTCTATGTGCTGCAGCCATTGGTCTGGGCTGCCTTTAAAAGAGGCATTGGCCCTGAGCTCAGGGCCTTTGATAGTTCTTTGATAGTTCTCTGTTAGTTCTCTGTTAGTTCTCTGTTTGTTAGCTTCCTGTTAGTTTGCTGAGAGCTTTCTTATGCCATGTCCTGTATCCTGAGTCCTGTAATCATGAGTCCTGTAATCATGTTTTTGTCCTGTATCCTGAGTCCTGTAATCGTGTTTTTGCATCTGTTCCTGTAATTGTATCCTGTACCGTGTACCTGTTCCTGATCTACGATAAAGCAGTGAGTTCCATCCATTCTGCCTCTGTCTGTCTGTGCCTCCAGCAATTATACCTATCGTGCTGTCCAAAGGGACTCCTAACAGAAGGTCCACACTTTTTTAACCACTTTGAGACAGTTGTCTTTAAGCCAACCATCTTCATCCTTATAAATAGCATTTCTGGAATACAAAGGGAACACTTTTCTCTTGGCTAGTTAGAAAATATAAACACTTCTTGTCTTTAGATTACAGCGAAGACACCTTTCTATTGACATTTCTACACTTACGTGATGATCCCGTTCTGGAGCATATTTTCTGTACTTAGGGTTAATTCAGCATGGATCACTAATTAGAGAATTTGCAAATCAAGCAATTAATGAATGACTGCGCATGAGCATGCGGAAGAGGAAATAGCGCCTGGATCGTAAACCCAATGGAGCTGAAGTGTGACTGATAGGAAACCGGAGTTTGGGGGCCAAAACCATAAGTTTTCTGGGGGTGTCAAAAAACTAAGGCTTGCCCAGGTGTTTTTGGGGAGGGTTTGTGATGTCAGTGCAGACCACTCCCAGGGTGTCTCAGTTGCATATTAGTGGAAGCTTTAAGCCCCCATCCACTAGTGATTTCGACATTGTGTCCATCACTGAATCAGTTCCAATATCCAAGTCACTTCCTGCTTACACAGGTCAATACCAATCATCTTCCAAACCCTCTCACCACTCGTGTTCAATACAGTTCCAGTAAGTTTCATATTGTTATTAGTATTTTGAGCTTACTTCAGTTGGCGATCACAATTGTTGATAATGCAGTGAATGTGGACTTCCTAATGAAAGGCCATGAGGAAGGCCAGAATAACGAACCACTAATTATTTCAAAGCTTGACCTAAAGTAATTAATTTCAAAACTCAGCGATAGCACATGTAATTTCACGCAATGGGTCTGATTAGTGGTGGCGGATGCCTGTGGGCTGTAGCACCAACCAAACATTGCATTGGGGGGGGGGGGGGGGGGGGGGGGCAGTTAACACATACACTATATGGACAAAAGTATTTGGCCAAACATGTTAATTACTGTTTTATATCATTAATTTTAATTAGACCCATTGCTGCAGGTGTATAAAATCAAACATCTAGTCATACAGTCTCCATTTGCAAACATTTGTGATACAAATTGGGATGTTCTGAAGAGCTCAATGACTTCAAGCATCCAATGCCAAGCGCCTTATGGAGTGTAAACTGACTCTTGACTGTGGAGCAGTGGAAACATGTCTTGTGGAGTGATAAATCACGCTTCTCTGTTTGGCAGTCAGGTGGGCGAGTCTGGGATTGGCGGATGCCGGAAGAACATTTCCTGTCTGACTGCATTAAATAAACTGTTGAGTTTGGCGGAGGAGGGATAATGAATGGTTTGGGGCTGTTTTTCAAGGTTTGGTCTAGGCCTCTGTCTCCAGTGAAGAGTAATCAAATCCCCCTTTTACAACACACCTCGGACCTGGGTTTGTGACGTGTCGAACCCGGGTCGATTTGCGGAAAGCACTAAAACTTCAACCAAATCTTATGAAAGCCTTCCAGGAAGAGTGGAAGCTGTTAAAGCTGCAAACGGGAGACCAACTCCATATTAAAAATGATTGAGGGTGCATTAGCATAACTGCGGGCTATCGAAGGTTGGACATGGCACAATATTGCAAGTTTACAGGCACCAAGTATAGGCTGGCGCAAGTAGACAATGATGATGACGATAACCAACCGCACCACATAATGCAGAGTCTACATACTGTATGTTCAAATATATGTATTTCTTTCCATCATGCAATTTGGGATCACATGTGGTTGCTTTCCATCCAAGTTTGCATTGGCCCATTATCTACATCTATACAAATGAATTCCAAAATTCCATCCACTAATGTTGTTTGTGATGAACATCATAACTAGGAAAAGTTGAGAAGTACTGAAAAGGAAGGGAAAATATTTATCTCACAAACTTCACCTTTGTAACAGATACAGTGGTAGCTTCTATCTATGGGCTGCAAGACTGCTGCCACCTCCCTCCCAGTAAAATCGACCCACCCCACTCACTGTTAGTGAGCCAGTTGTGGTCTGTGACTGCATTGACTTCAATGTGATTGGTAGCGACTTCCTACTGGAAGTCCTACCTAGCAGTCACAGACACTACAGGCAGTCCTATCAGGAGATGTTTCCTTCCACTGGGACTGCAGACTGGGCATCCATAAGCCTGTGGGAAGCCACACCCTGCCTGATCATCCGCTCTAGCCGGATTTTATGGGCTGCAGCCCTTGCAGTCCATAGAAGCCAAGTGTCTGCACATGTGCGGATGGACCACGACATATGCAAATGTACCTTTACCAGAGCCTGCCATATCCGTTGTGCAGGTGATGGGGTCCAATGTTGGGGGCTACCTCCTTTACCTTAACAACAAGGATAGGGGCATCTCCCCTAATGCAATTAGGTAGCAGCCACATCTAATTGTCCCTTTTTCTAAAAAGTACATCTTAAAGTGTCCACTACTGTATAAATTATACAAATTTTAAGGGCTAAAATAAATATTCCAGCAGCCCTAATTTTTAAAGTAGACCCTATAAAGCTTCTAAAATATATGAATGACTGTCAAAAATAAATTTGATCATATGATTCCTTTTAAATACATTATAAACTGGAAAGCCAAGATCCATATAAAAGAGAACCCCCTATGAATATAAACACTGGGGCAGACGGAGCTACAGCTCCAGGCTTCCACATTAAACTACAGTAGGTCTGTCATACAGCATACCTCCCAACAGTCCCGATTTTATCGGGACAGTCCCGATTGTCAGGGCCTGTCCCGATGTCCCACCCACGGGCGGCAGTGTCCCGCGGTGTGGGGGGGCTGTTGGGAGTCCCCCCTGTCAGCTGCTAAGCAGCGGGGAATAAACGCTGTGCGCATGCGCACAGCGTCTATTCCCGCAGCCAGGGGGCTGGGGGCATGGCTAGAGGCTCACAGAGCCTCTGGGTCATGCCCCCATAGTGGCAAAATGGGGGCGTGGCCTTGCGCAAGAGCCGCGAGTATAGGCCACGCCCCCAAATTAGGTCACGCCCCCCCGAATTAGGTCACGCCCCCCAGAGCTCCAAAAGTTGGGAGGTATGCATACAGTAGCATGATTATGACAGCTGCCTAGTTGGTAATGCAGTTTGCTTTAAATCTTAAGTATTAAATTATAAATATTAAATTCCTATTTCTACCTTTTTAACAAAGTTCTGCCCTTTTTCTACTTTTATGTATTTTGAGAGACATTGGGAATGATAGTGAAGCCCTGGCCACACCAACAGCACCAGTCACAGCTCCTCCCCTTATCAGCACCGGTCACAGCTCCTCCCCTTCTCAGCCCATAGGGCCATGTGACCCTTTCTTTGTCACTGCCTATAAACTTTTTCATTGTACATTTGATGCAACCTTTAATGTCTTGTTATTTTATCTTACAATCGCCCCAAAATGATCTGTTTTAAAGTGTGCTATTTGCCTTCATTATGGCCCCAGACCTTATCTGTCACCTGTGGCAATGGTCAGATCTTAGCTAATTTCAGCAATCCTTCTACTAAGCTGTATTGCCAGGACACATACACTACGCACCCACAGCTCTATAGATGCTCTCATATAAATTCAGAGAAAATCTTCCCCAATTTCAAAAGATATTCGCTGAAGGATTATTTTGTGCTCAGACTTAGCCACTGATCTGTGATGTTCCTACCCATAATAGGAGTGTGACCTAGATCTCTGTCTTTCAGATTTGTTTTCCTCTTATAATGTTCAGGAGGAATTGAACAGCAACAGGAAAAGTAAAATTAGCTTAATGTAATAAAGAGTAAATCATTTAATGTGAGTACATCATAGTTTCCCAGCCTTTTATAAACCAGATTGACTCCCTCTGTCTGTACATTTTTAACCAGTGCCAAGTTGCCAACGGCTCTGATATAATGATGTGTCAGTACACCTTGTTATTGGACCCATGTATAAATAGGTAGGTTACTGTATCTTGCATATGTATACCAGAAATAGGATGTACTATGATTTCTCACAGTTAATTTACATTTCTATGTATTCACGTTTACCACATTATCTAATGATCTAGGGTCACAGTGCCTATTGCATTTGCTTGTAAAAATTGGTTATACATTGAAAGGACACGAAAAGTTTTATTGTTCCTCAGTGAGAAAAACAAAATAGCAATCTAGCAAATATGATACCTTTTAATGGCTAACAAAAATAAATGTTGTTAAAATGCAAGCTTTCGAGACTTCTTAGGTCTCTTCCTCAGGCATGGTATAACAAGGTGTGTGAAGAACCACATATATATACACAGCAGAGTAGGAACAAGATGTGATAGATGGACATTCTTAAGATCAAAACAAAACAAAATAACAGAATGAGCTTGTAAATTGAGTCCTTAATTGGTTTGTAGATAAGTAGTGTGAAAGTTTTATTGTCTCTAAGTTGATGACAGACCAGAGTTCGAGCTCTGATGCCCTCACTCTCTCTGGGCCAGTCTCCTCAGATGTTGTAGTGGGCCATAAATCCCTCGGATAGATTCAGTCCTGTGTTAAGGGTGTCAAACGTTGTCATTAATTTGTATTCCCAGACCCTCCTGTCTCTTTGTGATTTGAAATTTCCTTTTAGTATAATCACTTTCATATGATCCTGATTGTGTCCTGGGCTGCAGAAATGTTTGGCCACAGGAAAGTGTGTCTTTTTTTCTTTTATTGTGTGGCGATGGGACCTCATCCTTGCCTTAAGTTTTTGTCCTGTTTCTCCAACATACAGACCCCCAATAGGACATTTGGTGCACAGAATCAGGTACACTACATTGGTAGTAGAACATGTGAATGTCCCTGGGATCTTATAGTCCTGTTGTGTGTTGGGGATCCGTACACTGTCTGTAGTGAGGATATGGGCACAGGTTTTGCAGCTCCTTACATTGCAGGGATAGGTTCCTCTTTGTGTAATGGATGGCAGTGAACTTCGGATTATAATATTTTTCAGGTTTGCAGGTTGTCGGTAACATAGTAGTGGAGGGTCTGGGAATATTGTTTTCAGGCGGTCATCTTTGTGTATGATGTGATGTAGTTTTTTTGCAGTTTTTCTTAGCACCTCAAGCTGTGGGTTGTAGGTGACTACCAGGGGTACACGGTTGTTTCTTTCTCTTTCTTTATATTGGAGAAGTTGATTTCTGGGTATCCTGATGGCTCTGATAATCTGATCGTTGATTGATGTGGGATGATATCCCTGATTTAAAAAGGTCCCTTTAAGTTGTTTTAAGTGGACATCTCTATCTGCTGGGCTGGAGCAGATGCGATGATATCTGATGGCCTGGCTGTAGACAATGGATTTTTTGATGTGTTTCGGGTGGAAGCTGTCCCATCTGAGGTATGAAGGCCGATCCATGGGTTTTCGGTATAGGGTTGTCTGTATTGCGTTGTTTTGAATTGTTATAGTGGTGTCAAGGAAGTTTATCTCGGTATATGAGTAATTCATTGTCAGGTTTATTGTTGGATGAAATCTGTTAAATTTTTCATGGAAATGTATGAGTTCTTGTTCAGAATCAGTCCAGATGATCAGGATATCATCGATGTAACGGAAGTAAGCCAAGGGTTTGATTGAGCAGGATGCCAAGAAGTCACTCTCGAGTTTTGCCATGAACAGATTGGCGTATTGCGGTGCCATTTTACTGCCCATGGCGGTCCCGGTGCGCTGTAGAAATATTTCTTTGCCAAAGGAAAAATAATTGTGTGTAAGGATGAATTTTGTAAGCTGTGTTGCAGGACCAGAAGCAATCCCATTGGACTCAAGATATATCTGGCATGCTGTCAGTCCATCTTCATGGGGGATATTGGAATATAGGGATTCCACATCCATGGTGGCAAGGATGGCTCCATTAGGGAGGGGACCTAGGGTTGATAATTTATTCAGTAGGTCCGTGGTATCTTGGAGAAAGCTTGTTGTATGTCTCACCAGTGGTTTCAGGACACCCTCTACCCATCCTGAGATTTTTTCAGTGAGGGTTCCCACGCATGAGATGATTGGCCTCCCAGGGTTGCCGGGCTTATGTATTTTGGGAAGCATGTAGAATATTCCAATTCTGGGACTGTCGGGTATCAAGTCCAAAAGTTCTGTAGACTCTGCTGACAGCCCCCTGACAAGCCTTCTCAACTCCCTTAAATATTTTTGAGTTGGATCTTTGTCTAGTTTGGTATAGTATTGGATATCCATCAGCTGTCTATTTGCTTCCTTAGTATAGTCCGATGTGTCCATGATGACTATGGCCCCACCTTTGTCTGCAGGCTTGATGGTGATTTTCTTGTTGTTTCTTAAGGTGTGAATAGCTCTTCTTTCTTGCACACTGATGTTAAAGTATTCCTTTTTATGTTTTTCCAATATTGTTGACTGGACCACATTTCTAAAAGAGTCAATATATAGGTCCAAAATGGTACTGCGGCCAGGTGGTGGTGTCCAGACAGAACTCTTCTTGTGGACTGGTCTAATTTGTGTTTGGCTATTAGTAGGTTCTGTCTCCTCTCTGTCATGGAAGAACTCCTTCAGTCTTAGTTTCCTAAAATATTCTTCCATGTCACTACATAGTTCTGTTTTGTCGAGAGGCTTGGTCGGACAGAATGTAAGTCCTCTAGATAGCACACTGACTTCTACTTTAGTGGGTTTGTGAGATGACAAATTAATCACACAGTTAAATTTACCTGTGTCTTGCTGGGAGTTCTGTTCTATCCCTCCAGACTTGGGGTGGACTTTCTGTGTGCTTGAATAAAGTCCTGCTTTTATGCGAAGTCTGTGAAGTTTCTTTTTCTTGTTATTGATTAGACACAGCTGTAGTGTTTTATAATATTGTTGTAGTATCTGTATTGAGTCCTTTGTGAGGGAGCGCTTTAAAATTTGTATTTCCATTTGGACATTTCTCTTGGTGCTGTAGAAGACATGAATAAGGTGGTTTCGCAGTCTCTCAGAAGTCCTGTAGCAGAGATGATGTGCATATTGAGTTTTGTAGGTGTGCAGAATGGGGTTCTTAAGGCAAAGTCCTTTGGGGATTAAGTGTTCCTTCTTGCATCTGGTTAGAAAAAATAAGTTGCTGTCCAGTTGAGCCAGTTTCTTCAATAAACCTTTTAGTTCCATGTGTGTGCGGTACATTCTGGTATCCTCCATTTAGTCAAAAGAAAAAAGTTTGGTACCGTGTTAGCCAGTTGATAAGAAAAGTTTTATTGTTCCTCAGTGAGAAAAACAAAATAGCAATCTAGCAAATATGATACCTTTTAATGGCTAACAAAAATAAATGTTGTTAAAATGCAAGCTTTCGAGACTTCTTAGGTCTCTTCCTCAGGCATGGTATAACAAGGTGTGTGAAGAACCACATATATATACACAGCAGAGTAGGAACAAGATGTGATAGATGGACATTCTTAAGATCAAAACAAAACAAAATAACAGAATGAGCTTGTAAATTGAGTCCTTAATTGGTTTGTAGATAAGTAGTGTGAAAGTTTTATTGTCTCTAAGTTGATGACAGACCAGAGTTCGAGCTCTGATGCCCTCACTCTCTCTGGGCCAGTCTCCTCAGATGTTGTAGTGGGCCATAAATCCCTCGGATAGATTCAGTCCTGTGTTAAGGGTGTCAAACGTTGTCATTAATTTGTATTCCCAGACCCTCCTGTCTCTTTGTGATTTGAAATTTCCTTTTAGTATAATCACTTTCATATGATCCTGATTGTGTCCTGGGCTGCAGAAATGTTTGGCCACAGGAAAGTGTGTCTTTTTTTCTTTTATTGTGTGGCGATGGGACCTCATCCTTGCCTTAAGTTTTTGTCCTGTTTCTCCAACATACAGACCCCCAATAGGACATTTGGTGCACAGAATCAGGTACACTACATTGGTAGTAGAACATGTGAATGTCCCTGGGATCTTATAGTCCTGTTGTGTGTTGGGGATCCGTACACTGTCTGTAGTGAGGATATGGGCACAGGTTTTGCAGCTCCTTACATTGCAGGGATAGGTTCCTCTTTGTGTAATGGATGGCAGTGAACTTCGGATTATAATATTTTTCAGGTTTGCAGGTTGTCGGTAACATAGTAGTGGAGGGTCTGGGAATATTGTTTTCAGGCGGTCATCTTTGTGTATGATGTGATGTAGTTTTTTTGCAGTTTTTCTTAGCACCTCAAGCTGTGGGTTGTAGGTGACTACCAGGGGTACACGGTTGTTTCTTTCTCTTTCTTTATATTGGAGAAGTTGATTTCTGGGTATCCTGATGGCTCTGATAATCTGATCGTTGATTGATGTGGGATGATATCCCTGATTTAAAAAGGTCCCTTTAAGTTGTTTTAAGTGGACATCTCTATCTGCTGGGCTGGAGCAGATGCGATGATATCTGATGGCCTGGCTGTAGACAATGGATTTTTTGATGTGTTTCGGGTGGAAGCTGTCCCATCTGAGGTATGAAGGCCGATCCATGGGTTTTCGGTATAGGGTTGTCTGTATTGCGTTGTTTTGAATTGTTATAGTGGTGTCAAGGAAGTTTATCTCGGTATATGAGTAATTCATTGTCAGGTTTATTGTTGGATGAAATCTGTTAAATTTTTCATGGAAATGTATGAGTTCTTGTTCAGAATCAGTCCAGATGATCAGGATATCATCGATGTAACGGAAGTAAGCCAAGGGTTTGATTGAGCAGGATGCCAAGAAGTCACTCTCGAGTTTTGCCATGAACAGATTGGCGTATTGCGGTGCCATTTTACTGCCCATGGCGGTCCCGGTGCGCTGTAGAAATATTTCTTTGCCAAAGGAAAAATAATTGTGTGTAAGGATGAATTTTGTAAGCTGTGTTGCAGGACCAGAAGCAATCCCATTGGACTCAAGATATATCTGGCATGCTGTCAGTCCATCTTCATGGGGGATATTGGAATATAGGGATTCCACATCCATGGTGGCAAGGATGGCTCCATTAGGGAGGGGACCTAGGGTTGATAATTTATTCAGTAGGTCCGTGGTATCTTGGAGAAAGCTTGTTGTATGTCTCACCAGTGGTTTCAGGACACCCTCTACCCATCCTGAGATTTTTTCAGTGAGGGTTCCCACGCATGAGATGATTGGCCTCCCAGGGTTGCCGGGCTTATGTATTTTGGGAAGCATGTAGAATATTCCAATTCTGGGACTGTCGGGTATCAAGTCCAAAAGTTCTGTAGACTCTGCTGACAGCCCCCTGACAAGCCTTCTCAACTCCCTTAAATATTTTTGAGTTGGATCTTTGTCTAGTTTGGTATAGTATTGGATATCCATCAGCTGTCTATTTGCTTCCTTAGTATAGTCCGATGTGTCCATGATGACTATGGCCCCACCTTTGTCTGCAGGCTTGATGGTGATTTTCTTGTTGTTTCTTAAGGTGTGAATAGCTCTTCTTTCTTGCACACTGATGTTAAAGTATTCCTTTTTATGTTTTTCCAATATTGTTGACTGGACCACATTTCTAAAAGAGTCAATATATAGGTCCAAAATGGTACTGCGGCCAGGTGGTGGTGTCCAGACAGAACTCTTCTTGTGGACTGGTCTAATTTGTGTTTGGCTATTAGTAGGTTCTGTCTCCTCTCTGTCATGGAAGAACTCCTTCAGTCTTAGTTTCCTAAAATATTCTTCCATGTCACTACATAGTTCTGTTTTGTCGAGAGGCTTGGTCGGACAGAATGTAAGTCCTCTAGATAGCACACTGACTTCTACTTTAGTGGGTTTGTGAGATGACAAATTAATCACACAGTTAAATTTACCTGTGTCTTGCTGGGAGTTCTGTTCTATCCCTCCAGACTTGGGGTGGACTTTCTGTGTGCTTGAATAAAGTCCTGCTTTTATGCGAAGTCTGTGAAGTTTCTTTTTCTTGTTATTGATTAGACACAGCTGTAGTGTTTTATAATATTGTTGTAGTATCTGTATTGAGTCCTTTGTGAGGGAGCGCTTTAAAATTTGTATTTCCATTTGGACATTTCTCTTGGTGCTGTAGAAGACATGAATAAGGTGGTTTCGCAGTCTCTCAGAAGTCCTGTAGCAGAGATGATGTGCATATTGAGTTTTGTAGGTGTGCAGAATGGGGTTCTTAAGGCAAAGTCCTTTGGGGATTAAGTGTTCCTTCTTGCATCTGGTTAGAAAAAATAAGTTGCTGTCCAGTTGAGCCAGTTTCTTCAATAAACCTTTTAGTTCCATGTGTGTGCGGTACATTCTGGTATCCTCCATTTAGTCAAAAGAAAAAAGTTTGGTACCGTGTTAGCCAGTTGATAAGAAAAGTTTTATTGTTCCTCAGTGAGAAAAACAAAATAGCAATCTAGCAAATATGATACCTTTTAATGGCTAACAAAAATAAATGTTGTTAAAATGCAAGCTTTCGAGACTTCTTAGGTCTCTTCCTCAGGCATGGTATAACAAGGTGTGTGAAGAACCACATATATATACACAGCAGAGTAGGAACAAGATGTGATAGATGGACATTCTTAAGATCAAAACAAAACAAAATAACAGAATGAGCTTGTAAATTGAGTCCTTAATTGGTTTGTAGATAAGTAGTGTGAAAGTTTTATTGTCTCTAAGTTGATGACAGACCAGAGTTCGAGCTCTGATGCCCTCACTCTCTCTGGGCCAGTCTCCTCAGATGTTGTAGTGGGCCATAAATCCCTCGGATAGATTCAGTCCTGTGTTAAGGGTGTCAAACGTTGTCATTAATTTGTATTCCCAGACCCTCCTGTCTCTTTGTGATTTGAAATTTCCTTTTAGTATAATCACTTTCATATGATCCTGATTGTGTCCTGGGCTGGACTGTGGACTGGGAATCTTATATTATATTAATACCTGGGGTGCCAATTATTGAAAAGGGAACTCTTCAATAATAATAAATTACGTATACTCTATAATACACGTTTATCCTATATATCTGCAAATATATTGCGTCAGACTTACAACCTAGGCTGCTGATACATACATGCAATTCTCATATATAGGAATTATGAAATTATGATTCCAAAGTGAGTTCAAACTTGGTTTTGCCGCTCTGATTAAAGATATTTTATTTACAGGAAAACACAAATCATACAGAATAAGTTGTGCACAGTAGTGATATATATGCTAATTATAATTATATTTATACTTCCTTATAAAACATTGAACATACAACAAATTAACAAACTTAGACAATTACTAACACTAATTGAATACTTGCAAGTTCATTGTTCCATTCCTTAGGTGTGAACATCTCCACCAAGCTTTATTCATCTTCCCCTTCTTACTCTCATCCTTCTCCTCTCCTTCTTATGCTCCTCTGCTGACTGACTTCTACCCATAAGCTTGCTCCTTTTATCCCATATTTTGAAAGGACACAGAACAACTTGTAGCCAATCAGAGCAATAGATCATACTTGTCAAATTTGTTTCTGCCTCCTGCCGGGGGGAAAACCCGGTTAGTGTAGTAGAGACATGGTAGGTGGTTAGGGGGTGGATCAGGGGTGTGGTCACACAATCTCCGCCCCAGCATACAACCATGTAGAAACGGGCACTGTTTAGCCGAGGGTGGGGCAACATTAACGTAATTCTGCACAAATCACGTCATTGGACTCCCCTTGGCCCACCCACCAGTGTTATGTATGTTGGTGGCCGAGGGGGTAAGGATGGACATCGGAAACCCACCATCAAATGAGCATGGTATCCGCCATTAAATCTTTTGATGAAATGGTAACTGTCCCATGCATCAAAAGAATCTGATAAAAAAATGTATATGATTATCAGCTCTCACGAGCAGGGCCTCTCTCCTCATGTGCTTTTCTTAGAATATATATATTTATTAATTTACAGTTTCTTATATAGCACTGCGCAGACTATGACAAGATCCGGTGGCTGGGGAAATGATTTAGTCTCCACGAGAAGGGCCGAGGAGCCCAGTCACAATGGCTGCTGACACATGAAGTGAGGAGGAGCCAGGAAATGCACCATCTGGGGAGGAGGACGGAGGGGATACTACAGCTGCCCGCGGCCCGAATAACTAGTCCAGGGGTCAGATGATCACACTGCTCCCCTGCTCAGCCCGAAAATGTATACACTCACCCATGGGCCGAACACCAGGCGGAGGTTTCTTCATCAGTGGCCGGATGTCTGAGTGGTGGGGGTGCATCTGAGTGGTTGCACTATGGGGGGCTGCAAGGCTGGGCGTCTGAGTTGCAGGGGTCCCAGAGTGGCGGCAGAACCGGAGTCTACGTGATGAGAGGAACAGGTGGCTGAGTGGCGGGAGACCAAGCAAAGGGCAGGACGGTGGCTGACATTGTGGCCCGTCAGATCTTTGGGCCTGGGTCAGCTGTCCCCATTGACCACCCTGTTGCTGGGCCTGGGTAACTACTTTTGGCTGGGGGGAATATAATTAATTCTGTTTATGAAATGAGTTTGAGGTGATGATATGACATCCAAGATGAAATGGCAGAAAGGCATTCTGAGACACAGAGCAATACTGATGGTGACAATTCCGGGGAAGACAGATAGTTTTGAGTATAATCAGCGTACACATTATACTCAAATCCAAAAGAGTTGATTAGTTTGCCAAGATCGGAGGTATAGATTGAAATAAGCAGAGGACCTAAGACTGAGCCTTGTGGTCCTCCAACTGATAGAGGTAGAGAAGAGGAGGTAGAGTCAGAGAAGCGAACACTGAAAGAGCGATTAGATAGGTACTGTAGCCACCCACCGATTTCCGTACCCACCGCCGACTCCCGTACCCACCACTACCGGGCAGGGTGAGAGCAGCTCCGTGAGCATCCCCGTGAGCATCAATCAGCGGCCAAATCCAGCATCGGATTTGGCTGCTGCATTGAAAAATGGATGCTGGATCCATTCATGCAAAAGAATTTCGGAATAGATCCGGCATCAATTGAATATATACCTTTGTATCCAACAATTTGTGATAGTTACATTTCTACAAGTACAGCAAAAGTTTTTCTTTAAACACTATTCCGTAAATGTTATTTTTGTAGTTGAAAGGTTCCATGGAAAGTGTAATCATGAAATTCTTTACAATATATTATTTATAGAAACTAGTACAGTACTTTCTGACCATTGTTCCGCGTTTGCTGTACACCGATTGCAGCACTGGGTGCAATATGTGTGTACAGCGTTTGCTGTACACCGATTGCAGCACTGGGTGCAATATGTGTGCACAGCGTTTGGGGTACACACGTCAACACTGGGTGCAATAAAATACAGTTCTATGGGAATGCTTATTGTGTACCATGCATACTATGATCTACGGAGGATTTAACAAGGTTCCTGTACATAAAACTGATAATTGTGATTTTTATTTATCTTTAAGAAGCCTGCAACACCCAAATATTCTACAATGCCTGGGACTATGCACTGAAACCATCCCCTTCCTTCTTATCATGGAGTTTTGCCAACTGGTGAGGTCAAAGCCATTTTACATTCTGAACAGTTTGAAAATAGAATGTGTCAGAATGTGAATAGAATGTGTCAGAATGTGAATAGAATGTGTCCAGTGGCGTAGCTACATATGTGGCAAACCCCGTGGCGGCTTGGGGGAGTGGCGCCAGCTGTGTCTGTGGTGGGCGCCACTGGCTCAACTGAAAGGCGTCCCAGGCAACAGTAAGCACTGAGCTGGTCCTGCCCTGTACATATTTAATGAGCGTGGACCCAGGGCAGTGCATATTGAAGGAACAGTTCCCCACCAGTGCATATGTAATGAGCGGGTCCCGCTTATCAAATATGCACTGCGCTGGGACCCCGCTCATTAGATATGCACGGAGAGCGGGACCAGCTCAGAGCTCACTTCTGCATGGGTCGCCTGTCGAAGTTTATTTGGCAGGGGGGAGAAAAATTTCTAGCTACACCAATGAATGTGTCAGAATGTGAATAGAATGTGATAGATAGTTTGACAATGGACTGGATGCGGTCAATATGCCGGCAGTCAGAATCACGGCGGTCGAAATACCGACGCTGGAATCCCGACCGCCGCAATGCCGGCACTTTGTCCTTCTATGGGTGTCCACGACACCATAGAGGGAGAATAAAATAGTGTGCTGAGCGTAGCGAGCCCACAAGGGGGGGAAATCCACGGACCCCCTTGTCAGCATTTTGGCGGTCGGGATTCCGGCGTCGGTATTTCATACCAAATCCATGGACAGATATGTCACAGGGACACTAATTAGCACAATCAGTTGAATATCGCCCCACGATCTCCCGTCATTTTAGATGGGAGATCAGGGGGTGATAAATAATTAGATCCCCCCATATCTAGGTGGGGTACTACTTACCCTCCTGCATGGCACTGTTGGATCTCCTGCATGTGATTTGACAACTGTAGAAAACTCCATGTATTTCCTCAGTCTTGTGAACAATGTAATAGATTTATTACTGAAACTGTTTCAATGTATGTCATTTGTTTGTAATACAATTATTTAGCATAAAATTTGACATTACATAAAGCAACTAAATAATAAAGTATATTATTATTATCCTTTATTTACATATTACAACGTACATAAACAGGAACAGTATTAACACACACAAAGACACACACAATTAGTGCATATGGGGCATTACAGTATAAAACATTGCAGAACACGGACAGGGCCTCAGTAGTGATAAGACCCAAATCATCAGCAAAATTGGTGAACCCAGGGGTTTGATGCCACAGTTGGCAGTGATTAGATAATGGTATAAAGGGGCATACACACGTAGCGATACCCGGGCATTTTCTAAACGATCTCACGGGGAACACTGGGCCAGACAGATCGCTCAGCGGCACATCGCTGTGCAGCACTGTGGGGGTTATTCTGGTTCACTCCTTCTGACAAATTCCTTCTTAGATGGACAAAAACATGTGCACTGCAGGGGGCAGATGTAACATGTGCAGAGATAATTAGATTTGGGTGAGTTATTTTGTTTGTGTGCAGGGAAAATACTGGCTGTTTTATTTTTACACTGCAGTATAGATCTCACTTTGAAGTAAAACCCCACCCAAATCTAATTCTCTCTGCACAAGTAACATCTGCCCCACCTGCAGTGCACATGGTTTTGTCCATCTAAGAAGGAATTTGTCAGACGGAGTGAACCAGAATAACCCCCTGTGTTCTGCGCATTCTGAGCATTCTGAGTGGTCTAGCATCGCTCAGAACACTCATCTCCCCATGTGTAGTCCGCATAAGAAATGGAAGAAGAGCACAATAGGGAAGAGAGTCATGTTTATGAGAGTTTATATTATTATTATTAGTAGTAATAATAATACTAATATTATAAATAATAATAATAATAATAACAATGATTGCAATGCTTTACCTGCTTTCTTCTTTAGGGTGATTTGAAAAGGTACCTTAGAGCCCAGCGGAAGGCAGATGGCATGACCCCTGACCTTTTAACCTGTGACCTTACAACCTTGCAAAGAATGGCTTATGAGATAACACTGGGACTCATGCACCTCCATAAAAACAATTACATACACAGGTACAGTATATGCCTTATGTTTTCTGTCAGTGAATGCATCATATCATACATACACACATTGTCTTTTATGTAGTAATGGTAAGCAGGCATAAATGTCAGACTTGGGTCACATGGACATTCTGTATTATAAGACTGCAAGTATTGTCCAGGAATGGATGATAGCGTTTAATAAGCCTGTAAGATTTTAAAGCTTGCTCTCAATATACAATGGATTACTTATACATACCTCCCAACTTCATGATGCATAGATGCGGGACCCTCCGGAGCCCAGTGTGGTTTGGGGAGCGAGATGGTGTACCTCAGTAGTGTCCTCAAGCTAAATTACTACGCAAGCGACAACTTTTTATCGTGTGTAAGCAGGAAATGTAAAATGGCAATACACACGGTGGAACACTTGATTTGCACAAGTGTATTTCAGTGATGTCACTAATTGTGAGCAACAGGGAATAAAGGCTCTCAGTGACATGACAATAGTTTGGATCCCTCCATGGTGCGGGGCCCAGTGAAGCTGCTTATCTGTGGTGTAAGTTTAGGATTGTGGATAATACAATTTTTTTGACCTATTTAATACTAGAAATTGCAGACACAAAGGGTGACATTCTATGTGTTGCGGTAAAATCCACATGTTTTTTACCGCACCTAATCGCACTTTTGAAAATCGCAAGATTGGGCCGTTTTTCGCATATTTTATGAGATGCGAAACACGGCCCAAATAGTGCGAATAGGTGCGATTTGATGCGATTTCTTTAGTCCTGAAAATGTGCGATTTGCAGGTCTGAAAATTGCACATTTGCAGGAAATCGCAATAAAAAAAAAAAAAAACTGCGCGGTTTCCCCCGCCAGAGCATAACCAGCCCCGGGCTCATTGAGCCGGTGCTGGTGACATAAAATCACGGTCCCCGACAAATAGGGGTCCCCTTGATTTAATGAAACCAGCACCAGGCTCAAGGTCCGGCGCTGGTTCCCAAAATACGGGGGACAAAATTACTGGGGGTCCCCTGCATTTCAAGAACCAGCACCAGACCCAACCAGCCAGCAGGGTAATGCCACAGCTGGGGGACACTTATTATATAAGGTCCCGCGGCCAAAGCATTATCCCCCTGGCTGGTCAGCATGGGCAGGGGTCCTGGGGAAGTGGGGACCCCCCCAAAGAAGGGGTCCCCCCCCTCCAGGACTTACCAGCCCATGCTGAAAGTCCGGGGCTGTCCCCGATGCCCCTGGGCGGTGGGCATCGGGCTGATGAAAAGTGTAAAAAAAGAATAAAAACTATTGTCTTATACTGTAGAACTATGAGTCCCAGCAAGCCTACCACTGCATTTTGTGGTGAGCCCTGCTTTTTTGACAGGCACACTCGCTGTTTCCACCCTTACTGAAAAGAACCAGCGAGGTGGAAACAGCGAGTGAAGGGGCTCACCTCTGTAGTCTCCTGGCACCAACTTTATAGTGTTGTAACTACTGTATATTTGGACTCAGCGATATATGTAGGCCATTTGATCTGGATGATGACTCTATTCTTCAAAGTATGCATGGGACTGGGCATATGCAGTGACGGAACTAAATGACCAGTATTCTCTGTGCAGTCCACCCCCAACTCCATATTCTTTATAGCATATACATGTGTACACTTGATGGTGGAAACTGCACCAGCTTGGGCTAGTTTCCCTCCACCGGGTGTTTTAGGATGCTATCACAATTGGGCAGATGTATTTACCATGCTGAAGTTATAAACGGTTATATTATATCAGCCAATCAGCTCCTAACTGTCATTTTTAGTGATATGTATGATCATAATGTAAGCTATTTGCAGTTATTAATGTTATTTTACTATGTATTCACATAGTGACCTTGCTCTAAGAAACTGCCTTCTCACCTCTGACCTCACTGTCCGAATCGGGGATTATGGAATTTCTCACAACAATTACAAGGTGAGGAAAGAAGAATTTTACCTCTACATCAGATCCTGTTTTATATACAGCCTGATACTATACCCATTATAATAAGCATAGGCTGTTCTCCCAGGAGTCTGTGGAAATTCTCTGGATCATGGGGGTCATTCTGGTCGACTCACAAAGCCGGCTATTGAATGATTTCTTAAGTCTTTACAAACCTACATGTAATTCACTTTCTGGTGACTCAGATTTGCGGCCCCCACCTAAATCCGGTGACATCAGCTGCCCGCCTCCGGCACCCACATCACTGCGCCATTAGTCTGGGCACACCTAGTGTTTGCATGGAAACGCCCATTAAATAATGGGCATTCCCATGCTTGCCACCCCACACCCCCGCGCCCACACTGCTCCGTGTGAATGGGCCGTTGACTATACAAGTCGCCGCTTCAATTTGCAAACAGAGCCTGCACATCCGCATAAATTCTTATGTGCATGCACAGTAGCAAAACATCACTTCCCCATGCATTCCCCATTCCCCGCATGGGCTGGAGAGCGAATAAACCAGAATGACCTCCTTTGTATCATTCTGGTTTATTAACCCTATTAATAACGATTAATAACTATAATACAATTCTCGGTACTTGTGTATTTTGGCGGCGCCCGTTTTCAGCATCGTTCGATGAACGTATCGCATGCCATGTACCCGATGGCATGCGATGCGACGCGATTTTGACCCCCTATACGATGAAAAATCGTATAAGCACCCTAAAGGGTGCTTTTGAGCACCCTAATGGGTGCTTACAATGTTAAATGCACCCCCACGCCACCCCCCCACTATAAACATGAACCCGAAGCGTGGCGAGCGCAGCGGCGGTACGCGTCCTACGACCTTTTTATACCCCCACTATCCACATCGGTGTGGAGTTGAGAATAGATTAGTGTGGCGAGCGCAGCGAGCCCGAAGCGTGGCGAGCGCAGCGAGATGGCAACCTACTCTTACTGTAGTCTGGGGGGAAATCAGGAGTCCCCCTGGATGTTCCAGAACAGTTGCCAAGTATGATTTTCATTTTTGATGATTCTGTAATTTCATTTATACTGCAAAACTGTATTTTTTTTTTTATCTTCAGGATGACTATTATATAACTCCGGACCGTCTTTGGATCCCATTGCGCTGGGTCGCACCAGAACTTTTAGATGAAGTTCATGGAAACTTAGTTGTGGTGGACCAAAGCAAGGAAAGCAATGTCTGGTGAGTCTCCCAGTTCTTTCCCGTCATCTTTATTTGTCTTATCTGTCTATTTAATGCAGTATGGATGCAGATGTAGTGAATTATTTAAAGCACAGCAAATCAAAATGTGTGCATTTGTTATTTTCCAGCATGCTGGCTGACCCAGAACTGTCCTGATCTCTGCTGTAGAAAAGGCGCATAATAGGAAAAGTTAGCATGCCTTTTAAGCACATAAAATCATTATTACATTTATATATAAGGAATAACATTGTGTTTCCTATCTATGAAATCATGCTCACTTACTTCCAGGCCCTTATTCTGGTTCACTCGCAAAGGCAAATTCCTTCTCAAATGGACAAAACCATGCGCACTGCTGGTGGGGCAGACGGAACTTGTGCAAAAAGAGTAAAGGTGCCCATACACTTTGCAATGTCTCGCAGCAGTGTACGGACACCAGATACCCGTCGAGCCGGGCGGGACCTTCCAATTTGTTGTGATGGATCGCATACGTCCCTGCTTCCCGCCCGTCTCGCAGCCAGGAGGGAGGTCCCGGGATGGGTGGTCGGATGGCCAGCAGGTCCGACCACCTGCTTGGTTCCGATGCGCACAGGACCACGCATCAGACCCGATGTCAGGGACAGCCGATTTGGTACAATTTAACAACCCGATTGGTCACAATCGGCCGAAATCGGACCAAATCGGCTCAGTATATGGGGGCCTTTAGATTTGGGTGGGGTTTTACTTCAAATTGAGATCTATGTTGTAGGGTAAAAATAAAGCAGCCAGTATTTACCCTGCACAGAAACAAAATAACTCACCCAAATCTAACTCTCTCTGCACATGTTACATCTGCCCCACCTGGTTTTGTCCATTTGAGAAGGAATTTGCCTTTGTGAGTGAGCCAGAATAAGGGCCATTATCTGCAATGTACATTAACATGTATAAATTCCATTGCATGGATAAACTGCTGTGCCTTTATCTTCTTTAGGGACATAGGTGGAATTCAATTAACCCTGATAATTTAATGTTGGAGAAAAATAGTTTTTAGATTCGGGCTATTCAATTAAAGCCCATTTTCCGCATCCGTTAAAAGATCTGTCTTCGGGAGTTCGCACATAGGGGTGAGATCCAAGAGGAACAATCTGAGAGTAAGGTGGATCTGGGACCATCTGAGAGCTTGGTCCAGACAGGTCCAACTGAGTTTCCTGTCATAACAGGAGCATCTGAGGAGTTCTAAAAATGAAAGAGTTGATGTTGCTCGTAGCAACCAATCAGATTCTATTATTTCTCTATTGCATCATAGAAAATGATAGACAGAATCTGATTGGTTGCTATGGGAAACATCACCTCTTTTAATTTTTAGAAGCTTTAGTAAATTTTCCCCTATAGAATCCTCAATAAGATCCTTGACCTACTGTATATGTTTTCACTGTCGCGGTTTGTGGAAACAGGAAGTTATTCTGGTTGATTCGCTCGGATACGTATACACATCCTTGCGAGTCAACCTAACCCTCGCCTTGCAAATGGTGGTACGCCGGCCCACCACTCGAAAGGCGCGTTCCTTTGCACTGGCTGCGAATGGATGTTTTGCATATACTGTACATCCATTCGCAGCATGCAGGGGAACGCCCACATCATTTGATGGTCGCCGACCATCAAATGATGTGGAACGAGCACGCATATGTAAAAGTGGTCTCAGGCATCCTTACATATGTGTGAACGTTCTGAAGGAAATGGGAGGGCGGCTGACATCCGGTGATGTCAGCTGCCCGTCCCCGTTGGCCACGTCATGGCTTCATTAGCATGAGAATGCCCAGCGTTCTCATGGGAACGTCCATGAAATGCTGGGCGTTCACATATGCTTATGGGGCCGGCCGCCACCCCACGCCCCTCTCTGCCCCCGCCTGCAGTCCTGGGTGCATCCACCCAGCGATCTGTGTATTCACAGTGGGTGTACGCAACCTGCGTATGCACATGTGCAGAAATGCGCCGTAACAAAATATGGGTCCCCGTGTGAACGAACGGCAGTTGCGAACGGACCTGAATAAAGTCCACAGGCTATTTAATTGTTTTTTTTTTTTTTTTTCAAGTCTGATTAGATCTCGAAAATAAATCCCTGATAAGTGCCGCCGGTAGCCTGACATCAGGGCTAATTGGATAGCCTTGTGGGAACAGGTAGCCCGCTGTAAATTATTGCAATGAATTGAATTCCTTCTCTAGCCATGGTTTTTATTTAGGATAAAATAGCTTCTGTATTCTATTACCAATAGATATCTGTACATTTGTTTCTAAAGGTCTGACTTAAAAATATCATGGTAGATGTCTCATACCCATTACTCCTCATTGTGCCGTATGAATATAGGTCTTTGTTTTTCTTGTAAAACAGTCATAAAAATGTATTATTCAACCTAAACATAGCTCTGTTTATATTGTGTCTAGTCAGTGTTGATTGCTGCATTACAGTACTTCATCTCATTGTAATGGATTCCAATGTTGCTCTACACAGGTCCCTAGGAGTTACAATATGGGAACTTTTTGAATTTGGAAGTCAGCCATATCGCCACCTGTCAGATGAGGAGGTCCTCGCCTTTGTAATTAAGGAACAGCAAATGAAACTGGCAAAGCCTCGACTCAAGCTACCCCATTCAGATTACTGGTGAGATTATCACTTCGACAACCCAACAGGGCTGCCTGTGGGTGCAGCTGTCCTGGGCCCCGGCCTCTGGGAGGGACCGGGCAACAAATTTTGCCCACCGCAACCCCCCCGACTGCCTCCGCTGTGCTCAGTGCGCTGAACAAAGCAGGTCCCAGAGTGCAGGCTTATTCAACCCAGGTCACCGGCGGCCATTTAAAATGCTGCACCGGCTTTTGAGCCAATCAGAGCTAACCTGCCAGCAGCCAATCAGAGCAGCTGCCGGTACATGAGCTCTGATTGGCTCACTAGCCAGTGCTGCATTTTAATTGGCCGCTGGCATCCTGAGTTGAAGAAGCCTGCCCTCTGGGACCTCTGGACTGCAGCTCAGCGGAAGAGGAGATGGGGGAGCAGGAGCCGGGTTATGGTAAGTCAATTTAGGAGGGGCGGCCCGGACTGGAAATGATTTCTTCAATAAATGTGAAGTCACTAAAGGATTTTATAGATGTTGAAAATTCTGTTATCTGAGATGGGAGTTCTAAGCATTAGATGTTATAGTGTTGCTATACAACCATTCGTAATCATATGACTGCAACCAACAATGGTGCTCCCCGATTTTAAATAGGCCATAAGGATGACCTCTATTTCCCACATGTGTCTGTCCCATAGAACAATTTGGGTGGGGTGCCAGGAAAACCATTCTAGGGCACTTGCACATGCTGAAATAGGTAAAGTAGGAGACTCCAGAAGGGTAGTTTGGCATTGCCATGCGTTCTTGACCTCCAAACAGTGACACCCACTACTAAGCATTCCCCGGCACCATGACCTCTGCCTATTTTGCATCTACAAGCAGGACTTAAGTTATATCAATCAACAACTCCATTATAATGAGTCTAAAAAATGAATTTATAAATATTTAGCTTTATTTCTAAAATATACACAATTAAAAATCCTGTAACGCCAAGCAATAATTTTGAATGTAATTTTTTTTTATAAATGTTTTTTTATTGGAGATTATAAAAAGATATTTACTTGGCAGTATAAGCACATTTTTTTGCTCCCACTCATCCTGTTAAATGCAAATATGTTAGGTATGCAGACTAGCATTTTTTTATGTTTAATTGAAAGTTTATAGAAAAATAAAATGAGACTTAAGCCTACCTACTTGTTATACTAAACTTGTTATTTTTTTTTAAAATTTGCATTACTTTTTACAATATTGACGTATATTTCCATTATTTTTTTAGGTATGAAGTGATGCAGTCGTGCTGGTTGTCTGTTGAACAAAGACCTACCGTAGAAGAGCTTCACCTGCAGCTCACTTATTTGTTAAATGAGTGCTCCAATCAGACAGAGGAAAGCTTTGAGTGGCGATGGAATTCCCTTAAGCCCAGCAAATCGTCATTGGGTCCTCTGAGACATTCTGATGAGATTTCTGCATTCCCACTGCTAGATAACTTTAGTGGTGGGGATGGATTTCATGCAGATATGGACGACATCTTGACTGTAACGGAGAGCAGCCGTGGACTCAATTTTGAGTACATGTGGGAGAAAGCAAGATTGGGACGATGGAAGTCAACAACTCAAGATTATCCACCAAATAATGGAACATTGACTGTGCCTGCAAATCCTTTCTATGATACCAGTCATCAACATTCCCGTCAGAGTTTGGAGACCCCAAGCGTGGTTCCAGTTATCAGTGCCCGTAGTCCTTCTGTAAGCAGTGAATATTATATTCGGCTTGAGGAACATACAGAGAGGGGCAGTGGTGTAGACTGTACTGTTTGTGCACCTAGTCCAATCTATGAAAGAAAATATGACATGCAGGAGCAACGGTCACTCCATCAACGTTTGTCCCTTGGAAGCCCATCTTCCCCTCTTGAACCGCTATTTCCCTCTGACTGGGACCCACTTGAGAGTGGTAGAACCAGTCCAGATGATCCTCCTGCTCATCTGATTTTACATGACGTTCCTAAACTTATAGATAGATGGACCCCTAGTAACAATAATCCTTTTATTACTGTAGGAAGAGAATTGCCACGTTATGTAAACCCTTTCCGTGGACAAGTGGAGAGAGACTTATCAAGACAGGTACAGGAGACTTCTTTAATGGAGCCCCCATTACCTGATGTGTTTTCTTCTGATTCAATATTGAATGTTTATGGAGATATAGAAGATCATAGAAGTAGTTGGGACTCAGATACCCTTGAAGACAGAGGAGCTGGAGAGACTCTTGCTGGAGATCCTGAGTCTTTGGCAGAATTTTTAGACGATCGAGCTTCACCTTGGGACTGTGAACCTTCACTAATGGAAGATCAGAGCACTGAAAGCAGTAGTAGCAGTACAGACAACAGCAATCATCGTAACATGCCCTCCTGCCCCCTTTGTAGTAGAGGGGTGATGGGTAGCCTGCAAAGATGCTCTTGTGCCATGTTACGTGGAGATGTTGTTATTGATTGGACCACACATGTTGCCATGCATCAGGACCATTATGGTCTGGATGATGATTCCTCTTTAAAAGTTGAACAAGGATCTTTATCAGAATGCTCCATGCCAGCAAGAACTTTTGGTGATGGAGATCTCTATGCTGGACCTTTTGGGGACAGTCTTTGTGCAGCAGAACACCAGGAATTTTATGACCCCTTAATGGGAGCAGCTGTGAAAAGTTATGACATTCAAGACTACTGTAACCGTACTCAAGTTAAAGCCTATGAATCCTTGCAAAAGAGTATTACCAACCATCCCCCTTCCCCTTTTATAGGAATTTCCAATTCAATGGCCAATTGCAGTGTAATTGTCCCAATTGAGATCCCACCACTTTCTACATTAGCAGAAAGCATAGAAGAGGAAACAATAGAGATAGCTCCAGATGTTCTGGATAGGTTTCCACTGAACCATAATATTTTGCACACTGAAAAGACACCACATACATCTAGGGCAACATCAGACTCTGTTGATTCATTGGACATTCCTTCCAACACCAGTTCCTCAGATATATGTAGCCC
This sequence comes from Crinia signifera, assembly GCF_055691185.1. Classification (NCBI taxonomy): domain Eukaryota; kingdom Metazoa; phylum Chordata; class Amphibia; order Anura; family Myobatrachidae; genus Crinia; species Crinia signifera. The sequence continues at coordinate 57,351,985 of NC_139226.1, forward strand.
AGCTTCTCATTTTTCATCACCTGGACAGAAGTTTGGAGACAGTGGATATGAAACAGAAAACACCTTTTCCCCAGAGTTTATCTATAAAGAAGTAAAAGATGAAGCAAATTTTAAAGATTTGAAGTTACCTTTAACTCCAATATCTGAATCAACCAGTGACTTGACACTAACAGAAGACTTTTCTGAGACACAGGCTACCCCAATGGAAGAAGACGGCTCACTTAGAACATTGACTCTTGGAACACCTCATCGTGACTCTGCATATTTCTCTGACTATGACAATGAACCAGAGAAGCATGGTAGAGCATCTCGACAAAAACTTGATAGTGACAATATCAATGGAGTGTGGACTGAAGAAATATCAGTTGTAATATCAACAGAGGACGAATTTCAAAATCATCAGGATGAAAACACAAAAGAAAAGGTCACTCTCGAGAATGTAAATGTTGAGGAGATACATGAAGAGTTGTTTGTAAAGTCAGTGGATACAGAACAAATCTACCATCAAACTGAATCTCTTCAAGATAAAATCACAGATGGTGGAGATGGAATTTTGAACTGCAATGGTGGGATAAACTTAACAGCAGATGAAGACTTTTGCCATCCGGTTTCTGAAATAAAAACTACAGACCTGCAGGACAAATATGAAACATCTCATTTGATTACTGACCTAAAGGACTCAAATGAGAACATACTAAAGAAGCAACCTGAAAGTGGTTTTGTTGTTCAGGTTTGCAAAGAGCAGCTCCTTGTCTCCTTAAGAGAAAACGTGACCAGGAATGTATTGTCTACCTTTGAGTCAGGGACTGTGAATTCATGTGTCTTAAAAGACCAAGCTGTTTTGAAGTTGTGGTCGATGGAACCTAAAATAAATCCAATTATTGAAAACCCAATAAACAGTGAACCTCTGTGCAAACAGTCCTCTGACAACCCTGGGTTTGATGGGACTAAATCTCCTGCAGGTGATCTATCAAAGGACATGACTTTGGTTGGAGATTGTTGTGTTACAGAATCGAATGTCAACAACGGAGGAAATGAGAACGATGATCAGGAACTGCATGAAGCAGAAGACGTGTTGGGGGAAGGAAAAGATGACTGTAACCCTGACACCAATGGCAACACTAGTATCTTGTCATCGGAGAAGACCCTTGACAACTGTGTAAAGATGCAAGAAGATAATATTGATATACAAACGAAGGAACAAGTGCAAGAACAATCCAAACTCTTTCTAGATTTTGGTTGTACAGCAAATTCTGGAAGTGAAGCTATAAAAGGTAAGAGAAAATGTAATTTCTGAAACTATGTAAAATATTCAAAATACACATGGTTTGGATAAACTGAAATGTTGATCTCTATCTTATTTGTCTATATAAAAACGGTTAAACCTAAAATTCTAGATACTGTAACATATATTACATTACATCTCCAACTAAATATGCAAAAGTTCAGGAGCAGATAAGAACAGAAAATATTTTAGATACAGTGCTGATAGCGAGGGCAGATGTTTTCCCACACAGAGCAGTCTGCCTGTCAGTTATACCATAGAACAGGCATGTCCAAACTATGGCCCTCCAGCTGTTGTGAAACTACAAGTCCCATCATGCCTTGCCACAGTTTTGCTATTAGGGAATATGTAAACTATGGCAAAGCATGCTGGGATCTGTAGTTTCACAACAGCTGGAGGGCCACAGTTTGGCCATGCCTGCCATAGAAAAACACTGCAGGCACTGATAGTACATATGATTAAGCCCCAGTACTACTGTTGGTGATATAGACAACTGTGTTTTGGCATGAGCATTAGAGTATTGCAGCCCTCTTTACATGGGGATACGGTCAGCCACTTATAGCCATCTAGCATATAAAAGTGGCTTGCACTCTGCTATGCAGCAAATATATAGGAGCATACAGTATGATATAGTTCTGATTTCCTGAAACTGGCATGATTTATACAATTTCAGGTCTAATTGTGGGTGGACTGCACACCTGCGCATTCTACCTGTACCCCAATACAGCGCAACCTGGTTAACAGACTGAGGGCCAGATGTACTAAGCAAAAATGATAAAATGGAGAGTGATAAACAACCAACCAATCAGCTCCTACCTTCCATGTCACAGACTGTGTTTGAAAAATGTCAGACAGGAGCTGATTGGCTGGCTGTTTATCACTCTCCATTTGATAACCTTTGAAGCTTAGTGCATTAGGCCCTGCAGCTGTTTGGGGGCTAGGCAGTGGTCCTGAAAACGAACCATGCTCATGGAGTATCCTGTTTTGTTTTGTGTGAGTTCAGAATTCTGAATTTACGTTTATCTTGGGGTTTTGGTTTTCTGGATAACGGATAAAAATGAAAAACAGCTAAATAATGTATTGTTTGCAATCCAAAGCCAGAATTCAGAACCAGAATAAGACACAAATTGGGACTTGGTCTGGTTTGAATCCACAAAATTCAGAACAGAACCACACAGCTCTACTGAAAAAAATAGGGGCATGTTGTCCCCATTGTCTGGGCGTGCTACGGCCAATGGATGTTCTCGGTGCGTCAGCGGAAATGAGCTGGCCAGTCTGAGCAGCCCGAGGCTTCAGATGCAGCACTTGGATATGCAATGCTGGCAGTGGGTATCATTAACCCTCAGACACCTGCTGTGGAATTAGCGTATTTTAGCATCGCGGTTGGTTGTATCCTTCACTAAATCATTATAGTGCCAAAATCACACCAGATCCAGGAGACCAGAACCTTTTCCATGTACCTATATGACCCTTTTTAATTACAATAAATTATATTTCTAGTGTCTAAAGCAGTGGTTCCCAAACTGTGTGCCGTGGCTGTGCCGTGGCTCCCTGGGGTGCCTCGGGACACATGCAGGGGTGCCGCGGCTTGGTGGTCCAGGACCAACTCAAATTATTAATGGTTAATTATTTATGAGCAAGACCAGTGCTGGTGGCTGGCAATCATAGAATGTGTACAAACAGAAGCAAATCCTGCCCTTTACCACATAACTGCCGCTAAGAATCGCATATAAACCCAATCTAATTCATTTTTTTTGGACCTAGGGGTGCCGTGAAAAAAATTCTGATTCTCTAGGGTGCCCTGAATCAAAAAAGATTGGGAACCTCTGGTCTAAAGTTTTATTATACATTAAATAAAAACAGTAATTTTTCCTAAATTTTTCAGCCCTTTTATTCTCTTTTGCTATCAGTAGTTTGTGTCTACAATATGACACCGTGTTTCATTCTTTGCCTGTATATGACATAGGACATGATACCAATATTGGCGTAATGCTGATGTTTGCACAGTCCAGCAGGTTTTAAAGTTCTGCACATGTGTCGCAGTCACTCTGCGTGCCAGTGATATGCAGAGGCGTAGGGAGGGCGGTGCCACCGGAGCACACGCTCCGGGCGCAGTTGGGGCGCAGGGCGCCGCCCCCCCCCCCCCCCCTCCGTAAATGAGAGTCCTGCTGCCCTACACACGCAGGGCAGCCTGCGCCAGCATGGGCAGAGTGAACATTGCAGCCGGCCACCGCGCTGGCCGAGCTGCTGTGCGGCGCTGAGAGGAAGTCACTCTGGCCCTTATTCTGATTGACGCGTACTTTACCGCATACTTTCGGATCGCGTCTTTACGGCGTCTGCGCATGCGTGGAGAACGCAACGCGCATGTGCCACGCCTTGACTCCGTACCTGTTCGGCCAAATCCCGTACAAAACTGTTCCCCGCAATCAGTCGGGAAATATGGGCGTATTATGGGCGTCATGCGGAATGACACATGGGCGTAGTTTCAAAGTGGGCAAAACGGGGCGGAAACATGGGCGGACACGGGGGAGTACACTTATGTTGGGGGGCGTACATTCGGATACCACTCCGAATGCACGCGATCAAAAAGGGAAGAAATGTGCGGTGTCCACAAGTGTACTATTGCTTTGCGGACACCACTCGTTCATGCGGTAGGCGAACGTACGCCTAATGACTACAAGCATTAACACCTGAACCCAATAGAATCGACTCCTTTACTCATTACTCACTAATAGGACGCTTGTCAGTGCTTTAATTGAAACCATTGCACTTCAATTGCTGTAAGGGTTAATGTGTGCAATGCATGTGTTAGGCATGCTTGTAAGGATATATTGGCATCTAATTGATTCCAATTCCAAATAAGAAGTTTTTTATGAGGATAGGTAATTGAATAAGTGGGTCATGTGATGTATTGCAGAAGATACATAATAGTGGGTTGTTTGGCGTAAATACTCCGCTTACGTGCGGTAGCACCGCTTGGCTCCCGTTCGGATGCGGTATTCCCGAGCATACTCTGTAATACTCTGTAATACCGTGCAGAATCTGAGTGTTTCTCCCGCACACGCATGGTTTGTATGTCGTCCGTAAACACGCCCTGTTCTTAAAGAGTGAGTCCGTCCGAATGCGGAGGACCCGTGGGCGTTTCTACGGACGATGGCCGCACGCGGCTAACTCAGCAGATTCCGTTACAGCGTCTTATATAGAGCAGCAGATTCCGTTACAGTGTCTTATACAGCGCAGCAGATTCCGTTACAGTCTCTTATATAGCGCAGCAGATTCCGTTACAGTCTCTTATATAGCGCAGCAGATTCCGTTACAGGGTCTTATATAGCGCAGCACATTCCGTTACAGTGTCTTATATAGCGCAGCAGATTATGTTACAGGGTCTTATATATCGCAGCACATTCCGTTACAGTGTCTTATATAGCGCAGCAGATTCCATTACAGCGTCTTATATAGCGCAGCAGATTCCGTTACAGCGTCTTACATAGCGCAGCAGATTCCGTTACAGTGTCTTATATATCTCAGCACATTCCGTTACAGTGTCTTATATAGCGCAGCAGATTCCATTACAGCGTCTTATATAGAGCAGCAGATTCCGTTACAGCGTCTTACATAGCGCAGCAGATTCCATTACAGCGTCTTACATAGCGCAGCAGATTCCGTAACAGCGTCTTATATAGCGCAGCAGATTCCGTTACAGCGTCTTATATAGCGCAGCAGATTCCGTTACAGCATCTTATATAGCGCAGCAGATTCTGCCACAGCGTCTTATATAGCGCAGCAGATTCTGCCACAGCCTCATATGTTTCAAATGTAACATGCCAACACATGTTAGCCACGCCCCCAATTCATTACCGGGGGGGGCGCGAAATATGACCTTGCTCCGGGCACCGTGGCACCTAGCTACACCGCTGGTGATATGTCCCTGTTGAAACAGATACTCCTTTCACAACGCACAAATAACCCAGGTCCGACCAGGGTCACTGTGTGGTGTGAAAGGACCTTATGAATAATACAAAGTCCAGTGACCCGGCAATCTAAAAGAAGGGTTTTAAGGTCGGACCTGGGTTGCTGGGCACTGTGAACAGGTAACCTGGGTCAAGTGACCTGCCGCTGCTCCACCACGCCCCTGGATGATGTCAGTGACCTGGCAACAAGCCGGGTCGCTGTGAGCAGTAGTTAGCGCAAATGATGGGTCACTGCCGGGCCAGACCCGGGCCCAAATCCCGAGTGCGGCCTGGCATTTGCTATGTGAAAGCAGTAAGAGAGGATTTATTTGCAAAGTGAGTAGCAGGAAGTGAGCATTTGTGGAAGGCAACAGGGTGGCTATAAACACGCAGATGACATGCAACTGTTTTGTCTCTGCAAAAATGTATTTCATTTTCTGTTATGGCATCTTTTAGCACACAAAGGAGTAATTTTGTCTGTTGAGTGGCCTCTAGTGGTTAGTGGCAGTACTTCACCTCATAGTCGAAGAGTAGTTAGCCTTTTCTTTATGTATAGATTGTATTTTATGATGTTTGCTGTACTTGCATGATTATTTTTTAACAGGTATTTTAATTACAATTTTCACATTGTTTCCTATTAAATAACAGCAAAAGTGGCCAGACTCTCCCTATCGCTTCCACCACTAAACCTTCAAGCTTTCCATAGCTCCACTGGGCGAAAGTCTTTTTGGGACAGTGACGAAGAAAAGAGAGATTCACATTACAACAAGGAAGACGAGGATGAGGAAGATGATGGGTTTGGACTCCAAGAGACCCAGAGAACAGGCTCAGAATCTGATGGAGAAGTAGTCGGTGTCCCAATTGTTGTCACAGAGACGGATGATGCACGTAATCTCCGTAGTCTGCTGAAATCACCAAAATCAGCTGATGAGGTGGACGATGACCTTGATCGTAAGAGGAAGATGGTGTCTTTTTTTGATGATGTCACCGTTTACCTTTTTGACCAGGTAAAAGAGAAACAGGGATCCACCGATACTTGGACAATGTAGCACAATAGCCATTGAATATACCGCTATAATGTCCACTTTCTGTCTATACCGGTCTGCTCCTACCTTTGTGCCACAGAACATTACAATGGGCCAGATGTACTAAAGCTGGCCATACTACATCTACAGATGTATTGTCCGATCTGGCTGGTTGAAACAAAAACGGGAAATGGATGAGAGCAAATGACAGTTGACCATTTGCTTTGAAATGCTGGAAAACTGCCAAACTGTCATTCAGATATTACCAGGTTTTTGTCCCAACCAGCCAGATCTGACAATCAATCTGTAGATGTACAGATGGAGCCGGGCTCTTCTTTGCAGGGGATGGTGATGGCGACACCATCCAGCATCCCCCGCCACCCGCCATCTGTATTTGCGAAAGGGGACGCGTGCGCACAAGATGCGCGCGCGTCCCCTTCCGACGGCTTCCCCCGGGTCCCCGCCGGCTTGTCGGCGGTCACCCGGGGTCCCCACCACATTTTTGCTGATGGACAAAACCATGCTGCACAGCAGGTGGGGCAGATGTTATATATGCAAAGAGAGTTAGATTTGGGTGAGTTATTTTGTTTCTGTGCAAGGTAAATATCGTCTGCTTTATCCTTACACTGCAATTTAGATTTCAGTTTGAACACACCGCGCCCAAAACTCTCTCTGCACATGTTACATCTGCCCCACCTGCAGTACAGTAAGATGGCTATGTCCATCTTTAAAGATCGCAGCCTCTGAATCATGCCCATAGTCCTATCTATTATGTATGGCACAAAGCGGAAACACATCTGTGTGCATCTCATGTTTAAATTTGACTAAAATGCCTGCTTTAGTACTGCGGTTCACCATTACTGTCTCTGGCCTATAGTTTGCACATCATAGTTGGACAAAAGAAGATTCTTATGCAGTATGGTGCTAATACAGATTGTGTCCTCATTCACCTAGCAATTGTGCACCACAGACATGGCTGCAAGAAGCTTAGTGCACCTTAGACACTTTGCCATTGGTAGCGATTTATACTTTTTCCTGAATTTTACATCTTATTAGCTTAGTATCTGCATATAAAATTGCTCTTAGTATACCAGCCACACTAGGCTAGCAATGCTTTTGCAAAGGATAAGGTAGAATTTGAAACATAGAATTTGACGGCAGATCAGAACCATTTGGCCCATCTAGTCTGCCCCTTTTTTTTACCCTTCAGGTAATCTCAACCCTTTTTAATTCTTATTTTTATATTTGTAAGGATATTCATATGCCTATCCCAAGCATGTTTAAATTGTTCTACTGTCTTAGCCTCTACCACCTCTGATTGGAGGCTATTGCACTTATCCGCTACCCTTTCTGTAAAGTAATTCTTTCTAACATTTCCCCTGAACCTATCTCCCTCCAGTTTCAGTGCATGTCCTCGTGTTCTATTACTTCTTTTCCTTAGAAGAAAATTTCCCTCCTGTACTATGTTAAAACCCTTGATATATTTGAAGAATTCTATCATGTCCCCCCTTTCCCTTCTCTGCTCCAAACTATACATGTTAAGAGCTTTTAGTCTATCCAGGTAAGTTTTGTGATGTAGGCCATGCACCATTTTAGTTGCCCTTCTTTGTACACTCTCCAATGTATTTATATCCTTCTGAAGATACTGGGCAGTATTCAATGAGGATAATTCGCCCTGTTTCACGGCAAATTTGTGCTATTTTCGCATTGGAAGGTGATTTTTTGGGTCAGAATGCGAATCACCCTATTCAATGTGCACTTCTCGCCGTCTTTTTAAGTGATTTTCGCCGTGTGTCTCCGTGTAGCAAATCGCCATCTTTTCATGGTGAAGTGGAAAGTGAACTTTTAAAATAAAGTTGTTGTTGTTTTACATTTGGTGTGAAAAAAACCAGGAATTTTATTCTGTGAAGGGGCATGCTATTTTTATTCATGCGCTTATAGAACACGAATATATATTTAATTTAAAAAAAAATATATATATTTTTTACACAGAGCAGCCAGCAGGGGGCCGGGAGCCGAGAGCCGCTCATTACATATTCATATATTCACTGCACCCGATCATTACATATGCACGATCGGGTGCAGTGAATACCTGGTCCCCTGCTGGCTCTCCCGGGGGGCAGCCTGTGCTGCCTGGCTCCCGGGGAGCCCACCTCCCCCCCACATACGTTCTGGGGCAGGCAGAGAGACTTCCATCTCCCTGCCTGCCACTGTCCTCAGGGGCAGCGAGCCCCCTGCGACGTTGAATAGGGGGGCGGCGAGGCTCCGGAACACGGCGGGCAGTGGTGAGTGTGCAGCGAATCCTAAACAGGATTCGCTGCACGCCGTGAATATTCACATTGAATACTGCCCACGGTCTCCAGAACTGGACACAGTATTCCAGATGAGGCTGTACCAATGACCTATAAAGTGGCATTATTACGTCTTTTTTTCTGCTACTGATTCCTCTCCCTATGCAACCAAGCATCTGACTAGCCTTCCTCATTGCTCTGCTACATTGCTTTCCTGCGTTTAAGTCACTTGAAATAATGACTCCTAGATCTCTTTCCTCCTCAGTAGTTTCCATTATAGTACCCTTGATACTATATTGAGCCTTTGGGTTTTTGAGTCCCAAGTGCATAATTTTGCATTTTTTATCATTAAACTGTAGTTGCCATGCTCTTGACCAATTCTCAAGTTTACTTAGATCATCAGTCATTTGATTTACCCCTCCTGGTGTGTCTACTCTGTTGCATATCTTTGTGTCATATGCAAAAAGGCAGGCACTTGTGTACTTTCACGGCTCCCATCGCATGCCATCGCATGCCAAAAGTAGTGGCATGCGATGGCATGCGATTTTTGCATTTTTTTTAGCTTTTTTTTTTTTTGAAAAATAGCATGCGATCGCATGCAATTTTTAACAGAAATGCATCCAAATGCATTGAAATTAGTATCAAACATGTTCAATGGTCCCCAAATGTCATTTTTGAGGCTGTACCACCCCCACTATCAACGCGAACCCGAAGCGTGGCGAGCGCAGCGAGCCCGCAAGGGGCGGCGGTACGCGTCCTACGACCTTTTCATACCCCCACTATCCACGTCGGCGTGGAGTTGAGAATAGAAAGTGTGGCGAGCGCAGCGAGCCACCGAGCCCGAAGCGTGGCGAGGGCAGCGTGCCCCGCGAGGGGACACGGATACCTTCACCCGCGTCCCCTTGCGGGGCTCGCTGCGCTCGCCACGCTTCGGGCTCGGTGGCTCGCTGCGCTCGCCACACTTTCTATTCTCAACTCCACGCCGACGTGGATAGTGGGGATATGAAAAGGTCGTAGGACGCGTACCGCCGCCCCTCGCGGGCTCGCTGTGCTCGCCACGCTTCAGGTTCGCGTTGATAGTGGGGGTGGTACAGCCTCAAAAATGACATTTGGGGGCCATTGAACATGTGTGATACTAATTTCAATGCATTTGGATGCCTTTCTGTTAAAAATCGCATGCAATGCGATTTTTTTCCTATACGATGGACATCGTGGGAGCCGTGATTGTACACAAGTACCAAAAGGCATACTTTCCCTTCAATACCATTTGCAATGTCACTAACAAAGATATTAAACAGCACTGGTCCAAGTACAGATCCCTGGTAACATGTCCCTCCATAGAATGCACTCCATTTACTACAACTGTCTGTTTCCTATCCTGCAACCAGGTTCTTATCCATTAAATTGTTTTATAATCCAATCCCACACTTTCAAGTTTATTTAGTAGCCTGCGCTGTGGGACAGTGTCAAATGCCTTACTAAAGTCTAGATATGCCACATCTACAGCCCCCCCTTCATCTAGTATTTTGGTCACGGAGTCAAAAAAGTCAATGAGACTTGTTTGGCATGATCTCCCTGCAGTAAAACCAAGCTGTTTTGGATCCTGTAAGTTGTTTAATTTAAGATATTCCACTATTCTTTCTTTTAATAGTGTTTCCGGTACTTATGTAGTATCTGGACGCCCGATAAAAAAGTCGGGTCCATCGCATCGCATTGCATCGATCGTATGCGATGCGATGGACCCGATTTTTTTAACGGATTCAATGTTAAAATGGAGTCCACCGAGCCACCGAGCCCGAAGTGTGGCGAGAGAACGCAGGATACTGTTTAAGAAATCTGCGTCCCCTCGCGGGGCTCGCTTCGCTCGCCACGCTTCGGGCTTGGTGGCTCGCTACGCTCGCCACAGGTTTATATCCAACTCCATGCCCACTTGGATAGTGGGGAAATGAAATGGGCCCATTTTCCCATAGAATCCTATGTTAAAATGGACTCCATTTTAACATTGAATCCGATGAAAAAATCGGGTCCATCGCTTCGCATACGATCGATGCGATTGACCCGATTTTTTTATCGGGCGTCCAGATACTACATAAGTACCGTGTTTCCATTAATTTCCCTACTACTGATGTAAAGCTCACTGGTCTGTAGTTACTTGCTTCTTCTTTGCTTCCGCTTTTGTGCATTTGCTCTTCTCCAGTCCTCTGGAACTGCACCTGTATCTGTTAATGGCGCTACCAACACATCTTTTAGTTCTTTTAGTATCCTTGGATGCACTCCGTCTGGCCCCATTGATTTATCCACTTTCAGTCTTGAAAGTTCTGTTAGGACTTTCTCCCTAGTAAATGTACCTCCATCTACCTTATTTTTATGAATGTCCTTGCAACTTAACTGTGGTCCCTTCCCTTCTACTTCTAAAGTGAATACGGAGCAAAAGTAATTATTTAGATGATCTGCAATTGCCTTGTCTCCCTCCACCAAATTCTCAGTGTCTGTCCGCAGTCTTATTCGATCAGATTCTAAGTGATCAGTTCAAAGTGATATTACAATAGTTATATCGAAGCTGGAGTTATACAGGAGTTAATACTACTTATACTCATACCTGGAAGGGACTCTGATATGACTCTTCAATTCTTATCATCCACAGGTAATTGACTACAACACCCAACAAACCCTATTGCTTTGAATTTGTATATCCCAGCTTTGAAATTTATTGGTAATTGACTACAACACCCAACAAACCCTATTGCTTTGAATTTGTATATCCCAGCTTTGAAATTTATTGGTAATTGACTACAACACCCAACAAACCCTATTGCTTTGAATTTGTATATCCCAGCTTTGAAATTTATTGGTAATTGACTACAACACCCAACAAACCCTATTGCTTTGAATTTGTATATCCCAGCTTTGAAATTTATTGGTAATTGACTACAACACCCAACAAACCCTATTGCTTTGAATTTGTATATCCCAGCTTTGAAATTTATTGGTAATTGACTACAACACCCAACAAACCCTATTGCTTTGAATTTGTATATCCCAGCTTTGAAATTTATTGGTAATTGACTACAACACCCAACAAACCCTATTGCTTTGAATTTGTATATCCCAGCTTTGAAATTTATTGGTAATTGACTACAGCATATTTCCCCTTCTTATTTTAAACTTTGAATTAAGGCAGGAAATCACTGATTCTGTATTGTATAGACTGCCCTCTCACCATTTGCTTACTTAATTGGTGACCTTTTGTTGTTGGAGGGAGGCTAGTGGGGGTGGGGTGATTTTTGTGTGGACACCTGATAGCAGCCCTACTTATAGTGAGTGCTAGGCTGATACAGCCAAGGCTGATCAGATTCTAAGTGATCAGTTCAAAGTGATATTACAATAGTTATATCGAAGCTGGAGTTATACAGGAGTTAAAACAGAAGGGAAACATCAGACGAACAATGGAGACTATCCTGTCAGCTAACTCTTCTGCTAAGGACCGCATTCATCTACCTGCTTGCTCTGTATACCCTTCTGACTATATCATCCACTCGCGCGTCTGGACCACCTTGCTCCATTATTGCTACAAAGATCATCTGCTGCTCCCTGAAACATGTGAAATATAATTTTATTGACCTTACCACTGTCTTAATACTGCCTTGTATGCCACTGTAGTATTATCTTAAATTTTATTCCTGTTATCCCGCACCGTGTGTTGCGCCTCTGCTGTGCATAGCCTGACAGCAGCGGCCTACACTGTGTGCTCCATGTCCGTGTCCCCCATCACGATACATCTAGCATATATCTGTACGTGTCCTATATCTGTACTGTTTTACTTGTTTACCTGTCTACCCATCTGGCTGGTGCAATCACCATGTGGCGCCGCTGAATGGCTGCCTGGGTGCTGCATAGCTCAGTAAATACATGTTCCCCATGTCCATGTTCCCCATCAGGATACATCTAGTATATATATATCAGTACTGTTACTGGCTACCTATCTGGCTGGTGCAATCACCATGTGGCGCCGCTGATTGGCTGCCTGGGTGCTGCATAGCTCAGTAAATATACGTTCCCGTGTCCGTGTCGCTCAATAGAGTACATCTAGTATATATCTGTATGTGTCCTATATCTGTACTGTCTTACCTGTCTACCCTTCTGGCTGGTGCAATCACTATGTGGCGCCGACGAATGGCTGCCTGGGTGCTGTACAGCTCAGTAAATATGTTGTCCATGTCCCTCATTAGAATGCATCTAGTGCATATCTGTATGTGTGATGTATATCTGTACTGCCATTGTTGCCCGTTTTGACAACCCATTGTATTACAGTATGTGCATTATTTTTAATGTCTGTAAAGCGCCTTGAGTCCTGTTGGAGAAAGCGCGCTATATAAATAAAACTTACTTACTTACTTACTTACTATTATTCCTCCATTTGATTTTCTCCTTTCACTTATATACTTAACAAAGTTTTGTTTCCTTTATCTACTGACTGAGCCATTTTCTCCTCAGCTTGTGCCTTGGCACGCCTGATCACTTTCTTAGCCTCTTTGCTTCTGGCAAGATACACTTCTTTGTCGTTATTATTTTGAGTCTGCTTGTATGTCCTAAAGGCCATCTTTTTTGCTTTTACACTAGTTGATACCTCTTTAGTAAACCACAATGGCTTCCTTTTCCTGGTACTTTTCTTAACCCTTTTAATACAAAGGTCTGTTGCCTTTATTATTGCACTTTTAAATTTTTTCCACCTCTCCTGCACTCCTTTCAAGTTCCTCCAATCTGCTAATGAGTCGCTTAAACATCTCCCCATTTTTGCAAAGTCAGCCTTCCTAAAATCCAACACCTTAGTTTTTGTGTGACTGGAGTTGGACCCTGCCTTGATACTAAACCATACTGCTTGATGATCACTGGATCCCAGGTTCTCACCCACATATATGTCTGATATCCTGTCACCATTTGTGAGTATTAAATCTAATATTGAGTCTTTGCGAGTAGGCTCCCTCACCAATTGCTTGAAAAAATGCTCCCTGTAGAGAATTTAGAAATTTGCCACTTGTATATGATCTTGCAAAACTCCTCCCAATTCACATCAGGTAGATTAAAGTCTCCCATGATTATGACTTCTCCTTTTTAGTGACATCAAGCAATAGGCTCCTGTCCAAATCCTGCCCCTGGCCTGGTGGCCTATAGATGACCCCAGTACGAATAATGTCCTTCTCCCCCATTTCTATGGTCACCCAAAGGGCCTCAGTTTTTTCTTCAATGTTTTGTATTAAAGTAGCATTTATGTTTTTCTTTACATACATTGCTACCCCTCCTCCGATTTTTCCCATTCTGTCCTTCCTAAATAAATTGTATCCTGGTATAGCGATGTCCCAGCCATGGTTCTCATTACACCATGTCTCTGTGATAGCCACAATGTCTAGGTCATCCCTTGTCATTATTGCATAAAGTGGCAGATGACGCATAATGATATATGGTGGACTTGCTTTTATCAGAACTCTGCCTTTTTTGTCTCTTTGCCCAGATAAGTTACAGTGGGCAGGATGCATAACGTCAAGTAAAACACGTCAAGTAAAGCACGTGGCAAAAAGGGTTCTAGCAAACTAGGAAAGATCTCTTTGGGTTCCCATCAGTGGGGAAATGAGAAGTCCATAGTCCGTACTGCTGTCTAAAGACGATGTTGCCCACTGCATCCGAGCCCACAATTCATTGCATTACTGCTTCAAAATGCAAAATGGATTAAATGAATAAACATAATGTTAAAGCATAACTACATCCGTATATATATATATATATATATATATATATATATATATATTTATTTATTTATTATATTTATATATTGGATTGTATACCCTTCCAGGTTAATATTTACTGAAGAACATTGGAAATTAAATAGAAGTGCACATAAGTTCAGTAAATATGTCATACCGAGAATTGAAGTTCAATGAGGTTCAACTGTAAAATATACTGATATGCACTCCCCGTTCCTCTGGAAATGAATCACAAATGTTTGTAGCTACGTTTAATGACTTCATGATTTTCTCTTGATCTCCTACAGACTTGTTCAGTTCCAGCGGCTGTGACCTTGGCTGTTACATCCTACTATTATTTTATTGTTGTTTGTTCCAGGAGACGCCGACAAATGAACTGAGTAACCAAAATACACCGGAGAACCCTTCCTTAGAGTCAAGCTTGGATCCTTTCGCATCTTCTGATGGATTCAGTAAGGCAGCTTTTTTATGTCAATTTCTAGTACACTATTAACATCTATAATTTATTAGTAAAGTGTTAACTGTGCATTACAGTACAAATCTACACATTCATTGTCTTGGGGTCTAATTCATGACCTGATAGTTGGGTTGCGAAATTTTGGAGCCCTGCGATCAGGTACTATGTAATCCCGCAAGAGTGAAATCCCGCCCCTTGCAAGCCTGCAAATCGCTTACCATCTAATGATTTTTCCACTGTGTACAGTCTGTGCGTCACCCAGGAATTACTCAGTGGCTGCAATAGACAGAGGTTGTTCAGGTCTGGAGCTGACATCACATGCCTACTCCTGAAACACCTGGACATGCCTACGTTTTCCCTGGAAAACGTCCAGTTACCACCCACAAACACCAGCTTTCTGTCAATCACCTTGCGTACAGTCAGCGATAAAAAAGTTGAAGGCTTTTATCGCAGGATGGCCTTGTGCATGCGTGCTACAGGCCGTACAAATGCTTGGTCTATTGAAAGTTGCCCAACCTGCGAATTTGCAGCTTCGTGATTGCCAGTTTTCAGCACAGCTGACTGATGTCACATGCTGACCGGAGCATGGAGGAGCTCACCGATCACCCTACTCCTGGGTGCATATAAGTGAGGTTTTTTAATCTGTTTTGCTTTTTTACCTTTTTTTTTTTTGCAATGATCACCTGGTAGTCTATTTAGACCATAAAGCTGATTGCAGGGGCCAGCTCCCAGCTCTGCTCTGCCTGTCAGAGAAGAGTAGAAGTAAGGGAACCTGAAGGGAACCCTGCCTATTATCATTCCCAGATAGTGTTGTTATTGCAAGGCTCCCCTGCGATAATGTAAAGACACCTCTTTTTATTTCAGTGAAACAATATGCCTGTTAGACTTTGTTTTAACTTATGCCTGTCAGAGCAGAGTACAAATAAGTGAACCTCAAGGGAACCCTGATTATCTACATTTCCAGATAGTGTTGTTATCGCAAGGCTCCCCTGTGATAATGTAAAGACACCTCTTTTTATTTTAGTGAAACTATATGCCCGTTAGATTTGGTTTTAACTTGGTTTTGCTCTTGTACAGGTGGAAGTTTTGAGTGGGATGATGACTTTCCATTGATGCCCCAGAACTCCTCATTCATTCCTATGGCAGCTGAGGGTGCAGCCCTCAAGTCTCCAATAAGTTCTACCACACCAGCGCCTGCCACTCTTCAAGGGAAACGGGTTGAAGGAAACCTGATGGACTCATTGAGATTCACAAGATTCACAGTTTCCCCTGCTGTGGAGCCACATGCCCCATTGTGCGAGCCTGATGGGGCGACACCTGCTGGTCAGTGAGCACTTGATATTTTATTTATAACTTATTTTGTTGTTGTCAGTAATTATAAGCATGGAACGTTTAGGCGTAAAATAATCAGATTCTATCTATCATTCCCTAGGATGCAATTGAGAAATTATAGACAGAATCTGATTGGTTGCTATGGGCAACATCACTGCTTTCATTTTTTAGAAGCTTTAGTAAATGTACCCCGTAGTATCTGGTAAATTGTATTATTGAGGTTTATGTTTTTCTGTTTTCACAAACAGAGGCTGTCACCTCCCCTCACTGCCCTCAAACTGGCATCAGATTGTCATTCACTACCTGCTTCCTACTGTGCATTGCCGGACCCATTGTGCACGCTCAGAACGAGTCTGGCGCATGTGCAAAGTACTGAACATTGGCAAGTGCATTAGGGCAAGCATCAAACCAGGTTCACACCTGATCGAACAATCCGTTCAATTAATGAATGACTGCACATGAGTGCGGATCATACAAGATCCCTTCCTGAATTTAGCGGACAGGAAGTCGCCATTTGGGGATGGTCTCTGCCTTTTTCTTGGAGTGTCAGGAAAATTTCAGGCATGCCCAGGTTCTTTAAGGGAGGTAGTGTGACGTTAGCACCGGCCTCGGTCAGCCTGTCTCTGTCGCAGAGTTGTGGAAGAGTCAGACTTAATCACATTTACACAGATTGGGTCATTCGATGATGAGTGAATTGCGTTTGGATGTGCAACAGGATTGCGGATTGCGAAATTTTCGGAGTTAACATGTCGATTTACACAGAGTGGTTTTTCTTTCTGTCTGGGTGGTGGCAACCACTTACAGTCATCTGCAATACAGATGAGCGATTAGATCTGAATCAGTCATTAATCTTGAAAAAAGCGAGTGGCCCATGCCATGTCTTGTACCATACGATGTTAATCTGGAAATTTTTCTATGCCCAAGAATATATTAATCCTAAATACTAATCCTAAATACCATCCAGCACTGCTGCTAAACTTGTCCGGCATTACATTTCGCCCCTGGTATCTTGTGTTATGTGACTTATTGAGGCTAAGGGGGTATTCAATCCTAGTCGTAAACTGTCGAGTTGACTTGGTTTCGATTTGCTCGCTTGTCAATTCTTAACTCATCAATCGAGTTTTCTGCCTAATCACAGTTTGAAACTGCCGTAATGCCTCCTGTCGAGTTTGGACCAATGTTGCGGAAAATAGTCATCCCTAACTCGCCTTCCCACCTCGACAGTTTCTATATAAATCCCTGCTCTGTATGGTTTGGTGCCATTATGTCTAACTGCGGAGCTGTAATAGGAACTGTGGGGGGACCAGAACCGGGCCAGGACCAGAACTGGTAACAGTACCGGGACCGGCACCAAAACCAATATCAGAACTGATACCAGAACTGGTACCAGAATTGGCACCAGAACCGGTACCAGAATCTAATTTAGAACCGGTACCAGAACCAGATTCAGAACCAGGACCGGTACCAGAACTGATACCAGAACCGGGACCAGTAGAGGTCTGAAAATACAAATCCATCAAGATTTTGATGTACAAAAACTGATCCTGACGGAAAAAATGTCTAGTTCAAATTGTCGTAATCATGACTAAAAACTGTCTAAACCAAGGGTGGCCAACCCACGGCTCGCGAGCCGCATGTGGCTCTCCTCACTTGCACCCCAGTTTCTATGTTTTTGTGCTTTGTTTCCACGATTAAAGTATGGCTTTTTGGCTGCAATTCTTCCATGAAGTGCACTTCTGGCCAGACTTCTCTGAACAGTAAATGGGTGTACCAGGTTCCCACTGGTTTCTGCCAGTTCTGAGCTAATGGCACTGCTGGACATCTTCCGATTTTGAAAGGAAGAAAGCATGATGTGTCTTTCATCTGATGCACTAAGTTTCCTTGGCCGACCACTCCATCTACAGTACTCTACGCTGACTGTTTCTTTGTGCTTCTTCAAAAATGGTTTGAGCAGCACATCTTAAAACAACAGTCTGCTTTGAAATCTTTGCTTGGGAGAGTCCGTGTGGATGCAGTATAACTACCTTGTGTCATGTTGCTGTGCTCAGTCTTGCCTTGGTGTATGATGTGACATGAAACTCTCTTCCACAACATCACCTTTGTAGCATTTAGCTGTTCCTCACCCAGTTTTAAGCCTCCTGCACAGCTATTTCTTGTTCAGTTGAAAATGATGCTTATTATCACCTCATTGGTTAATTATACACCTGACTATAATCCTACAAAATGCCTGACTTTGTGCAAATGTACCCTAGTAGAACTGATGCTGTATTGAAGGCAAAGGGTGGTCATGCAAAATATTGAGTTGATTTAGATGTCTCTTCTTTTTATTCACTTTGCATTTTGTTTTTTGATTAAAAAAAAAAATTTCCACACAAAATTATGAAATTTTTGTACTTTTACATATTTGGGAAGATGTTTGTTCTGATAGTATTGGGGATGTACATACCAGTGTCATAACAATATCGCCGCAGACCCCGCGGTGTCGGGGAGGTGCTGAGAAACTGTGGGTGCCAAGGGTCTGCGGGGCTATTGTTATGCCATTGCCACCTGCCGGGACCTGCCGCATCTGTGGCCTGGACCTGCAGATTTACTTGTCTGCAGTCCCGGCTCTCCTCCTGGCTCCTGCTGCTAATGAAAACTGACCGTCACAAAATGGCTCCCCCCATACAGCAGACAGTTTTTAAGGATGCTAAAGGAGGTGGCGGCCTCCTCTAGCATCCTTAAAAACGGTGTGCTATTAGGGGCAGCCATTTTGTGAGGGTCAATTTTCATTAGCGGGAGTTCGAGGAGAGCCAGGACCGCAGACAAGACTGGCGGCAGATGCGGCATGTGGAGGGCTAAGGCAGGGTTGGGGTGGTTAACTATACTTGGGAAAGCAGGTTAATTTTACTTGGGGGGGGGGGCGCTGCCAACATTTTTGGCATGGGGGGGGGATTAAGACGTTATGCCACTGGTACATATCCTTATTGTAATGGCCAAACCGACACATTGCTGATCACAACACGCCTTCTACTCATAATAGGCAAGGCATAATATTTTCAGCCACAGTCCCATGTGGCTCCCAATCTAGAGCACTTCAGTTATTTATTTATTTACTGTGCACATTCGGGGGTTTATTTACTAAAATGGGAGTTCTACTGAAGATGGGATGTTGCTATGGGCAACCAATCTAATTCTACTTATTATCTTCTACTGGTGCTAAATAAATAAGTAGTCAATTCTGTTGCCCATAGCAACATCTCATCTTCAATAGAACTCCCATCTTAGGTGATAAACCCCCAGATTTCAAATGCTTCCAACTCTAAGATAGACTTTGTGCCCTTTTTTTCACCCACTTGGCCCCCTTTTTGTTCTTTTTATCATTATGGTTGCTTAGTAACATAAAATATGATGCTATTATCTTTTGCAACAGGCGCTATTGAAAACTGAAGAGGTTTACCTCGCCACTGAAGAGATGCAGCGGTGACGTGGAACTCAATGAAGCCACACAATACTTTTCGATTTACCCTAAGTTCGCTGCTCTGCTTGTCCAACTTTATGCTACAGTACAGATATTATGTTCTTTAAAAAGCAGATTTGTTTTGGGTCACCGAGACTCAGGCCTACAACAGCACCATAGCCTGTGTCACCACTGAAACTGTAACTAGTCCTACAGTCTTTATAACTAAGCCAACACCGGAACTTTTCATCAGATATTTTGGATAATCAGCCCTTAACTTGTTCATAATACAAAACTATTTCTTCATATTGAAAAAACAACAAATGTGCCAAACTGACTGACTCCATTTTATTTGATGTCCAGTCCCAGCAAATGGTCTTACACTAGTGTCTTGTGTGCCCAGGTAAATCGGACTGCAGTGTTTACAGGCTCAGTTGTCTGAAAAATATATAACGTCTATTTTAGGTTTATTTTTATTGATTTTTTTAATCTTTTTTTTTTTTAATTATTAAACCTTGTTCTCTAAAAATAATCAGTGCCACAAGATGAAACAAGTTTCATAATGGAAAGGCCATGGGTAGTACACAGCTAAGACGGCATTGTTGTCCCAATGAGGTACTGGCCATAATGACACTGCCCATTTGCTTATTCTATTACAGGTCAAACCCCTTCACGGTGCTCATGAGTTCATTTTCCTTTGTCCTCATACAATATGTCGTTATGTATATCTGTAGTTCAACTACAGTAGTTCCGCCATGCCAAGGTGCTCTTCTTAGGGGTGCTGAGGCTATAAATACAGTAACAAATGGGAAAAGAAACCGTAAACATGTTTTGATATCTGCCTTATTCTCATAGGTCCAAGAAAAATCCCAGCCCATACCAATACATCCCATTGGACCACTCAGTTAATGCTGTAGGGTTAATGTGATATATTTATGATCAAACTACAGCTCTTTTTTTAACTGAAGCATACCTTGAAATCTGCCTTTTGCTTAGAAAGTGGGTAATTTAGATATTTGCCACCAGCTTGGGGTCAGGCTGAGAAACATGTGATAGAAATATTCCATAGGTGTTTTTTCTGGAGAACTTTAACGACTGACAGCACTGGTGAATGACGCATTTTCGGAGAACAGATGCAGTGGGGGAAGAGTTTTTCTAAACTGTATATGCGGAAGATGTATTTATAGACACTTTTTTATAGTCTAGGTGAGACGAAAAGACATGGAAATAACTAATTTACAGTCTGCACAGAGCTTATAACATCTACCCTTTGATATACTTCCAACTGTGAACATATGAACTATATGTGTATTATTTCATATGGCTAATTAAGCAACGAGGAAGGGATTAGTCCGAAATTATGACATATCAATTTATATGAATATTACCTTTTGAGATGGAGTTTTACATTTAGACACTTTGGTGGATATATTTGAAAATAAGTGCAAAGGTAAACCAATCAGATGTTGACTTTCATTTTCAAATTTGTGGTAACAGTCAGTTGAAAACTCTTTGGTTGTTATGAGCCACACCCCCTTTTTTCCTCAGATGTTCAAAGTTTTTAATTTTGTTTTTCTGCCGCATAAATGCAGAAAGTAAACCTGCTGCTGCTGATAACCTGGTTTACTCCTAGTGCCAAATTCACCAAATTCCCTTATTGGTTAAAGCAATGACATAAGTGAGTTTTGTCCTCAATTATATAGAACTATTATAAATAGGAATGGTACAGTGAACTTACTCTCAGCAATTGATTTTTTTAAATTTTCTTTGTTTTTTTTTTTGTTTGTTTTTTTACGCTACTGCTAGCAAGACTATACCCACTAAATGAATAGAATGATTGCAATTCTACTTTTACTGTGAAACGATTTGTACTTCAAATACCAATGGGTGTAGCATGGCGCTGAATCCGAGAAATGACTATGTACTAATAGATTGCGGCAATAGGATCACTGATTACAGTGGTTAGTGAGGATTCTTCTTATCAACATAATGCAAGCTTATGTGATCTAACTACAAAAAGACATTAATTGCAGACACGCTGTGGATCAAGTGTTGAAAAAAAGCCTCAAGTTTACATATACCATGTGACTCGCGCTGGCGAATGGATAGTGACAATTTTTTCCCTCATGAAAGCGGCAAATTCACTATTAATGAGACACGTGGAACACTCTTGCTACATTTTGGGGAGATTCACCGGTGTTGGGATATTTTGTAATTTCACTCCCTATACGCTGGATTTTACTCTTTGAAGGATGCAAAGTGACATTACTGGGATTTTGGCTTCTTATAAAATTGACGCTGAATGCTCTTCTCCATTTCTCATAACTTGCCAGCCAGCGCCAAAGTTGTCCGGGTCCTGTGTGTGGCCTAGCAAATTCCCAGCATTTCCTCATCTTGACTACCACAAAACTTCTGAGGCTTTTAAAAAATGCTTCACCGGAATCCAGGCTTCATGAATGTGTGTTTGTTTGTCAGTCTTAATTTTTTTTCATGAACATCCATGTTTGTTTTTTTAATAAATAACTGTGAGCGCAAGAAAGGTAATTGTTGTTCAGCCGTAAGTTTCCGCTCCTCATTAAAGAAGCAGTACTAGAGCGAGCATAATAATATGCCCTTTAAAGAATAAAAACAACATCAAACTATTCATTTCTTCAGATGTAGACCTTGAATTCCATTAATTTTGAAGTATATTATGCAGAGTGTAAAAAGAATCACTTGCCTATGAACTAGCTGTGTAGTAGATTGGAACTTGTTATGTCTCTGTTCAGGAGCTAAAAATACTTCTTTAATGAGCTAGGTCATAACAGTTTTTAGTATCCCCATCTGACATGGAGCATAATTAAATACATTTTTGCAGAGGGAGAAAACCATGCTGCACTGCAGGTGGGGCAGAAGTAACATGTGCAGAGAAAGTTAGATTTGGGTGAGGTGTGTTCAAAATGACATCTAAATTGCAGTGTAAGAAAAAAGCCGACAGTATTTACCCCGCACAGAAAAAAAAATAACTCCCACCAAATCTAACTCTCTCTGCACATGTTACATCTGCCCCACCTGCACTGCAGCATGGTTTTATCCATCTGCAAAAATTGAAGCCCCGTCACTATGAAGGTCGATATACGTAAGGTTGACAGGGCTTAGGTCGACGCATGGAATAGGTTGACATGGGTAAGGTCGACGGGGTCGGAATGTCAACACAAGCATTAGGTCGAGAATGGGAATGTTGACAGTCAAAAAGTTTTGACATGAGTTTTTCACATCTTTTTGTCAATATCGACGTAAATCGACACGCACTCCGTATCAGTGTACTGCGCCCCCCTCATGGCTCGCTGCACTTGCAATGTTTTAGGCATGGTGCCTGGCTATGCTTGGCACACTGTTCTATTCTCCCATGGTAGGTTATGACATATCGCCTGTCAGCACAAGTCGGCTCAAACAAATGGGAAAAACCCATGTCGACCTTTTGACTCTCAACCTTCGCATTGCCGACATAATGCTTGTGTCGACTTTCCGACCTTTACTGCCATTAAGTATTATTTTCCAAAATACAAACATACTGTACTTGCATAATCCAGTGACTCCTGACACAGTTTAGTACTGATAAATAACACCTTAAACTGCCCAAACCACACCCAATTTAGGACAGAAAACACCCGATTTAGATGCCGGAATTCAGACATATCCCATGAAAATCTAAACGTCTGGTATGGGTTTGCTCAGGTATGTTCAAGTTAGACTAAATAAATAGCATAGTTAAACAGTGCCTAAGATACCCAAGTTTGATAAGTGTTCAAAGGGGCGTGGCTTTTTGGGATGGGGGCATGGTCCTGCCGATAGAAATAACTAAGCATCCCAACCCCTGTTTCTGTCACTCAGGGGGTATGGGAGATGGGGGCTGCCCCTTGACACTCTTGTCACATACTTTTTATATATGCAGTTCTGGCAGTGCATTACTAGCCACATATAAGCAATTTAGCCTCCATGCACTTTCTATAATTTATCATGAATGTTTTTGGATGATAAATTGATACATGTCATATTTGCCCATTGACAATAATTTATTGGGAAAGGTTTAAAATATTTGTCACTGAATATATGTTCCTGGAAGTGTTGCTATGTTTCATGTTTGGACAACAGTGTAATTCCTTTACTCTGTGTATACGATACAATGCTACCTGCCATCTTTTTCTGATTTTGGGGGTTTAGTAATGGTTAAAAACAAGCATTGAAATGCCAAAATAAAAGATTATAAGCATCAGCACAGTTCAAATAAGGGAGAAACACCAACTGCCAAGGAGTTAGTTTGGAATGACAGTTGGTTCAGCTCTCCTGTTTTAAACTGCGTGCAGCCACACCTCTGGGCGCCACTGCTTAAAACTATGTACAGTAACATATAACAATGAACTAAGGCCTATCACCAATAGTATCATTCTTGCATGCCCTTAAGTGGCCATCAGCAAATGGGGCTGAAGAATAATTAATGTCAATTACAGCGAGTGTAAATATTTTGACTTGTACTAATGCAACTGAAGGTCTTTAATTTGTTTCAAGCACATATTTACCACATACATATAATACAAGTTAAACCTGATCATATGTAAATTGAGGTAGTGAAAACCACTTGTGAACTGGGGGTAAATAGACCCAGTCAGTAAAAAAAAAAAAAACGTATAAATCGTGTATTTTGTCAGTTAGTAGCTATTGATTAATTATCCTACCGAGGGTAAGGAACACACTAAAATCAAATGCATTACTGACTTAAAAGCACTATAATTTATTGTAAATTGTAATATCCTCAGGAGTGATATATACCATAACTGAACAGTACAAGTTCCTCTTTCTGCTACATGTTGGTTTTTAGACTTTTAAGTACCGGCTTTAGATATTCAGTGATATGATTGAAACACAACGCCGTAAGTGTACAGTCTTTGGGCTAGATGCACTAAGCTTCAATAGTGATAAATTGGAGAGTGATAAACAGCCAGCCAATCAGCTCCTACCTGCTATGTCACAGACTGTGTTTGAAAAATATCAGGCAGGAGCTGATTGGCTGTTTACCAATCTTCATTTTAACACTTTTGAAGCTTGGTGCATCTGGCCCTCTGTATATATACTTTCTACAATATAATAACTGTTTAATAACCCGATTCAGTTACTTTAAAAAATAAAAGACATGGACAAAAATCTAGTACTGCTTCTTTAAAATATAGTGATAAAAGTCAAACTGCTTTGTTACTGAGTTAAAAATGTACAAGGTTATTACCTGAAAATGTTGATAAAATGAAAATAGATCTTTACTAATTTTGGAGAAATGCATTAAGCTCATCCGCTCAGGTGAAACGCGTGAAGCTGCAGTGCATGTTACTACAAACAAGAAACGCACTTTAGGATATTGTTTCTTGCATTAAAGAAGCTAAAACTGAAATGTTTTACGCTTGATGCCTTTCTTGTTTCTTATACAGTACGTTTATGTATAACTATATACTTCCAAACATTTACAATTGTAAAATCTGAACAGAATTATGGCATGTTCTGGCCCACCCTGATCTGACAGTATCACATCCGATTTGGTGACGTCAAACCCCTTTTGACTGCTGGAAATTTGGATTTTTGTTAAGTATGTAAAATATATCTAAGATCATTTGAGAAAACTACTGCACAAGATGAATGAGCTGTTACCTATAGCAACACTAAGTTATATTGAAAAAAAATGACAGTATTGTTCTAATTTTTCTTGTGTACTAATTTTCCTAAGTATCCCTTACTGCGTCTATGTACTGTATTAGTTACTTGTTGTCCTATTAAATATTATAGGTTGAGGACAAATCACCTTTTATTCATGAAATGCAGGGCTATTTTTCAGCAGGCTCCAGCAGGAACTGAGGCCCTTATTCTAGTTCACTCTTTCTGACAAAATATTTCTTAGATGGACAAAACCATGTGCACTGCAGGTGAGGCAGGTGTTACTTGTGCAGAGATAATTAGATTTGGTGGGGTTTTACACCTGCCTCACCTGCAGTGCACATGGTTTTGTCCATATAAGAAATATTTTGTCAGAAAGAGTGAACTAGAATAAGGGCCTCAGTTCCTGCTGGAGCCTGCTGAAAAATAGCACTGATGCAATGTGAATCTAAGGTGACTTGTGGCAGATTTACTGTACCATCTTCAATGAAGGTATATTATAACCGATCTATGGTAAAATGTGATGGGCGGAGACTTCACTATTCACCAATCAAATCTATTTTTATGGATATTGCATTATGAAGGTTTCCCATGTATAATAGTATGATTTTAACAGATGCTAAAGAAACAGAATGACTTTTTTCACTGTTACTTTCTCAATGAACGATGATGCAATCCTGTACGGAGGCCATAAGATCTTGGACAGGAGAGTTCTTGGAAATAAAGAATTACTGCTCCTTCCATTATGTATAAAATGGGTTGAAAAGAGTATAAATATATATATGTAAGAAACCATAAAGACTGCAGTATTATCTCTCAGAAACTCACATTATTTTTACATGGTTAAAATGTGATGTATTTTGACAATTTTTGTCTGTAAATAGATACATTTGCTGTTCTTAAGTGCAAATTTAAAACAAACTTTTTCATTTAAAATGGTGTTTGTTCGCCAAAATAATGTTTGCCAAAAAGGAGAAAAATAACATTAAAATAAGATCTTATACTGATTCACTGTTGGGTTATCTCTGCAAATTTATTGTTCTTTATTGTAAACTCCGGTACAGAGGCTGATCTACCATTGGTGTAGTGCAGAAGGGCCCCTGAGGACTAATGGGCCCTATTGCTGCCCCTGTCACCCTCTTCCTTTCATCCAGTTTTTCCCTGTCACGCTCTGCCTCCCCCTGTCACCCACTGCTGTGTTGCATATTGTGAATTTGGGTTGGGGTAGAGGAGGGGGGCCCAAATGATATTTTTGCACCTGGGCTTATACCCACAAGTTCTGCCACTGCTCCGGTAATAATGTGATATACATTTCTACTAATCTACCTGTCTATAAGTAGCTGTGGGACCTCTCTCAGGTAAGACAACACTGCTACTGGTAGGAGGGGTCATAATTCAGGCCAGCTCTCAGTAATTGCTACTCAGTAAAGGTGCTTTTTGGTTAATCCGTCAGAAGAAAACATCCTGGAGGCGTTTTCAAGCAATATGTGAAACCATATGGCCACCTGACTCAGGGGGATATACAATTAGCCGTGGGTACCAGTAGAATGTGGAGAAAGGCTATTCAATTCAATTGCCAAGGTCATGATTCCAGTGCTGGGGCCCCCTGATTGTGCATACACTGCAGAATCAATCGTTTTTCCCAGCATGCAACGTGATTTTGTAGTTTTTTTACGCAAACTTTACCTCATAGCTCCATGAGCTGCAAAGTTTACTCTGACTGTGGGGACTCACATGTGTATTACCCGCTGAATACCTCTGGCTTGATAATTAGTTGCTGGGTAAATCCGGGAGTTAAGGTCCTGCTCAGGTCCGAAATTGCACCCCCAGCCGATGGTGTAGGTATACACATGTGCGAATATTCTTCTGTACAAACCCCAGGAGCAAATGTCTTTGGCGAGATTCACACTCTCCAGGGTGTTCGACCAATGGTGGGCGAGAATGGCGCGGGCAGGGGACAACATAGCGTGTTATGGGTGTGCACACCAAAATGGTGGGCGCGCCCAATGCTGAGCATACCCCTGCAAACGCAGGCGTCCCCATGCATCCTCTGGGTGGGCAGCTGATGTCACATGATGTCAGCACCCGTTCCCAATTTGGGCATCTGAAAAGTAAATATAGACCTTTCAGAGCGAAGGCTGGAGAAATCATTCGAAGGTGAGCGACCAGCTAATGATTTCTTCCCCGTGCGTCCGCATGCGAGCGATATGTAATGTGCACATCCCCTCTCATGTTAGTGTAGGTGTTCACAGGGGATGGGGGTGTTCGGCAGAGCTTCCCAACAAGCAGGTAAACGCTGCTCCGCCAGGGGCTCAATCACGCCCCAAATATCCTCCATAGCAGCTGACCTGAATATATATATATATATCGTGGTGGTAGGGCGGCACTCCGGCGACTTACCAAAATAAAGGAGACAGACGCCTGCTTACATCAACGTTTTGAGAGTTTTTAATCTCTTCATCAGGATATAGACAGCAGTTCCTCCTATGCAGGAAAGAAGGTAGCACTCCACTGACTTTTCAGGTGCAAAAAAAGTGCAGTTTAATCAACGTTTCAAAGCCTGGACGGCTTTTTCATCAGGATATATATATATATTACCCACATTTATCATTAACTTACCTAGGATGGGATGTATCAAGCCATTGAGAAATCAAATTGTCATTTCATAGACTATTGCTCGATAACAGTTAGAAGCTGATTGGCTGGTCTCTTGAAGGCTTGATAACACAGACAGAAACAGTATAACAGAAATAAGGAGACAGATACGGGTGTATCCTAATGGAGGAAGCACTGTAACTATTAGCAAAGCAAACACTGAGGCCCAGATGTACTATGCTTTGAAAAATGATAAAATTGAGAGTTTTACTCTCTTCCTACTGTTATTTTTCAAGCAAATCCTGCAACATGGCAGTTAGGAGCTAATTGGCTGGTACTTTTTCTCTCTCCACTTTACCACTTCTCCCGGCTTAGATCTTGTCCTAAATTATATACAAAGAAAACAATGCAATAAATAAGACTGGGAAGGGGGTGACATTAAAAAACAATATTTCTTAGAAATTCTCTATTGAATAAAAAACACAGGGGAGTGCTACCTACCAACTACTTAAGCCTGGGGTTCTCAAACTTTTTAAAATCATGGCACTCTAGAGCAGTGTTTTTTAACCTAGGTCCTTAAGTACCCCCCAACAGTTCACGATTTCTAGGTCACCCAGCAGGTGCACAGGTGCGCTCATTACTCACTAACACATTTAAAAAGATCCACAGGTGGAACTAATTATTTCACTTGTGATTCTGCCTGGACACATGGAAAACATGCACTGTTGGGGGTACCTGAGGACCGAGGTTGATAACCACTGCTCTAGAGTATCAGATTATTTTTTTGCAGCACCCCTAGGCCAAAAAGTTTTGTCACTGAGAATTTTAGATTTTTTTTTAATTAAATGAGTCGTGCTTGCAAAAAAACCCCAATGTGTTTGTTTAGTGTGCGTGCAGTGCCAGTCCACTCCCCTTTTGCTGCGTTTGCGAGCGAATGCATTTGCATGCACTATAGGTGTGACTACGCCGGGTGCATGAGTATGTGTTATTCTCGCAAGGCTGCATTCGAATGTGCGTGCTTGTCAATCTGAATAAGGGCCATAGTCCTCTTCAAATTTTCAGATGAGCAATAAATTCTGAATTAGGCCCCATGCTAAGGAATGTGCAAAACACTCAGCAATATGCTGCGATTGACAAAATAGTACCCCCATGCAAATCCAAGACATTTTGAAAATAAGACCAGGGGGTACAATTTCTAAAGCCACTGGTGTATTATAAGGGGTGAAGTGTGAAGTTCACATGGGCCACCGGGGTCCAACGGGCCCATACTGCACATCCTGCACCCATTTTTTCCCGAATCAGCAGCAGCGCTGCAGAAATCACCAGGAACATGGCATGCCCGCCATTTTCCCAGCCTCTTGCGTATGTTCCGTAAGAACTCGCTGGGAAAAATGGCTGTCACACCATTTTCCTGAAAGACCCGTGCATGCCCAGTAGACTCTGGGATAGCACTATGGTTACCTATTGACCTTAGTGTTCAGAGTCTACAGTGCTGCTATTTAGAGAAGAGGCAGCCTAGTCGGAGCGTGCACATGGGCCTCCTCCTTTTTGGAAGTGCCCCTGAATAAAGCCAATGTTTCTTGGCAGGGTTAAACTCTCTCTTGTTTTCCGTAGCATAATCCATGTCGCCAGTGTTCTGCTATCTTGTCTCATGATCATCCATATGTAGGGTACAGGGTCACTGAGTACTGGATCAACGCCTATTATTCACCACTGCACCCTTGCCCCTATTATTTGTCCTACCCAGTCTGTTGTGTGATAGTATCATGCTATTATCTGTTATGTACTCTGGTACTGGACATTTTGATGTTCCTTATAAAAAAAAGTTAATGACAATATTTTGCTGCTATAACAATAAGTGGAAACTTTTTGTTACTTTTGGTTATTGTTTTCTTCTGGTTCCATCAACTTCCTGACTGAAGTGGGCAGCTCGGAGGTTTGATGACAGGATTGTTCATAGAGGGCCAGATTCTCTAAGCTTCAAAAGTGATAAAATGGAGAGTGATGAACAGCCAGCCAATCAGCTCCTGCCTGATATTTTTCAAACACAGCCTGTGACGTGGCAAGTAGGAGTCTGATTGGCTGGCTGTTTATCACTCTCCATTTTATCACTTTTGAAGCTTAGAGAATCTGGCCCAAAGTCATCTTAGCCCTGCCCCCTGCTCTAAAACAACAATAACGTTATTTATATAGTGCTCTTTCTCCAATAGGACTCAAGGTGCGTAACAAGTAACAGACTCTATAAATCATGGTTTTCAACAGCATGGGGCGGGCTCACAATGACATTTAGCCCAGCCCCCACTTTAGAATGCAGTGAATTTAGGCTTTAAACAGTGGATGTGGGCAAAGCCATCCTAACATAGAGGCGTACTGGGCAGCTGCCCAGGGGCCCTTGATTCTAGGAGCCTTTGAGCAGAGGCATTTGCTCCAGGTCAGTACCTCCCGTGCTTATCGGGAGGCGGGTAGAGGATGCTGTCCGACTTCTCTGATTGGGAAATAACACAGGTGCATTATCTGCCTGCCTCTCAGTCTGAACTAGACAGTGAATGACTGCCAGAATGATGATTGGCGGATGTCTAGAGCGCAGGTTCTCAAAGTCGGTCCTCAGGACCCCACACAGTGCATGTTTTCCAGGTCTCCTCACAGAATCACAAGTGAAATAATTAGCTCCACCTGTGGATCTTTTAAAATGTGTCAGTCAGTAATGAGTGCACCTACCGAGTGACCTAGAAAATGTGAACTGTTTGAGGGCCCCGAGGACCGAGTTTGAGCAGGGGGAAAGCCGCTCAGTGCATTCATCGATGTCCATACAGGCTGGGCCAGTGTGTATAGACCTTAATGGAGGGGGCTTAAATAAAGTTGTCAAATATGTATTACAGCAATGGTCTTCTTAAAACCGAAGATGTTTATTTATCCCAACTTTTGTTAATCTTCTTTGAGGTACATTTTGGCTGTAAACAAAGGATTTGCTCATTTATATAAATAATAGAATGCTTCATATTTCTGGTTTCATAAGTTAATGCTATTTTTTTGCAGAATTTATAAACTACATTCCTTTATAAAAAGACGATTGCTGTAATTTATTTACAATAGATGATTCCAGTCCTTCTCAAACTAATCTCAATGGTCATTGTGTATGAGCATACTAAAGAAGGGGACGCAGATAATGGAGTTGGCCTATTGCTCATTACATAACTACAATGAACTTAGAATGTCTAGAAACTGTTCAGCAACACAGATGGAAATAATAAAAAACTATTATATTCAGTTATATACTGTAACAATGATTTTCAGAAGAGATATATCCACTTTTAGAGCTGCAATGAAACATTCATCCGCTGTTTCGCAGGTGGCAACTGTGAAAAAAGTGTTCTATGAATATAAATACGAGCTGGTTAATTATATCCATGGAAGCTGGTTACAAATAGAAGCACCTGGATGACTCAGGAAAACCAAAGCGAATTAAAGTCAAGTTGTGTTGTGCAGTTATTATTTTTTTTTTCATTTCTCATATCATTGTAAATAGCACATTGCGGCCGGGTCGATAATTCTATCTGATTTCTGCAGCCGCTCTATACAGTACTGTAGTTAGATATATCGGCGTTTCCGACGGAGAACAATATACTGTAATGCATATCACTGGAGTGATTCTGGTTGACCCACTAAGCCATGAGATTTGCAGCTTTGTGGGTCCTCGAAGCGCCGTCTGGCGCCCGCAGGAACGCCCGCCCCCCTCGCATGCAGATTTCCCTGCACGCATGCGAATGGATGTTTATCATAAACATCCATTTGCAGCTTGCATGCGAGGCCGAAATGATTCGATGGTCGCCGTCCATTGAATGATTTCTACAGAGCTTGCAAATCTAAGACAACTCTCTGGTGTCTTAGATCTGTAGGTCCCCGTACGGTAAATGGGAGGGCAGCTGACATACGCTGATGTTAGCTGCCCACCTCCCACACCTGTGACATCGGCAAAATAACATGGGAAAACCCAGTGTTTTTATGGAAATGCCCATAAACGCTGGGTGTTCCCATGGGCATGACCACGGTCTGCCGCCCCCGACCCCCCACCCGCACTGATTTGTATGAGCGTCCGGCAAATAATCAATCCGCCGTGGCCTCTGGCATAATGCGGCTGCACATGTGCATGTTTGTGCACATGTGCAGTTGCAAAACATACCTTCCCAATGTGCGAACGCGCAGGGGGGAGTACACCAGAATCAGGGCCAATGACCTATATTGTCACCTACTCCCTGCTCCGTACATGCAGTCACTAAAGATATTATCAGCTTAAACTGCATGTACAGGCAACAGGGAAATGATATGCAGGGGCATGGATCATTACAAAAATACAGTATACACACTGACCGATGTTTGTGATGTATCGTTAATGTTATCGGTATATATCCCAGTGTGTACCCAGATTTATTATTGCCAAAATAGAAGTGAAAAGATTTTTATTTTAGTTTCCTAAAAAATGTTTTTAAAAACATTTGTACGTAAATGTTTCAGTACATAATAGCTCATTATCTAGTGCAAGCCAAAGTGCTACTTAACGCCAGCGGCGGCTGCAGCTCCGACCATGTAGTGCAGGGGGGATTGCTAAGTACTTATATTTTCACCTGCTGACACATGAGTTTCTGAACATCTCACGGTCTAGTCGCAGCATAAGATATATTTGTGTGTATTTCATGTGTGATGTGTTTATACAACATAAATGCAAGACACCTCAAGATATATCATTGAAATATAAGAATATTCTGAAATATGAAATAATCCGTTACCCAAAATTCTTCTGGTCCCGAGCATTTTAGATAAAGGATACACAACCTGTATAAGGTAAACTTAAAGACTCCTTTTGCTTGACATAAGCGACCTAATAACCTATGGGCCCGCATATTTGGCCGAACATGTGCTAAGAACCTCAATAAAGCCCTTTTTAGACCTGCCACCAGTGTGACCCCTATTTACACTAAGCAGCAAATTACCGGGTTAAAAATGTCAACCAGGTAATTCGCTGAATGACACAGGTATTTCTTCAGTGTAAAAGGGTCTATCCAGGTTGCAAATCCCAGGTCGCCGACCCTGGTAAAAAGCAAGGTCGGCGACCCGGGATTTAAGACCCGGGTTGTCCCTGTTACACTAAACAAATTACCAGGTAGAACGGCTTCACCGGGTAATTTGAAGTTTGGTGTAAAAGGGGTATTTCAGTACATTCATGTTAGTTGTAAAATGTATCAAAATGATTTAGATTACCAATATTCTCATACCCCATTCACATTGCATAAAATTACCAGGTTCATGCCAGTTCGACCTGGTTATTGGTGCGATGTGAAAGTGGTTACCGGTTACAGCTAACCGGTAGCAACACGGTAACACGAACTGGGTAAAAGAAGGGTTCTTACCGGTTCATTGCCGCGTCGCTGTGCAGTGTGAACCGGTTAAACGGGACAAGAGACCCATTTCCTGTTCAAACTATGGAGGAGGCAGCGCTTGAAGCAGCGCCCCCACGTGACATCAGCGAACCAGCAATATTGCCAGTACGCTTATGCAATCTGAACATTCTGCACATGCAGGGTTGCACCGGGACTGAACAGTTTCAAAGTCTGGTGCAACCCTGCATTTGCAGTCTGAAAGCGGTATTAGTGCTTCGATTGCACCCTCATTTTCTGTTTCCTGCATTTTAACCGAACAACTGAGGAAAATCTTTTTTTCGTTTAAAGTCTTTAAAGATGTGATACGTTTTATTTGTCACCAAAGAACACTGACGCTGACTTAAAAACATAAACGGTACACAATACAATATAATGGATTAAATCAAGTTCTATTTTCTCAGTTAGTGACCGATTTCCACAACATAGTACAATGTATGTTACAATGTTATAAAAAGTTGGCAGGCACTATAGAATTTAATTGTTGGCGTTTTAACACTTCACCTAAAATATACACATTGTTACAAGGAACAAAATCAACGTAGTGTGACCACTGAGTTCATAATATTTATACATGTTCCAACTGACCATTGTCTTCATGAGTAACTGTATTCTGCTGGCCAAAATGTATATAGATTTTTATTGAGACAGTACTACATAAAGCATGAAGCACTTTGCATGAAGAAACATTCTTTATGGGACAGCTATGCATTAGAGAAAATACAGTACAATGGCTATAAACATTCATGTTAGTTAACAGAAATATACCTCAGTCTACTAGCTTGGTAGTATTACTTGTTCAAGACATACTGTAATTGTAAATGGTCCTTATTTTCTCTCATACAGACTTTAAATTCTATACATTTTCTAGTAAAGACAGTACAGATACATTTTAAGGGTCCCGAAATATCAAAGAATGAGAGGGCTTCAAAAAATGTTCAGTATACTGTAGTCCAGTGGTTCCCAAACTTTTTGAATCACGGCACCCTAAAGTATCAGAATATTTTTCACGGCACCCCTAGGCCAAAAGTTGGTTACTAATTTCAGGAAAATTATTAAATTAGTTGTGATTTAAATGTTTTCTTTAGGTCCACTTACAGTATGTGGTGAGAAACATGATTGACTTCTGTTTACCTACATATTCTTAATTGGAAGCCACAAGCACTGATTTTGCCTATTTCATTGGTCATAAATAACTTGAATTGGTTCTGGACCACCAACCTGAGGCACCCCTGCAAGTGCTCCAAGGCACCCCAGGGAGCCTATGCACACAGTTTGGGAACCACTGCTGTGCAAAAACTCCAATCTTTATTATATAAATGAATTTACAGGAATAAGGGCTCACAACTAAAGGTGCCCATACACTGCTGCGATGTCTCGCAGCAGTGTACGGGCACCCGATACCCTGCGAGCCGCCAGGGACCTTCCCGGGGTGGCAAGGGCGCATGCGATCCGTCACAATTTGTTTTGATGGATCGCATGCGTCCCTGCTCCCCGCCCATCTTGCCACCATGAGGGAGGTCCAAAGTCATTGGTCGGACAACCAGCAGGTCCGACCACCCGACGCAGGTCCGATGCACACGGGACCACGCATCGGACCCGACGGCATGTTTTGGTTGCAATCGGCCGGAGTCGGACCAAATCGGCTCAGTGTATGGGGGCATTAAGGCTCCTTAATTAGGATACCAAGGACCAAATGCAATAGGGTGTGAGAATCAGAAAGTGAGAGATTTTGGGAGAGTTTTCCCATTTAATTAAAGCGGCAATCATTTACAGTGAAAAACCAGGTTGATTTTGCCATGTATAGGATTGCCTCTTTAAAAAAAATTAAAATAAATGGGAACATTCTCCCCAAATCTCTCATTTTCTGATTCACGCATCCTATGACATTTGGCCCCAAATGTGGATCCAAATAAATCAAACAGATTAAAAAAAAAATAATAATAATGATGAATTATGCTGAATCTGAATGTTCATGAACCCTATTCCTTTTACATCAGGTCCAGTCAGCTAAACCTAAATCATGTATAGCTGGCCTGGACAATCATTTCCGTATCCCAATACCAACTAGACAAAACATAATGGACACACTTTACCAAATGTTGGTCTGGGTCAATTGTTGCCCATTCCATTGCTTTCCAGCTGTTGTAGAACTACAAGTACCAGCATACCCTTCTAGAATCTGCAGTTCTCCACCAGGAGGAAAGCCCACCTCTAGTCTGTGTATTTTATCAATACCAGTCATCCAATATACATATTGCATTGCTTTCTCTTATCAAGGACATTATCGCACCGTCCCTTCACATAGAGAATGCATGTACACATTCTGATTACCATCTTATGCACACTTGCCATATGCCTTCAATAATCATTACAATGTATCCAACGTCAAAACGTAATGGACAGTCCAGCGCATGATATCACAATTATGCAAAGTCAGCATCAAGCAACTCTCTGGATAATATTTTGAGGTCTGAGTATTTCATTCAATTTAAATATAATTATATTATATTATAATTATATGGATATTAACTTTTAAACGAAAAGAACCTGGGTCAAAATGTAACAGCCTGCAAGTTCCAGACAGCTGCATGGTTTCAGTGATTTGCCCAGTAGATGTAAAGCAGTAGCCAACTCCAGTCCTCGAGAGCTACCAACAGTTTACGTTTTCCAGGTCTCCTCACAGATTCACAAGTGAAGTAATTAGCTCCACCTGTGGATCATTTATAATGTGTCAGTCAGTAATGAATACACCTGTGCCCCAGCCAGGTGATCTAGAAAACTTGAACTGTTGGTAGTTCTCAAGGACTGGAGTTGGCTACCACTGATGTAAAGCATAGGCATTTAAAAATGGTTTTGATGTTTCAAATTTGGTGGCTTTTGGTGGTGCATTTTCCGACCTCCATGCGTTGCAAGCAGAAATAAGTACTAAGTTAATGTGCGTGACAGCGGAATCTGTTTCGGTGGATACTGTACATCAGGGGTGGCCAAACCTGTCCTCAAGATCTACCAATGGTGCATGTTTTCCAGGCAACCTGTGGATCTATAGTAGGAATGAATGCAGCAGGTTTTAAAATGTGACAGTTAGTAATGACTACAGCTGTGCACCAGCTAGGTGACCTGATAAACGTGGACCGTTGGTAGATATCGAGGACCGGTTTGGCCACCCCTGCTGTACATAATTGAACCTACCGGGACGGACATGTTTAGATCGACAATATCATGGTCGACCACTAGCGGTCAACTGTGTCCAGCTAGAGGATTAATCTTGGTAGACGGCATCTAGACAGACACTGATGCCAGATTGACGCAAGTGAAGGATTGACTGGAATGTGGTCGACAGTACCAAAGTCAAAACAAGTTTTTCGTAATTTTATTTTTTTTGGTGCCACTTGGTTCCAAGTCTACTAGCCAAGTGGACATAGAGTTAGATTATAATAGTGTGTGGAGCGTGACGATTATAATAGTATGCCAAGCCTCCTTCTGCCCAATAATACAAATGGGCAGAAGGGGGGGGGGCAACACGAAAAACCCGTCAACCTTGCTACTGTCAATCACGATCCCGTTGATCCTTCCCTTGCGTCGATCTAGTGTCACTGTCTATCTAGACACGGTCGGCCAAGTTTAGGCATCTAGCTAGGCGTCGTAGATTATTAGTAGTCAACCATGGTATTGTCCACCTAAACATTGTCTATCCTCTATCCCGGAACTGTGTAGATCCACAGCAGCAGCAAATTGCTTATCGGCTTTAACCCTACGTCGATAGAACCAGACCTAAACAATAGGACAATTATAGTGGGGTAGCTGCCCATCAGCACCTTCTGCCGGGAGTGCCCAACTATAACCCAGACTCATTAACCAATTGTTGCAGTCGTATATCTTTGCTATTGCTTCCAAAACACTTTTTTGGGGGAAATTTACTAAGATGTGTCTTCTACTTCACATGTGATGTTGCTAAGGGCAACCAATCAGAAGCTACTTCTTATTTATTTAGCACCCTCTAGAAGATAGTAGACAGGATCTGATTGGCTGCCCATAGCAACATCACATGAGAAGTAGAATACACATCTTAGTAAATTTCCCCCTTTGTTTTCAGTACTTTCCTAACACTTCTTCCCGCAATCTCTACAACTTCCCTTTCCATCCCCTGCTTATAAAGAACACCTCCTTCATTAATATATTGTCACCAGCTGCATCGCTGCAGAATGCTAAAAAAAAACAATATTATATACAAAATGTAGCAAATACACAGCCCTGTTTACTTCAGAGAAATATTATTATGCTAAAACACATATATCAAGCTAGATAGAAATTTTTATATGTCTAGCAAATTATTATGTACTTAGGGTGCAGATGTCATTAGTAATATTTGTTCTTCCACAAATAAATATGTGACCATGAAGTCCCTACAGGATATGGTCACTAGGTCTAAAAGCATTGGGTCGACATGCAGGAAGGTCAACATGGGTTATTTTGTTGACACAAGCATTCGGTCGACATGGGAAAGGTCGACAGTCAAAAGGTCGACATGGGGTTTTTCACTTTTTTTTTCTTGAGCCGACATGTGCCGACAGGTGGTAATTCATGCCCTACCATCCACTAGGGCGTGGTGGGAGAATAAAATAGTGCGCCGAGCGTAGTGAGGTACCGTGCTACGTTTCAGTGTCCATGTCGACTGTGTCGAAATTAAAAAAAAAACAAAAAACATGTGGAGCATTGGACTGGCGACATTGCACATGTCGACTTAATGCTTGTGTCGACGTAATAACCCAGTGGACCCAACCCATGTCGACATAGTCATGTCGACCTTTCTGCATGTCGACCTAATGTGTCGACCTAATGCTTGTCGACCAACATGCTGTCTACCCAACGATCCATACCAGTCCCTACAGTACTGGAAACACAATAAAAGGGAGAACAATAACAATGTAACGTTGCATTCTTCTGTTTTGTTTGTAGTTCTGTTGTTTGTGTCTTGTTTTATTTCTGCATTGTTTTCATCCGTAATGTGATTGGCATTTTCAAAGTTATTCTTTATAGGGAGATTACAGTACACAACTATCCTTACTATCTGTGTGTTCACATTACTGCTCAGTTCACGTCACATTTCTAGGCAATGTTACTTCTATCCTAAAAGTCATCTTAAGAATTTGCTCTCTGTCACTTTACATGTGACTGGAGAAAGTCACCTTTCGTATAATACTGTTGAGGTCATTTCTTGAATACTTTAATAATAAAAGTGCATCAGGAGACTACAGCTGACTGCGTGTAGGTGCTACCATGAATCTGACAGGTCAGCATATACACACACAGAAGGTCCTCGTGACTGTAAACAGAATACATCCAGGTTAATGAATTAAAGTTGCTGCTTTACAAAGAGACCAGTTTAATGTGTTAGTTCTTTTGATTCCAAAAAGAAAAATGTGACATCATAAGGACAGTTGTTTCCTGTGTAGTCTGTTCTTGAAGCAGCTTCTTCTGGAAGGACCTCACAAGGTCACTGAATGACAGGAGCTGAACGATCATTAGTAACGGTCCGCTTCAGCTTAACGTGGGCAAAAGGGTTGTTTCTTGGAATAAATAAAAATAGAGGTGCAAAATGAAAGCATTATAATGGAATTTAATAAATAACAGTATATATATATATATATATATATATATATATATATATATATATATATACATATATATATATATATATATACATATATATATATATATATATATACATACATATATACATATATACATATATATATATATATACATACATACATACACATGGCTATTTTTCTGCAGGCTCCAGCAGGAACTGAGGCCCTTATTCTAGTTCACTCTTTCTGACAAAATAGTTCTTAGATGGACAAAACCATGTGCACTGCAGGTGAGGCAGGTGTTACTTGTGCAGAGATAATTAGATTTGGGTGGGGTTTTACACCTGCCTCACCTGCAGTGCACATGGTTTTGCCCATCTAAGAAATATTTTGTCAGAAAGAGTGAACTAGAATAAGGGCCTCAGTTCCTGCTGGAGCCTGCAGAAAAATAGCCTTGTATATATATGTATATATTATATGCAAGTGCTTCACGCGGCATTTTTATACATTATGAAAGGTAATGCACTATAATTAGGAATCCCATTTAGTTTAAACCATAGGCAGAATGAAAAGATGTATTCTATTCATTAAGGCCACCCTCTGCTCTATTGCCGGTTCCAAATACATTGAGACTATTAGAGAAATGGTGTGTAATCTACAGCAGGTGCGTACGGAGTCTGAGCTACGGCATAATTACAGTTTCAAATGAAAGATTTCAAGTGGAACAAATGGAACCGAAAAGCTTTAACACATAGGAGTCAAATGATTCATTAAAAACATTGTAGCTTGACCAACAGTAGTGAAGCTAGGGACAGAGGACCTTATTCTGGTCCTCACGCTCCCCTGCGTGTTTGGGCAAGGGGAGCGACTGCGCATGCGCATATACATTTAAGCGCATGTGCAGCCACTTGGTGCGAGCGGGCACGGCAAGCTGCTTGTTCACCATCCCGTTTGCACCTAGCAGTGCGGAGGGGGGAGCCATGGGAATGGCCAGCATTTCATGGGCATTCCCATGAAATTGCTAAGGTGTCTGCGAATTAATGTATATGCAAAGCATCAATTCGCATGCGTGCGGGGAAATTGGCGTGCGAGGGGGGTAGGGCGGGAAGTCGTGCGGCGTTTCATGGGCTCACAAAGCTGCGAAATTTGCAGCTTTGTGAGTCAACCAGAATAATGTCCAGAGTTGTGTTCCAATATCCTAATCACAGCGCCTTGTACAAACATACAGACCCCTCATTGTGCTAAATAATACATCCTGCACTGGCATTTTTACATTTTAGATTAGTTTCAAAGCACTGAAACAGTTTTATGTGTCATTGTCATTTTTTATGGTACAAAAACATCGGTACTTATGTACTAACTGGGCTGCCGATTTTGAAATCGGGTCCATCGCATCGCATCGCACCCGACCATATCGCATGCGATGCGATGCGATGCGATGGACCCGATTTTTCCATAGGATTCAATGTTAAAATGGACTGAGTCCATTTTAACATGGAATTCAATGGGAAAAGGGGTCCTTTTCATACCCCTACTATCCAAGTGGGCATGGAGTTGGATATAAACCTGTGGCGAGCGTAGCGAGCCACCGAGCCCGAAGCGTGGCGAGCGTAGCGAGCCCCGCGAGGGGACACAGAATACCGTCCCCTCGCGGGGCTCGCTTCGCTCGCCACGCTTCGGGCTCGGTGGCTCGCTACGCTCGCCACAGGTTTATATCCAACTCCATGCCCACTTGGATAGTAGGGGTATGAAAAGGACCCCTTTTTCCCATTGAATTCCATGTTAAAATGGACTCAGTCCATTTTAACATTGAATCCTATGGAAAAATCGGGTCATCGCATCGCATCGCATCGTATGCGATGCGATGCGATATCGTATCGCATCGCATCTGATTGTATGCCTTAACTTAAGGCATACAATCAAAAAATCGGCAGCCCAGATACTACATAAGTACCAAAACATCTAAATGATGAAATACTGAAATATGCTGTTATACATATATATCTATCTAATCCCCAGGCTTTAACAGGGTTGTGGACACCAAAAGGTCGACATTAAAAATGTTGACATTGACAATATATTGAGATTAACAAGTGGTCACCGTGAAAAAGGTTGACAATGTCAACATCTGTCGACGTGTACCTCCAATTAGTGTAGTGTGTACCCTTGCATGGATCATCATGCTTCAGGCATAATTCCTTGCGCTGAAAACGCTGTGCTCGGAACACTTTACAGTTCCCAATGAGAGTCCGATCCAATCAGATGGATCTTAAAGCATGAAAAAGTCCAAAAAATGAAAGAAAAAAAAACACGAAAAACTCATGATGTCATTTTCATGTGTCAATCTTTTTATGTCAAAATGTTTAAGTTTCAACATTTTCCATGTCAGCATTTTCAAGTGTCAACCATTTTCATGTCAACATTTTGCTTGGGTCGACCTTTCACATGCTGACATTTTGGGGTTGATCTATTGACCATCGACTTTGACACTATATAGACCTATCAATCAGATACGGCTTTACTGCGTTGTAGAGCGAGTTCTCGCTTTACACACCGCTCTACTTGATTTTAGCCATTTTTCCAGGCAGACTTACTCCAGGTGGTACAGGTTACTCAGAGGAAGCTTCTACACACCAATATGCCAATATCCTGTCCACTGATGATCAGAACATCGCAACCATCGTGACTTTACATTAACCTGAGGGCTTGTACTGTCTACAGCTATCAGGTGCACACAGGGGAAATTGGGTTTGTTTTTTACATTTCCCAAGTGACTGCTGACCTCCGCAGCCGCGGGTTGGGGTATGTATGATCCGGCTGCCCGATTAGCACTGATCTGCTGCAGCGCAGACACAGGCGGAGGGAACCAGGAAGCAGAGGGGTTGGCATTTGTATTACTTTATCTCTGACGTCTATGCGATGCTCTGCAGTCTTACTTTTCACAGCTGTCCTCCAGATTTCCAACCAGAATGATGGTTCCTTAGCTGTTTTGTTTCTTGCCAGAATGTGGCATTTACTTCAATGATTCACTAGGGGCAACTAAGCCCTTATTTGGAATTGATTTTTCTCCAGTGCGAAGCCTCCCCAGCATGAATTACAGTATGCAGACCAGCATATTTCAGCATCTCATTTTTATTGAGATGTTTTGGTAAACATAAACCAATGTTGCATAAATACTCTCATTTTCACTTTTAAGGCTTCTAAATAAAATAAACTCACAAAATAAAATACATTTGAACCTTATTACCTTAGTACTCTGGCATTCCCTAGCATGGACCATTGCATCAGCACAGCAAGTATTAAATTATAATAATAGTAATAATAATAATAAGTGTGGTGGTGAATACTATTTTGTAAGGTCATGCTGTACATTTACACAATGCACCTTCTTTGTTTCTAGCGTTCTTAGCCTAGCACCTCTTACCTGGAAGGAGAGGATGCTGGGCTTCCAAATTCATTTGCTAACTGAAAAACAAAAGAGGTGGATGAGTTTTTCATGTTCTACATTATTATAGCAGGAACAACAGAAAACATCACAATGACCAATGAAATTGTTTGTAATTATTAACCCCTTCACTGGCACTCCCGAGAATTTTCCGGGCTGTGATCCTGCGCAGACTGACAAACCCGGGAGTGCCACTGCCTGTGCTCCCTCCTGCTGGGCAGCGCCGCTGAGCTAAGCTCTGCGCTCAGCTTCAGCTGTTGACCGGCCCCGCCTCCTTCCCCCGGCTGTGTGCGGCGTGACCTTGCTAACATCACGCCGCACACAGCTGGGTTGCCGGGAGCAAGGTCAAGCAGCAGCTGATGGAGTGCTCAGCGACGCTACCCGGCCCGGGAAACGCAGTGGAGGGGTGATTAATGTAGCGCTCACAAAAAAAAATTGCCCAGTGTGGAGCGCTCCCTAAACCCCCCCCCCCCCCACCACCACTGAAGGGGTTAAACCATTATTTTGAATTTGAACAGTTATAACTCTGGGGGTTATTCAGACCTGATCGATGGGCTGTGAATTTGCAGCCCGGACTATTTATCGATCGACTGTGCATACATACGGATCGTAGCGCAGGATGGGATATCACTCTGGCAGGGCGGTAGCTATCTGATTATAGGGTTCCGCAAATTAGAAAAGCAATCAGGTCTGAATAACCAGAGCATGGCTCATCATTGGATTGGACAACCAGTCAGCAGCCACATTTTCCACCAGCCGCACATGAATAACCCCCTAATGATTAAGGGGCTAAGTTATGTACATAGGGGGTGATTCAGACACACTTGCTGAGGTTCGAATTCGGTCCCCTGGCTGAAGTTTGTGGTTTGCTCGTGCTCGAATATGCGCATGTGCAAACCCCGCACACTCCAGGATGGGCGGGCAGGAGGTAGAGGAACGCCTAGTATTTGATGGGCGTGCCTACAGAAACGCTTGCCGCGCCCCTGCGAACAACATGACATGACATCAGCGCCTGCCCCGAAGTCGTCGCGAAGTGTGCGCTAGGAGAGTCAGTCCAGGCTGACTTTTCTTTACGAGCGTTGCAAAAATAATTTGATGGTGAGCGACCAATGAATGATTTTACCTCCGTGTGGCTCCATGCGTGTAGATGTGTATGCGTACATCTACTCGCATGCTAGCGCGGGAATTCTGGGCGTGCGTTCTGTGGGGCGGCATTTATCTCCTCACTAGGCAGTGAATATACGCTGCCTAGCAAACAGGTCTGAATCAGGTCCATAGATAGGAAATGATTCCATTTAGTAACATTAAGGTTTGTATGTACAGCCACAGCTATTGGAATCTTACTGACCTGCACTAAGTCTGGACTAATCATGCTGTACGGCCGCTGT
The DNA here is from genome assembly GCF_055691185.1 of Crinia signifera. Taxonomy (NCBI): domain Eukaryota; kingdom Metazoa; phylum Chordata; class Amphibia; order Anura; family Myobatrachidae; genus Crinia; species Crinia signifera. Next base: position 57,395,656 of record NC_139226.1, read on the forward strand.
CGGAAGGTACTAATTCGAGGAGACGGAGTGTATCTCACAGCTTCTATCCGGACATTGTCTGATTCAGGGATTGACACGCCGACTTTATCCAGATTTCCAGTGCTGCTACTGTTTAATTTACTAAGTGGAAAACTGCAAAAGGGAAAAAGAACATCGTAATGTACAATGTATGAATATACGAGGGCACCAGCAGCTAGCAATTCATTTTCTATCAAGCAATGGGCCTGATTCTGGTTCACTTGCAAAAGCAAATTCTCTCTTTAATGGACAAAACCATGTGCACTGCAGGTGGGGCAGATGTAACATGTGCAGAGAGAGTTAGATTTGGGTGAGTTATTTTGTTTCTGTGCAGGGAAAATACTGGCTGCTTTTATTTTTACACTGCAATATAGATATCAGTTTGAACTAAAAACCCCACACAAATCTACTCTCTCTGCACAAGTTACATCTGCCCCACCTGCAGTACACATGGTTTTGTCCATTAAAGAAGGAGTTTGCTTCTGCGAGAGAACGAGAGTAAGGCCCAATATGTCAATGAAGGTCTACATGAATTAACGTTCCAATCTAATAAAATTGGCAATGAAACACAGTGGTGATTTCAGTAGTAAGCATTAATTATTTATTGTTTTGTGTGCCTCCATATGTACAGACGGTGTACTGGTTATCATTACTGCCGCTCAGCACTGAGGTCACGGGTTTGATTTCCAACATGGTCCACTGTGTGGAGTTTGTATATTCTCCCCGTGCTTGTGTGGATTTACTCCAGGTACTCCAGTTTCCTCCCACAATCCATAAAAACAGTCAAGATTCTGGTTGACTCGGTCCCCTGCGAATTCGCTGCGGGGATTGATGTTTAGGGTCTGCGCATGTGTTTGCCGAATATACGCATGTGCAGACCTGATGTGCGAACGCCTTGGGCGACTTTTACAGTCACTGAGGCGTTCGCTCACAGTGGGGCAGGTAGTGGGCGGGCAGGGGGCTGTCGCATTGGGGCGTACCCAGAAAAATAGAAAAATGCTGGATGTCGTCATGTGAATGCAGGCGTGGTGAAGCGAGGCGGGCGGCTGATGTCACATGACATCATGCCCAACACGTTCTCGGACATCTTTGGACCAGATAAAAGTCAGTTCAGACTGGCTTTTATCTGTGAGTGGACGGAGGCAGGCGTTCGCACGTTTACCCGCTCGCTAAGGGAACCAAAGTGAATCAGGCCCTTAATCCACATGACCGCCAGAATATAATAATCTGCATCAAAATGTGCAAAAAGGAACAAATCTGTCTAAAAAAATCTGTATGATGTATATTTTTCGAATAGATTTGTTAAATAAATATTTGGGTTTGGCCAAAACCTTACCATTAAGCCAGCCAAATCTGAGATCTGGATTTCCCTACCTTATTAGTGTGAGGGAGGAAAAGCTGGAAACAATATTTATCCTTCGCACATCTCCAGCATAACTTCAATATGACAAGTAGGGTTAGATATGGTTTGGCGCGGAGCTGAATCTTCAGTAAATTGATCCAATTTTTTGTGCCAATTAGAAAAGATGGATTGGTGCAAATATAGACTTGATTGGCAAAAACTATTCCTAACTAAATAAAAAAAGTTGGCGATTCTCAAAAAAATTATTCCGGCCAAATAGATTCGTCCTGAGTATTGGACATGTATAAAATATTCCCCAACATAACATATTACAAGCATGAAACAATATAGAACATTTATGAGAGAACGGTAGATAAAAATGTCAATCAGGCCTTCAATATAACTAACCTTCCCTAATACCTAGGGGGTTATTCCTATTTGATTCGATTGGATGCCAATTAGCATCCTTGAGAGTGAACCAGATCCTGCCTTGCAAATGGTGGTACGCCGACCCACCATTCTCAAGGTGGGTACATTTTACATAAACATCCATTGGCAGCCTGCAGGTGAACACACACATCACTCAATGGTTGCTGACCACCGAATGATGTGGAACACATTCTGTGGGAAGTGGGGCCCATGGGAACGCCCATGAAACGCTGGGCGTTCCCATATGCTAATGGCCTGTACGACTGCCCATCCCCCCCCAACCCTCCTCTCACAAGGATGGGTGAACAGTTGGTCCTGCTTTCCTAGCACGGCGCCGGTCTCATTGATTGTATATTGTATGCCTTAAGTTTAAGGTACTTAAGGCATACAATCAACGCGATGGACCCAATTTTTTAATCTCATGGATCTTATGAGATCCATGCATGAGATGCATGAGATCCATGAGATAAAAAATCGTGAGCCCCTTTAACCATTGTTAAAGCCACCAGCACTATCAACGCCAACCCGAAGCGTGGCGAGCGCAGCGAGCCCGCGAGAGGCGGCGGTATGCGTCCTCCGACCTTTTCATACCCCCACTATCCACATCGGCGTGGAGTTGATTTTATATAGTGTGGAGAGCGCAGCGAGCCACCGAGCCCGAAGCGTGGCGTGCGCAGCGTGCCCCGCGAGGGGACGCGGACTACTTTACATGTATTCCGCGTTCCCTCGCGGGGCTCGCTGCGCTCGCCACACTATATAAGATCAACTTCACGCCGACGTGGATAGTGGGGGTATGAAAAGGTCGGAGGACGCGTACCGCCGCCCCTCGCTGGCTCGATGCTCTCGCCACGCTTCGGGTTGGCGTCAATAGTGGGGTGGCGTTAACAATGGTTGGGGCCAATTCACCCATGAGGGGGGGTTAGCAATTAAAATTGGGGTTTTGGGGCCTTTTTACATTGATTTCAATGTAAAAATCTCGTCGATTGCATCATCTCATGCATCTTATGCCGCACAAACACATAAGATGCATGAGATGCTTGAGATATCAGCCCCACACATACAATATAGATCGTGGGCGCCGTGCTAGGAAAGCAGTACCGAACAGTTTGTTAGCCGAGAGCAGAAATGCGCATGCGCAAACAAGAAACATCGGCACCGAACGAACGCAACCGTGCAAATGGACCATCTCTTTAGAACAGTGGGGCTGATGTATTAAACCTTTAAAAGAGATAAATGTGAGTATGATATAAACATCCAGCCACTCAGCTCCTGTCATGATATAGACTGTGTTTGAAAAATTGATTGGCTGGACATTTATCACTATTTATCACCCTCTATTTATGCACCAGTGTTAGTTACTGGTCCACTTAAACCTCTAGTTCTTTATTGTTTGTGAGGATGTGCTTTTAAAACACATACCTCAGAATATACCAAATATTACTGATTGGGCAATGACTGCCCACCATCAAGTGACCCCTCCCCCAGGACCAAGAACACCAGCTGCTGCTACCCCGGTGCATGTGACCCGCTGCTGTGGAAACCAGGTCACAGAAGGCAGGAGATATACCACTGCAAGACCTGGAGCCGGGACCTATGTGACCCACCATTGTAGGAGCGGGGCACAGAAGCAAGGAGACCTCCCGCTGCAGGAGCTGGAGCCAGTGCACAGGTGGCAGGGGACCTATCTGTGCAGGAGCTGGAGACGGGACAAATGCAATCTGCCACAATGGGAGTCAGGGCACAGGAGGCAAGAGAACTGTTGTTGCAGGAGCTGGAGCCGGGACCCATGCGACCTGCCACTGTGGGATCCGAAGCACAGAAGGGAGGAGACCTGCCGCTGCAGGAGCTGGAGCCAGGGCACAGGTGGCAGGGGACCTATCGCTGCAGGAGCTGGGACACATGCAACCCGCCACAATGGGGGCCAGGGCATGGGAGGCAGGAGACCCGTTGCTGCAGGAACTGGAGCTGAGACCCATGCAACCTGCCGCTATGAGAGAAGGGGGCACAGTGTAACCACCTGTGCAAGAGAAGGGTACAGCAGCATGGGAGACCAGCCGCTGCAGGAGTCAAGCACATCAGACTAGCAGCTGTGGAAGCTGGCACAGAGTCACAGGAGACCCAAAATTGCTGCTGAGGTAACAGTGAGGCCTGTTACATCGCTGTTTGTAATGGGGCGGGGGGGATGATGACAAGGGGATGCCTGTCAACCCTTTCAAACCCCTGCTCCTCCTTGCCTCCAATCTATAACCCCACTCCCTCTCCCCCCCACCTCCTCTTTTTTTCTCTCATTTTCTGTCCCTTCCTCTTTTTCACTCTTACACCATACCGTTTTTCTCTTCTCTCCCCTGCTGTCACTACTTTCTTTATCTCTCCCCTGCACTCTTCCCCCTGCCCCCCCCCTCTCTCAACACTCTCACTCCACCTCTCTCTGCCCCTAGTCTCTTTCTCCTCTCTCTCCCCTTCCCTTTTCCAATGATTCCCCTCTCTCTTTCCTCCCCCTCTTTGACACTTTCTTTTCTTTCTCTCTCCCTTATACCCTCTCTCTTTCCCTGTCTACCTTTCTCTCCAACACCCTCTCTCTCCATGACACCCCTCTCCCTGTCTTCCCCCCCTTTCTCTCCCTGTCACCCTCTCTCTCTCTCCCTGACACCCTATCTCCCCTTTCTCTCCCTGATACACTCTCTCTTATCTCCCTGTATGTCCCCCCTTTGTCTCCCTGACAGCCTCTCTCTCTCTTCCCCTTTCTCTCCCAGTCACCCACCCCCTCTCTTTGACACCCATCTCTCCCTCTTTCTCTCCCTGATACCCTCTCTCTCTTTCCCTGACACCCCTCTCTCTCTGTTTTCCCCTATTTCTCCCTGACACCCGCTCTCCCCTTCTTTCTCCACCTGATACCCCTTCTATCTTTCCTTGACATTACCTCTCTCTCTTTCCTTGACACTCCACTCTCTCTCTGTTTTTCCCTATCTCTCCCTGACACCCCCTCTCCCCTTCTTTATCTGATACCTCTTCTATATCTTTCCCTAACACCCCCCTCTCTCTTTCCTTGACACCCTCTCTATCTTTCCCTGACAACCCTCTCTAAGTGTTTTTCCCCTTTCCCTCCCTGACATCCCCTTTACCGGTCTCTCTCCCTTGCTCTTCCTGACACCCTCTCTCTCTTCCCCTTTCTCTCCCAGTCACCCACCCCCTCTCTTTGACACCCACCTCTCCCTCTTTCTCTCCCTGATACCCTCTCTCTCTTTCCCTGACACCCCTCTCTCTCTGTTTTCCCCTATTTCTCCCTGACACCCGCTCTCCCCTTCTTTCTCCACCTGATACCCCTTCTATCTTTCCTTGACATTACCTCTCTCTCTTTCCTTGACACTCCACTCTCTCTCTGTTTTCCCCTATCTCTCCCTGACACCCCCTCTCCCCTTCTTTATCTGATACCTCTTCTATATCTTTCCCTAACACCCCCCTCTCTCTTTCCTTGACACCCTCTCTATCTTTCCCTGACAACCCTCTCTAAGTGTTTTTCCCCTTTCCCTCCCTGACATCCCCTTTACCGGTCTCTCTCCCTTTCTCTCCCTGACACCCTCTCTCTCTTTCCCTGACACCACTCTCTCTCTGTTTTCCCCTATCTCTCCCTGACACCCCCTCTCCCCTTCTTTATCTGATACCTCTTCTATATCTTTCCCTAACACCCCCCTCTCTCTTTCCTTGACACCCTCTCTATCTTTCCCTGACAACCCTCTCTAAGTGTTTTTCCCCTTTCCCTCCCTGACATCCCCTTTACCGGTCTCTCTCCCTTGCTCTTCCTGACACCCTCTATCTCTCCCTTACTCTCCCTCTCTATTTCTCTCCCTGACACCCTTTCTCTTTCCTTGACACTCCCTCTCTTCTCCTTTCTCTCCATGACACTCACTCTTGGTCCCCTTTTACTTTCTCTCTCTCCCTCCCTGACATTCTCTCTCACTTGTGCTTGCACCCCTCTCTCTCCGTCTATTGCTCCTCCCCTTTCTCTGACACCATACCATCTCTCTTCTCTCTCTTTCTCTCATTTCCTTTTTTTTCAATAAGGCCCTCTCTCTCTCCCTGACCACCCCTTTCTTCGTTTCTCACTCCTTTTTCTTCAACTCTCACTTTCCCTGAACTCTTGATGCAGGATGTACCAAACATTGGCGTTACATCCTGCCATATGCTCATCGCTTATCTACTTATATATGCGATGAGCAACGCAAAGGGCAGCTTTTTTTTTTTTATAGGAGCTGCGCTTTGCGATCAACGCTGGGATGCACTGACACCTGGGCTCTGCAACATGCTGGGAGGAATCTGTGTCAGATCCCTTACACAGCAGTGCTGTGGAGTGAAGCCCATAGGCTTCTATGGGGTAGAGCCAGATACAGCTGGCGTTACCCTCCACAGTGGAGCCCCGCCGGAGTGGGCTTTAGTACATTGGAAATTGCAGGGTCCCACTGCATTTCTATTTGTCTCTCACTCTCCTCACTTTTACTTCTGCCTCTCCAAGGGGCATTTCAGTGACAATGGTGGAGGGGTCGGCCTTTTAAAATTTTGCTATGGGGCCCACAAAGTTGGTGCTGGTAATGCTCCTAAAAGGGGATATGAATAAAATGTCAACAGAAAAGGTCTTACCTTGAGCCAAGTTTATCTGAATTCTCTACCGGTGGAAGTGGGCGAGTGTAAGAGAATGGAAACCACCCTTTCCTATTGAAAAAATAAAGCATATAGGATATTTAGTTAAACTGAATATGGCCTTTACCAATATACTTTCTGAATATAGTCAGTTATCAACATCAAACTAATAACCAGATTCAGGGTTGGGAATAGAGCTTACTTTGTGATGTACTGGTGAGATGTTCCCACCTATGGCAATACCTGGGATTAGGTAGGATTAGGTAGGATTCTTTCAACATTCAAATTGAAGGTTCGGTACTTGTGTTCTAGCATGGCGCCCACGATATTTGGTCGCACGACATATAATCGCATCGCATGCCAAACACCCGATGCACTGCGATGCGATTTAAAATTGTATAAGCCCCCTATACGATGTTTAATTGTATAAGCACCCTAATGGGGGCTTACAATGTTAAATGCACCCCCACTATGAACGTGAACCCGAAGCGTGGCGAGCGCAGCGAGCCCGCGAGGGGCGGCGGTACGCGTCCTCCGACCTTTTCATACCCCCACTATCCACGTCGGCGTGGAGTTGATTTTATATAGTGTGGCGAGGGGACGCGTATTACTTTACATGTATTCCGCGACCCCTCGCGGGGCTTGCTGCGCTCGCCACACTATATAAAATCAACTCCACGCCGACGTGGATAGTGGGGGTATGAAAAGGTCATAGGACGCGTACCGCCGCCGCTCGCCACACTTTGAGTTCATGTTCATAGTGGGGGTGGCGTGGGGGTGCATTTAACATTGTAAGCCCCCATTAGGGTGCTTACACAATTTTAAATCGCATACCATTGTATATGCGACACAATGGCATACAATGCCATACAATTCGATGGTATACAATTTAAAATTGTATAACATCAGCTGCCATCGCATCGCATACCATCGCATGCCTTATGGTCTGCGATGCGATGGGCGCCGTGCTAGTACACAAGTACCGAAGGTTCACAAACAGGCAACAATGGCGAATAATAATTCATATTTTTAATATATAGCCGTATGAACAAATCTGTAAAAGTCAAAGTGATATTTGCAGTGATTGACCTCTGTGTGAATATTATAAAATACTGCTAATCGTGACCAGTGGATCTCAACCTCAACCTTCAAGTTTTTTTAGCAGGATGGTTTGAGGATTTTTGTCTATGGAAGCAGGTGAGATAATCAGTGAAACAGCAAAATATATTAACGCATTGATTAAAGATAACCATATAACAGGACCTGTTGGTGGGACTTGAGGACTGGTATTGAGAAAGTGGATAACCTTGTTTGGTGTCTCGAAGCAGTTGAAAGGAATCCGTTTAAAAAAACTCACAGACTTTGGCTCTGATTCAGGTTGGTTTGCACACATCGTAGCTTACAGAGCGCCTGAAATGCCACCCGGCCGAATACAGGCCCCCCCCCTTCCCCGAATCTCCTCGGAAACATGTGAGGGGATGTGTACGAGAACACATTCCCTTGAATGAGCTGCTAGCAGGAGAAAAATTGGATGGTCGCCGACCATCGACTGATTTGTCCTGCCTTCGCAGCCAGTCTCAACTGACATTTATTTGTGAGCTCCGGAATGAAGACGCGCAGCCATGGGAACGCCCAGCGTTTTCATGGGGATGCCCATAAAATACTGGGCATTTCCATGGTCCAGCTCCGTCACTGCCCTGCCCTCCCTCCCCGCTGCGAATGGCCGCTCGTTGGCTCTGTTTTCACATGCGCATTTCTGCGCATGCGCAAACCCTGACCACCCCGGCAGGGGCCGAATTGGTCCCTTGGTTTGCTAATGGAGAAAAACAGGCGCACTGCAGGTGGGGCAGATGCAACATGTGCAGAGAGAGTTAGATTTGGGTGAGTTATTTAGTTTTTGTGCAGGGTAAATAATGGCTGCTTTATTCTTACACTGCAATATAGATATCAGTTTGAAGTACAAACCCCACCCAAATCTAACTCTCTCTGCGCATGTTACATCTGCCCCACCTGCAGTGCACATGGGTTTTGTGCTTTCCAAACCAACCTGAATCACCCCCCTTTATCTCACTTTTACAGGCAATTTTATATATATTCCACCAGAGGGCGATAATGCTTTATAATACAGTTACACATATATAACGATGATTTACTAACAGCGATGTAAGGAAATGATACCACAAATCCTCTTTGCAACAGAATGTGCCTATTTTTGCACAATAAATCATGGCTACTGTAGTTCAATCCATGTAAATACATATAACAGCATGTTATGATACTGTATATTTGGCATCTAGCTGCATTTGCTTGCACTCATGGGTACAGTAAATGCGGCAGCGAGTTTGGCTACTGGGAAACTAGGACAGTTCCCCCTGATTCTTACAAGGAGCTCTCTCAATAAACCTGAAAAATATTATAGCTCATGTACTGTAAATGTTATTTTGGCACTATTTCCCCAAGAAATGCATCTTATTCATATCAAGCTATGAATTGGCTGCTTGTAATGTTTACAATTATATGCAACATGCCTCTATTCTGTATGTAATAGTGACTGAAGCGGAAATGTTATGCTACAGTGTTTTCCAGCCAAACAGTGTAACATTATTATTTGTTATGCAGGTACAGTTGCCTACAATGATATACAGCATGCTTATATTTTGTGTGTAATTGCATGTATCTGCATAATAAATTATGGGTACTTGTGAGTTATCCGGGCGTCCGATTTTTTGATTGTATGCCTTAAGTTAAGGCATACAATCAGATGCGATGCGATGCGATATCGCATCGCATCGCATCGCATGCGACCATCGGATGCGATGACCCGATTTTTCCATAGGAATCAATGTTAAAATGATTCCTATGGAAAAAGGGGTCCTTTTCATACCCCTACTATCCAAGTGGGCATGGAGTTGGATATAAACCTGTGGCGAGCGTAGCGAGCCACCGAGCCCGAAGCGTGGCGAGCGAAGCGAGCCCCGCGAGGGGACGGTATTCCGTGTCCCCTCGCGGGGCTCGCTACGCTCGCCACGCTTCGGGCTCGGTGGCTCGCTACGCTCGCCACAGGTTTATATCCAACTCCATGCCCACTTGGATAGTAGGGGTATGAAAAGGACCCTTTTTCCCATTGAATTCCATGTTAAAATGGACTCAGTCCATTTTAACATTGATTCCTATGGAAAAATCGGGTCATCGCATCGCATCGCATCCGATGGTCGCATGCGATGCGATGCGATGTCCCGATCCGACCCGATTTAAAAATCGGACGCCCGGATAACTCACAAGTACCAAATTATGTTACAGTGTTTGGCTGGAAATACTGAAGTATAACATTTTTACGGAGATGCAGTTGCAATCAGATCCTATCACAAATGTGTCCCGGCCAGTAAACCAGGTCCCGTTATAGATGTGTCCACATCTATCCATCACGTTAAAGAGTCCTAGTTGTGATATGGCACGAATCGATAGTGTTGCCATGTAAGCTCTGTGTGACTCAGTAGTGCTGAGAGTCTTTTTTGCAACGTTTTCCATTAAATAGTGTCTGATTAGCAAAATGGAAAAGCACAAGCAGTTTCTGTTGATAAAAATGATATGTGGCATGCCTATATTCAATGTGTAACTTAGGCAGTTTCTGCATATGAAATGCTTTGTTACGGTGTTTTACGGGAAAACACTGTATCATTCCATTTCAGAAATAAGATGCTATTTAAATGAAAAAAGATGCCCGACACTACTGAGTACCACTGAGCTTATACGCTGGTGTGATACCCGCCAAAGACATTGGCACAGGGGGTCTGCACATGCGCATATATACGCACCCTCCACCATAAAAAAATGGACAAATTTGGACCCATTCTGAATCGGCCGCTTTGTCCCCAGTGGAAAGCAAGGCAGCAATGGCAAGCACCTTTCTCTCTTCACTTCTGCCACTGCAGATCCATCTCCATCCACCCCTGTGCAATGCTGCACATACATAAGCATGGCAGTACAAATGAAGATTGAATGGATTTAGGGGTTGATTCAACACCGCTCAGTAATCAGCAGTCGGTCACTGCTTACTGAGTGTCTTAACGCCGCCCTGCCAAAGGAATGCCCACCCCCCTCCCCCCTGTTGCCAAATCTCCTCGGTACCATGTGAGGAGATGCCTCCTCGCATGCACCCGCCAGCAGGAGAAATCATTCAATGGTCGGCGACTAGCAAATAATTTTCTCCTGCCTTTGTAAAGTCAGTAGAAACTGAAATCGCCGAAGACGATCCTGTGATGGCAGGCATCAGCTCCCTGTGGTCCCATGCAAAAGCCCAGCATTTTATAGTTGCCCTCATGACTGTCTCTGCCCCATCCACCCGCTTCCTGCAGTGAACGGCCTGACGAGTGTGTAACTCCCCAAAGCCGTTGGTTGCTGGGGTCTGCACATGCGCAAATACACGCTTACACAGACCCCCAAACATCAGAACGGGGACGAATTCACCCCATTCCTAATGTTGTTGAATTAGGCCCTCAGTGCACAGAGACACTGCTAAGCTTTAATAAATGTTCCGCTTTGTTTTCTTCAGCTATAAAAAATCTAACGGAGGTTGCACATTAGAAATGTGAATATGAAATGCAGGAGACGTTGTTTTATTCTTGGGTAATTAGCTTGCAGCTGATAAGGGACACATCAATTAAATATAAATGAGTCAGGGCCACCTCCCACCTCCCAGTATTATCCCAGTAACTGCTCACATTTTAGTGGCTTCGTTCTCTCCATAGTGCCAGCCGTCTCTGGCCTCCGGTACCAGCAGAAGGATAATGTCTCCCTCGTTGAAGTTGAGTAAGGTGCTGTTCTCTCCAGCTGTGTGAGAGAAGACAGCTTGGACTCTGCGACGTTCCACACGAGGAGGCAAAACAGACAGGGGGCTGATTCGAGGCAGGGTCTTATTCTCAACTGCAATAGAATGACAGAAGTTTGAATAAATTCCGCAGTGTATTCATATCTCTTATGTACATTTATCACGTACTGTATGATATATATGTGATAGAGCAGTGGTCAGGGCCTGATTAAGGGTTCCAGCCACCCTAGGCTAAAACAGAATCCAAATACATTCATTAGCATTTCTCTTATCTACGTGCTCGTTGCCAGGGGTTCATGCTCGTTGCCTGGGGTTGCATGGGCTCATTGCCAGAGGTTTTTTGGTTGTTACCAGGAGGTTTCTTGCTTGTTGCCAGGAGGTTCATGCTCGTTGCCTGGGGTTACATAGGCTCATTGCTAGAGGTTTTTATGGTCGTTACCAGGAGGTTTTTGCTCGTTGCCAGGGGGCTACATGCTTGTTGCCAGGGGGCTATGCCCCAGCACTCCTGAAATCCACACTTCTGGGTAGCGCTGGCCACGCTGCCTACTCCTGACAGATGCTAGAGGTCTAGTAGAACCTCTAGCATCGGTCTCCTAGAAGGTGGTGGGCGTTCTTTGGGGGCTGTTTTTGCAGGTTTCATGCTGTCCCGTCTCCCTCTCGCCGTGGATTTCTGTGGTAGGTTCAGCCGCAGTGTCTATTGTGCTGCCTGCTCCCCCCCCCCCCCCATAGACCCAGCACTCCAAACTGCAACCTGATCAGCCTATTGGTTGATCAAGCCTTGGCAGTGGTTCCCAAATGCAGTCCTCAAGGCACCCCAACAGTCTTGGTTTTTAGGATATCCATGATTAGGCAGAGGTGACTTAATGAGTACCTCAGTCAGTTTGATTATACCATCACATGTGAACATGTAAGGATTTTGCACTTAAACCTTGACTTTGGGTGTGCCCTGAGGACCACGTTTGGGAACCACTGTGATAGAGTAATACATGTAAACTATGGTTGGCTTTACACAAAATAATGGCCACATGCCAGCAGACATCAATTGTCCCCCCAGATTGTGCACTAAGGAGCTGGATCGCTAATGAGAGAATTTGCAGTGGACTGTGAGGAGAAAGCCATCGGTCAGACAGAAAGAGAATTGCGCAAGTCCATAGCCATATGAATTTCCCAACCATCAAACGGATGTGCAAGTGTGAGTAGGTCTGTGGTCTCCGCTATTCTGTTACAGAAAGGATGGAAATGGGCAGTGCTGACATCACAGACCCTCCTCAAAAACACCTGGCCAGGCCTGCCATTTTCATACACACTAAGAAAACCGCAGGATAACACCCCCAAATGCCGGCTTCCTGTCAGTCAAAGTCTGGTTACATTGCATTTACGATCCTTACGCATTTTCTGACAATATTTCCTCTCGCACATACACAAAGGCCCTTATTCTGGTTCACTCTCAAAGGCAAATTCCTTCTCAAACAGGTGGGGCAGATGTAACTTGTGCAGAGAGAATTAGATTTGGGTGGGGTTTTACTTCAAAGTGAGATCTTTATTGCAGTGTAAAATAAAGCAGTCAGTATTTTCTCTGCACAGAAACAAAATAACCCACCCAAATCTAAATCTCTCTGTACATGTTACCTCTGCCCCCCAGCAGTGCACATGGTTCTGTGCATTTGAGAAGGAATTTGCCTTTGCGAATGAACCAGAATAATGCGCACTCATTCGATAATGGCTCGATTTGAAAATTCTCTCTCAGTGATCCATTCTGAATTAGCCCCAACATTGGACACCACCTATACAGCCTTTACAGGTGCAGGCTAATGTCGCTGCAAATACAACTTTTGTAGCTGATAATGGGCTACAATATATAAACACAACATCAGCCAGAATTTGTATTGATTTGCCCACAAGAGCCACCACAGCTGTCAGCTATATATACGAGTATTGGATACAGATCATGCAAACATCAACTACATGAGTGAGTGTTACCACCTACAAATCACCGATGACCAATAATCTCTTTGGGAAAAAATAGTTGCTGCAAGTGACATTGTTTAGTTACTGTGGAGCATGCTCAGTACAACTGTGGTAGTTTATATTCTAGTGAATTGTAGCCATCAAACAGTACTGTGGAGGGAATACAGCTGACAAATGGTTGTTATACCAACGTGTTAGAGAGAAAATAATAAAATACTCACTCAGTGTGGCCAGTCTGTTCTCAGAGGCTGGTTTCCGTGGCATCGGTAATGTACATGAATACATTTCATTGGCCTTAGGCATTGGCGGTGTGAGGGAAGAAGGTGTCGCCGGGCGTGGCGGAGCAGTCTGATTGGGTGCTAGCGGCTCTATATGAATAGGGCTTCCCATATCACGTGATCCTCTTGAACGATGACTCTCTCCATTAGGTATAGGAAGAACTTCTTGTACAGACATACGCTGCAAGCATTAGTTTTAAAATATGTTTAGGAAAATGTTTTTAGTTATTGTTACAATTAAATGTATTAGCTCTGACAATCTACCACTTGCCGTTGCATTATGTTATGTAGCATGGAGAATATACTGCACAGTAATAATGCTAGGAAAAAATGATAGATGGTACGTGGGGCAATGCTGCCTTAGGTTACCAATCCCTGAAGATACACCTTTACTTCAATATACACACTGTAAGATATACAGCAACACGCAACTAATCTAGCAATTACACTGGGAACAGGACATTGGGGTTCAATTTGAGAGGATCTATATCCCCTCTTTTAAAAACACTTTGTATCTTCCTCTTTGTTTTTATATGTCACACATCTTAAAACAAACAATTAAAGGTTAAATTGTATAAATTTTTCTTGTCCTAACAATGCGTCACGCACATAACAGTCTTTCTTCTCTTCCCTTGTTATTGCTCAAATTACTGTTGAAGTGACAGCACACCCCACATAATAAAGTCTATGAATATTGATTGAAACAAGGGGTTACCTTATAAACACTGCCAGTGCGATTGTTCACCCCCCCTCTTTTTGTTACATTCTTGCAGATGTATGAACTAGCGTTAAGTGCATTTCTGCACTGAACATTACTTAACTGGTGGGATTACGTTTTTCAAGATGTATTAATAGTGCACCTAATGTGTTCTAGGGCCGGCGGGGCTGGACCCTGCACCCCCCCCCCCCCTTAATTAAACAGGTGCTTTGCCAGCCCAGAGCTAGCTTTGTCCTATCCCCACTGTGGAGACAACGCTAGCCCTGGTGCTAGTAGCGAGATCTCATGCAAGCCCAGAGAGCCGGCCAGGGGGGAAAGCATACTTTTTTTTTTAATGCGCATGCGCAGGGATGCCTGGGGTGCCGATAAGGAGAGCTGTTAACGCTGGGCATAATGGCTCTCCTTATCGGTGGTGGTGGTGGGGTTAATACATTCGCCCATAACGGGTGCCCGTTTCTCCTGATTATGAAGGAGAAGCAGGACCCAGTATTTTGCAGTTAATATGGGCTGGTTAATACATCTGCCCCAGTGTTTGCAATATCAAATACTTTTTTAAAAATCCCCTGAAGATAATAGGACAAAGCAAGGATTACATTGCAGGCAAGCAGACTGGAGTATCTAGGAACTTGTCCTTGCTGTGAACTAGAGTGAAAAACATAATGTATGGAGGTGTATATGTGCATGCTTACATGGAGACATGGTACCAGGAGCAGTGTCATACTGGGACATAGAGGGCCCATCAGGGTATGCAGTGGTAGGGGCCCATGCTCACTGGGTGTGCCAGTGACTACAGAGGCTTGTTCAACTATTAGCGAGGACATAGGGCCTGATTCAGACCTATTTGCTATGCTGCGTATGTTCGCAGACTAGCGAACAAGTAACTTGCATGAGAGGGAATGTGAACCCTTACATATCTCATCCCCTCTCATGCAGCCGCACAGGTGAAAAATCATTCAGTCCCAGACCATCAAATCATTTTTTTTCCAGTTCACATATAAGTCTAGATTGACTTTTATTTCCGCTGGAGATGGCCGACAAGGGGGGCCGCTGATCTCATGTAAAGTTAGCCACCTGCCCCTAACAGTCATCGACCCATAAAAAGCTGGGAGTTCCCCTGCACCAGCCCCCTGTTCGCCCACCCCCCTCCGCTGAAAATCCACCCTGACCGGCATTGGCACAGCGGGTTTGCACACACACATATTTGCAGACCCCCATTGCCAACGGGGCCGAATTGGGCCCCATCCAATCAAGCCAGAATCAGGCCCATAGTCTGCAGACAACAAGGATAGTACAATGCATAGTCTAGGCCCCTTTATAAATACTGTATATCAGTATAATCTGCCATGGTTATACAGTAATTACACCAATAGTCCTGGGAAAACAGAATAATATAACATACTGTATGTAGAAATATGCGAGTAGTACAGTAGGAATGAAGAAAATATACTGGGAATCAATGTCCTGAACCTAGAGGAAAGCCACACAATAAACAGCACTGGATGCCATTCTGTAATGACAAGGCGAGATGTGACAATGGAAAAAGAAGGACAACTACAGTTCCCTGTGGTGAGTTTAGCTCAGCGTTTCAGAGCCATGTGGTTTTTACAGGGGTGCGGAAACCTTCTGAAGTCCCTGGAAAGTGGAAACTGTTATGAAATAATGGACAGACTACATTGTTATTAACACTTAAGGTGCCCATACACAGAGCAATAACTCAGTGCGTTTTGAACTATGCAATTGGGACCTGTGCAAACTCACTGCGAAGACTATTCACCCAGGAAAGCGGACCGGGGGTGGAGGGAAGGGGCGTGGAGGGAAGTGGGGTGGCGTGCAGCCTCATTAGCATATGGGAATGACCAGCGCTTCGTGGGCGTTCTCATGAGAACGCTAGGCATTTTCATGTTAATGAGGCCATGAGGTGGGTGCCGGGGGCAGGCAGCTGACATCACCGGTAGTCAGCTGCCCGCCAACTTACCCCGAGCGTCCACGTATATATAAGTGACTTCAGAGTTACTTTTATATGCGTACGCCTTCGCCATCATTTGATGGTCGCCAACCATCGAATGATGTCTGCGAATCCCACAAGGCTGCGAATGGATGTTACTGTGTAACATCCATCCGCAGGCCCTGTGAGCAATTTGCTCTTGTGAATGGGTGGTGCCAGCCAACCATTCGCAAGGCAGGGTTTGGTGGACTCGCAAGGCTGTGAATTCGCAGCCTTGTGAATCAACCAAAATAACCCTCTTTTTATGTGCTGTGCAATGGGATGCATGCGGGAGCGCGCATCGCATTGCACGGCACCCTAGCACCGTGTATGGGCACCTTTACTTACTGTATATATAAAGCGCAACAGAATATGCAGAATATAAGAAACTGTAAATAGATAAATAAATATAGTGCATTCAATCCATACAATATTCCAGTGTACATTACAATTAGCTACAAACGGTAATAACACTAACAACAGTAATAAAATATGACCGGTTAAAGACAGATTGACAAAGAGGTAAGAGGGCCCTGCTCACAA
This sequence comes from Crinia signifera, assembly GCF_055691185.1. NCBI lineage: Eukaryota > Metazoa > Chordata > Amphibia > Anura > Myobatrachidae > Crinia > Crinia signifera. Next base: position 57,412,399 of record NC_139226.1, read on the forward strand.
GCTTACAACCTATAGTCTATTCAAAAGGGAAATTGGATTCACTTACATGATTCAAAGACAGTCCGCCCCCTAGAAGAGGCGCCAGCTCTGGAGGAACATCTAGTGGTTTTGTGCTTGGCACTGGATCTGAGATGACCATCTCAGTAGATGCATTGGCGGTTTGTTTGACAAGCATCAGAGCACGTTCAGGAAGTTTTGTGGGCTGAGTACATGACTGTTGCCATGAGGGAAGCTTGGCACTTAATAAATCCTTCACCTATAAAACATCATACATAGTATTCAGTCATAGTTGTCGTTAGCGAAGTAAGAAAGACATGAATAACACAGGCTATATATTTTGGCCTAATAATGGGTGTGCACTATGCTGATCACTTGGGTACATTAAAAATATTAAACTGCACGTAAGATGTGCATTCCCTATCCAATCATTTGCAGGATATTTTAAGCATTTATCAACTAACGCTCTTGCATACATACCTATACAATCAGCTGGCCAAACAGCCAATTTCGATGATTTGCCCAATTATTTATTTATACACAGCCTTTTATATAGCGCACCCAGGGCTATTTTTGTGCAGGCTCTAGTAGGAACTGTGGCCCTTATTCTAGTTCACTCTTTCTGACAAAATATTTCTTAGATGGACAAAACCATGTGCACTGCAGGTGAGGCAGATGTAAAACCCCACCCAAATCTAATTATCTCTGCACAAGTAACACCTGCCTCACCTGCAGTGCACATGGTTTTGTCCATCTAAGAAATATTTTGTCAGAAAGAGTGAACTAGAATAAGGGCCACAGTTCCTGCTAGAGCCTGCACAAAAATAGCCCTGAGCGCACCCATATTCTGCAGAGATTACAGAGAATATTTGAACATTCACATCAGTCCCTGCCCCAGTGGAGCTTACAATCTATATTCCCTACCACATGTATAAGCACACACATTCTCTCTTGGGTTAACTTTGTTTTGTTTCCATTACTAAAAAAATCGAACATTCACCTTACTAAAAAAACGCACGTCTAAATAATCGCACATTACCGTTACTGAAAATCGCCAGAAATCGCAATTTCAGGGAAAACATAGCACATTTGTTGGTACCTGCAGTAGACTAGTGTCTGGGTTTATCTACTGTATGTGTTCCTTAATTAACTGACATAAACCATAATCTCTGTATTGTGGTCTTGAATTCTCTGTGGCATGCATTGCACTTTTACGTGGACTCCATCTATGTATATATTCAATTGTTTACCTATATCCAACCTTACATTGGGCGAGATGATGCAAACAAAAAAATTATGTAAAAACCGTGTTTTCTGGGTTTTTACCGCATTTTCATATGAAGCAAAGCCCCGCCGCCGGGGCTTCGCTGCAGGGGGTTAAGCCAGTTCTAGATGGTGTAACCCCATGGAGGCCTATGGGCTTCCCTTCGCGTCCCTGACAATCTGCGCCACCCCCCCCCCCCCCCCCTCACCTGTGTCCGGACAGCATCCTGACATCCTGTGCTGCCCGAACCAGTGATCTCCTCCTCCCTGCACCTCTTCCGAGTGCAGGGAGGAGGAAGCGGAGCCGGGTACGGGTCCAGGGAGGCAGGGTGGACCCGCTGCACATTGCTGGCCACAACGCAAAGGTCAGCTCTTATCGCAAGAGCTGTCCTTTGCCTTAATAATCTGTTATGTTAGTGCATACGAGATTATTAACTATGCAAATGCCGGTGATGTGCAGCCGCATTTATTAGAGAATCCCGCCCATTATGATCAACAACAATTCATAAAAAAATACTTTATACATGCGCAGCAACGACACGTTCCATTATATATTCACATTGTCTTGTAAACTGAAGTATATATTGAGGACAAGTATATAGATTTGTAACAATCAATGTGATATACATTTGCTTACAGTATGTTCCATTATAAGAACATTGATCAGGGTCATATCATACACTGCTATACACCCAGGGAAATATGACACACCAATACAGTTTCTATTTCCATACATGATTATGACTGCTAGGAATGACTGATTACTTTAAAATATAGTCAAATGTGCAGTATAAAAAGGAGAAAAATTTATCATAATGCAAAAGTTAAGCAGGTACATTTCTAATGACATAAGAATAACTAAAGGGATTTGGTTTTCAAAGTCTGATATAAACTGTCTAAAAGGGCATTGCAAAGAGAAGTAGGAACTGTAACAATTGTTTTCCAATAAGATGTACTGTATGATAGGTAAGAACTGTCCAATGAGTTTTCTATGAGAAGTAGTGTAAGAACTGTCCAAGGAGTTTTCTATGAGAAGTAGTGTAAGAACTGTCAAAGGGGTTTTCTAGAGAGAAGTACTGTAAGAACTGTCCAAGGAGTTTTCTAGAGAGAAGTACTGTAAGAACTGTGCAAGGAGTTTTCTATGAGAAGAACTGTAAGAACTGTGCAAGGAGTTTTCTATGAAAAGTACTGTAAGAACTGTCCAAGGAGTTTTCTAGAGAGAAGTACTGTAAGAAGTGTCCAAGGAGTTTTCTAGAGAGAAGTACTGTAAGAACTGTCCAAGGAGTTTTCTAGAGAGAAGTAGGAACTGTAACAATTGTTTTCCAATAAGATGTACTGTATGATAGGTAAGAACTGTCCAAGGAGTTTTCTATGAGAAGTAGTGTAAGAACTGTCCAAGGGGTTTTCTAGAGAGAAGTACTGTAAGAACTGTCCAAGGAGTTTTCTAGAGAGAAGTACTGTAAGAACTGTGCAAGGAGTTTTCTATGAGAAGTACTGTAAGAACTGTCCAAGTCGTTTTCTAGAGAGAAGTACTGTAAGAAGTGTCCAAGGAGTTTTCTAGAGAGAAGTACTGTAAGAACTGTCCAAGGAGTTTTCTAGAGAGAAGTACTGTAAGAACTGTGCAAGGAGTTTTCTATGAGAAGTCCTGTAAAAACTATCCAAGGAGTTTTCTAGAGAGAAGTACTGTAAGAACTGTGCAAGGAGTTTTCTATGAGAAGTACTGTAAGAAGTGTCCAAGGAGTTTTCTAGAGAGAAGTACTGTATGAACTCTCCAAGGAGTTTTCTATTGAGAGCTATGAACAGTCCAAAGCTTTTGCTAATAAAAGATATAGGAGGGTATTCAATCTGTGACCATATTTCCCGACAGGGGAAATATTGGCAATCGCCTATTCAATGCTGTCATTAACGACAGCAATGCTGCTGTTACCGACAACATTTATGGCAGTCAGATTCCACTTATTTTAAAGTTGAATTTGTTCTGACAGAAACGGTCGTGGATTGTCGAATTCTGACAATTTGCATCCACTTTCGCCGAGAGGTATGAGCTTTCCAAGAAGTTTTTAACAATAGATATGAAGAGACAAATGTAATAGGGTGCGAGAATCAGATATTGAGAGATTTTGGGAGAGATTTCACATTTTTTTTAAAGCGGCAATCATTTACTCTGAAAAAACAGGTTGATTTTGCCATATAATTGATTGACGCTTTAAAAAAAAATGGGAAAACTCTCCCAAAATCTCTCACTTTCTGATTCTCACACCCTATTACATTTAGCTCCCAACGTCCGTTTTCTTAAGAAAGGTATAAAATATCCAAGGAATTTTCCAATGAGAGCTATGAACTGTCCAAGAAGATTGTTAATGAGAGATCCGAACTCTCCACTGAGTACTACTGAAAAGAATGAGCTATACCCTATGGCAGAGGTTCACAAACTCAGTCCTCAGGACCCCACACAGTTCACACCCAGCAGGTGCACAGGTGCATTCATTACTCAGTGACACATTTAAAAAGTTCCACAGACAGAGCTAATTATTTAACTTGTGATTCTGTGAGGAGACCTGCAAAACATGCACTGTGTGGGGTCCTGAGAACCGAGTTTGAGAACCTGTGCCCTATGGTTATCACGGGATATTGGGATGAGTCATGTGATGTACAGGGTAATCATGCTTATTGTTACATCTGTATCATACCTTGCTGTGATAGGCACTGAAGTGTTTGGACACTGCACACTGTCTGTCCACCAGAAAAGAATATCGCCGTCGCTCTTCTGTAAGAGCTGCTTTATATCCTTCGGCCACAAACTGGTCCAAGTCACACTGTTTGGTGCTCATGATTTCAACGTACTGCAAAATGAGAACAGGAAAAGGCATTGTAAAATAATAACATCGATGTGTGATATCATAAAAACAGATCATTTTCCTAGGAAAAAAGAAACAAAAAAGAAATATTTTCCGCTCTGTTAGCTATTTTGTTACTAATGTACTTTTCTTATCTTGTCGTCTAGAAAAAAAATAGATATGATAAGAGCACAGCATTTCCATTATCATGGAATCCTCCTCCTTCACAAAGGACGGCATAAGCTACACCTTTTCTACAGAGTATCATAATTGTACAGCAATCAGGCAGCAAAACATTATTATTACTATGATTAGTCTTTATACAGCATCAGTTTAATTTGTGAAGATTTAATTAAATCCAATTAATAGATACACAGATATAAATACGTTAGCATCTTTCCTAAACATTTATTTTTTAAAACAATTATTAGAATAAGGATAAAACAGTCTAACAGTCGCACATGTCCATCCCGGGAGTGACCTGGCATTTGCAATGACAAGCCGGGTCACTGACAACAGAAAGGTAGTGGAGCGGTGCGTCATCAGGGCGGGGGAGGAGGAGGAGGGGGAGGAGGTAGCACTTGGAGCTGCTGCTGCCTCCTCCCTATAGTGTGAACGGGATCTGGGTTGCTCGACTTGGGTTACCCATTTAAACTGCCCAGTAACCTTGGTCCGAGCCGGGTAAAACCCTTCTTTTAACCCAGAATGCCGGGTTGCTGGACCTGGGGATTTTTCAAATGTCCCTTTCACACAGCACAAAGGGGTCGACCCAGCAAAAATATATATTTTTTATATTTTGACATTCTTGGGGGTATATTTACTGAAGATGCAAGCTGCCCACAGAGACCAGTCAGTACTCTGTAACAAGAGCCATGTAATATTAGCATGCAGCAACTGGCTCCTGTCACTGAGAAGGTTAGCATTTTGGTGTCACTCCTCAGCGCTTGACTCCAAGGATTGGCCTGCAAACCCTGCACCCCCATAGTGATGACACGGCTGAAGGCAGCACAGCTCACTCACTAGCCTCCTCCATTGCTCCAAGTTCTGCTTTATGTTCCTCAGAGCAGAAATAAGCAGGGAGCCCAGGCTGCATGTGCCGTCAAGTCTGCTGCTTCCAGCAACCCTTAGAATCATGTATAACACACACTAGCGTAATAGGTTCACAAGATCCCCTTGAAGCTATGGGAGAAATTTGCTACGATGTGTATTCTACAAATGTGATATTAAACTATGGGCAACCAATCAGATCCTATCTACTACCTTCTAGCGGGTACTAAATAAATAAGAAGTAGATTCTGATTGGTTGCCCATAGCAACATCATATGTGATGTAGAATACACATCTTAGTAAATTTCCCCCTTATGTGCCCGATTCTCTCCATGGCCCTTACTGTGTACAGTTTGTATATTCTCCCCATATTTGTGTGAGATTCCTCAGGGTGACACAGCTTATTAGCAGCTCACGATGCAGCGGATGCAGACAGGTATTTTGTGATAGGCTGCAGTAGTTGTCTTTGCAATAAATGTTCATTTCTACAGTATATTCAATTTATTGTAATCATAATACACTGTTGTGGTGTCCCCTCCTATGTATATTCTAACAAAAATACTGCTGTTCCTGTGAGGAATATGTTTTTAGGATCTGCACCTACTAACATGTATATATGATCACAGAGATCATCAAGGAAGGAGCAGAGACAGCAGCAGCAATGACAGATAAAATCACTGGGCCCAGCAGCAGCACTGAGATGGCTTCAGTAGATGCCCCAAACCACCCTGTTCTTTTTGTGGTGACTCTTTAGACCTAATATGTCACTTCCCACTGATTTCCCAAATGAGTTACTGTGTAGTAGTAGTGGGAAGATGATGTGGGTTATGGGGCAGAGAGACCAGCTGCCATTTCCAACTGCCGCCCGCATGCCACATGCCAGGTATAAAACCTCAGTGCACTGGCCTCTCACTGGCATTTCTTGAGCAGAGGCAGAGGTGAGTGCAAGAAAAAAAGACCCCCCTAGAGAGAACCAGTTTTTACAGAGTTTACTCCAGGTAATACCAGTGATCAGTGATCAGAGCACATTAACATCTGTGTTTTCTTTCTTTTTTTTTTTTTTTTGTGCACCTTTGGTGCAATTTACCAACAACGATGAGCCGGAGGGAATTGGCCCAGTTAACTGGAACTGGGCCATATCCGAACACCTCCTGGCTACGGTCAGGGCGCCGCAGACCATCTTCTGGTGTACCATCTGCAGCAGCCCCAACATCAGGAGGACCACCAGCAGCAGTGCCGTCCTCAGGAACACCAGCAGTGGCAGGAGCACGAAGACCAGCAGTCATCCTTGCCCGCCTTCCATCCTACAGGAGATGCACCTTTACAGAAGGAGGCGCTGTAGAGTCCTGCCCCATCTGCATCTCCCAGTTTCGGATTGGAGAGGAAGTGGCGGTCACAACCTGCAGGCATGTTTTCCACATCTCATGCCTGACACAGTGGCTGGACATTAACACCATCTGCCCCCTGTGCCGCTCCCGATGCCTGAGCAGACTTTTCCTGCGTCATCTTTAGAGGAAATCCGAGGACGTAAGTACTGTTACAGCTGGTCGTGTCCTTGTTGTCTTGTCTTCCCCTGTCTACCCTACTCGGGGATTAGCTACTTGCTGCTGTTGTCAGCAGAAGTCTTGAGGGATTTTACCTTTTTTACCTGAACTGACGGACTTAATTTGGCTCATTTAAATTTGGCTAATTGGCAACAATTCAAATTCCTCAGTCCCTCAGCAGGGTTTTGGGTTCACCTCTTGCCGAGTTTTACTTGTGTTTTCCTTTCTCTCCCCCAACCCCCTTTCCCCTCATGTGCCTTTATATTGCTTCTGATTGGCCCTGAAGCTTGTCTTAATTCAGCTAATTGGCATTCAATTAAACACTTATGAGTGTGTGATTATATGGTATATACTGTACATGGGACACCCCTCAGATGGTTGAGGGCTTGTGGATCTTCATGCTTTACCACTATAAAGTTCTTTAATTGATTTACTAATAAATAAATCAATTATATATATATATATATATATATATATATATATATATATATATATATAAACATACAAATAGGTGACCATTGCTGATGCCAAATTACTCTGAATCTTTTAATTTAATTTTTTTACTGTTATTTTAGTGTTTAGTGTAAACGGTGATACGTTATTATTGTGTGGTTGGTGCAGGGGACATCAGATTACCAAATTAGCCTAACACATTTTTTTTTAATAATCACAGAGGACATGAAGCAGCCACATCTTGGTAATTGTTCACCCTGAACATGTCTTTTGGGGAAATTTACTAAGATGTGTATTTAACTTCACATGTGATGTTGCTATGGGCAACCAATCAGATCCTGTCTACTATCTTCTAGAGGGTGCTGAATAAATAAGAAGTAGATTCTGATTGGTTGCCCACAGCAACATCACATGTGAAGTAGAATACACATCTTAGTAAATTACCCCAGAGAGAAAGGGGTAGGGGATACAAACTACCCAGGTCAAAGTCTGATGGAAGGGCCCAGTGGGGACCCCAGGACCCCTCCCCTTAAGTGACAGCAGCAGCTGCAGCTCTTCTCCTCTGCCCAGCACACACTGCTTTGTGCTGGGTTGCAGTGTGGCCATGGAGGTGCTTAAAATACAATATTTTACCAGGATTTAGGGTATAATGTGAATAATGTGAGGAGTAATGTACATAAGGTAAAGTGGTACTACTGTGTGATGTAACATGAATAAGGGACACCATCGCATGATATAATGTGAATAAAGTTGCACTACTGTGTGTGGCATAATTTGAATTGGGGGTACTATTGTATGGCCATGCCCCTTCCCAGCAAGAACACACCCCTGTTTGGGCCGCACACCGAATATGTGCACTGTTTCTATTTAAAATATTGCCGGTAGGAGCACCAAAATGATGACTGCTATGATGAGGGTTGATGGTGCTGGGAAAGGGGAGCGGGGTCAAAGGCGGAACTAGTGGCAGTGCTAAGGGGCACCAGCCAAAATCTTGCCTAGGGCATCATTTAGGCTAGGGCCGGCTCTGGTGCCGTGGTCCTTCATTTCCCTGTGCCGGTGCTGCTGGGGTGGTGGAAGTGAATGCTTAGGGTATAGCGGATCCACGATTTCCAGATCGACAATTGCGTGGACTTCTACTAATGGTCAAATGCATCTAGGTAGACGCCTATTAATGGTCAGCAGCGTAACAGAAATTTTTGTTGGTGTCTATGTCGACATGGACACCGCATAAGTGTAACGCATCCCCTTGCATGGCTTGCTGCACTTGTACTAGAATAGAACCTGTAGTGAAGTGTACCACTTCTGCTTTCCTGTCTTGCCCGTGGGTAGAGGACAGGGAATGAGAGAGTGGCTCACCACAGGAGAACAGTAAAAGTGGTAAACCTTTGATTGACATTTATACAGATGTAATATTAACCTGTAACTCAATATACGTCAATCCAGGTATTGGCTCTCTATATGTTCGTGTTGGGCCTCCATTTTCACATATAAAGTGACCTAAGATTTAAATCCTATACATTCTCCCAAATTTAAATCCTATACATTCTCCCAATATTTGGGTTGACAATGATAGGTGGGATGAAGGTCATAATGTAAGTTACTAGTGGCCCACCACAGAGATTCTTAGATCTCTCACAGAGCGATATCTATTACCACCAATATTTTCTGCAGCATTTTGTTTTATATTATTTGTTGATTGCTGATAATTATTTCTAATGTATATTGAATAAATATCTTTATCTTGAATACCAGTTTCTGTACCATTTTACTCTTTGACACATAAAAGTGCCCCCACACAGAGTCCCCCCCCCCCCCCCCCCTTGGTTCATTCTTATATACAGTATGTTTGTCCAGAGCAGAGGGTCAGTTCCCAATGCCTTTTAGCGGCTGGGCCATAGGCTGGGGGGAACGCAGCGGCGAATTCCTTCTCAAATGGACAAAACCATGTGCACTGCAGGTGGGGCAGATGTAACATGTACAGAGAGAATTGGATTTGGGTGGGTTATTTTGTTTCTGTGCAGTGAAAAAACGGACTGCTTTATTTTTCAACTGCAATATAGATCTCACTTTGAAGTGAAATGTAACTCTCTCTCTGCACATGTTACTTCTGCCCCACCGAATTTGCCTCTGCGAGTGAACCAGAATAAGGGCCTAAGTAAGGGATTCTCTGGAGTACCCTTATTGTGAAGCCTGTGTGTTGCCTCCTGAATCCTGCCATTGCTATAACCTGAGTCTGCATTTTTGTAACGTAAGAATTGCCAAGCTGTTATCCTGGTATGCTGTGTACCTGCTACAAATAAAGAACCATACTTTCAATCCAGCCTATGTGATTCCTTGTCACAATATATTTATATATACAGTATATATGTGTGTGAGTATGTCTTATCTCAAGTACTGCAATTGCAAACATTATTGTTTACTGCTATCATTCTGAGCTTTGTGAAACATCTGTTTCCTTCACAGTTTTAATGTTATTTTTACTGTAAAATTGTTGTTTGTGTTAATAAGTGAAAATATTTGCTTGGACAGCAGGACTACGTGTGCAGAATAAACACTTCCAATTTGCACTGACAGTATATTAAGCAGACACTGATAACAATCACTGCATCTGTACCTAAATGATGCAGCTGCGGGGAAGATGTCTGTATTACTAATTGATAGCTAACCAGATGCAACCAGCGCCATATGTCCTGATGTAGCAAAAGCAAGTGCATAGTAATCCATCTGCATTGTCAGTAGCAGTCATTCTGAGTATATATAAAAAAAAAAAAAATTTTATTTATATATATATATATATATATATATATATATATATATTATATATTATATATATGTCCATGTTAATAGATGCTGGTTGTTGCTTATTATTATGAGTGCCGGCTGATTTGGATATATATATATATATACAGTCCCAAACGACCGGAACTCTGCTGCAAAGTTCACAACGGTTCTGGTGCTCATCCAAATGTTTAACATGTATATCCAGCGGTGGATGTCACTCAGATAATAAGAAATGAAACAGACAACTGGCTTTAAGACAGTTGTCTGTTTCATTTCTTATTATCTGAGTGACATCCACCGCTGGATATACATATATATATATTTATATATACACACACATTACGATAAAGGCCCTTATTCTGATTGATTAGGTCGGCCCCGCGTGCGGTCGGACAGCCGATGTTTGGTATTTGCGCATGTGCAGAGGTGTTTGTGCACATGTGCGAACGCCTCTCACGTCCGAAAACGGCGTGAGTTCCGTGCAGAAAATGACCCATCCGAGCAGGGGGTGGAGAGGGGCGTGAACGGCTGTTTGGGCTCATTGCCATATGCATAGGCCCCGCGTTTCATGGGCGTTCCCATGAAAACGCTGGGCATACGTATGGTAATGTGGCTGTGACACACTTGTGGGGGGCGGACAGCTGACATAGCCAGATGCCAGCTGCCCGCCCATATCCCTGCTTTCACATGAAAAAATGTCCGAGTGGTCTGGAGCACTCAACCCTTTTAATCTTTATTTTTTTGTAAGGATATTCATATGCCTATCCCAAGTATGTTTAAATTGTGCTACTGTCTTAGCCTCTACCACCTCTGATGGGAGGCTAATCTAATTATCCACTACCCTTTCTGTGAAGTAATTTTTTCTAACATTTCCCCAGAACCTACCTCCCTCCAGTTTCAGTGCATGTCCTCGTGTTCTATTACTTCTTTACATTTAAAAAAAAATTCCCTCCTGAACTATGTTTAAACCCTTGATATATTTGAAGATTTCTATCACTCAGTGCTGTCTGATCGCTCGGTCCATCATTTGATGGTCGTCGACCATCGGAGGATGGGGAGGTTTCCACAGATAGGGGAGGTGTTCATATGAAACATCCACTCGTGGTCCATTCGCTCGGCGTCTGACCGCATTCGGACTGTGTGAGCGATCCGTACGGAAGGCGGGGCTAAGAACACTCGTGGCCGTCCGAAAATACGCATCAGTCTGATTCAACTAGAATAAGGGCCAAAGTGCTGAATGCTGCCCAAGTGTCTATCATTAAGAAAAAAATAAAATAAAAAAAAATCTTTATTTTGGTGCTGAACTGTTTTAGTTGGCAGATTGTAAATTGTGTATCCATTAGACTAAAAAGGGAAGTCACCGATAAAGATGTCAATCTGTCAGCAGATAGACAAAATCCAGATTGTTTAACTTAAATGGTGATAAGGTGCTTGACTGTTGTTTATTTATCAGAGTTCTCCGGTCCCAGAACAATTATGGAACATCTGGAGGACCTGCAGCTAATCTCTCCGTCATTTTAAACTTTAGCCAATTAATAAAGTTGTCAAAACATCTCTTGCTGAGTCAGATGATCCTAGAAAACCTCTGAATACATCCCTAATATACAAGCAGGAATTAATAAACCATGCCTCAGCATGAGGAACATTATGAACATTTGGACAGAGAAAGGGTTACCACGAGGTCTCTGGCCTCCTGATCTTTGGTTGAATAAACAGGATGGCACCAAAGCATTAAGTTGGGAATCCTTGCATTCTTTTTCAGAAACAGTCACTAATCATTACCCCCGCCCTTCCCTCTGTATCCAACACCAGCTTCATCTTCCCTTCCTACATAACCCCCCCCCCAATACCACTTTCCTACCAGACTGGCCTCAAGTAGGCAAGCTGTGAACCAAATGTAATGGTTGCCATGACAACCATATTTACAAAAGGGATGCAGAGATAATGCCCAAGCCTTTCTAAATCACTAGAGCCAAGTGTTGTTCCTCCCTCCAACCGCCCCCTCCCCCCCTACACAGCTGACATGCTAATGAAAAATGGACGAGGGCTAAGGCAAAACAGAGAGCCAGACACACAGGAAATCAAAAGCCTCAGCCGTATAATGAGTGAAGAAGCTTTTAATACATGTTTACTATAAGACTATGGCTGCTCAATTATTCTCTTTTTTTCATGCATTCCAACTAAGACCCGACACAAAACCGGTCTCATGGATAATGATCCCCTAAATGTCAGCACTGAAGAGTTACTATTGTTCATGCTGTATCAACTTTATGTCAACCTATTCATTCACTATTCATTGTGTTCTCACTATTTTTCCCCACCGCTCTAGTCAATGCTTATGTGGGGAAAGGGTTGTAGCACGTATAGCCCTACATCACTGGGAGACTGACTAACGTTGCCGTAGTGGTATTTTACTGGCCTGGCCGTAGAAAATAATACTTAGTTATTAATAAGGCAGGACAATAACAGTAGGGATGGACACTACTTTTTCAGAAAAATAAGGCACTTACCGGTTAGACTGCCAACTGTCTCTAGTGTCCATGGACTGTCCCAGGTATTTTAATATTTTATGTGCCCCTGTATTTTTTTTCCACTGGGAATATTCCTATTTATATTTTTTCACCCCATCATGATTCACCAATTTATTTACTTATTTATTTATTTACAGTTTTTATATAGCGCAGCATATTCCGTTGCGCTTTACAATTGGAAACAACAGTGATTAAACAAACTGGGTAGATACAAACGGACATGGAGGTTGGAGGGCCCTGCTCGCAAGCTTACAATCTTTAGAATGCCAGATTCAATTAATGTCTGGGGCTACACCAGTCCTGCTAACCAATCAGCACCGTTTTAGACACATAACTCCCATTCTCTACTCCCTTCACTGGATGACCATTAAAAAGGCGAGTCATTTTCAATATTAACTTGCCGAGTTTCAAAGTCCTACTTGGACTGGGGCGATGTTCAGTGAACAGAGAATACATAATCCAAAAATTAATTCAAGTTAATGTACATAAAGTAGTAGTTGAAGAGTGGAAGAACTTAACTTAAGAACTTGGTCTTCCATGCAGACCAAAAACATCGACATTTCTGTCCAGGTATTTTCAAGATATTCAAGTATCAATGTAACTCACAACACAAACAAAATGCTTAGGAATAAAATGTTTCATGAGTACCTGTAGCCAGGGATGCAAGGAAAATTCCTACATACTGTATTCAGAGCGGGGGGTGACGAAACCTGTCCCCAAGATCTACCAACAGTTCATGTAATTCAGGCAACCTGTGGTTCTATAGTAGGAATGAATGCAGCATGTGTGCACCAGCTAGGTGATTGGAAAACCTGGACCATAGGTAGATCTCAAGAACCAGTTTGACCACCCCTACTGTAGACCATGAATGGTCCACTGTTCAGTTACATAGTGGTCTAATGTTATTTACTTTCAATAACTATCTATGTTCACCTACACTGCTCTGTATCTATAAGCAGAATAAGACTGATAAATATATATATATGGCTATTGCACCATAAATTGCATTCATCACAAAGCCTGCAACTACATATGCAAAGTGGGAGCTATTTACAGATATGTGTTGATTTGTAACAGTAACCTTCACATGGAGCCTTCTTCAGCCAGCCTTCTCTGGAGAGCCATGGTGAGCCAAGGCCTATTGTTCTCAGCTGCAGTACAATACATAGAACAATACAGTAGGAGATTAGCATAGGATTAAATTTGACAACTCTGGCTCACTTAATCCTATTAGAGGATGGCTCTATCTGTATGTGTCAAATATTTGACAAATTCACGACACTTACTGTATACCATAGTTGCCTACCCTCCTGCATTCTGCAGGAGACACCCTGAAATAAGAGCAATCTCCCTCTCTCCCTCATCAGTATAGCAATCTCCCTCATTTCACCTAGCCCACATAACATTGTTACATTTTTGGGATAAAAAAGGGAAAAAAAGGAATGAGAGATAGATACATTTACATTACAGTATAGTAGCTCTTACGAACTGCTCTGGGGCTCATCTACATGTGGATATAAGACATTTTACAAGATTCCTCTCAGATGTAGCAGTACACAGCCACGCTTCTAGGTGCCACGTTCACAATCTCTTTTCACAATCTCTCCATATATGGAACTAGACACACCCTTTGGGTGGAGAATGACACGCCTCCTCAATGAGGCGCTGTGCAAAATTCTACTACCAACTATAATCTCGCTGAAACTAGTTTTCAAAAGTAGGCAAGTATGCTGTATACCCCTTTTCCACCAAAAGCCCAGGTACAACCTGGGTAACTGAACATGGTTTCAAGCCGTGTTACATTGGCTTAAAATCCCATTCACATCACATGCTGGTCACAGGTTATTCGCATCATATTGAAGCACCAGTGACCTGGCTCATGCTATGCTTTCATATGGTCCAGACCAGATGACCTGGCTACAACATTTACACAGCATGCTACCAGGGTTGGTGCGGGGTTCAACCAGGCTAAAGCAATCCGTGTCATTTTGATCGGACCCTTTCCCACGAAACCTTGACCCGGGTTGCTCCGGCAATAACCTGTGTTATAAGTTTGTATGCCCAACTTGCACTCAAATTTAAATAAATATTTTTTTTATCTACAAGAGACAAATTTGTAATTATGCATCAATTAAACTTAAAAAAAAGTTGTGTAATACAGCAGAAACAAGTTGTATAATAAAATATAACTATAAGTATATATGTCCAAGCCAGAAAGAAATCCTCTAAAGCTATCAGTGGAAAATTAGGTTAATCATCATTCGCTATCTGTACCTGCCAATAACCACCTGCAAATATTACCGCTCTCTCACGTGTAACATATTTGCATCTGTACGCAACTGTTTGAAAACTCCTTTACTGTCTCTGCCTACCTACTGTATGAATGTCCGAGTCCTGCCCTATCCAACTCTGCTTGGGCAAGTATGCATCCATCATCCTTGTATCTATAATGGGTCTCGGGTGTGTAGTGTTACATGGGGGGGGGGGGCATATTGCGCACATTGCATACCCTAAACTCAGGCCCGCCAATGGCGGGGGTGCTGTGGGTACAGCTGTCCCGGGCCCGGCCTTTCAGACAATCAGAGCTCACATACCATTGCCAGCCGATCTGATTAGCTAACAGTACGTAAGCTCTGATTGGCTCACCAACCATGTCACATTTTAATTGGCTGCCGTCGTCCGACAGCACAGCGGAAGGAGGTTGGAAACTGGGGGCGTTAAGTGAGGGGGAGCCAGATTGTAAGTGTGGGGGGGGGGGGGCACGGACTAAATATCAGTCCTAGGCCCTAAAATTCCTAGTGGCAGCCTTGCCTGAACCCATAAAACTTTATTTACCTCTATGGAGTCGAACATTGGCCAATCACCGAGAAATTGTTACTCTGGCCAGAGACTTTCACATGCACATTACAAAAGTCACTGGGACCAACACTGGACTAACTGGGGACCAACACTGGACTAACTAAGAAATAAATGATTTAATACTAAAATAAATAAACATAATTAAATGATTTAATACTAAAACAAATAAACACAATAAAACCACATAAAGCACAAGGCACCTTGGACAATTGACAATCCGGCAGATTTGTGGTTACATGTGACAAAGCTGTGCCTAGTTACAGTGAAACGCTTCAGCGGCAGAGAGCCTGGACACTTACCTTGCACAAATCTGCATCTTTATTGGATCAGGAACAGCCGCTGCTATTGGGACCTGTTTTCCACACCTACTGTTACTCCAAATGAACTTATCTACCACCATTATGGAGGATGCTACTGCTATGCATTCCGAATTGGAATAATTCCCCCCAAGGGGTCAAACTGTGGTAACTATAAAATATCAGTTTACAGAGAAATTTATTGGAGACTTATATTTGTGGACCCCTATCACTGGCGGTATATATATATATATATATATATATATATATATATATATATATATATATATATATATATATATACCCTATGTAAAGCGCAACGGAATATGCTGCGCTATATAAGAAACTGTTAATAAATAAATAAATAAATAAATAAATAAATAAATAAATATATATATATATATATATATATATATATATATATATATATATATGTAAACAAAAGACAGCGTCACTCCGGTGGACTTTTTGAAGATTATAATAATAGCAGATGAAACATAACCAAACTCATCCTTCACATCAACGTTTCAATGTGCAATGACATTTTTCTCAAAATGAGATGTGTGGTTCAAACAAGAAGTGTATATGCATACTCAGATATATACTCACCATCCCGTGTACGTCCGCCCGGCGTCCGGGAGCGCCCACGCCCAGCCCCCGGAAGTGGGCTGGGAGAAGCGCTGACAGCTTCCCTGTACGCCCGTTGCTAGGAGACGCATTGGGCCAGAGACGCTCTCCCCGGCCGCCATATGTTTTGTAGTGACTCCCTGGTAATGTCTGCCTGTCTGCTATTATTATAATCTTCAAAAAGTAATATATAGGAACGGATCCTCCTTAATGTACTTACACATTTTATTATTCAAATTGTCAAAGGTGCCTTGTGGTTTTATTGTGTTTATTTTTATTTTTTGTATTAAATCAATTAATTTTTCATTGGTGTATAGCGCTACTTATTTTGTATATATATATTTTTTTCTGGTTTTAAGGGATTACATAGTGCAGCATGTAGTCTAAACTTCTGGATTTGCTAGGCAACCAGAAACACAGTAACTGTCCGGGGTCCTAGCTGCCCAATCACCAGTTGGGACAGCTGGCCCTTGTGCCCATGCTCACAATATCCCAGTTGCTAGGCAAAAAATAAGACTTGCGACACATACAAGACGCACAGCGACTTTGTATCACTTTATCATTGGATGGATTTCCAGAGCTAGAACTTGCAAAAGAATGGGGTTCTACTTATATCTCTGACCCCACCCAGGCATGAGTTGAACTTACAAATACAGAGTGACAAAACAACAGAACCGGAAGATGGTATTGGGTGAGGCAACCCAGTGCTTCATATGTGTAGGACATGCTTGTAGTGGACATAACCACATAACCATGTGACCACACCCACTATGGGCGGTATTCAATGCGGCCGCCGAGGGGGTTTGTACAGCATCCTCGCCGTCAAACACCCTCGCCGTATTCAATGTTTGCCAAGAATTCTCACCATGTGAGGACGGTGAGGATCCCCTTTAATGGGAGTTTTGCTGCAAATGCAGCAAGTCCGTTGCATTTTGTGGCGAGCCCCACCATTTTAATGGCCACACTCGCTGTTTGCACCATGCTTTAGAGAACAGGCGAGGTGGAAACAGCAAGTAAAGAGGAAGTTGAATACTGACTGTGAGCTATCGGCACTTCTCACTGTTGATAGCTCACTGTCAGAAGCATTGAATATACCTGTATGTGTGCAGTTAGGGTCAGGCTGTGGGAGGAGAGGGTTCTTACTTGCCGCCGGAGGCACTTCCTGTTAGGAACAGGGAGATCTCGCCTACCCTAACTCCGTTGTCACCCCTTGGAATTGGCGGATGCGTGCTAAGCTAACCTTCACCAATAATAGCCGCGTTCGTGGGAGCCCGTTAGTCAGGCTCCCACCCCGATGCCACCTGGTCTTACTAGTGACAACGCAGCCGCCAAGGCCGGAGGTAAACAAGGGGAAATCTACCTAAGAAACCAAGGAGGCGAGAACCACCCTGCCCCACAGAGGGGGGTGTCAGTGGATAGCGGACTGGGCTGGGACCCGCGGTGCTAATGCTGTGGGCAGCAGGCCAGACAAAGTACCGTGGCCAAACTGACTGGTATCACAATACACAAGGTGTACCCAGGTGCTGAGTACACGGTATGCTGACACAATCCAAGATGTTGACGGGTGTAACAATACACAATATGCTGACACAATAAGAACTGCTGACGGGTGTAACAATACACAAGATGTTGACACAATCAGAACTGCTGACGGGTGTAACAATACACAATATGTTGACACAATAAGAACTGCTGACGGGTGTAACAATACACAATATGTTGACACAATAAGAACTGCTGACGGGTGTAACAATACACAATATGTTGACACAATAAGAACTGCTGACGGGTGTAACAATACACAATATGCTGACACAATATAAATGACAATAAGGGAGGTGAGGAGTGGGAGTCTCCCAACTTATCTGAACACCAGGATATCAGCAGGCAGACGCAAGCAAGGTTTCTGGAGGCAGCCAGGAACTAGAAACCAGGAACCACGGGTGAGCAGGAGCCTGGAACCGGAAACACTCAGGACGCCAAATCAGGAGCTATAGCCGGCGTCTGAGTGTCCCAGTGTCCAAGTTTAAATAGCGCGCCAAGCGCTACCCTGACGCTGCGTGCGGCGTCATGCACACCCCTTCCTCCCTGCGGCCGCCAGGCGTCCTCCGTCGCCTTGGCAACCGCTGCGGCAGGGGAGGAAGGGGTTGTACGCCGGCAGCCTGACTGTCTGCCGGAAGCTCCCGGCTGATGACGCGACGGCGTCGCGGTAACCCGGCAACCGCCGGAAGAACAGAGGAGACTGCCGGGCGAGCGGAGGCGCTGCCCGTGCAGCTCCTAACAGTACCCCCCCCTTGAGGAGGGGTCACCGAACCCTTACAACCAGGTTTGAATGGGAAGGTCTTAAAGAACTCTGCTTTGAGCCTGGGCGCATGTAACAATCGCTCAGGCACCCAAGACCTCTCCTCTTCTCCGAACCCCTTCCAATGGACCAAAAATTTCAGTTGACCCCGAACAACCTTGGAATCCAATATCTGTTCTACTATGAATTCTTTGTGCCCTTGAATGAGGACTGGTTCGCGGTTGGAGGCAGGCCCTGATTGGGAAGCCATCGAGGCTGGTTTAAGAAGAGAGCAATGAAAGACATTATTGATCCGCAGTGCTCTGGGGAGCTGCAACCTAAATGCCACCGGATTGACTTGAGCAGTGATCAAAAATGGACCGATGAACCTGGGCCCTAATTTGGGACATCTCTGGCGAAGCTTAATGTGGCGAGTAGACAACCACACCTTTTGCCCCACTTGGAAAAAACATGGTCTCCTATGTTTGTCAAAAAATTTTTTTGAACGTGCTGAAGATTGCCTCAGAGCCAAATGAACCTTTTGCCACGACTTCCTAAGGAAGGACACTGTGGAGAAGGGCGGCCGAGAGGAATCCCTCGGAACAAAGAAGGAGTTGCACTTGGGATGGAACCCGAAATTACACAAAAAAGGTGAGCTTTTGGAGGCCGCATGATACGAGTTGTTATAAGCAAATTCTGCTAAAGGTACCAGTTCGGCCCAATTGCTCTGACATTTGGAGACGAAGCAGCGTAAATATTGCTCCAATGCTTGATTGACCCTTTCGGTCTGCCCGTTGGACTGTGGGTGATGCCCGGAGGAAAGACTGACCTGTATTCCTAAACCGGAACAAAAACTTCTCCAGAACCTGGCCACAAACTGAGATCCCCTGTCAGAAACAATATCCAAGGGAAGGCCATGGAGTCTGAAAATATGCGAGATAAAGAGTTGTGCCAACTCTTTAGCAGTGGGAAGTTTACGCAAGGGAATAAAATGTGCCATCTTGCTAAAGCGGTCGACCGTGACCCAAATGGTGGTAAAACGAGAAGAAGAAGGAAGATCGACAATGAAGTCCATAGAAATATGGGACCATGGCCTTTCGGGAATGAACAATGGCAGAAGAGTACCCACTGGTGATGACCTGGGAGATTTATGTCGAGCACATACCGGACAAGAAGAGATAAACAGAGCAACATCCTGTTTTATGGTGGGCCACCAAACCGCCCTAGACAAGTGCTCAAGGGTCTTGGTAACGCCAGGGTGTCCAGTGACCCTACTGGAATGAAAATCTTTGAGGACCAAATTTCTGAGGTGTTTGGGAATAAACAGTCTATTATGTGGAGTCCCCTGAGGAGCAGAAGGCTGAGAAGCCAGGACACGGGAGGCCAAGTCCTGAGTCAGACCCGCAAAAATGACAGAAGACGGGACAATGGGTGTATCTTTGAGTCCAGTGCTCTGACAAGTCTGGAAACTACGAGATAAAGCATCAGCTTTGACATTTTTGGGGCCGGGTCTGAACGTAATGATGAATTGAAACCTGGTAAAGAACAACGCCCACCGGGCTTGTCGTGGGTTTAATCGTTTAGCAGACTCGATGTAGGCTAAGTTTTTATGGTCGGTAATCACAGTGATGATGTGTTTGGCCCCTTCTAACCAATGACGCCACTCCTCAAAGGCCCACTTAATGGCCAACAATTCACGATTCCCGACATCATAGTTCCTTTCAGCTGAGGAGAACTTACGGGAGAAGAAGGCGCAAGGATGAATCTTCTGATCACGAATGTCCTTCTGAGAAAGGACAGCTCCAGCCCCTACATCCGAGGCGTCAACCTCCACAATAAAAGGAATTCTGGGATCAGGGTGATGTAAGACAGGAGCTGAGCAGAAGGCCTTCTTTAACTGATGAAAGGACTCAACGGCCTGTGGGGACCAAATTTCAGGATTGGCTCCCTTGCGAGTCAGTTCCACAATGGGGGCAACAATGTCAGAAAAGGACCGGATGAATCTCCGATAATAATTGGAGAATCCTAAGAATCTTTGGATGGCCTTGAGATTGTTAGGAAGAGCCCAGGACATGATGGCTTGAACCTTGCTGGGGTCCATGGAAAAACCCTTAGGAGAGATGACATAACCCAGAAAAGAGACTTGAGCAATTTCGAATTCACACTTTTCGAGTTTGGCATATAATTGATTTTCACGCAACTTCTGAAGGATCAGGCGGACGTGTTGCCGATGTTCAGAAAGTGACTTGGAAAAAATCAAAATGTCGTCTAAGTAAACCACAGCAAATACTCCCAGGAACGGCCGGAGTACTTCATTGATGAAATCCTGAAAAACTGCAGGAGCGTTGGCCAAGCCGAACGGCATCACAAGATATTCGTAGTGACCTGAATGTGTGTTAAAGGCTGTTTTCCATTCATCTCCCTTTCTAATCCTGATGAGGTTATATGCTCCTCTAAGATCAATCTTGGAAAACACCACCGCTTCCCGGATTTGATCAAACAAAACAGAGATGAGTGGTAACGGATAGGAATTTTTTACAGTAATTTTGTTCAAGGCCCTATAGTCTATGCAGGGACGCAAAGATCCATCTTTCTTTTCAACAAAAAAAAACCCTGCACCTACAGGAGATTTAGAGGGACGGATGAATCCCTTTTCGAGACTCTCTTTTATGTATGAATCCATGGCCTGGGATTCAGGTTCTGAGAGGGCATATAGACGTCCCTTGGGCAATCTGGCATTGGGAACTAAGTCTATGGTACAATCAAAGGGACGGTGAGGGGGCAACGTATCAGCTTCCTTCTTGGAAAACACATCGGTAAAGTCTCTGTAGGGTATGGGTAAAGAAGAAAAAACGGGAAGGACAAGACGAAGAGGAAGAGAGAGACAGTGATCAGAACAGGAAGAGCCCCAACGTATAATTTCTCCTGTGGTCCAGTCGATACTGGGATTGTGCTTCCTAAGCCATGGTAACCCCAGGACGAGTGGCGTGAGCGGACAGTGAAACAACAAAAAAGAAATCTCTTCTGAATGAAGAGCCCCCACCGAAAGCTGGAGAGAAGGGGTGCACGCGGTAACACTGCCGTTGGCGAGTGGCTGACCATCCAGGCCACAAACCGACAACGAATTGACCAGGGAAATGGGTTTGAGCCCCAATGAACAAACCAACCCCCTGTCAATAAAATTGCCGGCTGCACCGCAATCAACAAAGGCAGTGGTAGCGACAGTGCAGTTATTATAAGTGACAGAAACCTGAATAATGATCGAGTCTAGGGGAGAAAAACAAGATAGGCCCAAGTGAGTTTCCCCAAACCCACCTAGGCCCTGTCTTTTCCCGCCTTCAACGGACAGACCACTGCACGGTGACCCTGACCACCACAATACAGACAGAGACCCTTCAGCCTCCTACGATTCTTTTCTGCGGCAGACAAACGTGTAGCCCCAATTTGCATGGGTTCGTCACAGACAACCTCCGAGGTCTCCCCCAGTGATGTGGAGGGATATACCCCGGAAACCCTCTCCTTCTGGCGTTCTCGGAACCTCCGATCTACCTTTATGGCTAACTCCATAATTTCATCCAGGGAGGTCGGAGTAGGGTAGTGAACCAATGCATCTTTTAACGTCTCAGATAACCCAATGCGAAATTGGCTTCGGAGTGCTGGGTCATTCCAACCAGAGTCAATGGCCCACCTCCTGAATTGGGTACAATAAGCCTCTGCGTTACTCTGACCCTGCCGTAGTGCCCTCAGGTTGGCTTCGGCTGAGGCAGCACGGTCTGGGTCGTCGTAAAGCAACCCCATGGCAGAAAAAAAAGCATTCACAGAGGTAAGGGCCTCGGACCCTGCGGGAAGGCCAAACGCCCAGGTCTGGGGGTCTCCTTGTAGCAGGGAGATGACCATTCCCACACGCTGGGATTCCACGCCGGAGGAGGCCGGGCGGAGTTTGAAATAAAGTTTACACGACTCTCTAAAGTTAAAAAACTGGGAACGTTCCCCGGAAAACCGGTCCGGGAGACTAAACTTGGGTTCGGGGTTTCTAGATGAGGATAAGACCCCTTGTACCCGTTCCTCTTGTGAGTTTACCCGGAGGGTCAATTTCTGAAGCTCTTGAGTAAGAGTATGCATCTGCCCCGCCAGAGCGTGATTAGCAGCCTGCTGGGCCGGATCCATAATGGCTGACTGGAAGTTTGGGTGAAGTACGGGCCGGCTATAATGTTAGGAACAGGGAGATCTCGCCTACCCTAACTCCGTTGTCACCCCTTGGAATTGGCGGATGCGTGCTAAGCTAACCTTCACCAATAATAGCCGCGTTCGTGGGAGCCCGTTAGTCAGGGTCCCACCCCGATGCCACCTGGTCTTACTAGTGACAACGCAGCCGCCAAGGCCGGAGGTAAACAAGGGGAAATCTACCTAAGAAACCACCCTGCCCCACAGAGGGGGGTGTCAGTGGATAGCGGACTGGGCTGGGACCCGCGGTGCTAATGCTGTGGGCAGCAGGCCAGACAAAGTACCGTGGCCAAACTGACTGGTATCACAATACACAAGGTGTACCCAGGTGCTGAGTACACGGTATGCTGACACAATCCAAGATGTTGACGGGTGTAACAATACACAATATGCTGACACAATAAGAACTGCTGACGGGTGTAACAATACACAAGATGTTGACACAATAAGAACTGCTGACGGGTGTAACAATACACAATATGTTGACACAATAAGAACTGCTGACGGGTGTAACAATACACAATATGTTGACACAATAAGAACTGCTGACGGGTGTAACAATACACAATATGCTGACACAATATAAATGACAATAAGGGAGGTGAGGAGTGGGAGTCTCCCAACTTATCTGAACACCAGGATATCAGCAGGCAGACGCAAGCAAGGTTTCTGGAGGCAGCCAGGAACAGGGACTAGAAACCAGGAACCACGGGTGAGCAGGAGCCTGGAACCGGAAACACTCAGGACGCCAAATCAGGAGCTATAGCCGGCGTCTGAGTGTCCCAGTGTCCAAGTTTAAATAGCGCGCCAAGCGCTACCCTGACGCTGCGTGCGGCGTCATGCACACCCCTTCCTCCCTGCGGCCGCCAGGCGTCCTCCGTCGCCTTGGCAACCGCTGCGGCAGGGGAGGAAGGGGTTGTACGCCGGCAGCCTGACTGTCTGCCGGAAGCTCCCGGCTGATGACGCGACGGCGTCGCGGTAACCCGGCAACCGCCGGAAGAACAGAGGAGACTGCCGGGCGAGCGGAGGCGCTGCCCGTGCAGCTCCTAACACTTCCTGACACCTAAAAGTCATGATAAACTTACATCAGCATCCAGGTGACCCACCAGAGCCACTGGGGATCCGCCACTAAGGAAGTGAAGATGCTACACCACAACACACTGTTCATCAATGTCAAGATGCTGCAACATTATGACCATGTCGACATCAAGACAAAACTCATGTGTAAAGTTGTGCTATATCAGGTGTTTCATTTAAAAATAGCTAAAGGAGTGATCATTTGAACCTTTTATACACATGTTTTTACCCCAGACAAATCTATTCAGTATCACATGTGTAATACCCCTTTCACATCGCACTTTTAAAACGGTATATTGCCGTTTTTTTCCCTTTTTAAAACGTTTAAGGGTGCACTGTGAATGCACCACAGGCAATTTACCGTTTTAAATTAACTGGCATTTCGAACCGTGTAAAAAGCAGAGTCCTACACGGTTCCTTGCCGTTTTTTGTGCAATGTGAATGTGTACAGTTTGTCTGAAACGGTATTTCAGGCAAACAACACAAGCACAAGCACTGATATCCACTCACTCGGCACTTACTTCCCAGTGATGAACTCCAGCTTTACTCCAGCTTTTCTCCAGCTTTACTCCGTCGAGACTTGGCAGCAACAGCAGCCGGAGGTGAGAGGACACACTCCTCCTCCCAGCAGCAGCAAGGGGACAACCGCAGCCTGTGCCCGGCCAGCCTCCGCTCCCTCTGTCATCCCCCTAGTAGCTGCGTTTTCACCTTGCTGCCTTTGAAGTGGGAGCGCTCCATCTAAAATCACCGTAGCACTTTCACCTCACTTGCACACTCTCCTCCCCCCCCGTGCTGCCGCCGCCGCCGCCACATCGCACATCCCCCCGCCCCCCGTGAAGATACTCAGCGGCAGCAGCAGCACCGCCACCGGCAGCAAAAGGAGGTGAGTGTACACTCTCCTCCCCCCCCGTGCTGCCGCCGCCGCCACATCGCACATCCCCCCGCCCCCCGTGAAGATACTCAGCGGCAGCAGCAGCACGGCCACCGGCAGCAAAAGGAGGTGAGTGTACACTCTCCTCCCCCCCGTGCTGCCGCCGCCGCCACATCGCACATCCCCCCGCCACCCGTGGAGATACTGCCCATGGAGCAGGTGAGCGCCGGGGAGCCCCCCCCCCCCCGCCTAGGGCGCTCCGGTGCTTAGCACCGGCCCTGCCCAGCACAGGTATCCGGTCACATAATGACAGGCAATGGTCACACTCTGCATTGAAACGTGTTCAGAATGAAACGTTTCAACTGCAATGTGAATGACCTGAAACCTGCATTTAAAACGGTAATGTGGCCACTATTAAGGCTCTGACCCGTTTTAATTACCGGTTTAAAATACCGGTTTTTAAAACGGGTCTGCGATGTGAAAGTGGTATTAGGTGCCTTTACGTTCTCCACTACCACATTTTTAAGGAATGAAAAATACCGCAGGGTGAGTGGAACGCTATTTTGAGAAGAAGGAAGTTTACATTGTTCCTATACTAGAATCTGACACATTGCCAAGACCAGCACTTCAGTGTTTCCTGGGCAGATGTGATGTCATGTTTCTTATTCCTATTCTAAAGGAATTTGGTATGGTAAAAAATTCCATTGTTCTATACTATAAATTTCCTGGAAAAAACATCACAAAGTGCGTGAGGACTGGTTAGAAACTTTGTTATGTCTACTATGTCTGTCTTTTGCATATATCTTGTGGTGGTAAAGGTTAAGGCAATATGTGTATTGAAATAGGTGCACAGTAATGTAAAAGTAAGCAATCTTTGTACATAACGTACATGGAAGTTATCTACTCTGAGAATCTGCAGTGAAATGCAGACAGGAGGTTTTACAGTAACACAGTTGTCATTGACACTCTCCTTGAAATAACCTTGTGACCTACAGGATTAAACCCACAAATAACAATGTATCACAATTTCTTTGAAGCCCACTTTGCTATAAAATGTATGGAATTTTCTGTGGAAGACATCTAATTAAAGGTAAATTTATGTTCCTCTTAAGTGTGCAAATGTGAGTACATCTGAGGCGGCCCCTAATCTGTAACTAAAAAAGACTGAGGGCCAGATGCACTAAGCTTCAAAAATGATAAAATGGAGAGTGATAAACAGCCAGCCAATCAGCTCCTACCTGCCATGTCACAGACTGTTTGGAAACTGTCAGACAGGAGATGATTGGCTGGTTGTTTATCACTCTCCATTTTATCACTTTTGAAGCTTAGTGCATCTGGCCCAGGAAGTGGTCAGCCCTGATGTCATAAATTATTTATGTATTTACAGTTTCTTATACAGCGCAGCATATTTCGTTGCGCTTTACAATAAAAACGTGTGGGCACGACTGCAGTATTGCGCATGCGCAAGTAAGTGTACCTACAAGAACTGATACTGTATTGAAGGCAAAGGGTGGACATGCCAAATAATAATTTGATTTAGATTTCTTTTCTGTTCATTCCCTTTGCATTTTGTCAACTGCTAAAAATAAACTATGAACACTTCTATTTTTAATAGCATTTATAGGGGTCAATCCTATGAATTGTGAATTGTGATGAATGTTCAGGTGTGCTGCAAGGGGTGCCAAACTGGGCGCCATTGCCAGTGTTAAAATGCTGTGGTAATGGCACCTTTGCATAGAATAGGAATGACCACTTAATTTGCAGCATTTTTTCAACACCCGCCAAAAACTTTTGCACAGTACTGTATATGCACGCGGTTCTGCATATTATTCTAGTATGATGTCTTGTAACACTGTGGGGGAAATTTACTAAGATGTGTCTTCTACTTCACATGTGATGTTTCTATGGGAAACCAATCAGAACATACTTCTTATTTATTTAGCACTCTCTAGAAGATAGTAGACAGGATCTGATTGGTTGACCATAGCAACATCACATGTGAAGTAGAATACACATCTTAGTAAATTACCCCTGTGAACGAATTACCCCTGGGAGCTCTAGGTCACCCCTCTCACTACATTGCCACATATTCCAGTGCAGATGCACATGGCACCATAGCCGCTGCAGTGGGCAACGCACACATTGGGGGTCATTCTGGTTGACTCGCAAAGCTGCAAATTTCTGTGAAAAGATGCCTGCCCACCGTACGCACGCCGATTTTCACTGCACGCATACCAATGGATGTTTTGTATAAACATTCATTCTCAGCTTGCGTGTGGGGCAGAAATCATTCAAATCACTGTCTGGTGACTCAGATTTGCGGCGCCCTTGTATGGGAAGAGGGCGGGTAGCTGACATCCCCGGCACTGAATTACCATGGGAACTCCCATGAAACGCTGGACATTGCCATGGGTGCAACCCGTGCCCACTACCACACTGCTTTGTGCGAATGGGGCAGCGACTATACAAGTCATCGCGTCCATTCACAAACAGGGCCTGCACCAGTGTTCCCTCTAAGCTGTGCGCTCGTGCACACAACTCAACGAGTGTGCGCACAGACATGACAACAGAGCGCACAAAGCAGAAGTGGTCCCTTTTTGCAGTTGTGCACTCAATTAATGTGTGTTTCACCCATTAACTACATCATGTGCTGTGTTTTGAATGTTTAAATGTTTAATATCATATTGAAGTAAAGTTAACACAAATGCTGAACATCATTTTCCAGTTATATATAAGTGACGCACAAAAATAAAAATTTCCTTCAAAAGTTGCACAGCCAAAATCTTTTGCCGCACACAGCCTTCGTAAAATTAGAGGGAACATTGGCCTGCACATGTGCATAACTGCTTATGCCCAGTAGCTAAACATCGCTCCCTCGTGTGAACGCACTGGGGGGTGATTACACCAGAACGATCTCCCTTTAGTAGTACTGACAACAAGACAGCACTGTATTTCTGGATTACAGGATTAATGTGCAATCCAGTACTTACTTATATATTACCAGTTATTTATATATTACAACATTCACATCAGTCCCTGCTATAGTGGGGCTTACAATCTATATCCCCTACCACATGTGTACACACACACACACACACACACACACACACACACACACACACACACACACACACACTCTACGGTTCATTTTTGTTGGAAGCCAATTAACCTCCCAGTATATTTTTGGAAGGGATCCAGTCATTCGGTCACCAGCAAGTTGTTAGACAGTCAAAAGGTCTACATAGCGTTTTTCACTGTTTTTTGAGCCGACATGTGCCGACAGGCGGAATATCATGCCCTACCATCCACTAGGGCGTGGAGGGAGAATAAAATAGTGTGCCGAGCGTAACGAGGCACCGAGCCCAAAGCGAGGTGACGCGGTGCACTTTAACGTTGTCCATGTCGTCTGTGTCCCCCCCCCCCCTGTAGAGTCTTGGGTTTCTGTTTCTTTTCTTTCTACGAGAAGCCACAGTTGCACTAGGCTACTGGCTACACAAATGCTCCAAATCCCGCTCATTAGACAAAACAGCCAACCATTGGTATGCACCGCTGCCTGGGACCAGTAAAGATTTAAATGAATTACAAAGCTCTTTTTATTACTGATGGTTTATGTGACATGTGTTTAACATAACGACTGACTCCTCTTCGCTTCCAGAACAGCAGTTTAGAGGCCTTTTATATTGTTGACAATTTCAAACTGCTCTGTTTATACTGAAACTTGAGTTTCTAGCCTCACCCTCCCTGATTATTGTGAAGATCATGTTAATGATTAAATGACAAATAATGAATTATGCTGGATTTTATTGGGCGAGCATCTGGTAAATACAGTATTATTGTCATTAATGTGTGGTGTACATCAGTGCTTAGCAGCATTTGACAGTACGTTGTACATGGAGATAAAATGTTTACAGGTTGGCTATGGTGAGGACATTTGAAGGAAATTCTTGAGCACATGGGAAGCCGGTGTACAGATCAGCTGGTGAGCAGATGTGGACAAGCAAGAGTGAAGATCAGTTTTGTGGTGGGATTTAAGACAGACTGAATCAGGGATGGATCAGAATGGAAATCTGTGTGTATCTGGTTATATCTAACAAATTATTAATATTATTATTATTAACCATTTCTTATATAGCGCTCACATATTCCGCAGCGCTTTACAGAGAATATTTGAACATTCACATCAGTCCCTGCCCCAGTGGAGCTTACAATCTATATTCCCTACCACAAGTACACACAAACACAGACATTCTAGGGTTAATTGTGTTTGGAGCCAATTAAACTACCTGTATATTTTGGATTGTGGGAGGAAACTTGAGTACCCGGAGGAAACCCACGCAAGCACGGGGAGAATATACAAACTCTGCACAGTTAGAGCCATGGTGGGTATTGAACCCATGACCTCAGTGCTGTGAGGCAGTAATGCTAACCATTACACCATCCGTACTGCCCCAAATAAAGCATACATGAACACTGCCATGCAGCATTTACCATGTATAATATGGGTAAAACCAAGCGTAGGCAAATTTTTCTACGTACAGGATCATAGGAACAACAGCATTTGCATCCACCTATGAATCAGGAGGCCCTCATCCTAAGCTTCCCCAATTCTGCATTGACTCTGCTTATTTTTTGTAAACTTTTACTCATGGGAGGAATTGAATTGTGCTGACATGGTAAGCCGGCTAAGCCAGGTACCAGTGCCTTACTCCAATAGCACCCTACCAGCCCACCGGGTATGGATCATTAGGTCACAAGCATTATGGTCAACAAGCATTAGGTTGACACCATTAGGTCGACATGCAATTAGGTCGACATGCAGGAATGTTGACATGACTTTAGGTCAACCGGGTCATTAGGTCGGCATGGGTAAGGTTGACATTGAAAAAGTAAACTTTTTTTTTTTTAACCGGAATGTCAACACAGTCACCATAAACACGTAGCACGGTGTCCCCTTGCATAGCTTGCTGTGCTTGCCATGCTTCGGACACACTATTTGGCATGAAATACCCCCTGTCAGCACATTTTGGCTCAAAAAAACAGTAAAAAAAAACACCATGTCGAGCTAATGACCCTGCCGACCTAACCCATGTCGACCTTCCTGCATGTCGATCTTAAGTCATGTTGACCTAAATGTATGTCGACCTAATGCTTATCTACCATCATGCTGGTGACCCAATGATCGTATCCCAGCCCACCTGCTGTCAATATATATTTTCTTTTACAGCACCAATTGAAGCTTCATTGCCTATGTACAGACCGTATTCAGAAGGCACCGTCAGCACCAGTCCTGGTTATCTCTGTAGAGGTACTAGATGCCTCATTATTTTAAAAACTGGTCTGATAGCTGAGAATGCGATTTCTCCAGGCACTTAGGAGTCAGAGTGACATTTCTTTAAAGGATCTCCAATATATAATTTTAATTGTATATTCTTTATACAACAAATGTGTGAAATTGCTGTACCTGCACTTCTCTGTCTCCATACTTCTGGGGATTCTTGCTGTTTTGACACTTTTTCCTCAGCTTCTTCAATTCACTTTGACATTTCTCAATAGACTCTGACTTGGAACGGTGCTCAACCTGGTATTTTTTCAGTGTCGCCTGGGGACGGCGAAGGAAATGCTATCAGTTACAAAGTGACAAACTCTTGATACAAATGATCACAATAGACAATGTAAAGAAACGGAAGACAAAGTACGCACAGTTAAATACTTGATGTCTAACTCCAGCTTGTGTTCCAGTTGCGACAAGAGTTCAGAGTGGAAAAGTTTTAACTGAAAAGAAGAACAGAAAAATATTGTATTTGTCTTGTTAAAACATAACCTCATCTTTATTAAGCCATTCATTTCCAGCATCATTTAAAACTGTTCTGACTGCTCCATGTCCATGATTGGGCAAAATAGATAAGTTGGGCAGCCAATAAAAATGCAGTAAACAATCAAAAGCTGGTTGAATTTTGGACATGGCGGTCGATGTATCTAGCAGTAAAAAGAGTAAAGAAGTTGATCAATCATCTTTGAGGTAGCATTTATCAAGTACAGTACATACTAAATGATAGGTACAAGCAGAAAGTAGAAGGGGATTTGTAAGATTCTCCCACGGATCCACTTCTCTCTTTTCACGCTTGATACAACAACCCACGGTTACCCACGGTTACTGGGTTTTTTATCGAAAGACCATGTGGTCTTTCTCAAGAGAAAAGTTTGCAAAAATGTCACATTTACTTTTGAAATTCAAATAATTCAATTCTATTTTGATTTTTTTTTAATTGTTAACTATTTACAGATGTTTAATTCTAATTCTAATACAGATTCAATCCCAGACAAATGTTTCGCCCTATATAATCCCAGTGCTGATTTTTCACCTGGGATGAAATATCCAGCATCGGTAAAAACCACGTGGATCGGCGAAATTGAAGCGAATGACTTCTTAATTAGTGTTTTATCTCTCTCTACTTAATTTCTCACCATGCTTGGTAAATAGCCCCAGTCCCCACTGTTAATTTTGTTTCCTGCATAAAAATACAAGAAAACTATTTATTAACAGATAATTATGTAGCACTGTCCAGAGAATATTGGCCAATCATTGTCCCAGTGAATCTTAAGGCACACACACACTGGGTGACTTTGAGCTGAAAGACACTCAAAACAGCATGTTTGAGCGTCTTTCAGCTCAAAGCCGTCCAAGGCCCTTATTCTGATCGGTGCGGCCCGATCAGAATATGCGGCCGCAACCGTGCAGGCGAATCCCCGCCTTCCATACGGATCGCCACCTGCCGTCCGTATGCGGATATGTGGCGATCCGCATGAAATTGGACGGGGATACGCCTCCTCCATGGTGGGAGCAGCCCCTGCATTCGATGGTCGCCGAACATCGAATGCAGGGCCGCACGCTCCACCAGGTCCCGCAACACAAGACCACACGGACACTTGTCCGTGTGAAATCATGTATAGAGGCGGGCAGCTGACATCCGGCGATGTCAGATGCCCGCCCCGTACACACGCGTCACGGCCTCATTACCATGCATACGCCCCGCGTTTGCATGGGAACGCCCATGAAACGGGGGGCGTATGCATAGGGTAATGAGGCTAAGTAGCCCCTCACGCCCCTCTACGCCCCCTGTGCGGCGTATAAAGAATCCGTGCGGCGAAATCGCCTGCACATGCGCAGAGTGACCTCTGCACATGCGCAGACGATCAACATCGGCGGTCCGTCCGCATGCGGGAATTTCCGCACCGATCAGAATAAGGGCCCAAGTGTGTATGGCCCGGCGATAATCGCTGATCATGCTGCATCATCGCCAGGAAAGCCCCCCATCTGCTGGTATTACCAGCAGATGAACGGCTTTGCATAGCACTGCACTATACAAAGCTGCCCCCCCCCCACTGACCGTGCTGGGCAGCGGGAAAGCCGCTCAGTGTGTATGCACTGAGCGGCTTTCCCCCTAGCGATGATAGCGATCATCGATGTCCATACACACTCGGCATAATCACCCAGTGTGTATGGACCTTTACAATCTATGGGACTAATTAAGAAATGTAGGCTAATGCATTACCAGTTCCATCCTGTACGCAGTGGAAGTGCGAAAATATGATGTAGCCCCAGAACTGCATTGAGACGCTAGATAGGAATACAGCTCACCATTCACAGGACAATTATACATTCTTACCACATACCTGTGCCTTCACCATCATCCTTGTGACAGGAGACCACCTACAACAGTGGTCAGGGAACTCGGTCCTCATTAGCCCACGCAGTGCATGTTTTGCAGGTCTCCTCACAGAATCACAAGTGAAATAATTAGCTCCACCTGCGGACCTTATAATATGTGTCTGTGAGTAACTAGTACACCTGTGCACCTGCTGGGTTACCAGCAAAACATGCACTGTGTGGGGTAATGAGGACCGAGTTCCCTGACCACTGACCTACAGGCACAGCATTACAACTTGCTGTGGACTATTACCCCAGTCCAGGAGCTCATATATTGCTGACTGCCCTGCTAGGGCTCTCCTGGTAAATGATATGGGGCCTAATTCAGATCTGATCGCAGAGCCCAGTTTGTTTGCAAATGGACAAAGCCATGTGCACTGCAGGTGGGGCAGATATTAAATGTTCATTAAGCTTTGAGTTGGGTGTGTTCAAACTGAAATCTACAGTAAATTGCAGTGCAAAAATAGTCCATTTAGAATGCAGCTGCAAGGCCAATCTTCCTAGCAATGCGTTCATCATCTGCTGATCTCGCTCTGCCAGTCTCTCCACTGGGTGCCCATATTCCACAGCATTCAATATGAAATACTTCTACTCACTTATAAAGCTATTATCCAAGCTACACCAACATATATCTCTTTGCTTATCTCAAAGTATCTCTCAACTCGATCTCTCTCAAGATCTGTGTCACTCATCCACACTCATTACTAGATCTCATTCACAATTGCAGGACTTTCATCAGGCAGCACCCACCCTATGGAATGCCCTCCCAAGGACAATAAGACTCTCCTCCAACTTCTAAACTTTTAGGCGTTCCCTGAAAACTCGCTTCTTCAGGCAAGCTTATCATATTCCAAAACCCCACATAACCTTCAAAATCTTTACTTCCCATCAGGACTGTTCTTTGTAATCTGGTGGGACTGCTATGCTAAACTGTAGCTAGGGCCTTCTCTTCCTACTTCACTATAGATTGTAGGGTGTGGTATGTTTCTCCGACAGTCGGGATCCCGTCAGTCATTATCCTGACGTCGGTATCCCGACTGCCTGGACTCAGACAGCGAGGCCAGCGCAACAACGCCCCTTGCGGGCTCGCCACGCTGCGGGCACTGTGGCTCGCTACGCGAGCCACCTATTCTATTCTCCCTCTATGGGGGTCGTGGACCCCCACAAGAGAAAATAGCCCTCGGTGTTTTAACAGTCGGGATCCCGACGTCGGGTTAATGACTGTCGGGATCCCGACTGTCGGGACCCCGTCCGGAACCCAGATTGTAAGCTTGCGAGCAGGGCCCTCCTACCTCTATTTCTGTCTGTGATTACCCAGTTTGCCCTATCACTGTTGATTCCAATTGTAATGCGGGATGGAATATGCTGCGCTATATAAGAAACTGTAAATAAATAAACAGCCAATATTTACCCTGCACAGAAACAAAAAGATTCACCCAAATCCATAATTCCTATCATTGTAGATCAGGGCTCTCCTGTGGTAGAGCAATGCGCGCCCATAAAGGAGGCATGACCTCAGCTGAAGGGGGTGTGGTCTTGCAGGAATGTAATCTATTGTGTCCAATCATGTTGGCTTTCTGTCACATACACACATATATATATATATACATATATATATACATATACACATACATACATATATATATATATATACATATATATATATATATATATATATATATATATATATATATATATATATATATATATATATATATATATATATATATATATATATAGTGGGGTTTTAGCATCAAACGGGTAGGCACAGGTGAGGATTTGGCACAGACTTAGACAGTGACATCACGGCTTGGGTCCAAAACAGGGCTTGCCTGAGTTTTATTGCAGCACTCAGAGCAAGAAACTAACAACAGCCTTTACACTTCAGGCAAAACAGAAAACAAAAACCTGCTCGTCTGAGCTCTAACTAAACAGAATAAACGTCCCTCTCTATACCAGGGCCACACTATGTGACACTGGACACACACAGCAGATATAGATCAAGTAATGCAGTACTTACAGCCTTGTCTCTCTCTAGCAGCAGCTTACTGCCTCCAACACCCAGGGAGAGAGAGAGAGCCCTAAGGAGAGGGCTGACTCCTTTTTAAAGAATCAGGTGTTCTCCTGATTACCAGCCCAGGACAGAACACCCTTTGTAAGCCGGAGCTTACCACACAGATTGAAATAGCCTGCAGTCTATATGCCATAAGACAGGATTCTAGGGGAAAAGTACCTGCCGTCTATGACTTTCCCTGCCACTGTCTTACATACCCTCCCCCTCTGTTCGAACCTGTGGGGTCGGACACTGTCTGCCAACTGGCAGTATGTTCGGGATAGGGCATCGGCATTACCCTGAAGCCTTCCTGCTCTGTGTTCCACTGTAAATTTGAAATTTTGCAAATTGAGAAACCATCTCATGACCCTTGCATTTCTCTCTTTGGCTTGGTACATCCATGTAAGTGGGGAGTGGTCAGTGATTAATCTAAAGGAGCGTCCTAAGAGATAGTACTTTAGGGATTCAAGGGCCCACTTGATTGCTAAGCACTCCCGCTCGACTATACTGTAGTTTCTCTCCGTAGGTGTGAGCTTCCTGCTCAAGTATGTTACCGGGTGTTCCTCTCCACCAACTTCTTGGGAGAGGACAGCACCTAGTCCCACATCAGAAGCATCAGTCTGTACGACAAACTCTTTTTTAAAATCTGGAGTGATCAGGACTGGTTGATTACAAAGGGCCACTTAATTCTTGGAATGCCCTTTCAGCCTCTGGGTTCCAGCTGACCATAACTGCCCTACCTCCTTTGGTAAGATCGGTTAGGGGCGCTGCCATGGTTGCAAACTGGGGAATGAACCTACGGTAATACCCCAGAATTCCCAAAAATCCCAAAAAAGCCCTGACTTGTTTTTTTGTCGAAGGACGAGGCCAGTCTTGGATAGCCTCCACTTTATTTATTTGTGGCTTTATTATACCTCTCCCGATAACATACCCCAGGTAACGTTTTTGGACCTCCCCAGATATGGCCTGTCTACGCGCTTCTGGTACTCTATAGGGTTTTAAGCGTACCCGAACTCCAGGTTCGGTGACAATGTCATGTTTTATGGCTGTGGTGCGCCCTGGAAGTTCTGAGAACACATCATAATTCTTTTGTACTAACTCTTTAGTTTCCTGCTTCTGGGATTTGGACAGGGTCTCTGACACCCGCACCTCTGGGCTATCACTAGAGGGGGCACTTACAGCTGTCAGAGTCTCTCTGTCTTTCCAGGGTTTAATTAAGTTCACATGGTACAACTGTTCTGGCTTCCGTTTACCTGGTTGATACACTTTATAATTTACACTTCCCACTTTTTTATCTACCCGATACCGTAGATCCTGGTTAATGGCCATATTTGGGAACTCTTTGTCAGCATTGGGGTATTGGGGCTCACCATTTATGACTTTAGGATTTTCCCTAGCTCTTAATAAGGTGGGATCTCTAAGTGGAGCAGTCCCAAAATTATCACGTGACATCTCTAGCTCAGGCATGTCACACGCTTCTTCCTGCTCCTCAGCTTCACCTGCAAGAACAGCTAGGGGAAAACGGTCAGATTCAATAGTGGTCACCCCTACCGTTTGAACCTCAGTATCCTGATCAAAAGGCTCAGGACTAATCACAGGGCACACATTCTCATTATTAACATCATTTCTAGTGCAGTGTACATTCTTTTTCCACAAGTCCCAGAACAATGGGAAGTCTCTTCCCAGGATCACACTATGCATCAGGGTCTCTACCACGCCCACTTCATGGGACACAGTTCCACAAGTACTCTTTAGCTGGACTAAAGCTGTGGGATACTCCTTGGTGTCCCCATGTATGCACAAGACCCCTATGTAACGTCCTGTGAGTGTCCCAGGGTCTACCAAGCTGGCATGGATGAGAGTAACTAAACTCCCAGAGTCCAGTAGAGCCCTCCCGGGATAACCATCCACCTTTACATGACATATTTGCTGTCCAGTTTCTGACACAGTCTCAGCAGAGAAAACAGAACGTGCATATAAAGAGCTTCGCCAGGCTGTATCACACTCCATTGGCTCAGAAGTAAGGGGGCAATTGGCAGCAATATGCCCAGGTCCATGACAACGCCAACACTGTATGCGGCCCCAGTCTTTTTGCGACCCAGGTTTGGACCCCACTGTCCCTTGGGAACGCCTCTCCACTGTTTGTTCCCCATCTAGGCCACCTCCCTTTACAACATTATTCACCCCTCTAGTAAACGGAACAGTCTTACCAGATGATCCGGCCGCTTTGCTGTTCTTGAGGGTGGAATGTCCAGGAGGCACTTCTTGGAGTAGATTTTCAGTAGCTCTGTACCTCTCAACCAAGTTGACAAGCCCCTCGGCATCATTAGGGTCGCCCTGACCGACCCAGCGCTGAACCTTTGGAGGTTAGGAACAACGATACTTGTCCAGCACGACTCTCTCCACGATCTGCGCTGGTGTAGACTCCTCTGGCTGTAGCCATTTCCTTACCAGGTGGACCAGGTCATACATTTGGGACCGCGCAGGTAACTGTTCAGAAAAAGTCCAGTTATGCACCTTCCGGGCACGCACACTCATGTTTACGCCTAAGCGAGCAAGGATCTCTCGCTTGAGTTTCGCGTAGTCGTTAGCATCCTGCTCACTCAGATCAAAATACGCCTTTTGTGGTTCTCCAGTTAGAAAAGGTGCTACCACACCTGCCCATTGATCCACGGGTAACTGTTCACGCTCTGCTACACGCTCAAACACCGCAAGAAAGGCCTCTACATCATCCGTGAGAGTCATCTTTTGCAGAGATTTCTGTACTGCAGCCCGTGTGGTTGGAAGCAAGGGTTGGGGTGTTTGCACACTCTGCGCCACACTCTTAGCCACATTCTGTATTTGCTCTTGTAATTGCAGATTAATTTGCTGCTGTTCCTTTAAGGCTAGTCTGTTGGATTCAAGCAGCAAAACATTGGTTTCAGCCTGGGCACGCATGGCCTCCTCATGCACCTTTTGCTGATATGCGTTTGCCTGCCGCTGCAGCTCATTTGCCTGCACCAAGTGTTTTAAAAGGTCCTCCATTTTAACAGTCTCCTGTTGCAGTGTTACAGCAGCCTTTAGCCAGGACATGCAAGTATCAGTGCACTCCAGACACTCACTTGTGGCTGGTTGCCTTTAGCAACAACTTCCAGCTTGCTGTAGCAAAAGTCCTATAGTTCGATGTATGTCTCTTTAAGTGAGATGCTTGCTCGCATTCTCCACCATATGTGGGGTTTTAGCATCAAACGGGTAGGCACAGGTGAGGATTTGGCACAGACTTAGACAGTGACATCACGGCTTGGGTCCAAAACAGGGCTTGCCTGAGTTTTATTGCAGCACTCAGAGCAAGAAACTAACAACAGCCTTTACACTTCAGGCAAAACAGAAAACAAAAACCTGCTCGTCTGAGCTCTAACTAAACAGAATAAACGTCCCTCTCTATACCAGGGCCACACTATGTGACACTGGACACACACAGCAGATATAGATCAAGTAATGCAGTACTTACAGCCTTGTCTCTCTCTAGCAGCAGCTTACTGCCTCCAACACCCAGGGAGAGAGAGAGAGCCCTAAGGAGAGGGCTGACTCCTTTTTAAAGAATCAGGTGTTCTCCTGATTACCAGCCCAGGACAGAACACCCTTTGTAAGCCGGAGCTTACCACACAGATTGAAATAGCCTGCAGTCTATATGCCATAAGACAGGATTCTAGGGGAAAAGTACCTGCCGTCTATGACTTTCCCTGCCACTATCTTACAATATATATATATATATATATATATATATAGTAGAGAGGAAGCGGCACTCGGAGTCAGAAATAAAGAAAAACGCAGGTAGATTCTTGATCAAACGTTTTCAATGTTATACAAACATCGTCATCAGGATAAGTGAACAAGCTTAAACACACACCTTATAAAGACATCACCCCATCACGTGTGGTTGCCCGCCAACAGCTCCTAATTGACGCATCTAATCATGACGCAATCAGCAGGAGACGGTGGTCATAGCAACCAGCTATAAACAGTGCAAAAATATTTACCTGCGTTTTTCTTTATTTCTGACTCCGAGTGCCGCTTCCTCTCTACTCCATATTTGGGACCGCCGAGTTCTTATTTGAGGGCACCGGGGCACGGTAAAATTACCGGAAAGGTGTGCTGACCTACAACTACTTTATATATATATATATATATATATATATATATATACAGCCCCGCCCACAGCCCCCATGCTCCGGGCCTAATTGTGGATGGTAAATGATTAAATATTTTTAAAAAATGAAGAAAAAAATGTCGTACTTTTGCTTGTGCTAACTTTTTGACTATCGACATAGACATAGTCAGCCATTGGGATACCAGACAAAAGAGGACTGAATAATAAATACAACATTGTATTTTTGCTTCCAAATTAAACTACAAAACCCTAATTATGTAAAGATTGCTGAATAAATATTTGTGTTTAGGAGCCAAATCTTCCTCCTTATTGACTTTTATGGGTGTTCTAAGTATGTGAGAGTCTGGCACATTTTCCCAGGGGTATCCATATAAAGTCATATCCCTCATGCAGCACAAACATGTGTAGGAAGCGCATTCTATAATTAGACATTTGTGTTTTCATTTAGTGAAATATAAAGTTAATATTATCCATTTCCCTATCAGTATCAAGTATCAAGTAATAATTACGGTTATGGCAGTGGTTCCCAATCTTTTATGAATCACGGCACCCCAGAGCATCAAAATATTTTCAAGGCACCCCTAGGCCAAATGCTTCTTATCGAGAAATTCTGAGAAAAAAATATTAAATGAAGTGCATTGTGTTTATATGTCACAGTTATCTGGTGAGGGGCAGGATTTGCTTCTGTTTGTCCACATATGTTATGATTGGCAGCCACTGGTTTTGCCTGGTACATTGACCATAAATAATATGAATTGATCCTGGTCCACCAACCCAAGGCACCCCTGCAGGTGTCCTGAGGCACCCCCGGGGTGCCTAGGCACACAGTTTGAGAACCACTGAGTTATGGTATAAATCATAGACTCATGATAGACAGTCACAAGGTCGACAGGGTCTAGAGGTCGACAGGTAAAAGGTTGACATGGTTGAAAGGTCAACATGGTCAAAAGGTCGACATGTAAAGGGTCGATATGGTTAAAATGTCGACATAAAAAAGGTCAACATGGTCAAATGGTCAACATTCAAAAGGTCGACATGAATGTTTTATGTTTTTAGGGTGTCTATGTCGACATAGGTCACTATGGACACTGTCTGTGGGCAGTATTCAATGAGAAAAATTCTCCGTGTTTTATGGAGAATTTTTGCTTTTTTCGCCCTGGACGGAGCATTTTGCTCTCCAAAAGTGAACCACCCTATTCAATGTGAAATATTCGCTGTCTTTCTAAGGGCAGTATTCAATGAAAAAGTTCTCCGTGCATGGAGAGCGTTTTATTTCGCTCTCCATGCACTCTCCGTGTTCCGGAGGGCTCGCTGCCACTCCTGCTCCCTCTATTCAATGTGGTTAAGACTCACCGCCACTCGCGGCGAGTCTTAACCCCTGCAGGGAGCAGGGAGCTTTCAGGGAGCCGGAAGCAGCCAGAGAGATTAAAGTCTCCCTGGCTGCTCCAGAGGACTGTGGAGGGGAGGGGGGCTCTCCAGGACCCAGGCTGCAATCCCCTATAGCCAGCGGGGGACCCAGTATTCACTGCACCGTTCGTGCATAGTTACGTTCGGGAGAATGAATATATGAATATCTAATGAGTGGCTCGAGCGCTCCGGCCCCCTGCTGGCTGCACTGTGTAAAAAAAAAAAAAAAAAAATTTAAAAAAATATTTTTTTTAAAATTAAATATATATTCATGTGCTATAAGCACATGAATAAAAATAACATGCCCCTTCACAGAAAAAAAAACCTGATTTTTTTACACCAAAATTAAAAAAAAAAACCCTTTTAGATTAAAAGTTCAC
Source organism: Crinia signifera (assembly GCF_055691185.1). Taxonomy (NCBI): domain Eukaryota; kingdom Metazoa; phylum Chordata; class Amphibia; order Anura; family Myobatrachidae; genus Crinia; species Crinia signifera. Next base: position 57,452,785 of record NC_139226.1, read on the forward strand.
ATTCCAGCTCTCCATCAAAAGATGGAGAATTTCTACACGGAGAGAGACGGCGAAAATTACTTAAAAAGACGGCGAATATTTCACATTGAATAGGGTTGCTCGCTTTTGGAGAGCAAAAGTCTCCATCCAAGGCGAGAAAAGCACAAACTCGCCATAAAACACGGAGAATTTTTCTCATTGAATACTGCCCTAGTGATTTTCGCCGTCTCTCTCCGTGTAGAAATTCTCCATCTTTTGATGGAGAGCTGGAATGTGAACTTTTAATCTAAAAGGGTTTTTTTTTTAATTTTGGTGTCAAAAAATCAGGTTTTTTTTTCTGTGAAGGGGCATGTTATTTTTATTCATGTGCTTATAGCACATGAATATATATTTAATTAAAAAAATATATTTTTTTTAATTTTTTTTTAATTTTTTTTTTTTACACAGTGCAGCCAGCAGGGGTCCGGAGCGCTCGAGCCGCTCATTAGATATTCATATATTCACTGCACCCGATGCACGTTCGGGTGCAGTGAATACTGGGTCCCCCGCTGGCTATAGGGGGGGGCAGCCTGTGCTGCCTGGGTCCCGGGGGGTCCCCCTACCCTCCACATATGTTCTGGGGCATCCAGGGAGACTTTAATCTCCCTGGATGCCACCGTCCCACGGCTCCCTGTCAGCTCCCTGCCGCGGACGCTCGTCCGCTGCAGGGGTTAAGACTCGCCGCGAGTGGCGGCGAGTCTTAAATACGTTGAATAGTGAGAGCAGGAGGCTCCGGAACACGGCGAGTGCATGGCGAGAGAAAAAATCTCTCGCCATGCAAAGAGAATTTTCTACATTGAATACTGCCCTAAGTGTCTAACTGCGCTCGTCATGCTTCGGGCTCGGTGCCTTGCTGCGCTCGGCACACTATTTTACTCTCCCTCCACATCCTAGTGGATGGTAGGGCATGAAACACCGCCCGTAGGCACATGTCGGCTGAGAATTTTGTAAAAAAATGCACGTCGACCTTTTTCATGTTGACCGTTAGACCCTATCGACCTTTTGACTGTCGACCATTAGTGGTCGACCATATGACTGTCTATGATGAGTCAGTCTATGATCAGTCCGGATACCAATAATTACAATGCTTCACTGTAATTCAACTAGCAGTGCACTGAATAAGCCGTGATAGACGGAACATGCTTTAGAAATGTCCATAACAGCTAAAAAAGTGTTATTATTTATTTATTAGCAGTTTCTTATATAGCGCAGCATATTCAGTTGCATTTTACAATAGGAGACAGTGATACAAAAAACTGGGTATTTACAGTCTGTCAAAGGTATGAGGGCCCTGCTGGCAAGCTTGGCATGTAGGATGTCTATGCACAGAAATGCTTTCGAACAAATGTAATAACCGGCAATTAGAAATCACAGTGCCAGAATTCCGACCAGCAGTGGCAACATCTCTGCAAATGCCACTGCTGGAATGCTGACAACCAACATCCAGATCATGTATGCCAGGGACTGTTAGCATTAGACCGCTAAAGGTTTAGGCACTTGAGTTAGGGGGTAGGGTAGGCTGTGGGGAGGGAAGGGTAGCGTTAGGCTGTTAGGAGGTAGGGGTATGGTTAGGCTGTGGGGAGAGATTAGTAGGGTTAGGCTGTGGAGAGGGATGGGTAGGGTTAGGCTTTGAGGATGGATGGGTAGGGTTAGGCTGTAGGGAGGGAAAGGTAGGGTTAGGCTGTGGGAAGGGAGGGTTAGGCTGTGGAGAGGGAGGAGTAGGCTGTGGTGAGGGAGGGGTAGGGTTAGGCTGTGGAGCGGGATGGGTAGGGTTAGGCTGGAGGGGTAGGGTTAAGCTGTTAGGAAGGATGGGTAGGGTTAGGGTGTGGGTAGAGATTAGTAGGGCTATGCTGTGGGGAGGGAGGGTTAGGCTGTGGGGAGGAGGGGTCAGGTTAGGCTGTGGGGAGGGAGGGTTAGGGTTAGGCTGTGGGGAGAGATTAATAGGGTTAGGCTGTGGGGAGGGAAGGTAGGGTTAGACTGTGGGGAGGGATGGGTAGGGCTAGGCTGTGGAGAGAGATGGGTAGGGTTAGGCTTTGAGGAGGGAGGGGATGGGTTAAGCTGTGAGGAGGGATTGGTAGAGTTAGGCTGTGGGTAGGGAGGGGTAGAGTTAGGCTGTGGGAAGGGAGGGTTAGGCTGTGGAGAGGGAGGAGTAGGCTGTGGTGCGGGAGGGGTAGGGTTAGGCTGTGGAGAGGTATGGGTAGGGTTAGGCTGAAGGGGTAGGGTTAAGCTTTTAGGAGGGAGGGGTAGAGTTAGGCTGTGGGGAGAGATTAGTAGGGCTAGGCTGTGGGGAGGGAGGGTTAGGCTGTGGGGAGGAAGGGGTAGGGTTAGGCTTTAGGGAGGTTGGGGTAGGATTAGGCTGTGGGGAGGGAGGGTTAGGCTGTTGGGAAGGAGGGTTCAGGTTAGGCTGTGGGGAGTGAGGGTTAGGCTGTGGGGAGAGTTTAGTAGAGTTAGGCTGTGGGGAGGGAGGGGTAGGGTTAGGCTGTGGGGAGGGATGGGTTAAGCTGTGAGGAGGGATGGGTAAAGTTAGTCTGTGGGTAGGGAGGGGTAGGCACTAATGGGGAGAGCTAGGGTCCAGCTAGGGGGTTTAGGATTACAGTTATGCAATAGGGTTAGGGTTAAGCTGTGCAGGGGGTTGAGGGATATGGATAAACATCTGGTAGGAAGTGTTAAGGTTATTCCTGTAGGGATTCTGACCAGCGGGATTCCACCATCGGTCTCCTGACCTCCAGCATCCCATTTCTGACCATCCTATTTGCATGTACTGTATTCTGACAAAACTTCAGTTGCAGTACCTGATATATATTTGATTCTTCAAATGGAGTCATTGTATTTGAGAATGTTTTAATTTGTTTTAAAAATCTACTTCTCATTTATTTAGCACCTTCTGTGGCCCTCCAGCTGTTGTGAAACTACACATCCCAGCATGCCTTGCCATAGTTTTAGCATGCCCTAATTTCAAAACTATGGCAAGGCCTTCTGGGATGTGTAGTTTCACAACAGCTGGAGGGCCGCAGGTTGGACATGCCTGCTCTAGAAGATAATACATACTATCAGATTGATTGCCCATAGCAATAGACCATCTGAAATAAAACTCACATCTTAGTAAATTTCGTCCAATATTGATTGCATGCAAAATGCTGGGTACTGTAGTTACACTGTAACCCAAAGCAGCAAACGTAGAATGCATGTATTTTGCCAACATGAGCTTACGTGCACCATAAACTGCATTCCCATGGGTACCATAAACTACATCTGCATATGTGACAAAATGTAAATGAACTTGTGGGTGGTGAGCCCAAATGCAAAAATATCATATGGGCCCCCCTCCTCCACCCCAATCCAAGTGCACAATATGCAACAGGGCAGTGGGTGACAGGGAGAGGCAGAGGGTGATAGGGTGAGGCAGAATGTGTCAGGGAAAACCAGTGGGTGACAGGAACAGGGTGAATAGGGCAACAGTGGGCCCCTTAGTCCTCAGGGGCCCTGTTACACTGCACCTGCTGCACCAATGGTAGTTCCGCCTCTGCGTTAGATAATTAAATATGTAATAAAATATGACTGGAATATGCCCGTGCATTGGTTGGCAGACAGTAGTAGTAGTCTCTCATTTTACAAAGAAAATACATGGATCTCAATAGAAACTACACATTTCATATTGGGCGGGGTGGTCTGACATATGCTGCTCCACATCGTCGGCTACCGCATTCTTAAGAATCGCATATGCACTAACATATGCGATTAGTAACACAGTGCAGAGTGCCGACGCCAGCTGTGGGGCATGCTGGGAGGGATCCGTGACGGATCCCTCATACAGCGCTGAAGAGAGAAGTCGATATGCTTCTATAGGGTATCACCAGCTTTTTCTGGCAATACTCCCCGCTGCGGTAGCCTGGCAGAGGGGCTTTAGTGCATATGAAAATGAGTTAAAACCCTGATAACTGGGTTTTTACCTCATTTTCACTTTAGTGCATCCCATCCACAGGCAATTACTTTTGATAAGGGTTATAGCACTGCAGTATACCATATACTGCAGGGCTGGGCAACACCGGCTCTCCAGATGTTGATGAACTACACATCCCAGCATGCCTTGCATCAGTTTCAGCATGGCCACATAGCAAAACTAATGCAAAGCATCCTGGGATGTGTAGTTCATTAACATCTGGAGGGCCGGTGTTGCCCAGCCCTGATAGCTTACACTGTACATAGACAATGATTACCATAAGGTAGGGTTAGAGATAACACATCAATTTACCATAAACACACTGCTCATTTGTCAGCTTTCACCAACACATTGGGAAACCCCAAAAAAAGGACAAAAGGTAAGAAAGTCCCAAGGCGCAGCCAATCCTTGCAGCCACAAGTTGGAAGAGGGACCACAAACGACGGCCCTGCTGGTTAGACTTGGTAGAAGAAGAACAAACTTGTTGGCGCTGGATTTGTTGTCACAGATTTATTTGACAGTCGTCTCCGTCAAGATTCGGTGTATATGAAAAAATAAAAATGCAATGGGTCAGAGGAAATAATTCACCAAGGAAATATCTCAGTGACTTCAGGGAAGGGGTCCGTACCCAACTCACAGAAGGGAAAAGAGGTGTACACCTATAAAGTTATCTTTCGCTGGTTAACCCTTGGAGTCACCACGTGTTGTTTAGAATCCGACAATGATAGATGTGGATAAAGAGGGGTTCGTACCGTACTCACTCTCAAGAGCAGTTGGATCAAGCGCGTAACGGTTTCTTTGCTTAAAGGGGTCACCACTCAGTGAAGTACAATTCTCATCATACCAAATACGGGGTGTCACTTATTAAGATGCGTACCGTACTCACTAAAACAAAGTGTTGCTAGAAGCACCATTGTGTAAAACAATCACCTGAAAAACGGTCACATTGGTCAATGACCGCATATGCAGGAAGATAGCTCACAACAAAGTCCTCAATCACTCCTGGCCAACATGTTTCAACGGCTGCTGCCGTCTTTCTCAAGGCCATTTGTGGCCATTGGCCAATGTGACCGTTTTTCAGGTGATTGTTTTACTCAATGTTTTTATCTTTTTACTGTGTGGTTTATTAAACCTTTTGTTGAACTACGTTTGAGACCATTGTCTTTCCTTCCTCCCTCAATATAAACCACTGCCTGTGGATATTGAGACGAGGTGTTAAAAGGATCGGAGGTCTCCCCAAACAAAAGATACCTTTATGTGCTTCTAGCAACACTTGTTTTAGTGAGTACGGTACGCATCTTAATAAGTGACACCCCGTATTTGGTATGATGAGAATTGTACTTCACTGAGTGGTGACCCCTTTAAGCAAAGAAACCGTTACGCGCTTGATCCAACTGCTCTTGAGAGTGAGTAGGGTACGCACCCCTCTTTATCCACATCTATCATTGTCGGATTCTAAACAACAGGTGGTGACTCCAAGGGTTAACCAGCGAAAGATACCTTTATAGGTGTACTACTCTTTTCCCTTCTGTGAGTTGGGTACGGACCCCTTCCCTGAAGTCACTGAGATATTCCCTTGGTGAATTATTTCCTCTGACCCATTGCATTTTTTTCATATACACCGAATCTTGACGGAGACGACTGTCAAATAAATCTGTGACAACAAATCCGCGGCAACAAGTTTGTACGGTACTTCTTTACCTTCACGGCGCCACTAGATTAGGACAGATAGGAAATCGTGGTCATCGCGGGCATTGAATGCACTAAAAAATAGGGTGCGACGCGATGCCCGCGATTTCCCATAGGGACCAATGTTAAATTTCTCAATGGACACGATTTTCTGTTCAATGCCTCAATTGACACGATTTTTCCATAGGAAACAATGTTAAATGGCCCACAGAGGCCAAATAGGCACCCTCAAGTTGTTAACGCCACCCCACGATCAACGTCAACCCGAAGCGTGGCGAGCGCAGCGAGCCCGCGAGGGGCGGCGGTACGCGTCCTCCGACCTTTTCATGCCCTACTATCCACTAGGGCGTGGAGTGAGAATAGAATAGTGTGGCGAGCGCAGCGAGCCACCGAGCCCGAAGCGTGGCGAGCGCAGCGAGCCCCGCGAGGGGACGCGGATACCTGTGAAGCCCGCGAAGGGACGCGTTTACCTGTGAAGGTATCCGCGTCCCCTCGTGGGCTCGCTGCGCTCGCCACGCTTCGGGCTCGGTGGCTCGCCACACTATTCTATTCTCACTCCACGCCCTAGTGGATAGTAGGGCATGAAAAGGTCGGAGGACGCGTACCGCCGCCCCTCGCGGGCTCGCTGCGCTCGCCACGCTTCGGGTTGACGGTGATCGTGGGGTGGCGTTAACAATTGTGGGGGTCATTTCACACTTGAGGGTGCCTATTTGGCCTCTGTGGGCCATTTAACATTGTTTCCTATGGAAAAATCGTGTCAATTGAGGCATTGAACAGAAAATCGTGTCCATTGAGAAATTTAACATTGGTCCCTATGGGAAATCGCGGGCATCGCGGGCATCGCGTCGCACCCGATTTTTAGTGCATTCAATGCCCGCGATGACCGCGATTTCTAGTGGCGCCGTGAAAGTAAAGAAGTACCGTTTGTTCTTATTCTGCCACATTGGGAAACCCATTCGCTTTTGAAAACGATACTGAATATTTATGGGTATTTCTACAGGGTATGTAAATGTCGCTGAGATACTTACCACTTCTTCCAGTTGAACTTGAATCTGTCGATGAACTTCAGCCATTTGGAATAGCGTATCACCTGTAGCAATCAACCAAATATAAATAGTAAACATTATATACCTGTATATCAAACACCGGGCAGGAAGACAGAAGAGACAGGACCTATAACATTCCCAGGGACATGTAAGTGATCTGCGGCCATACAGTACATTATCACATGCAGTGTGGTCTAGGTGATGAACTGCATTCCCAGCATAGCCTTTTTTTTCCATTTATGTAATATTATTATTTTTATTCATAATAATAATAATAATAATAATATTACATAAATGGAAAAAAAGGCTATGATGGCAATTGCAGTTCATCAGTGATCAAGCAGCAAATAATTTAACCTTATCAACATCCTTATTTTTATTAAATATAAGTATTCAAATGAAAAATGTAAATAAAAAATGATTTCATAAAGTCAAGTAAATAAGAAGATACTCTGGGGGTTATTCTGCTGGATTCGCAAGGCAGCTTTGCGAGTCCACCAAACCCCACTCTGCGAATGGTGTCCTGGCCACCACCCATTCGCAAGGACGATTCCCTCGCAGGGCCTGTGGATGGATGTTACCCAGTAACATCCATTCGAAGCCTAGTGGGATCCACCCACATCATTCCATGGACCATTGCATAATGGCGAAGGTGCACGCATATAAAAGTGACTCTGAAGTCACTTACATATGCGTGGATGCTCGGGAGGAAGTGGGCGGGCAGCTTACATCCAATGATGTCCGCAGCCGCCCCCACCGCACCCGAGTCATCAGGCATTTGAATGAAACGCTGGGTGTTCCCATATGCTAATGATCCGGGCCACCACCCCATACCCCTCCACGCCCCCCGCCCACACACAGAAATGACCCTGCGCATGCGCATACGCCCACCATCGGAGCCACAGCGAATATTCTGGCCTGTGCGAACGGACCAGAATAAGGCCCCCAGTTCTGCTGTGTACACATGGTGAGATTCAGGCTAATTGTCCATTTTGACCATCCGATTTTGGCTAACTGCACTTAAGATTTACTTCAGATTGCTATTTGGCCCTAGGCCAAATACGATCTACAGGCATAATTGGGCCTAACTCAGACCTGATCGCAGGACAAATTTGTTCTGAAACTGGGCTAAACCGTGTGCAGGTGGGGCAGATGTAACATGTGCAGAGAGTTAGATTTGTGTGAGTTATTTTATTTCTGTGCAGGGTAAATACTGGCTGCATTATTTTTACACTGCAATTGAGATTTCAGTGTCAACACACCCCACCCAAATTTAACTCTCTCTGCACATGTTACATCTGCCCCACCTGCAGTGCACACGGTTTTGCCCATTCTGAGAACAAATTTGTCCTGCGATCAGGTCTGAACTAAGCCCATAGACAAGACAGACTTGCCTGCACAGTCTATGTAGCCATGCGATACCGACGGATGCCGCTCAATAGGTCGACCTTATTTAGGTCAAACACTGAAGGTCAACAGGGCTTAGGTCGACGCCTGCAATAGGTCGACATGGCAAAGGTCCACAGGGTTGGAACGTCAACACAAGAATTAGGTTGACAATGGGAATGTTGGCAGTCAAAGGTCGATATGAGTTTTCACGTTTTCTTGAGCCGACATGTGACTCTACCATCCACTATGGCCCAGTGGGAGAATATAATATTGTGCCGAGCGCAGCGAGGGGATGCGGAGAGGGGACATTCGGGTAAAAAAACATGAAAAACTCATGCTAACCTTTTGACTGACGACGTTCTGATTTTCAACCTAATGTTTGTGTTGTGTTTGTGTCAACCTATTTCAGGCATCGACCTAAGCCCTGTCCACCTACAGTGGTCGACCCAATGCATGTCGACCTAAATAGGGTTAATCCAATGACCCCTACTCGATACCGACACCCCGGAGCTGCGCATTGGGATCGCATGTGGCTGAACACTGAGCGATTTTGACTATACAGTATGCTATACTATGATAACCACAATGGCACCGTGTGTACACAGCTTCATATTACGTATACAGCACATATTATTATCCACCCCCCCCCCCCCCCCCCAGAAAATAGTTACAGCAGGCAGCTAGGGAGGACTACAAATGATGATGATTAGAAAAGTGAGATTTTGTAGGACCTTTTACTTTACTGATGATGATGATGATGAGATGGTGCCTGTTCGCTTTTTCGTGCTACACAAATTGTTTAGCTTGTACCTACTGTACCACACATGTCCTATTAATTTGCAATTGGGAACTCCCGTCAGATTATCTGGGATTTGTTTCGGCTGCTTAAGGTAGACAAAGCAAAATACCGTAAAGCAGCCCCGTTTTCAGCAAAATCGGGTCTGTGGCAAGGTAAAAACACACATGTTTCATTGAACCTGCGTTTTCATAGCAAAACTGATCTTTTATCAGGCGATCCATTCAACATCTGGCATCCCCATCGGTATGCAGGGCCACCATCCAGAGGTGCTCCTGCACCTCTAGCGTCTGACCGGAGCAGTGAGCGCAGAGCGCCCAGCACTACCCGGAAGTGTAGATTCCAGAAGCGTTGCCGCCGGGCAGTGAGTGCTCGCCTCCATTAATTATCATATTAATTAAACTGCTGTGAGAACATGGCAACAAAATGTTTAGAACAAAGGCTGGTTCTCGGAGCAGGCTGTAACAATATTGCCTGCTGATTTTGTGTGACAGTGTAGGCTGTAATCAGTGGTGCAAGTAAGGGGGTATAGCGTGGTACGGCGTACTTTTCAAAAATATGTTGCAGGTACTGTACGCGATAACATCTCATGCCCCCTCTGCTGTCATTTAGTTTTTTAATAAAAATCAAATTGATGGCGCCATTTGTGAGGGGCCGACTAGCATGGGACAGACAAAATGACTAAAATATTTTTGTGTAACAATAGGTGTGAGTAAGGGAGGCCCTGTCTATTGTGTCAGTCCCTAGCACCACAATTTCTGATGGCAGCCCTGTTGGTATGTATGCGGGGTGGGTTAGGGTCACGCTGGGGATGGAGGGGGGGGGGGGGGGGGTAGATATAGCCACTAGTGGGGAGACTTGAGGTTAGGCTGCGGGGAGGGTAAGGTTAGGGTAAGGCTGCAGGGAGGGATTTAGTTCACTTAAAAGGGGGGGGGGGCTAGAAATAGGCATTGGGGTACAAGGGCTAGGTATAGGCACTACCGGGGAGGGTTAGGGTCAGGCTGCATGGGGGGGGGGGGGTTAGGGTTATCCTGCTGCAAGGGAGGGGGAGGGGTAGGGGAGAGGGTTAGGGTACATACATGGGGTCGCTTTACAAATGGAAACAACAGTGATGGGACAACCAGGGTGGTAACAGACCGACATACTGTACAGGTAGGAGGGCCCTGCTCGCAAGCTTACAATCTACAGTTATTGACGTAATGCAGTCTGGATCATGTCAGTGGTATGGGGCACTCAAATCAGGACGGTCCCGCTGCCACCAGGATGCTTGGGAGCAGTGTGGAATTTTACCTTACAGAATATTGATTACTCAGTAACAACCTCACAGCCCCATACAGTTTTGAGCACTAGATTTTGGCTATCTACCACCACTTACATCAGGGCATTTGCAACATTTTCCAGCCGAGGTTACCCCATATGAGTGCCAACGTTGCTGTAAAAGATGTGTAAAATATCCAATAAAAAATGCCAGGGCCGCAATCGAGGAAAACAAATCACTTTAGTTATTGCCGGCAAATGATCAGAAGTCAATTCATTGAAGTTTAGTTAAATATTGCACACACAAAAAAAAAAAAACACAGTCGCTGTGAGCGAGGCTGGCATTTTTAGGGTATATTTTGCACATCTCTCAAAGCAACGTTGGCACGCAAAGGGTTAAGCAGATGGGACGGTAAATCTGGAATAAATATGTGACAGATCAAATAAATGTAAAATGTTAACACCAGCTACTAAAAATGCATTACCCCCATGTGCTGAAATAAAGATGAATATTGTTTCCAACTGTTTTTACCCTAATTATAACATTCTTGGAGTTCAACGTGACACAGATTATCTTTTGGTTCTAGCCAATGTAAGAGGACTAACACACTGCTAATCACGCACCCACATAGCTGAAATACTCAGTCATAGTAGCTGGTGTCTGGGTAGGTAATAGACCACATTCGTCATACTATAGTTAAAAGGACAGATTTTGTGCTGGAGTTCTGGAGAGTGTATCCCAGATAAGGTACTGGTATTCCCCCTCTAGGCACCATATAAAAGTAAGAGAGAATTGATAAATATGTTCTACAAAACAATGATGCTGGAGGCATGACGATAAGGAAATGAACAAGGCAATAAATATAATGGAGTGATTGTGTCTTTTTCAGAACATGACTCACTGTAGGTCTGCAGTGAGTTCATTGCAGGAAGTAGCAGTGACAGTCTAGCACTGGAGAAGGCCAGAAGGGGATTCCTGCTAACTCCAGTAATCAGATTGTAGGAAAACCTTATTTATTGTGCATTTAATACATGTGCTTATCACATCTGTCCAGCTTATGTGGACGAAATCACAGGAAACGGTATATTCTTATTTTGTTTTTGTCAATGAAATTATTTTCTGGTAAACAGAAACAAAACACACTTGCGACATAGAAAATAATCTGGTACTTGTGGATTATCACGGCTCCCACGATGGCCATCGTATGCGAAAAAATCACATTGCATCGCATGCGATTTGATCGCATGCTATCGCATACGATTTTTCACTGAAAAGCATCCAAATGCATTGGAATTAGTATGAAACATGTTCAATGGCCCCCAAATGGCATTTTTGAGGCTGTACCACCCCCACTATCAACGCGAACCCGAAGAGTGGCGAGCGCAGCGAGCCCGCGAGGGGCGTCGGTACGCGTCCTACGACCTTTTCATACCCCCACGATCCACGTCGGCGTGGAGTTGAGAATAGAAAGTGTAGCGAGCGCAGCGAGCCACCGAGCCCAAAGCGTGGCGTGCGCAGCTAGCCCCGCGAGGGGACGCGGATACCTTCAAAGGCTATACGCGTCCCCTCACAGGCTTCACAGGTGTCCGCGTCCCCTCGCGATGCTCGCTGCGCTCGCCACGCTTCGGGTTCGGTGGCTCGCTGCGCTCGCCACACTTTCTATTCTCAACTCCACGCCGACGTGGATAGTGGGGGTATGAAAAGGACGTAGGACGCATACCGCCGCCCCTCGTGGGCTCGCTGCGCTCGCCACGCTTCGGGTTCGCGTTGATAGTGGGGGTGGTACAGCCTCAAAAATGCCATTTGGGGGCCATTGAACATGTTTAATACTAATTCCAATGCATTTGGATGCTTTTCAGTGCAAAATCGTATGCGATCGCATGCGATGCGATCGCATGCGATGCGATTGCATACGATTTTGACAAAAAACTGCAAAAATCTGTAAAAATCGCATCGCATGCCATCGCATGCCACTATATATGGCATGCGATGGCATGCGATGGGAGCCGTGATAATCCACAAGTACCAATAATCTTTTCCAACGGTACCCATCAGGGGTGCCCACTTTCTCCCTTGATCTTTGCTTTAGCGGTTGAGCCTCTGGCTGAACACATTAGATGTAATAACTCTATTAAGGGTCCGGTATTTGGTAGTTCGTCCCATAAAATTAGCCTTTTTGCGGACGATGTCCTATTATGTCACTTAGATCCTGAAAATTCTCTTCCCGCTTTACACAGGGTGCTACAAGATTACTCCGAAGTATCATTCTATAAATTAAACACTGGTAAGACGGAGGCCCTTCCCCTGGGGCTCCCCCAAGATATTATCACTAGATTAAAAGAAAAGTACAATTACTCATGGCAAACCCGCTCACTGAGATACCTAGGAATTAATTTGGCACTGGAAAACCATATATTTGAGTGCAATTATAACCCCTTGTTGAGGGCCTTTGCGGGAGCTGACTGGAGACTGGATGATGCACGATGTATCATGGCTAGGGAGAGTTGCTGCTGCTAAAATGGTCCTCTTACCGAAATTGATGTACCTTTTCCGCTCTATCCCCAGATCCCCCCAAAAAAACTTAATGAACAACTTTAACCAACTTCTGACTATCTGGAGAGGGGCCAAACCTAGAATCGCAAAGAAGATACTAATGAGATCTAAATCCGAGGGTGGATTTACTACACCTCTTGTATTCTGAACCAGGCTAGGGATAGGTTCGATCTTAAAGACCCAAAACCGTGGGTGATGTTGGAGAGTACTTGCTCCCACCCTACGCCTATCGCAGACCTGGTATGGCTCCCACAAAATGAAACTAGGAAATTCTCAGCCCTCTGTAAATCTATCAAAGCCACCCTAGATGTCTGGTATAAAATGACGGCTTCTCTAGAAAAGACAGCCCTACCGGCCCCCTTCTTATCATTAAAAGATTTGAAATCTTTAATCCCCAATGTGCCATTAGATAGATGGATTAATCAGGGAATAGCTTCAGTGGGAGACCTGTATGTCGGGGATAATTTTGCACCCTTCAATTATATACAAAACAACTTTAATATCCCCAAACAGGACTTTTTCATCTATCTACAGATAAGAAGTTGGTTACAATCACATCTAAACACACCTAACACAAAACCAGCTTTCCCCGCCTATCTTAAAACTAGGATGAGCACTTATTCTCACAAAGGCGGCATATCGTGGTGGTACTCCCACTTACTCTCTATAAATGTAAGGCATAAACTGAAATCACAATCCCTATGGGAGAGAGATCTGAACAGATCTCTCAGTGAGGAAGATTGGGAGAACATCTTTAGATCCTGTTTCAAGATATCACGTTGTATAAATCATTCTGAAATGTTTTTCAAGCTTATCCATAGGGCCTACTTCACCCCAGCCAGGTTGCATACAATTTGGCCATCATCCCCTAACTCCTGTTGGAGGAGGTGTGGCAACGTTGGGGATATTTTCCACATATTTTGGGAGTGCCCTCGCCTGCGGCCTCTCTGGGGGGAAGTATTTCAGTTAATGAGCTTAATATTAAACCAACCCTTCTTCCTGACCCAGCTCTTGCCCTGCTCCATATTTTCCCATCACATTTCTTGGTGGCTGACAGGTATATTTTAGGTCATGTCCTTATAGCCACCAAGTCGATTATTGCTAAACTGTGGAAATCTGATACCATACCATCCCTAGAGGCTATCCGAAACAAGGTACACAGTCACTTTATCTACGAGACTGCCGATGCCAAGTACTCTTCTTCCCCAAACTCAGTAGTAATGAAAAGGCTTGGCTGGTCGCTTTATAATGAAAAAATGGGTCGCTCGATTATACACAACAGTCCTCCTGACCTATCTGTACTAAATTCTCAATAGATAAATGCTATTCGATACCATGAGGATGTATTGTTCTATACGGATGCAGATTGTACTTTTAGTACATTATTATGATCTGATGTGATTTGTGAGACAATTAAGATTTACCATCCACTGTTTTCTTTTGTCCCCTACCCTCCCTCCCTTCCTTCTGTATTCCCCCCCCCCCCCCCCCCCAGTTACCCTCTGAAAAAATTCACAATAAAAATTGAATGTAAAAAAAAAAATATATATCTTTACTCCACCAGATGTAGGAATCAGGGGTGCACAAGTGTTCAGGCAAATCAACTGTATTGGGATCTCCTATGAGTGCTGGATGACAGCCCGACAGTCTGGATCCCGACGGTATACCGACATCGAAATCCCGACAGTCGGGATCCTAACTGATAGGGGCTATTCTCCATTATGGGTGTCCAAGACCCCCATAGAGGAAGAATAGAACCTGTGGCAAGCGTAGTGAGCCACTGAGCCCGCAGCGTGGCAGGCACAATGTGCCCGCAAGGAGCTCCTTTGCGATCGCCCCACTGTCGGACTACCGGCGGTCGGCATTCAGATGTCGGTATACTGAAGATTGGAATCCTGATTGTTGGCTGTCATACCACACCCTTTACATATTATTAGAGAATTGGAGCATTCCACCCCCCACCCCAGACACAATCCCTTCTTTTTGAATTCTTTTTTTTTGGGGGGGGGGGGGTTGGGGGGGATTCCCAGTGCTCTGGCATCTATTCAGTATCATTGGTTGCTCTGCAGAGGTGGTCACTGCCTCCCTCTCCCAACTGTCCAACACCCGAGGACTGCATTGTCCAGTCAATGCCTAGCAGCCAATCAGGAGTCGCTAGGCAGCCAATAGCGCTATTCGGGAGGAGGAGCCGCACGATGTAAACAAACTCATCGTGCTGCTTCTCCTCAGTCCGTGGGTTTTGCCTGTGTCCTCTGGTTGTTTTTTTGCCAAGTCCCTGGATGCTACATGGACAGAAGAGGACTTAATCTACACCGGAGGACCCTTGTAAGTATAATTTCCTTCCACAGGTACCCCTTGGATTTCTTCAGGACCAGCTGATTGATGAATGTAGACCTACCTACGGGGTCAAGATAGGTAAGTATATGTATGAAAGGGCTCCGTGTGTAATAAAGTTTTATTTTTCAGATGTGTGTCAGTGTTTTAATTTAATTTAACTATTGGTTCTGCTGTAGAAATAAGAGTCCCAGCAAGCCCATTAATGGGCCGCATGCATGGACTTGTGGTTCTCCAAGTCCCAGTATGCGGACCAGGCTTGCAGGGACTAATAGTTCCACAGCAGAACCCAATGGTGTTTTTCTAATTTTACACATTTATCAGCCCGGTACCCATAGCCCAGGGCCACCGGGGACAGCCCCAGGCATTGAGGGACTGGTCAGGGGTTAATGCTTTGGCCGCGGGACCTTATATAATAAGTGTCCCCCCGGCTGTGGCATTACCCTGCTGGCTGGTTGGCCCTGGTGCTGGTTCTTAAAATACGGGGGACCCCTACTCAGAGGCGTAACTAGAACTTCATGGGTCCCATAGCAAAATACTGAAAGCCCCCCCCCCCCCAGCGAGGGAGAGCGAAGGGGATAGAGACATAAAAAACATAAATGGAATACTGTAATAATTGTAAAATGAACAAAAAATGCTACAAGCACTTATTGTCTCAATAATCCCCTTCTGCCACTGTGGGGATGAAATATCAGGTGTGAAGGCAGGGAGGTGGGGGTGAAACAGGATTTGGAGTTTTGCCATAATACCAGGACAGCAGCAGCATGGACGGGACTCCAGTGCTAAGTGGGACCTGTCTACTGACTGCAGGTGACTGATGGGGCCTCTAATACCCCATTCACACCAGAAATGCAGGGACAAACCCGGGAATTCAGTTCCCGGGACAAGCAGGGACATTCCAGGGTTTGGACCCATTCACACCAGAAATGTCCCTGCATTTTCTGGTGTGAGAAGGGGGCGGGAAGGAGGCCGGCAGGAGGTGGGGAGGAGGCGGGCAGTCGGCGGGCAGGCGGCGGGATGGCGGCGGAGGTGGGGAGAATACTCACCCCGGTTGCTGGTTCTCCGTGCAGGCCAGGGATCCACACAGGCGGCGGCGCAAATGACGTGACAGGCTGCGGATGAAGATGACGCAGCTCTCCGGCGTCCTCACTGCCGCCAGAGAGCTGCGTCATCATCATCCACCGGCTGTCCCGTCATTTGCGCCCTCCGCTTGCGTGGATTCCCGTCCAGACAGCACACCGAGGACACGGCAACCCGGGTAAGTATACCCTGTACCTTTCACACCAGCCAGGTCCCCGGGTTGAACCCGGGAACAACCCTGGTACCTAGCCGGGTTGAAATTTGCCCGGGATTTTGTCCCGGGAACCTTTCACACCAGCGCTAGTACCGGGTTGTTCCCGGACTCAACCCGGGAATTTAGGCTGGTGTGAATGGGGTATAACACTGTGCGATGGAGTCCCATTCATGCTGCTGCGGCCATGGTATTTCTGATCCCTGACACTCTAGTACTCCACAATACTCCGACCTCTCCTGCCCCAGCCTTCCTCTCCTCCCCCGCTCCACTCACCCGTTCAGCTCCTCTTGGTGGCCCGGGTCCTCCTTCCCTGCCTGCTGCCGTTTCATACTTGCAGCACTATCGTTCCTCCCCTCCGTCACCGTGGCACTCTCTCTAAGCGGCAACTGCATAATAGTCGGGCCGGGCCTGGTGGTGTGACAGGGCGCATGGGAAGCAGCGGGCCCCAATACAGCTCGGGCCCCATAGCAGCTGCACCCCCTGCACCCACGGTAGTTACGCCACTGCCCCTACTCGTTATGTCCCCAGTATTTTGGGAACAGGACCATTCCTTGGGCCTGGCGCTGGTTTTAAAAAAATACAGGGAACCCCTACTTGAGTGGTTTTTAAAACCAGGACCGGCTCTTTGAGCCTGGGGCTGGTTATGGCCATGGGGGGGGGCTTGCCATTTTTTTTTTTTACACTGAAGCCTGCATGGATCAGTCAAATACGCCTGGAAAATTAAGTGTATTTAAGTGTAAATAGCGGCCATATTTTCAATACGGCCGCTTAGTAAATGAGGAATCACCTTTCTTTTAAAGGGTGATTCCTATTCGTATTGTGTCGATGGCGTATACATTTGTATTTGTAGATACAAATACGAATGTGCCATGAATACGAATAGACGTATTTTCAGAATAGTAAATCCCGAAAATACGAATACTGTATGTATGAAATAGGTGTATTTTTGGATACGAATAAGCCTATTTTATAAGTTTTTTGTAAGTAAATTTCCCCCTACATATGCCATTCAATAAACAACAAAAGACCCTATGAATACTAGTTATCTGTCAGAATCCCTACTGTGTGTCCTGTCAGATTCATAATATAAATTCACCACACTTCACAGACTGACCACATTTTCACTGTCTGAGCCTCCACTGAGCCCTAAGCACTTATGTTACTGCCTAATTTTACAGGCATAATCAGTTACTGAAATCTAAACGGCTATTTAACCGAATTGATTTTTAAAGTGGAAAGCCGTTTTTTAGAAAATTGTTGATTTCATGCATTTTTACAGTGTGGTCAGTCTAGTTGGCAATTGCTGCAAAATCTAGCAGTCTTTGTAGGGAAAAACAAAACAGCACAAATGATTTCATTCTAAAATTAGTCTCAGCTAAATTTATGTAGGTGTTAAATAATAATGTAAAACATATCCAGCTGGGCATGCAATTAGGGTAGCCAATCCCAGGATCGGTGGAATCCCAGGATTTGTCCCCAAAATTGCCAGGATTTTGGGATTAGACTGCGCCCACTCAGACGCTGCCTGGCTTATCCCGACCCCGGCTGTGCGGCTCGGCGCAGCGTGACATGGTCAGCGATGACTCTGAGCAGGCCGCACAGCCTGCCCCCTGCCGCCTCTCTCTCTTCCACACCGATCGCCCACCTGGCTCCCGGGCCTCACCAAAAGGCCTGCCTGGCTACCAGCCGCACCCGCCCATGTAAGTAAATATGCAGGGCGGCCAGATCTTTTTTTTATTAGGGAATTCAATCCTGCTAATCTCAGGTTGAGCATTTTTCAATCCAGAATCCCGGGATTAAAAAAATGCCTCAGGATTGGCTTCCCTCCATGCAATGCTGCACATCAAACACTACAAGGTAAATCAATTTGTTCCTAGTGGATGGTAGGGCATGAAATACCACCTGTCGGCACATAAGGGCTCAAAAAACAGTAAATTAAAACCCATGTCGACCTAATGACCCTGTTGACCTAACCCATGTTGACCTAATGTCTTGTCGACCTTACTGCATGTCGACCTAGTGGTGTCGACCTAATGCTTGTCAACCTACTTGGTGGTAACCGTATCCCGATGCTGCAATATTGTGGAAAATTAGAAAAATGATACACCTGCTGGCTGTATAAATATAAAAAGACTTAAAAATGTGGAACATAAGCAGCAATCCCAGGAGAATAAAAGGATATGCAGCTTCTTCAGGAGGCAGAACTATGGCATCTACAGTATATATATATCTATGCAAGCGAGTACATTTTTAAAGTAACCCAATGTTCTATTCAATGTTCTGAATGAAAGACAAATATTATTATCTGGATAAAGAAAATCTAGAAAACATCAAATGACATTTAAAAAGATGTTATATGTTCTGTGATTCTCACACTATTTGCACGATTTGTTTGAACTATGACTGCAACAGACAGAAGATCACCACACGGACCAAACATCTGAAGCGACGTGGAAACGTACAATAGCGTAATGCGTAGTGCGTGTCGGACAGAAGCATTTCCATTGATAAACGTGGATTCTACACACATTCCCATGATTCGCGGAATGCGATAAAGACTTATGTGATATAACTTCCTCAGCGTCAATAAAATGAATAGCGCCGAACCCGCATGAATGGAGTTCAGAGCTTTCCTGACACAGAAGCAGCTTCACAGAGATTAGAACAGCCAATGACTTAAAGCAAATCGTTTTGCATAACTTTGAAGGTCACTCGAGCAACAAAAGGTGTTAATGGAAACAAGTAACCCGGGCATGAAGGGGGAGGCCATGGGAGCGCCAGGCACTAACTGTCCGTGCACCTCACACAATCCTATTCTAGCATGTTGGGGAGAACTCAGCATGTTGCCGGGGCAACAATATGGGGAATGCGATTTAAATGAAGAAAAGCAGGGAGCTGGCAGAGATGTCAAGGAAGTAACAGAACAGGCACTGAGGGCTGGCTAATTCTATGTGCAGGGCCCACACTATATTTCACATCCAAGCAGTTATGTGAGAGAGGAGACAGTTAACAGGAATCTCTGTCTCTCCGCAGGAAAGCAGGACTTCCTGTTTAATCAGCTTGGTCATGAATCCCTGATCTTGAAGGCCCCTAGACAGTACACTTTCCATGCATACAGGAGCCAAGCACAAGGCACTTTTTGGAAGTGAGGTTGAATAAATGAATAAATAAATCGATAACTCACCAAGCTCCTTAGACCCTTGGCTAATGCTAGCAAGTTCTCCAAGTTTCACCAGGGCATCAAAATAGCCTTTTGCTGCTACAGTGACACCTGTAAGACAAAGTAAGTATCAATTTCAAAACGGTCTTTAAAAACTTTCCAGCCAAGGAATTTCAACTTTTATTACACTCTATTTATGACATGGGATCCTGAGCATTGAATCACCAGCAATTGGTTCCTCACATTTACACCCTTAATTAACATACCCTCCAACATTTTAGTCATAAAAATCGGTACAGGGGGCGTGGCCACATATGTAGGGGGCGTGGTCATTGGTAGAGGGAGTGTGGTCACTGTCCAGTCCCAGCAGTGGCTCCTACACGGAGTGAAAACAGCACCCACCCAGGCCAGTGAAGATGAACCCGGGTGTGCAGACGCATGACCCCTGGCCCAGGTAGCAGATAAACGCAGGGCACATATCGCGCTCTCTTCCTCACCTCACAGCTCCACCTCGAGTCCCATGCGCTGTACGTACACAACAATCCCTGAGTGCATGGGCAGGTCCCCCAGTGCGGCCGTGTGACGTCATTACACGGCGCACGCTGGCGTCTACCCGCAAGGCACCTTTGGGAATGGGTGCAGGACATGCCAGGGACAGATTTTCTTAGTAGGTGAAAGGGACTAAGGACTTGCAGAGTGGCTGCCTGTCACAGCTACTATGAAAAGAAGGAAGAGCCACCTGATGCATCAAAAATCGGTACAATCGGTACAGTGTATTTTAGCCGGTACAGACCGTTAAAAAACGGTACTGTACCGGCTAAATCGGTACAGTTGGAGGGTATGAATTACTTATGTTATAAAACTTTACCAATGTCATCATTATCCTTTTTTTTATGTCAGGACTGTCCCACAGAAGGGCCCTTGGGTCAGATGTTGCCCATCAAGGCTTCTTTCTGGCCCCGGCTATTCATAAAAAGAAGAATTCTCATTGCTGCACACGTGGAAACTAACATATATCACAAAACTGTTCAAGCAACTAATATAATTCAGTCACACCAGTCTCTACTCCAATGGCTTTCCCCTATATCGTGCCTCCCAGCTTCACTGATTATGGCACTACAGACCAGGGGCCAAATGTAATGGGGGGCCAAATGTAATAAGGTGAGAGTTTCAGAAAAGTGAGAGATTTTGGGAGAGTTTTCCATTTTTTTTAAAGCAGCAACCAGTTACATTGCAAAATCAACATGGTTTTGCCGTGTAAATGATTGCCCCTTTAAAAAATATTTCAAATATGTGTGCCGTCTCGTGAGCCAATCAGAGCTTGCAGTCCAACAGCAAATCGTTAACTGTCGCTGCCAGTCCGCAAGCTCTGATAGGCTGGCGGGTGTCAGCGGCGATGAGCGGCTATATGGTGCACCCACAGAACAGATGCACTTAGTAACCTAGTTATGGCCATGATAAAGAATCAGGAGAGGAGAAATGCAGCAAAATGCATAAAAAACAAAAATAGTTTTCTAATACCCCTTTAACATCGCACCTAAGTACTGGGTACAAGCCGGTTACTTGCCGATTTGACAAGGCAATTAGTGCTGTGTGAAAAGGGTATTAGAAACTATAGCAACATGGCAATCTGAACTGTTGCCGTGTTGCTGTGCAGTGTGAACGGGTTAAACGGGTCGAAGGACCCGTTTCCGATTCACACTATGGAGGAGGCAGCGCTTGGAGTGGCACCAGTTCTAAGCGCTGCCTCCTCCCCTGCCCTGCCGCTCCGCCGCGCCCACACGTGATGTCAGTGAACCGGCAATATTGCTGGTGCGCTGTTGCGGTCTGAACAGACCGCACATGCAGGGTCGCACCGGGACTGAACCGTTTACAAGTCCCGGTGCGACTCTGCATTTGAGGTCTGAAAGCCATATAACAGATCAAAATAAATAGAATCATAACATCTATTCATTATTATTACATAGAATATTGACATTACAATATATGTAATATCTGATTAAGGTGAATATAACTGGGTTGCATTTACATGTAAATCTGCTATTTGCATAGCTGTCAACTGTCCTCAATTTATAATAATTATAATAATAATAATAATAATAATAATAATGATATTTATATAGCACTTTTCTCCCAATAGGACTCAAAGTGCTTTACCATTGTCTTTACAGCTCAAAATACAAAACAAGCTTAACAGTAGATGTCAGCATAATACTTGAGTAAGTAGGTTAGTTTTTAGTCTATTTTTAAAGGATTTTACAGTGGGGGCTTCTCGCACTGCGCAAGGAAGAGAGTTCCAAAGAGTTGGAGCAACAAAGTTGAAAGCTCGACCCCCAGATGAATGCAGGGAAATTCTGGGTACTGTTAGTAGTCCTTCTTAAACGGATCGTAGTAATCGAGTAGGACAGTAAGGAATCAGCAGCTGCTGCAGGTACCTTGGGACTTGGGCATGTAGGGCCTTGAAAATGAGTAAGCCAATCTTGAAAACAATTCGCCATTTTACAGGTAGCCAGTGAAGGGAGTAGAGAATTGGAGTTATGTGGCAGGAGCAGGGCTGGTACGTTAATAGTCTGGTGGCTGCATTTTGTACCAGCTGCAAGCGGTGCAATTGTTTTGATGGGAGACCCAGGTAAAGAGCATGGCAGTAGTCTAGGCTTGATGATATAAATGCATGAATGACATTAGGCAGGTCTTTCCATAAATAGCCCAAAATTACCAAGTGTGCAAACGTTCTAATTTTTTGCATGCTAGAGGGAATACTTATTTTCTGTCCTTAATAATACCACAAACTGTATTTATTGAAAAAAAAAAGTTATGCGTGAAAAGTACATAATAATCAAATTCATCAAACATGGCATGATGGGGATTACATGAGATTTGTTAAGATGCACAAGATCAGTGTGCTTCCATTCCAGATTCAGTACCATAGATGCACACAGGAGGGTCTAACACAATGGCCTATTATCATGCGAGAGCGATTATCAGCAGATTGCACAAGTGCCATTAGGTGCCATGGAAATGCTGCTGCAATCTCACTTGCAATGAGGAACATGTCATCTTCATGTTTATGGGAGTGGTTGGCTTTTGCAAGCTCTTGCAGATTGAGCAGTGGTTGTTCATCCCGCCAGCGCGCCAGAGCTTTCCGTCTCGGCGCCCCATTCACGAGATTGGGACACGCATGCATGTGAGATGCTTGCCGTATGCCGAGAAAGAATGTTCTGGTGCGCCAGCGGGATGAAGAACCACGGCTCCATCTGTACATGCTAAAACATCCTGCATGTGCCGCTATTGCTGAGTCCAGACTGAGCAGCGATAGACCAATCCTTAGCTCTGATGTTCCAGATTTTTACTCGTAGGCTGTGAATGTGTATGCAAATTTATATGAGTTTGCGATAGCTTGGGTGGGGGGGGGTGTTGCTATGGGCAACCAATCAGAATCTAAGTCTTATCTTCTGGAAGATAATAGGATCTGAATGGTCCCATGTGAAATAGAACTCCCATCTATCCCCTGTACCACTATGCCCCGTGCCCAGAAAGCCAGGTCCCAGCACCTGTGTAATAGATCTGGCAGGTGACAGGACAGGTGCATGAGCACAAGTTGGCGAGTGACTGCGTATGCCCAATACACCAGGATCTATGGACTTCATCGGCTGCAGTCCGTAGAAGAAAGCTAGGGCTATGTAAGAGGCAGGGAATGGCTTCCTTCTGGAAGCATTCTATCTGTTGATCACAGACCAGTCTGGCAGTCCCAGCAGGAGGAAACACCTGGCTGTGAATTCCAATCGGAAGTCACATGCAGCCAAGTGAAGCCAATGCAGTCACAGTCTCCCGCTGAACCACTAGCCATTAGGCGCTTGCGGTCCAGCAGCCATCAGAAGCAGCATTGGTGGCTGCTGGACTGCGAGCGCCGATTGGCTAGCGGTCCAGCGGGTGACATTAATTTAAAATAGCGGCGGACAGCCGAGCACAGCGGGGAGCAGACGAGCTGAGCAGGCGGGGGACCAGGTTGCAGCAGAATTCAGTCCCCCTTGGCAGCGAGCAATTTTAGTCCCCCTTGGCAATGAGCAATTTCAGTCCCCCTTGGCAAAGTGCAATTTCAGTCCCATTTGGCAATGAGCTATTTTAGTCCCCCTTGGCAACGAGCATTTTCAGTCCACCCTTGGCAATCAGCGATTTCACTCCCCCTTGGCAACAAGCAATTTCAATACCCATTGGCAACGAACAATTTCAATCCCCCTTGGCATCGAGCATAAAGCCCCTCGGCATCGAGCATGAAACCCCTTGGCATCGAGCATGAAACCCCTTGGCATCGAGCATGAAGTTCCTAGCAATGAGCATGTAGGTAAGTGGCACTTATGTATAAACTGTGTACTGTGCATTATGGTTTGTTTTATAGTATGTGATGGGCATTATGATTTGTTATATAGTATGTAATGGGCATCATGTGTGGCCTTATGTGTAATTGGCATTTTGGCATGTGGCCTTATGTGTAATGGGTATTACAAAGTTTGCTAAAATGTGCAATGGGCATTACGGTGTGTGGTATAATGTTAAGCCCTACCTACTACAAATCGGGGGGAGGGGGTGCAAAACATGCCCTTTTTCCGGGCGCTGTGGCACTTAGCTACACCACTGCTCGTTAGACCTCACCAGGAAACTGGAGTGCAATTCTGGGCCCCACATTACAAAAAGGACATTTTGGAACTGGAAAAAGTCCATAGTAGAGTAACCAAGCTAATTAAAGGATTGTAGTTATTATTATTATTATATTTTTATTTATAAGGTGCCACAAGTGTTTCGCAGCGCCGTACAAAGGAACAGTACAGGAAGACAAAACAGTATTACATTGAATAAATAACAAAAATAGAGTACAAATAAAGAGCGCCACAGTTCAATACACATTACAGCTTAAATATAAGTAGTGAGGACTCAACCAACATACAACTAGAGGCTTGAGGCTTGTAGTGCTTAAGTACGAAGAAAGACTAGTCAAATTAGGAATGTTTATGCTAGAAAAGAGATGTTTAAGGGGAGACATGCTTAACATGTACAAATATATCAGGGGGCAATATTCTGAACTACCAAGCAACCTCTTTACTCTAAGGTCGGAAACTAGGATAAGGAGGCATACGTTCAGACTAGAGGAGAGAAGAGAAGTCAAGGCGATAAAGATATGGAACACTCTTCCAGAAAAGGTTGGAGGCGGCAGAAACATTGGGCCCTATTCACTGCGGCCAACAAGAGGGCTAAACGGCGAAGATCACAGAAAACAAGCGACCCTTGTCGTTTAACCCCCGTGCCGGCCGCTCAACCTATTCAACGTTCCACTCAGATTCCCCCAAATGGCAAGGATCGCGGCTAATGCAGGGAGCCTGCTGCATATAGCCACGATCCTCGTTGTTTTGGCAGCCGCACACGCTGTTTCCACCTCGCTGTAAAAAAAAAAAAGGGTGGAAACGGCATGTGCAGGGGGTCAGTTGAATACTGACCTGCGAGCTGTGATGGCGAGCAGTCAGCATTGCTCTCTGTCACAGCTCGCAAAACGGTATTGAATACTGCCCACTGTACACATATAAAATAAGGTTGGACAAACATATACTAGAACAAAACATTCAGGGTCTACAACTAATAACTATTCAGCCATAGTAAGAACAGATGGTAATACTAAAATAGGGA
Source organism: Crinia signifera (assembly GCF_055691185.1). Taxonomy (NCBI): domain Eukaryota; kingdom Metazoa; phylum Chordata; class Amphibia; order Anura; family Myobatrachidae; genus Crinia; species Crinia signifera. The sequence continues at coordinate 57,477,938 of NC_139226.1, forward strand.
TATTGAACCTAGTCAATACAACCTGTATAAGGTTGAACTTGTTGAATGTAAGTCGTTTTTCAACCTCAACTACTATGTAACTATATATAACTATATAGAAAAAAAAAACATTCATTCCATAAAGTGACAGTTTGGTTTGCAAGATATATCCTAGGATTCACTTTGTAGTTCAGTGTATTGTGTTTGAAATCTGCCAAGGTGCTTGTACATGTCTGTGACAAGTAAACACACAATAAACTAAGTGTTTTTAGAACAAATCTGAATTTTCAGATGTTAGAAATAATAAAATATTAGGGTTGGGACTAACACTGTTCAGAAAAGACAAATGACACAACAAGGTTTGGCAGTATACGCATTGAATAGAGTATTTCCATACTTAGAATATCAGCAAGGGACCTGCGTACAGTGTTCCATTCCATGCCTGCACCTGACCTCCGTTAGTAACTAGGCATCCCTGCTTTCCCATTGTTTCTCAGAGTAACTTGTAGCCATTTGAATGCTTAAGATCTCACTTAAGCTTTGCATATAAATACTGTACATAGATGCTCCCAAGAAGCGAGCCACGCTGTGCACAACAACTGAAGGGCCACTATAAGCAAAGCGTAAAGGTCACAGCAAAAGTCAAATCTCCAACCACATTGAAGCTTTTATTAAGTAAATATTAAATTTGCTGAAATACTACTATGTTTCACCGCATTTATGGCTAAAATTATTTAATCATAATAGTAAATTGGCAGCACGGATGTGTAATGGTTAGCATTACTGCCTCACAGCACTGAGGTCATGGGTTCGATTCCCACATGGCCCTGTGTGGAGTTTGTATAGTCCCCCCCGTTTCCTCCCACAATCCAAAAATATACTGGTAGGTTAATTGGCTCCCAACAATAACCTTAGAATGTCTGTGTGCGTGTACAGGGAATATAGACCGTAAGCTCCTCTGGGGCAGGGACTGATGTCAATGGTCATATATTCTCTGTACAGTGCTGCGGAATATGTGTGCACTATATAATTAACTGGTAATAAATAGGTAGAGTGCTTTAGAGTCCATCTAACTAACACAGTTGAAGAAAACTGGATCTTACCAATAAGGGACGTATTGTATGATATTCCTTCATTGTATATACACATTTCTGCCTTGATGATTGTGTATTGTTCATATTTGGTTTGTTTTAAAGTTGTTCAAAAATGTGGTCACATTTTAAGAATATTTTGCTTTTCTCAGGCAGCAGTGTGCCATTTTGGTCTATAATCCCCATAATTTCTCTATATTGGTCTAATATTACCCTTCTGGAAGGTCAATAATCTTGAACCATAGAGTTAAACCTCATTATTGTACTAGTGCTGGTGGTAGCCAACCCTAGTCCTCGAGAGCTACCAACAGTGCATGTTTTGCAGGTCTCCTCACAGAATCACAAGTGAGCTAATTAGCTCCACCTGTGTATCTTTTAAAATGTGTCAGTGATTAATGAGTGCAGCTGTGCAGCAGCTAGGTTGTCTGGAAAATGTGAACTGTTGGTAGCTTTTGAGGGCTAGGGTTGGCTACCACTGTACTAGTGCAACTACGTACCAAAGAGTACCCTCATTTCACACAAACCTTCATGGTTCTGTTACGCTGTAAATGGCGTCAATGTGTTCTACAAACTCATACAATTTAACAGTGTGTGGCACAACAAAAAGGATCTTGTGGTGTGCCAAGGCGATTCTGTGCTTCGTAAATGGGGCCTGAGGATCATCTAAATGTCTAGTGTCTGTTTGTGTGTCTCCAAAACACTGCCATCTGTTGGCAACGAGTCAAACTACATCTCTTTCTCTCTCACACATGCACAAACACAGAGGCAATCACAAGGTAGCAGACTAGTTTTCAAAGCATTTGCTTCAAGCGGGCTTACTTGTGGATAATGTGTACTGAAATCAAGAGTAGTTGTCATGCAATGTGGAGTGTTAAGCTGGTTACATATTATAAGACGTGGACCCAGCCCAACATTGGCAGTAGCAGGACCTGGCAGTAGAGCCAGCATCGGCAAGAGCATACACACCAGCCGATGCGACATGATGCCAAGGCAGTCAGCTGTGGTAATTAGGGCATTGCCCAAAGAGTCCTAAATATGCTCAGGGCAGCTCCACAGGCTGCAGGGTGCCTGCCCAGAGTAGTTGTGCAGTAGCTCTTCTGGGCACAGCCACATGCAGATACCCTGTGCAATGGCACCGCCTGCACACCCTATATTACCACCTACGATTCATGTAGCTTTGGATTTTTCTGAGCCCCGATTGTACATGATAAATGCTACCTAATAGCTGATTGGATGCTAGGGGCCACTTCTACACTTGTCAACTTATCTACCATATAGAAGGTTTAACACATTGCTCCTTATGTGAAATAAACATTGCTGACGTGTCTAGACATCGTGATTAATAAATATGAAAGTCACATTTTCCATACAAATTTAATGCTAAGATTTCTTATTTTCCCTCTAAGAAAAATATCCCATAGGAATCTTCTTTCCAGCAAATGGAATGTGAATGTGATGTGAATGGATACCTTACTGTCCAATTTGCTTCCAGTCATACTTGCAAACTCCCAAATTGTTTGGTAATCTCTGCACCCCTGGAAGATCAGGCTCATCTCTCACATCCCATGACTTCCTAGTGAAGCAGGCAGGATGCTGCGATACTGAAATACTGTTATGACACTAATGCTGTGTACCCGTGTGTACACACCATAAGAGAATCCCAAGCAAGAGGTTACCAGGACAGGCCACAATCCCAACCCTGACTCTGTTAATCCCTCCAGAGACTAAGCCGGTCTATTCAGAAAGGTAGTGAGGTAGGAAATAGGGATACAGTTGCAACAATGCATGAAGGTGTTAAACATATATACAATACTTTAAAGCTCGGCTCATGAATGCAACAATGCCTGAAGATATTAATAGTAAGAAACAACTGTCCATGCAGTGTTGATGACAAAATGTATGCAAGAGAGACAATATATATCCTTTTGGGGATTTTGCTATGTACCCTTGAATGAAGATCAACTTTTATATTCTGTACCAACATCCAAAGAAACAAATAAATAGGCCCGTTGGATGAACAAAGTCTTTGCTTACTTCACTGAAAATTGTGGACTTTCTTACCTGAATTTTATGGTTTAAATTATATACTATAGGCGCCATACCACTATTGGGTTGCGTATTTTTCTGTTGATTCCCTGGCCCTCTGGGAATCTAGTGGTTGGGCTGCCATATTGTGAACTTTTAGTCTATTCTTAAATATCACTTTAAATTGAGCTTGTGGTGGAATATTGGAAAAGATATAAGCTTCAGGCTCCGATGCGATGCACATGGGACCGCGCATCACATCGGACTTGATGTCAAACACATACGATTTTGACACTTTTTATCCAATTTCTCCCCAAGATCAGATGAGCAATGATCAAATTGCTGTTTATGAGTGGATCAGGGCAATGTTGGTCTGGGGCATGATGGGCCCATCAGAGGAATTCAGTGGTAGGGGCCCATGCCTAGGAGTGTGGCCAGCCAACACAGAGGTTTGGCTAACCATTAGAGAGTGTGTATGGTCTGGACCCCTTTGTAAATTAATTTCATGCATGGTAATTTACTAGATTAAAGCACTGTAGATAATTCACAATATTCCTGTGTAATATTATGTAATATGTCTTATATATAGTGTATGAACAGTCTTAAACCTGATCCTTAGAGGAGGGGGTGGGTCCTTCACCTGTGTGGCCCATTGTGAGGTTTCCCCTCCTCTGAGCCAGTCCGACACTGAGCAGGGGTGGGGCTTATTTTGTCCTGATTTCGCATGTCTAAATGTTGGGAGGTAAGTATAACTAAAACCTGAACATAAAGTGCGTAGGAATATTTGCTAGAAAGTTAATATAGGTTCACTTGCTTGAATTAGTATTATGACTACCAGAGTTTAACTGTCTTTAACAAACTTTCCAAACACAATAAATTACAGATTACAGTATTCATGTATAATCCCAAATACATGCTGTTAGGCTGGAAATGATAAAAGGCATGAGATATGACTAATAACAGAGACAAACACAGTGCTATTTGTCTATTGTAAACTACCTGGCAATAATCCAGCACTTTCTGACCTGCAGATTCATCATCACATTACACGTTACATTATACAGTCATAGCTGGCTAGCTTATCTGCAATACATTTATACCATCACAGGATAAGATTTGTGCATACAACCTTCCTCCCCATTACTTGTTCTCACGCTTACACTTACTTATTAATCCTAGAAAAAAATATAGCTCCTCTCAATCTATCAACGCAATCTATCAATGCTATCTATCAATGGTATCTATCAATGCAATCTATCAATGCAATAACAAATTACTGGGTTTTTTTTTGTAACGTTGATTTCTTTCTATAATCTCTTTGATCCCTAGTAGTAGTAGTAGTAGTAGTAGTCGTTTATTTATAAGGCGCCACAAAGTGTCCGCAGCGCCGTACATAGCAAACAAAAAAAAAAAAATTACAAGGTAACGTACAGGGTGTGTAGAAAGATACAGTATAAATAGGGGTATAGCTGGTAGAACTAAAATCAGCATCAGTTCAGAAGTAGGTGTCAAAATAGTCAAGGAGACCGAAGATGAAGTAGAGTAAGGGAAGAACAGGACAGGAGCACAGGTGAGGTAATGAGGTAGGGTGAGTACGTGAGGAAGGAGGGCCCTGCTCATAAGAGTTAACATACTAAAAATAGGTGGGTGGACGAACGAAATACAATAGGATAAGTAGGAACGGAGGGGAACGGAGGCAGGATAGGAGGATCAAAAGAGGTTAGGAGGAGGGATAGGCTAGTCGAAAAAAGTGGGTTTTGAGGGAGCGCTTGAAGGAGGTAAGGGAATCAGATAGCCTGATGGGTGGCGGGAGGTTGTTCCAGTGCAGGGGGGCAGCGCGAGAGAAATCTTGGACACGGGAGTGGGAGGAGGTGATTAGGTGAGAGGTCAGTCGGCGGTCAGCGATGGAGCGAAGAGGACGGGAGGAGTGTGGATAGAGATCAGTGAAGAGAGGTAGGGAGCTGTGGAGGAGGAGAGAGCCTTGTAGGTGGTGGTGAGGAGTTTAAAGAGAACTCGGAAAGGAATGGGGAGCCAGTGAAGAGATAAACAGAGGGGGGAGGCGGAGGTAGAGCGGCGGGAGAGGAAGATGAGCCTAGCAGCAGCGTTAAGAATGGATTGGAGAGGTGCGAGGCGGGTGAGAGGTAGCCCAGAGAGAAGGATGTTGCAGTAGTCAAGGCGGGAGATGACAAGAGAGTGAATGAGAATTTTGGTCGCGTCAGTGGAGAGGAATGGTCTGATGCGTGATATGTTGCGTAGGTGAAAGCGGCAAGACTGTGAGAGAGCACGAATGTGGGGGGTGAAAGAGAGGGAGGAGTCAATGATGACACCGAGGCAGCGCGTTTGGTCGGTGGACGTGATCTCGGTTTCACCAATGCTGATGGAGATAGTGGGAGAAAAGGGGATGTTCGGGGGATGGAAGATTAGAAGTTCAGTTTTAGCCATGTTTAGTTTCAGGAAGCGTTGGGTCATCCAGGCTGAGATGGCCGTGAGGCATTCGGAGACCTTGGACAGAAGTGATGGGGATAAGTCGGGGGAGGAGAGATAGATTAGGGTATCATCAGCATAAAGGTGGTAATGAAAACCATAGGAGCTGATGAGGGTGCCCAGAGAGGTGGTGTAGAGGGAGAAGAGGAGAGGGCCAAGGACTGACCCTTGGGGAACACCGACTGGCTGGGGGGTAGTAGGAGAGGAGGAGCTCGGAGTGGAGACGGAGAAGGAGCGATCGGAGAGGTATGAGGTGAACCAGGAGAAGACTGTGCCAGTGATGCCAAAGGAGCGGAGGATGTTGAGCAGGAGAGGGTGGTCAACAGTGTCAAAGGCAGCCGACAGATCAAGCTGGATGAGGATAGAGAAGAGGCCTTTGGATTTAGCCGATAGTAGATCGTTAGTGACTTTGGTCAGGGCAGTTTCAGTGGAATGTAAAGGGCGGAACCCGGATTGGAGGGGGTCTAGAATGGAGTTAGCAGTAAGGTGGCTTAGGAGACGATTATAGGTCAGACGTTCTAGGAGTTTGGAGGCAAAAGGGAGGAGGGAGATGGGCCTGTAGTTGGATGGAGAGTTGGGGTCCAGATTTGTTGTTTTGAGAATTGGGGAGACAAGAGCGTGTTTGAAGGAGGAAGGGAAGATCCCAGAGGATAGGGAAAGATTAAAGAGGTGAGCCAGGTGAGAGCAGACTGATGGACTGAGACGACGGATAATATTGGAGGGGATAGGATCAAGCGGGCAGGTGGAGGGAGAAGCGGATTGAAGGATAGAGTGGACTTCAGCAGCAGTGGTGGGGTAAAATGAGGACAGGGGTTGGAAGGAGGGGAGTGGAGATGTAGGAGGGGAGGAGGGAGAGGGTGAGGTCATGGCAGCAGTGATGGCAGTCCTGAGAGAGGAGATTTTGGTTGAAAAGTAGGTAGCAAAATCAGCGGCTACGATGGAGGACGGAAGAGCTGGAGGAGGGGGGGAGAGCAAGGAGTTGAAGGTGGCGAAGAGCCTGCGGGGATTGGATGATTGGGAAAGGATGAGGGACTTAAAGTAGGATTCCTTGGCCAGAGCAAGGGCAGAGCTGAAGGAGGAAAGAATGAATTTGAAATGGAGATAATCCGCAAGGGAGCGTGATTTCTTCCAGAAGCGCTCAGCAGTGCGAGAGCACTTTTTAAGGAATCGGGTGATAGGTGTTCTCTAAAGGGTACATGTACTAAGATGGGAGTTCTATTGAAGATGAGATGTTGCCCGTAGCAACCACTCAGATTCCACATCTTAGCCCCTAAATGTGCATATGTATCTAGGTTTTACATTTTACATAATAATTTTCAGCTACATTTTGATGGCCAGCAAATGCATCTAGGTATACCAGGAGCAGTACTACAGACATTCAAGGACTGCAATCCCATCTATATATGTTTACTGACCTTAGTTATTATGACTTTCTTTTTTATGTACATTGATGAAATAAATGATAACTTATAGTCATGGGAATACCAATACAGTAGTTATTACAAGTGAGATGTTCAGGAGGACATGGCATTGCAATATGTCATCATTTACCCCAATCCTCTACCATGCAATACAGAGAATCATGGCTGACTTCATACATTGTGGATCATAGAAAGCCCATGTCCACCCATTTCACCATGGTGGTCCAGGGGCTACATAATGTGTATCATTTGTTAATGCCCCTTCCACAGTACTTCATTCAGATTTTCATGTTGTTGTAACTCAAGAGAACTCATCAAAATTGTGAATCTCAGTCATTCTTGGAGAGTAGTCTAAGACATGGCCTCTGTAATTGTGTTTGAATCTATTAGCCAGCCTAGGAACCAGGCAAAATGTACTGCAAATCCACAGTTTATGTTATCCGTCAATTAGCAGACCACACACCAAGCCCCCCCCCCCCCTTAACACACCATTTACCTCTGTATATAGACTAATATATATCATTCTATCTCTATCAGGACCTGGGTAAAAGTCCTGTGTAAAGGGACACGGGTTAACCCCTTTTACACTGCCGTTGATGCTGTCCAGGAGGGGAAAACCCGGGTTTTTGCGGTCGTGTAGAAGGGTATAACTCTCTGCCACTAACCTGCCAATTAGCTTCCTTCATCACTGATAATCCCCACAAGTACTCAGAGGGGAACTAGTCATACATCTCTTTCCATGTAAGTATTTCTGTATTAGCATGGGGCCAATGTGCACTTAATCAGAGAGGAATGGATCTGTAATCTGTACATCAATTTGCCCCCTCACATCAGGACAATACTCCTACTAATGCTGCGTTCTCATTGCCGCCCCTGCATCATGTTGACCTTCCTGCATATCAACCTAGACTCATGTTGACCTAATGACTGTCGACCATCATGCTGGTGACCCAATGACCGTATCCAAGTTAGGGTGGACAGGGAAATACGATATGTATGGTTAAAAGGCCACCATGTGATACAGCAGCCACACCATGTGATACAGCAGCCACACCATGTGATACAGCAGCCACTGAGATGCAAATACTAGACGTAATATCTGTATGGAATAAAATCATCTCACTCAGATACACTCGGCCTGATTCAGAGATTCACGCTAATGCATTCACAGCCCAGTCAGATGAGTATCTCCCTCTTGCGGACATCCTTTTCTGTGGTGTTTATCAAAATGTGGTATTTATAAAAAGATATGTTCAATATATCACTTTAAACTTAGCCTCTATAAATCTTTGCTTCATCCGTCTCCACAAATGTTGGAGCCCAAGCGTTTTCTCAGTACACTTATGGTGTTGTTAAAATAATTTTGGATATTTATAAGTTCCCTTTAGCCAAATACCTCATAATTCTCTAAGCTTCTAAGATCTGAAACACCAACAATGGAATTCATACAATGCCTGCCACGTTTCATCAGAAGTTATCTTGTTCCCACGTCACATAAATCATACCTCCCAACAGTCGTCCCGTTCTTTGAGGATGTTCCAGCATCCTGCCCGGGGGCTGGCAGCCTCCCGCAACGGGGTGGGGGGGGGGGCACATGCCTCGTGGGAGCACCTGGGTGAAGGCCAGCCCCCTTACTGCTAGGCCAAGCCCCCAAAAATGTTCATGCAGGACCCCACAGCAAGCAGCTTTGGTGAGATTTTCACTCACTGGGGCATTTGCATTGTGATTGGCAGCCAGGTGGCGTTCTGGGGTGGACATCCGGCGTTTCATGGGTGTGCCTCCAATTTGGAGAAAACTGTGCAGCAGGTAAGTAAGTCCTGGGCTACTAACTATTCTGCTGCAAACAGAAGAGGAGTCATTCGATGGTGAGCAATCATTCGATGGTGAGCAATCATTCGATGGTGAGCAACCATCTAATGATTTCTCCTCTGCGCGGGGGCTTGTGAGCAGATGTGTGAGCGTACACCGGATGGTGGGGGAGGGGCCATGCGTTTGCCGGGGCAGCATTAGAGGCGGGGACATACAAAAAAAACTTATGCAACGGGAAAGTGAGTGGACCTTTAAACTTGATGGACTCACACCGGATGGATTAAATGAGTACATCAATTATCAGGTCTTTGTCTGAGGAATAGAAAAAACTTTAATTAGAAATACATTCATAACAAAGGTTTTTAGAACAAATATTGATACATCTATGGGTACAGTCTAATTCACACTTTCACACAAGATTTTCATTTTTTATTCTTTTCACTTTTTAATTTGCAGTGTCACATACAGTGTGATTTACACTCCCTTCACTAAGGAACAAAAATATCATGACCTAATAGTTTCACGCTACAGGTCTAATATAATAACACCACTAAATTATAAGGATTAAGTCAACACAACATAAACTATTAGTTTATGCTCACTATCACGGAAAAGCTAAAAACTAGGAGCACTAGCACTTCTTAATAAGCACTTTATCAGCATAGTAAGGCAATCTTTATCCTATATAACCCCTATTTTCACAAATCAAGGTACAGGAGCGTAGCACCCCCTTATCTCACGAGTATATGATTAGATTTACTCAATATATGTTATAAGATAAATATTCCTTGGCCAGACCTCAAGATTGTCCACAACAGTAAAATCTAAGTGAACTAAAATATCCCACTCATAAGTATCCTGTCCTATCCAACAGCAGCAGACGAATAGACTATACCCACAGAAGCTAAAATAAACTAATGCAGACAAATACCTTTAGACTGAGAATCCCCTTTGATAAAATTCAACACACGCAGATCAGAAATCCATCACGAAAATGTTGTATAATATCACCATGACAACAGGAGAGTTGTATAGGTATCTGATGGGAACCAGCCGAATGAGGATTGTGGGTAATGTAGTTTACCAATGGCAAAGGAGGCGGACATATAACAGCGTGATTTTAGCTATAAACATACATACAAAATAAATGCCCAGTCAGGTAACTACCTATATTGGACCAATGAGGATAGCGAGTATGAAAGATAACCCATACTTTTTGTCTTGTATACATACGGCATATATATGAGCAATGAATTGTGGGATATGTAGTCTTATAGGAAGCGATCGCGGCATTAGCATAACTCCCCCTGTCAGCATGAGAAGATCTGTGCGTCACCCCGTCGCAAACGCGGAGGGGATTGACCGCAGGAACCTATCAGGGGACGGGGACTGATGGGGGAGTACCTATCCATAGGCAACTACCAATGAAATACCCGCATAGACGGGCTGAGCATTCAGAGCGATATCAGCTGCTTGCAATTGCCGCTCAACATAACAGGTACATAAAGCACACATTTGGATGCAGTAACATACTGGTGAACAAGCCTACTTGGCGAAACGCGCGTACAGCAGGGTGGGAGGACGGCCACGGAGAGGACCTAAATGCTATTTGAGCACTAATAAGAACTCACAACAAAAGGATAAGTAAACGCTGTGGTTTGGGACCTGGTGTCCAAATATGTGCATTTACAAATTTGTTTGCTTAAACTAACTATAAGGATCGTGGTCAAATACAAACCGATGCATATCCTTTATATACTATATAATTGTGGGTACTGGTAATTTGCAGTGTGCGCATTCCATTGAAAGGATCAGTGGGAATTTTAAAGTGACACAGATTGTTCTAACATCTCTTGATTGGATAAGCCATAATTGGATGGTGTATTTCGGGTACCTTTAGTTCTATGTATGACTAACCCATAAAATTCAGGTCAGAGCCACATACAGGGAATGTGGTGACCATAAAATCCACTTGTTTATGAACATAGATATTCAATGCCTTGAGGATACTTAGATTGACATATACTGCCTAGAGACCTGCAGATTGGATAGACCTTAAATTGAATGGTGTGTATTGAGCATCTGTAGCCTCCTGCAGGATCAATTCAATCTTGTATCTGAGTAACTATTAAGGATAGGAAACTGTGATCATAGATAGACAATCCCTGTGAGGGTACTTATATATTCTTTTGAAGTGAGAGTAATTATAGCGGGTTGTTTTTTCCTATCAGCCAGTATTGCAAGAGATACTCCCATTATTTGTGCCATCACGGGTTTTGAAAAACCATCATAGTGTGATAATTATCATAGGCACAACATGTGATATATATTACAAAGTATAATTATCTACACTTTAGAAGCAATTTACATAGAGCTGAAAAAACCTGCAACATCCTATTTAAGCCACTTCCATCTTCTCACTACTCTTGCTAAGGGACTCTCATTGCGGCCAGCCAGAGAGTGACCCCCTGCGCTGGTATACCATCAGGGGTGATCCAGGAGCTGAACCCCAAAAGCAGATCCCAGTTTCCCTTTCTTCAGCTGCCCCCAATTAGTGGCCCCTTGATCTGTGCAGTGCTTAACCCGTTCACTGCCTTATTGGCACACGGGCGAACACTGGACAGTTGGGACCCTAGGGGTGCACACCTATTTTTCCCAATCATTGACAAATACAGATAAATACGCACACTGCATAACCAAGCGCATGGGCGCTAATTGAATGAGGTTCCTTTCTTAGTGGCCGTCACCACCATATAAGAACATTATCGCCTTTTAATTATCACTTGTTATTTAATATTTTTTCACGAACACAAAAAAATTTTTTGCTAAATGGGACAATATCCCAGTGAGCAATAAGGGTACTGCACTATCACGAAGCATTAAAAAAACCCCAAAAATTCAGCAAAATAGATCAACTGTCCAGGGAGTTCTAAGGAACCCCATGAATGGACAATTTGACTACAATAAGCTGAAACATTCACCATATTTTTATTTATATTTATATTTACATATATGTGTTGACTGCAACTATTATACTGTTATGAAAGACACGTATTAAATTAATCCCACCTGCATTAAAAAGAAAAGAAATAAACATATCTATTTTCCCCTTTTCACTGCCACAATTTCTTCTCCATTAGCCCATTTTACTCCCAAAAATCCTCACTGTAGGGTGTGCTGTATTATCCCCCAAATATTATAAAATTATATCTAGAATTCTAGTATTAAAAGTTAGTGCCCCCACAAAAAGAGTTATCTTTTTTCTTCTACAAACATAGGACCCCACAGCAAGCAGCTTTGGTGAGATTTTCACTCACTGGGGCATTTGCATTGTGATTGGCAGCCAGGTGGCGTTCTGGGGTGGACATCCGGCGTTTCATGGGTGTGCCTCCAATTTGGAGAAAACTGTGCAGCAGGTAAGTAAGTCCTGGGCTACTAACTATTCTGCTGCAAACAGAAGAGGAGTCATTCGATGGTGAGCAATCATTCGATGGTGAGCAATCATTCGATGGTGAGCAACCATCTAATGATTTCTCCTCTGCGCGGGGGCTTGTGAGCAGATGTGTGAGCGTACACCGGATGGTGGGGGAGGGGCCATGCGTTTGCCGGGGCAGCATTAACCTGTTCGCTAGGCTCTGAAAATATGCAGTCTAGCGAGCAAGTCTGAATGAGACCCAATGTGTGTTTCTGTATACAGGGTATATGGGGGAAAGATGCCATGACATAAGCATGCCCCAGGTGCGATGGCTCTACCCTACACCTTTGTTTATACTGTACACCAACCACACGTACAGAACAAACCAAACAGCTGATTAGCTTCCATTGTTCTGTAATTCTTTGGTCAAAATGACCGACTTCTGTATGAATAATGGACAATAAATGAGATCACGCTGAATTAAAACCGGCTTTAACAATGGCGAGAACTGCAATCAATTTTAAGCTGTCATCTAGCAGCATCGAGAGAATTTTAGAGAAGTAAAATGTTCACGGTTTGAGATGAATGATTGCATTATCCTGAACAATCCAGCAGCCTGCCAGATATATCCCACTGCACTGCCGCTATAATGAATTTGTGATTGGAGGGAATTTGATGGGGACAACGGACAGCACACCTCCTCAGTGACCAGCCCACTGTCCCAATCCAGCTGACTGATAAGGGTTAGTTAGAACTACTCCCCTGATTCATTACTGTAACCTCCTCCCACCTTCGGCTGCTAGTTCACACTATTGTATGTGGCACTTTTACCAAAGGGCCACAGGTGAAAAATAAAATTAGCGTTCATTTCTGCTTTGGTGATCCCTGATCCTAAGCTTCAAAAGTTATAAATTGGACAGTGATAAAAAGCCAGCCAATCAGCTCCTACCTGCCATGTCACAGACTGTGTTTGAAAAATATCAGGCAGGAGCTGATTGGTTGGCTGTTTATCACTCTCCATTTTATCACTTTTGAAGCTTAGTGCATCTGGCCCAATATCAGTGAGCAGGCAGCAGGGTGGGGCTATTACAGAAGTGTTTGGCATACGATGAGGCTGAGGTCAGTGCAGCAAAACGCCCAAAAATATTAATTCAGCTCATACATATGTGTTAGGAATTATTTGCCACTCAATCACTACAAGGGACAGAAACACATATTTTAGAGGTTTTCGCTATTTTCTTTCCACAAAGTGTTTTCGGACAGGGAAGCGATGTTTTGTGACTGCTCATAGTCCGTTATGCGCATGTGCAGCCGCTGTATGCGAGCGGCAACAGCGAATAGATTATTCGTCGGGCACTTGCACACAACAGTGCGGGCGTGAGGCGGTGGGCCAGGGGATACGCCAATGGAAGTGCCCAGCGTTTCATGATCGTTCCTATGAAAAAGCTGGGCGTTCTTATGGTAATTCCTCAATGACGCGGGCGCGGGGGGCGGTCAGCTGATGTCAGCTGCCCGCCCATTTCCTGCACTGTATGCCCACAGATCAGAGACAATACAAGGCAAGGCTGCTAATGGATGATTATGCAGCCTGCGGGGAATCGCGCCATGCGAGGGGGGGGGGTGGCGTCTGGTGAGCCTTGCGAATCAACCAGAATGAGGTCCAAAGAATCAGAATAGCCCATTTATCTTGACAATCCAATATTATACAGCACACAGAAATACAGCTCGGAACATACAAGTTATAGTCCTAATGAGGCACAAGATAGTTTTCAACCATTTTGACATTTTAAGTTCCATACATGTAAGGTGTATGGACAGCGATGATGACAATCATCGCTGCGTGGAAAGCCGCTCAGTGCATACACACTGAGCGGCTTTCCCCCTGCCCGGCGTGGACGGAGGGGTGGAGGACGGTGTTGCATAGCCGAGCGCTATGCAAAGCCATCCTGAAAGCCGCCCATCTGCTGGTATAACCAGCAGATGAGCGGCTTTCCCGGCGATGTTGCGGGAGCGCGCAGCAGCGATCACCACTCATCACTGGGGCATACACACTGGGCGGCTTTGAGCTGAAAGCCGCTTAAACCTGCTGTTTTGAGCGACCTTCAGCTCAAAGTCGCCCAGTGTGTATGGGCCTTTACTGACATTGGTGCCATTCACTGTAGATCTCTGAATTGTGTGCGTTCCAAAATACTATTATAACAAATAGAAATTTACCTGACAGTGCTTTCTCGTAATGTTTCCCCATGGTCACAAAGTTCTTTAGGCTTGGGTTGAATTGGTCTAGAATAACCTGCAGGAGAGAGAAAGTAGATCAGACTTAGGTCTTTTGGTAAGAACATGCCATGGATACAATTAGGGCCATGATTACATACTAACATGTTTGTATCATTTTATTCATGGGTACAAAATGGGTACTAAATGAATGTATGGAAGCACAAGTTACAGTCCTCAGCTTCACTTCCACTATTGGGGCCTTATTTTGGTTCATTCTTTCTGACAAAATCCTTCTTAGATGGGCAAAACCATGTGCACTGCAGGTGGGGCAGATGTAACTTGTGCAGAGAGAATTAGATTTGGGTGGGGTTTTACTTCAAAGTGATATCTATATTGCAGTGTAAAAATAAAGCAGTCAGTATTTTCCCTGCACAGAAACAAAATTACTCACCCAAATCTAATTCTCTCTGCACATGTTACATCTGCCCCCCCTGCAGTGCACATGGTTTTGTCCATCTAAGAAGGATTTTGTCAGAAAGAATGAACCAAAATAAGGCCCTTGGTGAGATATTAGCTGCCAATTCTCCCATATTTCCAAGGGTATGGCTCATAGGGTTGACAGTATGACGGTTGACCTACATTAGCTCGACCACTAAAGTTCGACAGGCCTAAGGCTCGGGCTGCTCGCAGCGGCAGGGGAGGACTCGGGCGCCTGAACTCCTTAGTGCTCCCGAGTCCCCCCGAGCTGCCCCGAACATCCCTGAGCCTGCCGCCTGCTCCCTGCAACTAATGGCGGAGGGAGCAGCGGCACGGGAGCTCCGGCGTACAGTGGTGCACAACTGCAGGGGGGTCCGTGGGAGCAAATTACGCAAACGTATCTTTGTAGCCATGCACCCCGCTGTGCAGTGCCTGAAATACTGGCATTGCATGGCGGGGGGACGTGGCCACGAGGACGCAATTGTGCTAACCATGCCACTCTGAATGATTTGCCACCCCCCCCCCCCCCCCCGCATCACTGAACTGCTGCCCTCTCCCTGTATCTAAAATCAAGGGTGGCATATCTGACATTTTTAACACTGTACATGTGCCCATAGGAAACCCATCTCTGCGGACTTTGAGAGTAACATACAAGTCAGTTGGATAGCAACTTGTTGTTAATAGGTGCCACTGGGTGGCAAAGTGGCATTTTCATGTAGTAAAAGTGAGTATGTCCATTACAGTGGGTTTCCCCAAAATTGTTTTAGTTCAGGCTGGATTCTATAGGTGTTAGCTATAAGTAATATAGGAGTTCTAAGGCAATGTCTCTGCTCCTACAAGTCATACAGGCCCCGGGCCTTTAGTGAAAACTGTCTTCATATTTACTAACAGGCAAAACTCTTATTTTGCAATGCAGGTGTTTTCATGATTCACGCTTAATCATTCCAAGAAGTCTGGTAAATACCCTTACTCATGCAATTTACTCACTTATCACAGGAGGTTTTGGACTTTGAATCTTCAGGAATTTCCAGGCATTACCAAAGAATGCTAATTAAGTTGGGTACACATTTGATGATAATTTAAATGATATGCATGATAACGACCATCTTTACAATTATTTATGTGTATACAGTCTAGTGCAGGGGTACCCAACTCTAGTCCTCGAGAGCTACCAACAGTTTTCCAGGTCTCCTCACAGAGGGGTAGATTTATGATAGAGGCGCTAAACGCGCCGCTATAACAGTTCCTGCTTCGCCTCATTAACAAGGCGAAGCAGGAGGGGACACCGACAATATGTATCAACATCTTGCCGGCCGAAGCGGGGGAGCGCTAACTCCCCCCTCCTGCGATGTCCCTCCTGGAAACAGCGCATCAGTTAATACTGATGTGTCGTCTCCTTCCCCCACGGCCGGCTCACTGCGCATGCGCAGGATCTCGCTACTCTGGCGAGATCACCAGCGCAGCTCAGAGCCAGCAGCAGCGCTGTCCCTGCTGTGGGCATAGGGCATCGCCGCCTGCAGCTGTCGAAGTCGATAGCTGCAGGCGGTGCTGACCGTTCATAAATTAGGCAGGCGCGCAGCACGAAATATCGTAGCTGCGCTATGCAGGCCCGCTGGCCAGGTACTTTAATGGCGGCGGTGTAAGGCAGGACGCCTTACACCGCCGCCATTAAAGTACCCGGCCAGCGGGTTTCATAGATGTAATGAAGCGCTATCCCCTGCTTTAGCGAAGGCGGATAGCGCAGATGCCCCACACCACAGGATAATAAATCCACCCCAGAATCACAAGTGAAGTAATTAGCTCCACCTGTGCATCTTTTAAAATGTGTCAGTCAGTAATGAGTACACCTGTGTACCTGCGAGGTGAGCTGGAAAATGTGAACTGTTGGTAGCTCTCGAGGACTGGAGTTGGCAACCCCTGGTCTAGTGTGTAAGCACTATAAGGTTAATGCAGCATGGAAGGTAAGAATTCACAGTGGACTGCAAGGAAACAAACCCCAGACAGAGGGCCAGATGTATCAAGCTTCAAAAAGTGATAAAATGGAGAGTGATAAACAGCCAGCCAATCAGCTCCTACCTGCTATGTTACAGACATGGTTTGAAAAATACAGGTAGGAGCTGATTGGCTGGATGTTTATCACTCTTCATTTTATCACTTTTTGAAGCTCAATTGTCTTGCTAAATTGCGAGAGAATTATGACTGAATCGGTAATCTCTATCAACCTGCAAATCCATACACAATTCCCAATCCATCGACTACTTTTTGCTGTCTGAGCAAATGTGAGTGGCTTTGACGCTTCCACTGATCTACGGCTGACACAGGCTAGTAGTGGTCAGTGCTGACCCCCCTCAAAAACACCTGACTAGCCTGCGTTTTTCCAACCATGCCCAAAAACGTCAGGTTACACCCCCCCCCAAACGCAGGCTTTGTTTATTGCCTATAAATTTGTCAGGGGAATTCTAGACAGATCAAAGCAAATCGTTGAGGACATTGCATCATTTGCGTTGTCGTCTAATGTATTGAGCAGCCCGGACAGTGTAATGATTAGCATCACTGCCTCAAAGTGCTGCGGTCATGGGATCAATTACCCCTATGACCCTAACTGTGTGGAGTTTGCATATTCTCCCTGTGTTTGCCTGGGTTTACTCAAATGTGGGGAGAATATACAAACCGGGTACTCTGGTTTCCTCCCACACTCAAAAATATACTGGTAGGTTAATTGGCTCCTAACAAAATTAACCCTAGAATGAATGGGGTATAGTCAATGCCGGTCAGCGAACAGCGGCGTGGGGGGTTTGTGCAGTGGAAAAGCCATCCTCGCTGCCCAGCTCACTCGCCGGTCACTCCGGTATTCAATGTTACCAAGAAATCCTCGCTGTCAGAGGATGGCGAGGATTTCCCTAAACATCGAGGTTTGCCGAAAATGCAGCGAGCCAGAACTGAAAAGAACTAGCAAGGTGGAAACGGCGAGTGAAGGGGAGCCAGTTACATACTGATGGTGAGCTATCGGCACTGCTCGCCATCATAGCTCGCCTTAAGGGCATTGTATATACCCCAATGTGTGCATGTACATGTGGTAGTGTATATAGATTGTAAGCTCCGCTATAGCAGGGACTGATGTGAATGTTCTAATATTCTCTGTAAAGTGCTGCAGAATCTGTTTGCGCTATATAACAAAATGTTAATAAATAAATAAATAAATGTGTACCCAGCATTTAGCTAATAACACTGAACTACACAGTACAATCATTTCAATACACATGGTAGAAGAATGTGTTCTATCTTCTCAGGCATTGTTATCCATAAGGCAGTAGTACTGTATTTAGTTTTTCAGTCTGGGCACAAGCACATAAACACCAGTGAACAATGAGTAGTTTGGCAGATATACAGTATACATATACAGTAACTGCAACATAATCACAGCAGCCCTGAAGGCATCTCCATATGAAAGACTAGATTTTCTCATTGACTATGGCAGCAATTGTGGAACAGTTAGGACTGTAGCCCTGTGTGCTATTTACCACAAAGCTGCTCTCTTTGATTGTGAACTTGCAAACGCTAGTGTACAGTGTATCTGTAACCAAGGACAAATGAACAAAGCTTATTTATGTAGGACTTGCAACAGGGGCTTAACTAGAACTTTGAGGGCCCCATAGCAACAGTTTTTAAGGGTGGTACAACAACTAGGTCGACAAGCATTGGGTCGACACCACTAGGTATACAGGCAGCAATGTCGACATGGGTCTAGGTCAACAGGACATTAGGGCGACACAGACATTAGGTCGACAATCAAAAGGCCGACATGGGGTTTCTCACTGTTTTTTTACCCGAATGTCGTCAACATGGACACAGTTTGAAATGCACCACATCCCCTCGCGATGCTTCGGGCACACTATTTTATTCTCCCACCACACCCTAGTGGATGGTAGGGCATGAAATACCACCAGTCGGCACATGTCTGCTCAAAAAACAGTGAAAAACCCCAAGTGGACCTTTTGACAGTTGATCTCGCCCATATCGACCTAATGCTTGTGTCGACCTAATGACCTGTCGACCTTAACCTCTGTCGACCTAGACCCATGTCAACCTTGTTGCCTGTCGACCCAATGCTTGTCGACCTAGTTGCTGTAGACCTAATGACCGTATCCCCACTCTGTAACTCACAAATGTAGCTCCAGCTACACAGTATGCGGACACAGAGGTATACTGCCTCTCACATACATACTATACACACCTACATACACTGCTGCTCCCATTCATACATACATACACGCACTGCCTCTCCCATTCATACAGTGCATACATACATACATACATACATACATACCCTGCAGCTCCCATTCATACAGTGCATACATACATACACTGCTGCTCCCATTCATACATACATACATGCACTGCCTTTCCCATTCATACAGTGCATACATACATACATACATACATACACTGCATCTCCCATTCATACAGTGCATACATACATACATGCACTGCCTCTCCCATTCATACAGTGCATACATACATACATACATACATACATACATACATACACTGCATCTCCCATTCATACAGTGCATACATACATACAGACACTGCAGCTCCCATTCATACAGTGCATACATACATACATACATGCACTGCCTCTCCCATTCATACAGTGCATACATACATGCACTGTCTCTCCCATTCATACAGTGCATACATGCATACATGCACTGCCTCTCCCATTCATACAGTACATACATGCACTGCCTCTCCCATTCATACAGTACATACATGCATTGCCTCTCCCATTCATACAGTACATACATGCACTGCCTCTCTCATTCATACAGTACATACATGCACTGCCTCTCCCATTCATACAGTACATACATGCACTGCATCTCCCATTAATTCAGTGCATACATACATACACTGCAGCTCCCATTCATTCTGTATACTGATGCTTCGAGAGGTGGGGGGAAGTGGGTACTAATTACCTGGGCCTGAGTTTGCTGGAGGCGCAGGCTCAGCATGAGCATCTCACTAATATATATATATATATATATATATATATATATATATACACACATATATATATATATATATATATATATATATATATTCAAGCAAATGTTGACCCAGCTCTATATTCCACATTGACAAAAGGTCAACACAAGCTTATGGTAGACATGGTCGACCCTGAATAAGGTCGACATGAGTTTTTGGAGTCTACGTCGACATGGTCACCGTATAAATGAACCGCTTCTGCTCGCCATCCTTCAGGGCAGAGGCTTCTCTGCGCTCGGCACACTATTATATGCCCACTCTATGCCCACTTGGATAGTAAAGTATAAAAAAAACACCTTTATTTGAAAAAATTTGAAAAACTCATGTTGACCTTATTTAAGTCGACAATAAGCTTGTGTTGACCTTTTGTTAATGTGGAACTTGGGTATGTCGACCATTTTAAGGTGTCGAGCAAGTCGCTGTCAACGATTAGTGGTTGACATAGTAACTGTTGACTTGACCTAAACAGTGCCTACCCAGTGACCACATACCCTACACTCACGGTAGAGCAAATAGCTGAAAAGTGAAACAACAACTTTTTTCAATTGTAAACGGCGCCACAACAACCTTGTAAATGTAAGAGCACATCTGGATTTAAAAGCAGACAGAAACAAACACAGAACGAATGAAACATCAGCCAAAAATATTGAACATGTGTAGACAGTTGAACACCACCACCCTGTAAGGTGAAGTCCTCCTACACTATGGGGGTTATTCTGTTTGGTACAGTGAAACGTACGTACGGTCCGTCACGCCGTACGTTTTCCGTACGCTCACGGTACAGAACAGCCGCACACGGACAGTCACAAACACAACAATGGGGAGTGGCGTACACTTGAACGTACGCCACCGTGTACGGACAGATCTCCCTCTTAGCCACCGATACCTGGCGTACATCTAAGCGTACGCCAATGTGAGCGTACGCAACATTGCAAGTAGAAATTGAGTCCAAAAACATCATTGTTGCTCTTAGACGTGGTTTATGTGTCTTTTCCACAATAAAAAACTGGTATGTTTGTGTTACAGTGAAAAAGTTGACACATGTCGACTCCTGTGAATTGAGTGTCCTGCTTTTTAAAGTAGAAAAAAACACTTTCTGAATGGGTGTAGATGGTTATAAAATAACTACCTTGCCATATATAAGCAGGTCTTAGAATGAATATTACCTAAAATTAAACCATCCTTTACATGTTGAGAAGTGTAGAAAGATAAGGTTCTAATGTGTTGAGTGCTGTGTGTGGCTTGCAGGTAGTGAAATCATGGTTTGGACTTAATAGACTGCAGCATTGCTTATTACATTCAGGTGTATGTGTTTGACTAGTAATCAGCGTTAATTAGCAGACCCAGGCATCCACTCTCATGCGGTATCTCTATGGGTGGTCTGGAGCTATCTTTGCCGTCCGCCTGTTTTTGGTCCAAAATGCACGATGCGTTAGCCGATCGAGGCGGTTGTGGCACCGTGCATTTTGTGTGCACACCCCCATATACGCCCATGTTTACGTCCAGTTTTCCTCATTATTCCGTCCGCTCCCATAAAAACGCCCCCATGCCGCCCACAATGACCGTGCTCTTAAGGACAGGTTTTTTCGCACGGAGAGACCCGTCCGTGAGCGGTGTGAGGTCGCCACACATGCGCATTGCGAAAGCTACGCATGCGCAGATGAAAAAAGAAAACCGATCCGCCTGGAGTTGGCTGGAGTTTTATCTCCAGCCAATTGAGATGCTTCTATTATTTATTTTTTCATATTTAAATTATTTAAAAATAATTTTTTTATATAACACATATGAATAGAATTAATGGCAAACCGCAAACACAAACCGTACATGACAAAATAGGCTCTACTCGTTTACAGGGAAACGTTTTGCCTTGGAAACGATTGAAGCTTTAAAAAGAAAATGGGGCCAGCACCCCGCCCCTACGACGATGCTACTATATTTCCCCCGCACATATCCAGGACATCAAAACATAAACAGCATAAAACACAAGTGAGTCTGATCAGGAACATATGATATATGCAAATAGCACAAATGTATAATATCATGCAAAAGAACAAAAGACAAAGGAAAATGAGGAAGAAGAAAAGGAAGGAAAGCGGTGGAACAAAGAAAAAGGTAGGGGATGGGAAGATGTACAGATACCAAGTCATCCATAGGTGTTGAGATATCTAGGAAAAAAAAGAAATTAATGGAGAGAAAGAGCAGGTTCCTCTCAGGGATATTGTATCAAAAATCCCAAATTAGACCCCACCTGTCAAGTACCTTCTCGTATTTTCTCTTGACTTTACTCTGCTTACAGATGGAGCTGCTGTTGTTTATCCCGTCGGTGCACCAGAGCTTTAGCATCTCACATGGTCAACTGTCCCATTGGCCCAAATGGCATCTCACACGCACAGGCTCAGGGGCGGATCCAGGAAAAAATGACACTGGGGGCACCATGATAGGGGAGGGGGGGGGGGGGGGGTGATAGTGGTGCCAATGTGCCCTGTCAGAGAGTGAGATAGAGGAGGAGAGCAGAGAGATGGTGGGAATGGGATTATAAATAGGCCCTGGCCTTGTAAGTACACAGGCCCACCTTGGCATGAAACATGAAGGGAGCAGTTGTGCGCGCGGTTTGAAAAAGGGGGCGTGGCCTCGTGAAAAGGGGGGTGTCCTCAAGTGTAGTGTATTACACCATAGACCACTTCTACACATTATGCAACAAAATAGCATACGCAATTATAGGAAATGAGCCCAAATTGGTGTAATGTACCATACCATATACCACTTCAACACATTATTCTACACACAATTCACATAATGCCACATAGATTGAGCCAAAATTCACATAATGCCACATGAATTGAGCCAAAATTCACATAATGCCACATGGATTGAGCCAAAATTCACATATTGCCACACAGATTACATGAAAATTCCTAAAATGCGCAACAAAGCTGGACAATGCGCGCCGTAGGCGCGCCAAAAATTTGCACCATGATTCCCATTACACGTTAAGCCACGGACCATTATATTATACCCATTGTCAGCACTGTACAGTTGCCTCTATATTATATTATATATCAGTGTCTACTTAGCGTTTAAATTCACATTCTGACACAGAGAATAAGCCGAAATTCACATTCTCACAGAGGCAATGAGTAAAAATTCACATTCTGACCCACGGTGTCAGATAACACACATGCCCCCACGGCGCCAGATAACACACATGCTCCCACGGTGCCGGATAACACACATGCCCCCACGGTGCCGGATAACACACATGCCCCCACGGTGCCGGATAACACACATGCCCCCACGGTGCCAGATAACACACATGCCCCCACGGTGCCAGATAACACATATGCCCCCACGGTGCCAGATAACACATATACCCCCACGGTGCCAGATAATACATATGCCCCACAGTGCCAGATAACACATATGCCCCCGCGGTGCCAGATAATACATATGCCCCACAGTGCCAGATAACACATATGCCCCCATAAGATAACACACATGCCCCACAGTGCCAGATAACACATATGCCCCCATAAGATAACACACATGCCCCCACGGTGCCAGATGACACATATGCCCCCATAAGATAACACACATGTCCCCATAAGATAACACACATGCCCCCACAGTGCCAGATAACACACAGAAAAAAAGCACCTTACCGGTGACAGGCACAGGGTTACTTCATGCACTAGCACTGCTCCCTGATGCTGGTAACTGAAGGCCGCTCTGCCCCCTCACAGCAGCCGCTTGCCTCCCTCTGCCACCTCACAGCATGTAGCCGCGCTCCCTTCCACCCTCCCTTTTCCCACCTCCGTGGCCGTTGCCAAACCCCGCATCCCTGCACTGTGCGGGTGAGCAGTGACGCCACACGTGCACCCGCGCAATGCACTATTGGGAACACTGAAGCCAGGAGAGGCTTCAAAAGAAAATGTGCAGTATTACCCACATTTTCTTCTGAAGTCTCTCCTGGCTTCAGCATTCGGAACGGGGGGCAGGAGAAAAAAAAAAGTGTCAGAAATGACAGGGGGGTCACGTGCCCGGGTGCCCCCCCCCCCCCCAAATCCGCCAGTGCACAGGCTCATTCTCAGCGAATGGCGTGCAGAGACGGACAGCTCTGGTTCGCCGGCTGGATGAATAAACTTGGCTCCATATGTACCTCAGAGATGGGATCTCCTTTCGATATTCTTTATTGGTAACTTCTACCCAACCAAGTCAAAACTCAGGCGCATTTCAATTGGAAACGAGACCACAATACATGTTCAGATGCTACTACATATCATCACTTATTCTTTTCTGTATTTAAGATACTTAAATGTCTTTGTATGTAAGTACAGGTTCAATCTAGGTTATGTTGGCGTGGGTGTGGACAAGTCGGTGATATTATTCATGTTTTCTGGAAATGTCCTGTTATTTGCCCACTAAGGAGAATGATTGAGGATCTCATTATGAAGGAGATGGGCTTTCATTTTTCCATGACCGCACCTACAGCACTTTTACATAATTTCCCTGATTGTATACCAACTCATCATAGATATTTTATCACCCAAAACTATATGGCTTCTAGAGCTGCCATTGCTCAGTTCTGGAAACAACCTACTCCCGCAAATGAACCTGATCAAGTCTAAACTTAACCACAGTTTCTTTATGGAAACGTTTAATTGTCAGTACTCATCCTCCAATACCTCACCTTTATCAAAGTGGTCCAGTTGCCAGGAGTTTACGGCTAAAAGGGTCTCCATCTCCCAGCTCTTATGTAACTGTTGTGAATTTCCTTTCTGCTGTTTCACTGTCTCATAGTATGGCTGTGAACATTGTTATTATTTTTTTGCGTTTGTGTGCATATTTTGAGCATTCTATTTCTGGTGTTGTTTCACCTTTCTTTTTTCTTTACCCCCTTTTCTAGCAACAACTAAAATAAAAATTGATGTTTAAAAAATTAACATCAGTATATGAAGCTGAGGATTTAAATTCAATTCAGCTAAACCATAGTGCCACAAATTTAGAATGTTTTTCAGGGGCTGAGAATATATTGACCATGGACATGTAGAAATCAATGTGTTGTCACCACTCACACATTGTAAGGGGTACATGAGAGCGCCAATGAAATAGGATTACAGTCTTGGCAGTGTTTGATCATAAACTTTTTGAAAAGGGGAGACAGGGATGTTCAAGTGATATAGCAGATAGAAGATATGTTACAGGGTTCGTTATTACCACCAGCAAGTCTTCTGCAAACAGGACAAGACGGAAGTCCCATTAACCCACCTGAAGGCCACCAATATTTGGATTGGTTCAAAACACTCTCGCCAGAGCCTCCATGCAGAAAACAAAGACCACTGGTGCCCTGATGCATAATATGCATAATGTGGACTGGATCCCACAGAATGCCATTCACTAGTATCTGCATGGAAGAAGACGTATATAAAGCCTTATTCTTTGTAAGAGAAGCATCACCGAACCCCAAACATCTCAACACTGCCATCATAAAAGTCCAATCTACCCGGTCAAAAGCTTTCTCAACACCAGAAGAGAAGTATCATGGTGCGGTCAGTGAAAACACTGCGATGTATTATATAAAGGACATTGGTAGCATTGTCATAAGCGTCCAGAACAAAGCCCATTTGGTCAAAAAAGAAACAGTTTGCCTTCTATTATGCATTCTTCTATTTCTATTATTTAAGGGTGTCAGCTCCCAGTGCTGACTGACTCAGTATGGTCTCTTCATTCAGATACATAATCAAACTTTAAGTAATCACGAAAAAAAATGAAACGCTGTGTATATAAAAATTGGAACTATAGTTATGTGTCTATGTGGTACACCCAGGGGTATAGGGAAAAAAAAAAAAAAATATATATATATATATATATATATATAACAGAATAGAGGTGCGCTGTATCACCAATACTAATTCCTTAAAAGGTGACTCTTAAATTCAATCAGTAATATATAAAAACATTTATTAGAAATTTTCCAACAAGTGTAATTCCATCAACATTTTCAGAGATGTCACATAAAAGAACAATCTGCGGCCCAATGCGTTTCGTCCTTCAGGACTTCATCAGGGGCATTGAATACATTTCTAGAGGCAATGGTTCCTCTAGTAACAGTGGAGATGGAATGTCATTGATGCCAATATTGGTTTTGCAGTTATTACTGCAATAATGAAGGTAGTTATTGAACCACCTATTTAACAAATTATTAAAAACAATCCTAGACTTCAGCGAGACAGTGGTAGGCTGTAAATCACTCCTGTCACAAATATCGATAACATTTCTCAATAGGAAATCCGCAGTGTAGCACTGGTACTCTGAAAGCCAGACTGGCTTCGCTATGCCTACAATAGTAACAGAAATGGGGCGTGGCCTTGCGAGCGCAACATTTATGCAAAGTCAGGCCCCCTGTTTGAAAGGCCATGTCGCACATTTTTTATATGTTGGGGTGTATGCTGTCTGTATGTTAATAGATAAAATAACAGAAAACCTTCCCCATAATTATGTAGAAATGACTTGAGTATTGCTTTATCTCAATAATATACACCTGAATAACCCTGGTGCAATCAGTTGTTTGTAGAGGTCACATCATTAGCTGATTAGAGTCCACCTAAATTATGTGCAATTAAAGTGTTTCATATAATTTTCAACTAAGTACAGCTTGCGGCAAGGGCTGATTTCTGCTTGCCAAACAAAAGTCCCTCACAGAAGCCTAAACATCATATATTGTAACGCAAATCCAAGTTAAGTTTATTGAAAAGCACAAATCACAGTAAGAATATTTTTAACAAATGAGTTTAATATTCTCCAAGCCACTGTCTCATCAAATGGAGAGAAAATTACCATTAGCAGCGCATCCATGTGAGATGTCCATTTGTTACAGAGGTCACTGAGAAGCTAGTGATAACTGTGACAGAACTATTGGGCAGGATGTAATTCAGTGGCGACTAGAGCAGCCTGGCGAACTCATGTTTTTTTAAAGGGGCAATCATTTACAAGACAAAAGCATGCCTTGTAAATAACTGCCCCTTTAAAAAAGGACTCACACTGCATTGCATCCGGCCCAATGTCTTCAGTGACAGAAGGTCTAATTCAGAATTGATCGCTATTGTTCAAATTCGCAATCCAATCGATTAATTAAATACTCATGTGCAAGGATCGTAGCACGCGAGATAAAACAGTATCTAATCGCAATCCCCGCACAATTTGACAGGAAACTGGCAGCTGGGGATGGTACTCAGACGTTTTCTGGGAGTGTCCAAAAAACCCCACAGGTGTGGCCAGGGGTTTTAAGGGAGGGTCAGTGATGTCGGCTCTGGCTTCGATCAGCCTGTCTCTGCCGCAGAGTTGTGGAAGGGCCACACTTACTCACATTTATACAGATTGGGAAGATTAATCGACGATGGACGAATTGCATATGGATGGCAACTATCTATTCGTATTATCCCGAGAGTTTTCCGGGCTGTGCCTCAGTGCCCAGTCTGGCAAGGCCGGAAAATTCTCGGGATTGCCACTGTTTACAGCCGTGCAGAGCTGCTAAGTTCAATCACTGAACTCAGGCAGCTTTGCTGCTCGGCTCCCTCCCCTCTGCGGCACCACCTCCTCCCTCCTCCTCCCCCCTTTGTATTGAAGTCCCCGGCTTATGACAAGCCGTCTGCCGGGGACAAGGACACAGTGCGGGGGGCGCAGGTCCGGGCAGCCGCTGATTGACAGTGCAGCAGCGCTCCCCGGACCCAGGGAGGTAGTGGTGGTTTTTATTTAAGGGAGCGATCCCCATAAAAAACTCACCCAGTTGGGAGCGCTCCCAAAAATAATGGCAGAGACTGCCAGACATTGCACAGATGTGCCATTTTTTATAGGAGGGTGGCAAAATGGGCATTCATATAATTATTTACCTTGAGTTTAAAGTGACCAAGATAGAACTTTTTGGCCTTAATGTTAGGCGCTATGGACCTGATTCATGTTTGGAAGAAAATGCACAGAAGTAAGTAAGCGGCTGTACAGTTCCATGATGTTAAAATTCTGATGCAGTAGTAGGTGTCTGTAGGAGACGGATTCCTCATGGTTGCATTAGCGAGGATCTGAGAGCTGCATCTGTGGACGAAGCTTCCGAACCATCACAATCATTTGTTTTAGGCACTGGCCATCCTGCATAAGCTAAGGCTTACACCTGCTGGCTGTAGGATCCAGTCGCCCAGGTCCAGGAAGTACACTGGACCCACCACACCTTCAAAACAGGGGCAAAACTAATCAATGTAACTCAGTCAAAGCCCAGGCCTCATTCCAATAGAAACTGTGTGGAATGATCTGACAATTGTGTACATCTGTCATCATCCAACTAGAGCAATACACAGTTCACGTTTTCCAGGTCACCCGACAGGTGCACTCATTACTGACTGAAAGAACCACAGGTGGAGCTAATTATTTCACTTGATTCTGTGAGGAGTGTGAGGTCCTGTGGACCAACTTTGAGAACCTGTGTACTACAGCATCATGGTACCTCTATTGTTACATGTGCTGCACTCTTGCAATCAGGGCTCAGCACATGACCCTCTAACACTGGGGCTAAGATTTCCTTTCTGACCCCTATGATCAATGTAGAGTAGGAAAGAGGAAAGTGGATAATGAGGTGTTAAGAACAGATGGCTGGTCCCATGTACCATGGTCAAGTAATCAACTGTTTGGTTTTAAGTGAATAGACTTATCTTGGCTGCGCCCCCAGTCCCAGGAAGTGCAGCAGCTTAGGGTTATGGCGAGAAGTGTTCAAATAAGCCCTAATATTGATCATCTCTCCTATGGGAGCTCTCCTAGAGGGTAAATGTTAGTATTGGAAGATATGTACTAACATATGCAGCTGGCATCGCAGTAACGGCGATCCCCCGCGATACCTGTACTGTGATATGCGGGGGGTTTCCATCATCTCCCTGCTGCCTGCTTCTCCACTCACGCCAGGGCCAGCTAAGCAGGCTGTCCCTGGCGCCTCCTCCTCCCCCCTGCAGCCGGAAGGATGTCCGGCTGCGTTACTAGGGGGAGGAAGGGCTTGCCTTCCGGGTCCAGAAGGACCTTGACTAAGGTAAGCCAGAGGGAGAGGGACAGGGGGGTTGGCGGGTTTGCGACGGAGGCGTCAGGCAGCGAAAAGAAGCCCATAGGCTTCTATGGTTGGCGATACCCTACTATGCGGTATAGTGGCGGCGGGGTTTTAATATATAGGAAAATACGGTAAAGCAAGGGGTTTACCACATTTTCCCCTCAGTACATCCCGCCCTTGGTATGTTGGATCTTGTTGTCTCTGTACAGCTGCAACTTGGTGGTGTCTGATTAACCAATAGGCTGATTAGGCTGCAGCCTAGGGCACCAGGTCTGGGGGGGTGTTAGAGGGGAGGCTTGCAGGTAACAGCCGATGAATAAAATTAAGGCCCTTATTTATTCCATGCTTGTTAGCTATCACCCGTCCTGATGTACTGTGGGGGGTTTAGTTCTTAAGGTGATTGCCAGATGACGGTACCAATGTAACTTACTGATGGAACCGTTACTTTATGTACATTGTGCTACAGTGCCAGCTGGGCAGCCTAAAGCCAAGGTCTCCTTCACACACCAAAAGCATTAGATCATAGATGCCAGTTGTACAAACTGCGTTAGATGCACATTGGCAATTTGACTGGCAAGTCCCTCAGCGCCCATGCACGTGTGTTTTGCAACATAATAAAGGGGAGCTACATGTGTATTAGCCTATGGCACCTGGGACCTTTAATCAGGTGTAAAGGGAGTTCTCATTGGGAATATAAAGATCAACAATGGTAAGCGGTATGCGAGAAAGGTCCAGGCGACTTGCATGGGAAAAGCAGGAGGTGGCAAACTGTTATCTTACCTGGGATTTAATTGGGAGTAAGATGAATATTTATGTAATCATACACCGTATTATCTATTTTTAATTTGACATTGCAGAGCAATTTATAGATGTGTCCTCATACACTTAAGCCCCATACACACGGTTCGATTCTCACTATTTTCTGGTTTTAGCCTCCTGCTATGGAAAGCCGTTCACAGCAGCAAAAATCCCTGGGCAGGGGGGAAATCGCTCATTGTGTATGTATTGAGCGATTTTCACCATATCGATTTCGAATGCCCAGTGTGTATGGACCTTAAGTCACTACGCAATGTAACTTTGATGTACGAGGACATGGTGCTGATTTATTTTATATACAGGTGTAATTTATCAAATTAATAAACACAAGGTCTAATTCAGACCTGATGGCAAAGAACCTTTTGGGCGGGATGTATTAAAATACATCGCCGCCCTTCGCCGCGATGCCAGCGCATATGTACTAACATATGCGTCTGGCAGCGCGGTGCGGTACCGGAGACCCCCCGCGATACCTGTACTGTGGTTTGCGGGGGGGGGGTCTCTGTCTCCTCCCTGCCGCCTCCTGCTGCCTTCACGCCGGGGACAGCTAAGCAGGCTGTCCCCGGCGCCTCCTCCTCTCCCTGCAGCCGGAAGGACGTCTGGCTGTGTCGCTAGGGGGAGGAAGGGCTTACCTCCCGGGGTCCAGAGGACCTGCAAGAAGGTAAGCCCAAGGGAGGGGGAGAGGGGGGTCGTTGAGTCGGCAGGGTTGCGGCGGGCAGCAAAAAGAAGTGGCGATACCCTGGCCGGTGAAATCGGTGCGGCCAGGTAATAGTACATATGAAAATGCGGTAAAACAGGGGTTTTACTGCATTTTCATTTTGATACATCTCTCCCTTTGTCTCAAATGGACAAAACCATGCTGCACTGCAGGTGGGGAGATGTAACATGCGCAGCGATACTGAGATGTGGATGAGTTCCTAAAACTCAACAGTGAGTTGTGTTTAAACTGAAATCTAAATTGCAGAGCAAAAAAAAAAAAGCAACCACTCATGCAAGCTGTTTTGCGTGACTGCAGATGTATGATGACATGTATTTATTTAGTTTCTTATATAGCGCAGCATATTCCGTTGCACTTTAAAATTGGAAACAACAGTGATTAAACAAACTGGGTAGAAACAAACTGACATGGAGGTAGGAGGGCCCTGCTCGCAAGCTTACAATCTATAGCATGTATGCATGTATGTTGGGCTGTGCTAACAAATTCCTGAATAAGTTTACTTTGACTCAATATTATAAGAATTTAGAATATAATAAATGGAAGAGGGTGGTTTCTATAGAGGCTGCTATGGAAAGCCATTCACAGCTGCAAAAATCTCTCAGTGTGTCTGTATTGAGCGATTTTCACCTTGATTATGAGAAATGTGTGACCTATTACAACAGTACACGGATGTCTCACACTTGTATGCTGCTAGGTGCACAGCCTCCCTTCTCCTTGGTAACTGCCTTTCTTCCTTAATCCTGCCAGTCACATGAGCAGACAGATGAGAGTTCCAGTTTTGTGTCCGTTGGTCCCCAGCAGTGTGGGAGGTGACCCTGTGCTCAAGCAACCATATAATTAATGCCTGGTCTACTACAGATCACACAGTAACATACCAGGACACACTCTACTAATGATGTTAAAACTCTCAAATCAGAGATATGCTACCCAAATTCTGTTACATTTTGTTATCATTCTGATTCCTAGCTTTTGATTTGTAGCATTGGTATGTAGTTAATTTACTGACATACAAAATACCGATTGGCAGAATCCCCACAACCCAAATCCCGATGGCCAAAATATCGACATGTACAGAACACCGACAATCGAAATACTGATAACATCAAGATACCGACAATCAAAACAGTTACAAAACATCGGCATGATCCACATGCCTACAAAAATATTTACACCAATAATACAGTATACAGTTTTTCATGATTTAAAAACAAAAAACTATTTTTTTCATACTATGTGCATATGTAATTATCGACTAAGTACATATGCGCATATGTAATTAGCGGTCGGCTCATTAAATATGCAGGCACTGGGGACCAATAGTGCTCACTGCTGCCTGGGTACCGTTTCAGACCCGTTCAGACCGCAAAAAAACGTGTAGGACCCTGCTTTTTTACCCTTTTAAAATACCGGTTATTTTAAAACGGTAAATTCACTCTGGACCTTTTAGACCGCACATATTACCGTTTTGAAACGGTAAAGAAACGGCAATATACCGTTTAATTTGTGCAGTCTGAAAGGGGCATTAGGTTGTGCCTACTCAGTTGTGAACAGATGCAGAACGGGAAAAAGATGCATTTATGTCTGACCACAGGCAGGTGCCAATAGTTAATGGTACCCAGCACAATGAACCATTTGTGGATGGCTTTGTAATCCTATTTAAGAAAACCTTTTTTTTTTTACATCATATATGGATTTTTTTCTCTGCTATATAACAGAGGCTTTTAATATTAACAGATGCACAATAGAGAATGGGTGTGGTGGTCATGGGCCCTTATTCAGGTTGGGTTGCTTGCCTGGCTATTATACTGTAGCATTCTCATTTCCTTGCTTATGCAATCCAACCCACACTTTCCCAATGATTGGAAACTGCTCACATGCATGCACCTTGTCCCACATTTGCTATGTTAAGCAGGGCCGTTTTTCCCATTGGGCTGAATGGGCAGTTGCCCAGGGGCCCTTTGACCTAAGGGCCCACCCCAATAAAGAAGACAGCACTGCACGAACACCCACACCAGCTGGAGGTGGCAGCTAGGGGCAGTCCTGTCAGTCATCCGCCTGCTCTCCGTCAAGCCCGGTGCAGCCTCCAGCAGTGCCCACCCGCACACCCCCTCTCCGCTGGATAGGCTGCATCAGCTGACGGGTGCGCGCTCCGGCCAATCACAGCATTGCAGCCTCCCGGGTACCTGGGGGAAGTAGTGCTCCGGCTAGCTGGGATATGGTAATGGGGGGGCATCCTGTGCGCAGGCTGCCTGACAAACGGGCGTAGCGGAGTGGTGTACTGTGCTCCATCTGCCTGCCTGACAGCAGCTGGACAGTGTCCCGCTATTTGCCGGGTCGGTGGGACACTGAAACTGGCCGGATGCAGTGTCCAGTGGACACTGATTGGCTAAATTCTCTCACCCAATCAGCATCCGGGCCAGTCTTTTCAAAATCAGCAGCGCTTCCCACCGACCCAGCAAATAGCGCTACAACTCCCAGACGCCGCTGCTCAGACCCTGCTGCCCATAGGTATGTGGGGGGTTGTATGTGAGGGGTGCCGTATGTGAGGGGGGCCCACACTACTGTTCTGCCCAGGGGCCCCTGACAATGTTAAGACGGCCCTGATGTTAAGGATTGCATATGCTTAACTTCTGCGTACAGCTGAGCATATATGATCAGGATACGGTCATTGGGTCACTAGCCAGTAGGTTGACATGCAGGAAGGTCGACAGGGTCATTAGGTCGACATGGGGTTTTGTACATGTGCCCACAGGCGGTATTTCATGCCCTACCATCCACTAGGGCGTGGTGGGAGAATAAAGTAATGTGCCAAGTGTATCGAAGCATGGTGAGCATAGCGAGCCATGCGAGGGCACGCAGTGCTACGTTTTAGTGTTTATGTTGACTGTGTCGACATTCGGGTAAAACAAAGTAAAAAAAAAAAAACATGTCAACTTGTTCAATGTCGATATTACCCATGTTCACCTAATGGTCTTTTCAACCTAACCCATGTCGACCTTTAGTCATGTGGATATTCCTGCATGTCCACCTTACTGCATGTTGACCTAATGCTTGTCGACCTACTTGCTGGTAACCTAATGATCCATACCCATATGATCTAACTTGAATCTGGCCCATGGTGCAGTCAAGTGAGTGGTGTAGGTGTAGCTGGAGGGCAGTGGGGCATGCGGTGCGGTTATTGTAGGGATGGCCATCGTTGCCATCGATGGCAATAGTGCAACTGGCCATCGATAGTGGCATACTATGCAATGGATGGCCATCAATGTTTTTACATATCGATGGACATCCATATTCTTTGAAAGAAAAAATATCGGCGCTAAACCCAACTTCTTTGACTGGTTGGACTGTAGGCCAATCAAAATATGGGGGCAGGGCTTCACCAGTGTCAAGGGTGAAGCCATGCTCCATGTCCCAGCCCCTTAGGGGAAAAAAAACTATTCATTTATACTAGTTATCAATGGAGGGAAACCATAAAGTGTCCAATCCCAGGATAGGGATCTGTGGGATCCCTGGATTTGGGCCCAAAAATTGCTGGGATTTCAATGCTCACACGCTACCTGGCTGTTTCCAATCCCTGGCCTGAGGCTCTGCTCAGCGGGACAGTGAGAGGTCATGCTGCACAGTCGCGCCACTGCCACCCGCCTGCTTCCGCCATCACCCTAGCCTGCTTCCGCCATCACCCTAGCACCCGGCCGTGGCACTCTGCACCAATGCACACGCCTGCCTCTCACCGCTTTAATGGGACAAGGGGTTTTAATTAGGAAGGCCAATAATCCCGGGATTGAGCATTTTTCAATCACAAATCCTGGGATCAAAAAAATTCCCCAGCATTGGCTTCCCTAGGACACCACCTAGTTCTCCCCATTGATGGCAAAAGTATTCTACATCGACCATAAACTATTGATGATTTTGAATCATCGATGGTCTCCATGACCATCCCCAGATTATTGTATCCAAACTAATCGACAGCCAGTTCGATGTTCCTTTGCCACAAAGGTTCTACACGAGCAGCAATTTGACACTGTGCCAATTTGGACATATTAGTGCTCTGCTGTAAGGTATTTTAAAGTGTTGCTGCTTCTTGACAGAAAAAGCAATTTGCATCACATCACAATATTGCTCCATTAGAAATCTCTAACCGCCCCTATTTGCTTTGCCTGTTTCATTTTATGTGGACATTTTGTTGAAGCCCCTTATTGCAGCAATATTGGCCTCCGAGCAATGTAAAAAAAGACATTCTGTACGAATGTTAGACAAGTTAGTCATTCCATGTACAAACAAATCTAACAACAATATTTAGACAGAGATCTCTGCATGATCAATGCTAATATTCACAATATCTGTAAAGTTTCTTTGTTATCCTCAGTAATTATGCACAAAAGTCCCACAGTTCCCTACTGAAGAGCCCTGGAGTCCAGCCTAGTACAATAAGACTGGCAAACCCCAGAATAACAGTATACTAAGCACTGAAAGGCAATGCTGTGACTCCCAGAGCAGAGGAGAAGTTACCATAGCTGCGGCTCATTGCAGATTATTTCTCTGAGCTCCATAACAGCCCGAGGGGTCTCAAACAACTTCAAACTTGCAGGGATGTTCTGAACTGACATTATTTGATCCATAGCTTTTGTAGCACTAAACCAGCTGGCATGAACTAGAACGTCCTGTGTGTACTCACTACAGCTCAAGCTTTCTGTGCTGAAATATTTCATGACAACTCTGCAAATAGCAGCAGCTCCTGCCTGCAGATTTGGAACCAAATTATGGAAATAAATGGAAAATCAATATAATCCTTTTTTTCAAATCCGGCTGTTTTACTAGTGTGGTTGTGAGGGTCCAATCTAGGGACAAGTAAGAGCTAAGGAGAATAGGCAGCTGCCTTTGGCCACAAGCAGGGCTGTATTATCCATTAGGTTCAAACTATGGCCCTCCAGCTGTTGTGAAACTACAAGTCCCATCATGCCTTGCCACAGTTTTGCTATTATGGAATGCTAAAACAATGGCAAAGCATGCTGGGATGTGTAGTTTCACAACAGCTGGAGAGCCACAGTTTGGACATGCCTGCATTAGGCTGACTAGGCTGAAGCCTAGGAGGGATTAATGGCCCAACAATTTTGTTTTTGCTGAGGTACTGTTATTTGGGACCTTGGGCTCCAATGGTTAAAGGTACTTTTCACTAAGGATGGTCATCGTTTCCGCATTGCCATCAATGGCAATAGTGCGTCTGACCATCGATCAATGGTCATCCATTTTCTTTGACTGATTGGCCCACAGGCATAGGGGCAGAGCTTCACTGGTGCCAGGGGCAGAGCTATGCCTGTCCCGGCCCCTTGGAAAAAAAATGTATATATAATCGTTTATGCTTGACATCGATGGAGGGAAAGCATCTGGTTCTTCTCCCTTCTCCCCCAAAAAACTATTCTACATCAACCATAAACCATCAATGATTTAGGATCATCGATGGTCGATGGCTATCCCTACTTTGCATTCAGACCAATAGCGCACTAGCACTACATCAAAAGAGAAAAGGAAGATAGACTATGTTGTCAGATAAAAGGTCGGTGTCCATGTAATCCTGTAATGACTGACGTGTAAATGATGACATAATAACTATTACTTCCCAAATACTTCTTCTCCGAGTCCATTGGCAAACTGTATGCCACAAATGTGCCGGGTGACAGATTTTTAATGTATACCAAAGGTAATTGTAATGGGATGCTGTCATTAGGTCGACAGTGTCCAGATAGACAGTCAAAAGGTCGACATATGGAAAGGTCGATATGCATTCGATCAACATGGTCAAAAGGTTGACTCACGAAAAGGTCAACATGAAACGTTTTGACATGGAGTTTTTCATGATTTTTTTTTTTTAAACCGACTTATATCTTACCATCCCAGTCCGCATAGAGGGAGAATAACAGAGTGTGCTGAGCGCAGCACAGTGAGCGAACGCGGCACACTTATAGGGTGCCTGTGTCGCCATATGTCAACATAGATACACAAAAAAGGTGAAAACCGCACGTCGGTCTAATGCTGACCTTTTTGATGTGTCGTCCTTTTGATTGTTGACCTAACACTGTCGACCTAACAAGCCATACCCATTGTAATCACTGTGCATGCCCTATGCATCAGAAAGTAGACAATTATGTTAATGCAGCAATATTTCTAAAACATTAAATCCATTATTATATATAATAAAATGTACTAACATATGTAATATGTAGAGACAGGATTATATGCAACATAAAAAGCTTGAAATATGCATGCAAATATGCATGAAAAGTGTTAAAATATGCTAAATAATAAAAAAAGTAATTTTTTACTTGTTTATTTAAAAATCAGCATACAATTAGTTGCAAATAAACCTCAAAATAGGCCCGCAGCATCTGCAGCCTCCAATGCTCTTCTTGCATCAAATACACGGACCCTCATCTCCAGCACCAATGGATCACATGTCAGCATAGCGTGTGAGGGCGGCGCAGTGGAAGGCTTCCTCCCTGCGACGCATACTCACTATGACACGGCATTTCCTCCGCAACGCGTGATGTCACAACCCTTCCGCCCGCCTCCTCTGCTGCAGAAGTCTGCCGCCCCAACTGACTTTTATCAACATGGATTGGCAGCCTAGAGCAGTGTCAGACATAGCGTACATCCAAGGTACCACTACCTGGCCAGCAGCAGTAGGGCAAAGCAGTGCGGGTGGAAAGGGGGCGGGGCCTAAAATATGCACCATCACTAGATTTTATGTAAAATATGCAATAACCAGTGAGAATGGGCAAAATATGCAAATGCAATATGCAAATGCATATAATCCGCAGAGGTAATGAGCTGGTCGCAGGAGCAAGCTCCTGCGACTATAATGGCGCTGAAAACGGGAGCGCGCACCCGGCGATTTATCGCCGGGGCACACTCCCATCACTGGAAATAAGGTCGCCTGCGACCATATTTCCAGCGATTTCAGCCTCTATCGTCCCCGTGTGTAGTGTACACAGCTTTAGAGCTACTGCATGAGAGCGGACACCTGGGTCTGCTAATTAACGCCGAATACAAGTAAATTACATACACCTGAATGCAATAAGCAATGCTGCAGGCTATTAAGTGAAATGCCTCATATCACTACCTGCAAGCCACGTACAACCCAGAAATACATAGGAAGGTTCTCTTTCTACACTTTTCAACATGTAAAGTTGGTTTATTTTTAAGTACTATTAATCCAAATACACGTTTCTATATGTCAAGGTAGTTATTTTTTAACCATCTCTACACCCTCACTGAAAGTGTGTTTTACATCTTTACAAAGCAGGAGACACAATTCATAGGAGTCAACATGTGTCAACTTTTTCACTGCAACACAAACATACAAGTCTAATGTATTTCTTAAACACATCTACCACATCTAACACCAACAATGTGTTTTTGGGTCACCATTTCTACTTAGTTCTACTTAGTACAAAGTTAGGGTGTATACCCACTGGGCCATACATTGAAAAATATTGCTAAGTTTGGCCCCGAGCGATATCATTCATAATCTCATCCAAACGACTCTGAACATAACGGGGACCTGGCGATGCCACTGGACAATATCATCAACGATATTGTTCAGTGTGTATGCACTGTATCGATCATCAGCAGTTTAAAGGGAATTACATGATGATATTGCTCATGGAGTGAATAGTCAAGTGTATTTGCACCTTAACCCTTTGAGTGTCACCATCTCTGTGAGAGATGTTTAAAACATCCACTAAAGATACCAGCGTCGCTCACATTTGTTATATAGATTCAAATAAAAGGTACTTCTGTAATATCTGGGCTCCCGTTTTTCTTATGAGGCCGCGTCCCCTCGCTACACTCGCCACACTATATAAAATCAACTCCATGCGTAGTTGGATAGTAGGGGTATGAAAAAATGGGGTGCATTTAACATGGGAGCCCAGATAATACATAAATACCAAATAAATAATATTGTGTAAAAAAAAAAACATTTCATATATAAGGTAAACATGTCATTATGATGAATAAAAAGGTTTGCTTGGCAATTTTTACACCTATTTTGACAAATTCACTTGGCACACAAAGGGTTAATACCCCATACACAACACACAATTCAGGAAGAAAAAAATGTCATGTGCGCAACAATCTCGTTCCCCGCAGTATGTGTGGTTAACGATATCGGACGTGGTGCGGGTTGTCTAGTGTGTGCGGGGCTAGAGTCTTTTACTTTGTGCAGTGCAGTATTGCTCAGCTCACCTAATAGCAAATGTACTGCAGATGTACTGGTTTTAAATGCATGCAAAATCTTATGATGCCAAACACTCAAAAAATAAAATAACAATACACATTTGTCAGGGTGATAAATTTGACTAATGTTACTACACAAATCTGTTTTAATCACATCTTAAGTGCAAGTCACACCACTTTCTGAAGGCAATTTTATATATTGACCTACGTGTCATTAGTTGAATCTGCTGACACCATTGGGTAAATTCCTTAAACTGTAGAAATCAATGAGGCCAGGAAATCAGAGGGCGTCAATCAATCAGTGCACTGTCACCGTCAGTGAAATCTGCAGCTGACCACCCCAGCAGAGTATTCTCTGCTTTTCCCTGGAGTCGTTAATCAGCCCTCCCAAGTAGGGTAACACCACACGGGGCGCTATTCAGCTGAGGTTTCCATTTCACAACACTGACAGGCATCCGTCTGTACACATACTGCTCAAAAGTGATAAAATAGAGAGTGATAAACAGCCAGCCAATCAGCTCCTGCCTGACATTTTTCAAACACAGTCTGTACATGGCAGGTAGGAGCTGATTGGCTGGCTGTTTATCACTCTCCATTTTACCACTTTTGAAGCTTAGAGAATCTGGCCATTAGGCATTTACAGGGAGGGGGGTGTGCAAGCAATCGGAACTGATCTGTTATCCTGCCTCGATACTTACATTACATTATCACAATATAACTTATATTTTGCATCTTATTATCCTTAGGGTCTTTTAGGCTTTGAGTGATGCAAAGTGCTACTCCAACAATCACGGTTAGTAGGATCTTACTTATTAGAGCGCCCTAGGCTAATACACATGTAGCTCCAATTGTAATGCTGCTCAACACCTGTGTATGGGTGCTCAGGGCTCACCATTCATACTGCCCATGTGCATGTGACACAGGGTACACAACTGGCATGTAGGATCTAATGCTCATGGCGTGGCTTTGGTTTAGGCTGCCCGGCTGGCGCTGTAGCACAATGTACATAAAGTAATGGTTCTATCAGTAATACCCCTTTCACACCAGTCTAAATTCCCAGTTTGGGCC
Organism: Crinia signifera; assembly: GCF_055691185.1. Taxonomy (NCBI): domain Eukaryota; kingdom Metazoa; phylum Chordata; class Amphibia; order Anura; family Myobatrachidae; genus Crinia; species Crinia signifera. The sequence continues at coordinate 57,517,818 of NC_139226.1, forward strand.
CACGACTAGCGCTTGTCTTGTATGTAAGGTTCCCGGGCCAAAATCCTGGGGAAATTTCCCGAGATTTCAACCCTGATATGGAGCAGGGTTGTTCCAGAGTTCAACCCGGGGTCCTGGCCAGTGTGAAAGGGGTAGGGTACTTACCTGGGTTGGCGGACCTTGGTGTGTGCTGTCAGATGGGGATCCACACAGGCAGCGGGCACAGAGAACAGGACAGGTGGCGTATATAGATGACACAGCTCTCCGGTGCCCTCTCTGCAGCCGGACAGTTGCGTCATCTGCGCCCGCCGTCTGACATGTCATCTGCGCCCCTCACATAGGGGGGAATTTATTAAAATTGGAGTTCTATTGAAGATGGGATGTTGCCCATAGCAACCAATCAGGTTATATCTATTGTCTTCTAGAAGGTGCTAAATATATAAGAAGTAGAATGTGATTGGTTGATATGGGAAATATCCCATCTTCAGTAGAACTCCCATCTTAGTAAATTAATCCCATAGAATCCAGGATAAGGGGTAGATCTATGAAGCAGTGATAAGGGAAGAGAAGTGATAAAGTGCCTGGTACTTTATCACCGGCCAATCAGCTTCTGACTGTCCCTTTTTTAAACCTAGGTTGTAACTTAACAGTCAGGAGCTGATTGGCCGGTGATAAAGTACCAGGCACTTTATCACTTCTCCTGTCTTACCACTGCTTCATACATCTACCCCGAAATTTCTGGACCTATATGTTAACACTAGATGCAAAACCGGTTTTGAGGTGTCACTGAAAGTCTGCTCAAGAGCAGCCAATGGGTTGCCTTTAAAATTCGATAAGGATTATCACCAACAACCCACTGTTTTGGCACAGGCTCAGACGTCAGACCTGAATAGTCCCGAGGGACCGCTTAGCCAGTAGTAAATTACCGCGGCTAACTGAATTTTCCCTTAAGTGTACGAAGTTCAAATGCTACTAAGAAAAATAATAGCACAGCACCCATTGGCCAAAAGTTTGTTATTAAAAAATTAAGTAAAAATAATTAACGTAAATTGTGCTTACAGTACAGGTCATCATTGGGTTCAGTTAATTGGCTGTAGACAGGCTTGTGTTTCTGCTTGTGATAGGCAGCCAAAAGCACTTGTTTTGTCTATCATACTGACCCTATAAATAATTTGATTTGGACCTGGACTGACAGCCTATGGCACTCCTGCAAGAGTCCCAATTTGGGAACCACTGAGGTAGATGTTATTTGGCCACTAGTTTGTTGCAAACCCATTCCTTCCAACATTGGTGGCAGTGGAGGAGGGACACAGGTACACATCAGAATAAGGGGGCGTGGTCTCCTGGTCAGGTGGCGTGGCCAATACCCACGGCGCTCTCACAAGGCCATGCCCCCATTTTTGCTACTGTTGGGGGGATGGCCAAGCCTCCATCTCCTTTCTGCAGTGAACAGACACTTTGCGCATGTGCACAGTGTCTATTACCTGCTGCTCTGCTTAGCAGGGGGGCTCCCAACTGCCCCCCCCCTCCCACACACACACACACGGTGGGGCACAGCCGGCCCCAGGAGGGGTTTGCAACCAACCTCCCCAAAAAACAGGACGGTCCCGCGAAAATAGGGACAGTTGGGAGGTATGCAAAACCATATCAACATAAATCACTCGAAATACATAGAAATTCTAATTTATCTCTGACGTGACGGTTTTGTTTTAGTTATGTATATTTATTCCTGTTCCGGGCTCATGAGGTTACTTATCTTGCAGTGGCCTTGCATAGACTAAATACTGTAACATCCACTGCACACTACACATCTTTGTAATGCACTTGCAGAAGAGCCTTAAGGCCAACACTGTGGGAACAGTGATACACTGTTCCATCTCCCAGAACTAATCTCAGTGTCTGAGCCCTGCCTTGGCAAAGTGAATGCTTACATTTCTCAGATAGGCTGCAGATTTACTAGGTTTTTAGAAAGATATATTATATGCAGGTTGCGCTTGTTATTTGTTTTGTTTGTGGGTTTTTTAGCCAACATATATAATAGTGTTCATTCTAGCACCCGCCATATTTGAAAACCCATACAGTTCCTCTTCCCTGCCTGGGGTGTCGCTGTCTGCTGTAGTGCTTGTAGCACAGTGTGGTCTGTATATCAGCACTGATATGCAAACTAGACCTGTGCTAGAAACACCACAGCAGACAGCGACACCCCAGGCAGGGAAGAGGAACTGCATGGGCTTTCAAATATGACGGGTGCTAGAATGAACACTATATAACCAGCTGTATTCAGAGCTATTTTAATTTTATGAAGATGTTTCCTATTTATGAAGATTCAATTCTACAAAGCAAGGTTCTGATCTATGATGCAGATGTGAATGCCTGCTGCTTTGGTCTGTTTTCATAATACCCCCATCTAGTGGCAGTGATAATGAGCTTTTTCACAAGAGCTAGCTTATTCACGATTGTAATAAAGTGCAGCGATCTACACTATCATATGTGATGACATGAATATGGTAATACAGTAGGAGGCAGCACGCTTGCTGCATTACTGATCCGAACTGAGTCCTAGCCTAGGACACAGGGCCTTATTCTAGTTCACTCTTTCTGACTAAATCCTTTTTAGATGGACAAAACCATGTGCACTGCAGGTGGGGCAGATGTAACTTGTGCAGAGAGAATTAGATTAGGGTGGGGTTTTACTTCAAAGTGAGATCTATATTGCAATGTAAATATAAAGCAGCCAGTATTTACCCTGCACAGAAACAAAATAACTCACCCAAATCTAATTCTCTCTGCAAATTTTACATCTGCCCCCCTGCAGTGAACATGGTTTTGTCCATCTAAGAAGGATTCTGTCAGAAAGAGTGAACTAGAATAAGGCCCACAGTATCAGATCATCTCCATCACCCATGACCCATGGATTGGGGGAAGCCAGCCACTGTAGCTACGGGACTAAGTAAAACCCTAACTGGAACAGACCCATCAAACTCTGCATAGCATAACTCTGGAGCTTGTAGTGTCTGATCCAGAGTGGTGCATGTCCGGGGGGAGTCCCGTATGGGGGGGGTGCCTGTGGCAGCTTTCGCAGAGGACATGCGGAAGGGGAGATTACAGACTCTGCATGCTCTCTCCTTACTCCTCTCCCTTATGACAGGTGTCCCACCACCGATGGGACACTCACCCTACGGGCACCACCTTCCCCTGGACGGACACTACAAGCTCCAGAATGACAGTGATAAATGGAGCATACCTGCCTACATTTTTTTAACTCCTCTCCACGAGAAGTTCGGAGAGGAGTGAAAGGGGGCGGGACGAGGCTACGTTTCGGGGGTGGGATGGGGCTGATGTCACCAATGATGCGATTTGCAGAATTTTACTCCCGTCACCTCCTGCAGACCCGCGAAATTCGTGAATTTATACTACTAGGAAGGGACAGAGGGGGTAGCGGAGGCTGCGGTGGTGATGCAGGAGGCTTGCCCACATTCCGGGGGGGCCAGAAGGGGGACCCGATTTGCAGGACCCTCCCGGAACGGCAAGTATGGAATGGAGCTAGTCCGGTCAGACGTCCGGTTCCAGTTCTTACTTACAGATGGAGACACTCTACCCCTTACCTCTAGCGTGCAAGATATCAGAATCTGGCGGCTGCTGGTGGAGGGCAGGCCAGTGAACTTGGACGCATGAGCATCTCACAGGCTCGCTCGTCTATTGGAGCAAATATGGCGCGTGAGCGTCTCCGATGTGCGCTTGCCCCGTTCTCCGGCTGGTGAAAGTGCGGGTTGGCGGACGGCCCGATGGGAGTTGCTCAGGTGAAAGCGGCTCCATCTGTATACCCTGTAGCTGCTACCCAGAGGCCAGGATCGATTCTCTGTTGAAGATATTGAAACAAAGACTGTGTCCGTCCCCTCTCCATCCCAGACAACAGACTGTCAATCAATGTCAGTCTGATGCCATCCTTTGTCACATGACCAGTTCACACATCCTCAGAGCATATGCTTTACATGCACAAAGCACTAATAATCAATTCTTTACAATGGACAAAGCTGCTCCAACCACATCTGAATTAATCCCAGTATTTCTACACGGAATGACACAGCCTAAAAACGCCAAATGATGACAAACAATTTCCGCAAAGTTGTTTAATAATTGTATGTAAGGCATTTCAGTGGAATCAGCCGAAAACACATGTGGGCCATATCTGGCCCTGGATCTTTATCACACATATCCAGCCAGGTTGAGTAAATCCTGGACAGGTGCTCATGCTAGAGGAGAACAAAAATAACTTATGGGGTTATTGGAATTGGCCGCACTGACAATAATCAGCTGCTCAAATTTTCCATGAGTCCTGACTGACATCAGTCCAATCCTCTGGGTCTGATCAAAGTCAATTTGGCTGTTACAGCCACAATGTGCATAAGTAGTGGAAGCTATTGCTATCTGTTAGGAATGCACAGTGGCACAGTAGTTAGCATTGTTGCCTAACCACACTAGGATCAAAAGGTTAATTACAATCAGGGCGCTGTCTGTGTGGATGTTTTATGTTCTCCACATATTTAAATTGATTTCTTCTTGGAGTTCTGGTTTCCTATATTCTCTGTTAAGAGTAATATTTAGATCAGGGTTGCCGACTTTAAGATTCTCCTCTCCGGGAAAAGCCCGGAGAGGAGAGTTTCGGCAGCCGCTCAGGGGGCGTGGCTTACGTGGGACATCACTAAGCCACGCCCCCATGCTGGTAAAGCAGGGAATTCACGGATCTCCGTGGAGGGGGCGGGCTAAAATGACGCGATTGTGATGTTTTAGCTCCGCCCCCTCCTCTGAGACCCGAGGATTGCGGCATTTTAATGCCGCGATCCGGGGGACAGCGGGGGTCCCCCCTGAATCCGGGAGGGTTGCCCACCCTTCTGGGGGGCCGAGAGGGGGTCCCAATTTTCGGGAGACTCCCGGAAATTCCGGGAGGGTCGGCAACCCTGATTTAGATGAATTATAATAAAATGGTAATTACTACAAAACTAAACTAGATCTGAGAACAAAGGGGTCATTTTACTAAGATGGGAGTTCTATTGAATATGGGATGTTGCTATGGGCAACCAATCAGATGCTATCTATTATCTTCTAGAAGGAGCTAAATAAATAAAAATAATCTAATAGGTTGCTATGGGCAACATCCCATCTTCAGTAGAAGTCCCTGTCCTATAAAACGTGAAGAAGGTTTATCAGACAACAAAAAACATTCTACAAAGCAAACAAACAGCATTAAATGTAGCTTTAAACCAGGGATAGGGAACCTTCTGCCCTCCAGCTGTTGTTGAACTACACATCCCAGCATGCCCTGCAACAGTATTGGCATGGCCAACTAGCAAAACTGTAGCAGGGCATGCTGGGATGTGTAGTTTGACAACAGCTGGAGGGGCGAAGGTTCCCCATCCCTGCATTAAACTAAACATTTAATAACTCAGGACTGTCATCTGCAGCTGATAGAACTTCTTACAGCTGTCATTATGTGAATAGCGGATTAGTGGGCTACAAATGACAAGTAAAATGATTGACCCCATTCAGTACCCTGACGGCTGGATCCCCTCACTACGAGCATATGTGTATGCTTATGGATCCGCTCGCAATCACCCTCACAGAGGAGAAATCATTGGATAGTTGCTCACCATCGAATTACTTCACCTCCTATCGCAGCAGAAGTAGTCCGGGACTTATTTTCTGCTGTACGGTTTTATCAGAATTGGGGGCGTTCACTGATGTCATGCGCCCGCACCGAGCAGGCCAGACTACGTTCCATGGGGCCCGCACAGCGTTTCTATAGGCGTACCCACCATTTTTGTGGGCACACGCATTGAAACACTGTGTGCCCCCCCCCCCCCCCCGGTACGCCCCCTGGCTGCCAATCAATGTGCAAACACCCTGACAAGTCTCCAAAGGCTTTAGCGCCAATGCACAAGCGCAAACCACCACCATCGGAGACAGGGACGGATCTGAACAGGCCTGAATAGGCCCCGATGTCTGGCTGGGGGAATTAAAGTTTTTACCATTTTATGGCATAGTGTCTGGAAGACACTGACCCATTTACTGCTGTTAAGTCAAAGAGCAATGGTAAAATCAGCACACAGCATATGGTGGATGTTCTGTATTCTTGCAACCTAGCAAACACAGGCATTGTGTCCAGGCAGCAGTGCTGGGGAGACAAAGACCACAGGAGCTGTGATTTATGGTCACTGTTACCAGGACTAACACAGTGATCAGCAACCCCCCAAAAATAAACAAATATCCTAAAGAATTCTATAAATAAGCAAATAAATAACTAAATTCTAATGTGCGTGCCCACATTATTATTATTATTATTATTATTATTATTATTAATAATGCAATTATCATCTGCTCATTTTAAGAAACAATGCTGTGTGATAGTGCTATGATTATGAAGAAATACACATCATATATGGCATACTTATTCTATTAATTTATTTGTAGTTGGAGTTGATGTTAAACAGACCTTTTCACATCTGTTATTTCTGGGAGCCAACCTTTTTCTTTTGGCTAGCCTTAAAATTAAACATAGCAGACACCCAGAGACACATTAGCCAAGATGAGGCCCAGAAAAAGCTATAGAACAGTCTCAGACAGTGCTGGGAAAACACAACTAGCATTGATGTGCCTGAGCGTGCGCACGCAGAGGCTGCGGAACACACAACCGGTACATTATCAATTAAATCATCGACGTTGTCTGTAGATTAAGATGACATGTATGACGTATGTTCTAAACTATATCTACAATTGTGCTTATGTGAGGAACCTTTTTATTGGCAGATTACAATGATAATAGCTCCCTTCCCCCCACGCAATGTGGCAGAAGGGTTAAGTGGACAGCAGTGAAGGGTGAACAATGCCACTATTAGCAGATGATAATTAGTCTGCCCCAATCATTCTGCTCAGTACATGTTAGAGTCAGCGCTGGACCTTTACCCCCGCGGGTCGGACTGGGGGCACAAAAAACATGGACGTCATGCCACTATGTTGGGGTTCCCCTGGTCTGCATCAACTATACAGTATTTGTGGGGGAAATAATGACATATTCTGTGTAAAGTGCTGTGTAATCAGTAGGCACTATATAAATATCTGATAAACAAACAAATAAACAAACAAACTGTAAATAAAAACAAATAAATTATGAATGAGAGACTTAAGAGTATTTTGCAAAATTTGGATCCTTTTGAAATAATGAAGGTTAATAATCTCCCTCATTAATATTGACTCATTTTTGCCTGTATTTCTCTATTAACAACTGATTTTGTGGCTTCTTTTGTGAATAGCAGCCAGCCTTTAGCTAGAACCCCACTCAGCACCCCAACAGTAAATACCATTATATAGTGCAATAAAGCATTAGCAGATGCATGCAAGTACAGTGAGTGGATGCAGGGTACACACAATACATTACAAACAGACACAAGAATGAAAGGTATGCAGAATACTTCATAGTGTACTTACTCTGTATACATTCTCTGTCAGCCTGTTCACCTCATCGGACCTGGACATGTTGCTTGGCTATGTGCTGTTACTGTTCACATGGAATCTGGGTGGAAGACACAGGAGAGAATCCAGTTTTGGGGCCGGATCCCTGGAGATGGAAGACAAGTTGTATCTGTGATGTTGACCACTGACCAGTGTGGAAGGTTGGCTGTGGGAGGGAGAGAGGGGCCTGGGGAGGAAACAGGATGGGAGGATGAAATCAGCCCTGAGACAAAAGTTCTGCAGCTCAGAATCAAAACTTCCAGCCAATAAGGATTGTGCTCTGCTGTCACCCAGCTAACACGTTCTGCATAAAGGGAGGGTTCTGCATGACAGAAAGGGAGGGGCACAGACTCTCAAGACATCTGGGAGAGACTTTAAAGAGGGTCTCTCTTAACCTTAAAACCTTTTCACTTCATCCGCAGTGTCTTTCATCTTCCTCCTGAGTCCTGCCTGACACACAGTAGTTTCCCCTGTGAGTAACTAGGAGACATGAGACTGTAAACACCAGTATAATCCTGAACAAGGCTCTTAACTAGAGTTCTGCACCCTGCAGTCATGAATGAAGCTCTGTTTAAGGAATTATTTCAGATTTTTCCCTGAATGGACTTTTCTACAAGAGGGTACTTGTCTCCTGCGAGCTATGTACTTTTGTAAGCCACATGCATAACATTGGCAGGGATGGGTTTTGCAAAGGTACAGTGTTACCTTAAAATATGCATATTTATATAATAATTATGAACACAAGTACGCTCCTGGTGTTAACTGTTTCTTGAGTCTTAAGCAACACACACACACACACACACACACATACATACATACATACATACATACATACACACATACATACATACACACATACATACATACATACATACATACAAACACACGTAAAATATATATATATATTTAGGGGGGTATTCAATCCCTGGCGATATTCAGTTTCCCCCTAGAATAGATTGAATTAACATTCCACCTATTCAATGTTTTTCCAAAATTGTTCCGACTGTCGGAAACATTTCTAAAGTCGAAAAATACGTGGATTATTATTATCCTTTATTTATATGGCGCCACAAGGGATCTGCAGTGCCCAATATCAGAATACATAACGGAATAAGCAAAACAGTGGCTTACATTTGAATACAATAGAGGAAAAGTACGGGGTACATATACCTGCATCAGCAGCAGACACTGGAATAAGTATCAGCATTGCAGAAAAAAAGCGCAGTATTTAAAAAAATGTACCTCAGTTAATCTGGTTATTAATCACCTGAACTCGCCCGAATGCATCCGTGCACCCGATGTCCCAAATACCCGACTTTGCAAACGTGCCCAAGCACCCAAATACCTAAGTATTCAAATGCACCCTAGCGCATCCGGACATGCCCGAGCGCCTGAATGCACCAAATCGCCCAATCATGGGAACATCCAAGCGTGCAAACACGGCCAAGAGCCAGAACTCCAATATACCCGACTGCGCGAACGTGCCCAAGATCCCAGATACCCGAGCATTCAAATGCACCCAAGCACACCAGAACACCCAAATCCATGAGCGCCCGAACGTGCCCGAACTTAGCCAAACACACCCGAATCCCTGAACGCCAGAACCTTGCCCGAACGTGAACGTGCCCGAACACCTGAGTGCACAAATGCACCCGAGTGCACCAACTCCCAAATACCCAACCACGCAAGCATGCCCAAGTGCCCGAGCACCCAGGCATTTGAATGTGCCCAAACTCACCCGAACAACTGAGCACCTGAACACAGCAGGAAAGGCCTGAACGCACCTGAGCGCGCCCAAACACCCGAGCGCCCAAATACCAAAACACACAAAGACCCAAATACCCGAGTCCTATAGATCTTTAGCTGCATCTTCTGATCTTCCCTGCAGCAAGTAAGATGAAAAGATCCATCAGATCGTGATCATTTGCGATTGCTTATGATTTGCGCGAAAATTCACTGTAGTGTGTGGGCACCTTTACGGATGTGAGCTGGCAGGATCCCTTTTAGTGTTTGGACAAAGCACCAGACACCCTGCACTTTTCATCCACAAACAGATTTCTTCAGGGGTAAATAATTACAAATTATAGTTAAATATTATAATTAATGTACAGTAATAGAAATCATTCATATGACATTCATAGCAAAAATCTAAATAGGAAAATTGGTTGGTTGCAAGATCTGCTGTAAAAATCGCACGTTTTGCCGTAACCAAAAAATGCACACTTAGAATGGCATCCAGATGTTTTCTAATGGAAACATCAAAATCGCACCCTAAACATGACCAAAAATCACCAGAACAATAGACCTTGTTCTGGCAGGTGATTTTGCCAGAACCAGGCACAGGTCTGAAATCTGTAGATGGTTCTGTCTGTAAAAGTGTGTAAATGTAAAAAAAAAAAACCCAGCTCCAGGCTCTTTGAGCCAGTCAAATACAGGGGAACAAAGTGTTGGGGTCCCACTATATTAAAAAAAAAGAGCACTAGGCTCTTGGACCAGTCCTGGTTCCAAAAATATGGGGGAAAAAAGACTAGGAGTCCCCCATGTTTCGGAACCCAACACTGGGCTCCAACAGTCAGCAGTGTGATGCCACAGCTGGGGGACACTTTATACGAGCTCCCCTGGCCAAAGCATTATTAGCCAAGTTGGTCAGACCTGGACATGGTGCCTGGGGGAGTGGGGACCTCCCCAATAAAGGTGTCCGATCCCCAAGATTCACCCATCCTGGGTTGAAGCCTGGAGCTGTCCCTGGCACTCCTGGACTGTGGATGGCGAGCTGATAGTTGTAATAAATGGAAAATGTAATAAACATTGGGTTGTGCTGTGGAACTACAAGTCCCAGCAAGCCTCCCCCGCATACAAGGACTTGGAGACCAAAAGTCCCAACATGCAGAGATTAAAAGGCCGGCTCGTACTAGTTTAATATCATACACACATTCACACACACAAAGATACATATACTCACCTTGCCACGCTCCCCTGCAGGTCGGTCTCCTTGTCCAGTAGGGCAATTCAAGGGTTAAAACAATTAAAAACAAGGAACGCGACCACGGACTTCAAGAAATGTGACGTGGTGCGAATTTTTAGCTGTCTAAAAATCACACCCTATTACACCTCGCCCCTATGTATAAATGGACCCAAACAAGAAGTCATTTTGGACAGTGTGAAAGTGCCCACAAAATATATATCTGTTCTCTAGGTGCAATGAGAGTCATGGAGGGGAGGTATGAGGGCCATATATAGAGCACTAATGGTGTGTACACACGGGTACAATTAGCATGAGATAGAAACATAGAATTTGACGGCAGATAAGAACCACTTGGCCCATATAGTCTGCCCCTTTTTTAAACATGTTACCTCAAACCATATTTGATCCTTATTTTTTTGTAAGGATATCAATATGCTTATCCCAAGCATGTTTAAATTGTACTACTGTATTTGCGTCTACCACCTCTGATGGTAGGCTATTCCACTTATCTACTACTCTTTCCGTGAAGTAATTCTTCCTCACATTTCCCCTGAATCTTCCTCCCTCTAGTTTCAGTGCATGTCCTCGTGTTCTGCTGCTCCTCTTTCTGTGAAGAATGTCTCCCACCTGTACCTGGTTAAAACCCTTGATATATTTGAAAGTTTCTATCATGTCCCCCCTTTCCCTTCTCTGCTTCAAAGTATACATATTAAGATCTTTTAGTCTTTCCTGGTACGTTTTGTGATGTAGGCCATGCACCATTTTAGTTGCCCTTCTTTGTACAGTCTCTAATGTATTTATATCCTTCTGGAGATACAGATGTATCGGGATTCATCTTTGCAGGTGATGGCGATGGCGTCGCCATCACCTGCATCCCCCCATCTGTATGCCGGAAGGGGACGCGCGCGCACGAGGTGACCGGGCGACCGCACCCCCCCGCAGCCTCCTCGGGTCCCCCCCCAGCACTATCGAGCGGGAGGCGGACAGTATTGTGTCCGCCTCGCCGCCCCGCCACTGAGACGCGCGTGCACGGGGGACGCACGCGCGTCTCAGTCCTATGGAGCGCCGTGTTGCTGGCGGATCGCCAGCAGCATGCTGCTGGTGGTTCGCCAGCAAAGATAAAACCGTCCCCATCTGTATGGCCTCCAGAACTGAACACAGTACTCTAGATGAGGTCGTACCAATAACCTATACAGTGCCATTATTACTTCTTTCTTTCTACTGCTGATACCTCTTCCTATGCAACCAAGCATAGGCGAATCTAGAATTATGGTAATGGGTGGTCCCAGATGTAGACATAATAGCAGGGGAAAAATACAAAAGGAATAGTCTCACTTTGCGCTGATAGTACTGTCCCAACAAAATGGGTATGAGTCCACGTAATTTCCAGTAGTTCTCTCCCAAGATTTTTCAATGTGGACTCATACCCATTTTGTTGGGACAGTACTATCAGCGCAAAGTGAGACTATTCCTTTTGTATTTTTCTGTCTATCTAGTGTGGTCCGGTGACCACCATTATAGTCTCCTGCAGCTTTAAGTCGTACAGCGCCAAAGGTGGAATTTTTTGCTTTTGTATAATAGTAGGGGAACCTTTGCGCGGCGTAGCCGCGCGGCAAAAGGGGGCGTGGCCTCATGGGAAGGAGGCGTGGCATCACAAAAAGGGGTGTGGTATTACACTTTAGACCATACACAGTAATGCCCATTACACATTTTAGCAAACTCCGTAATACCCATTACACATAAAGCCACACGCCGTAATGCCAATTACACATAAGGCCACACACCATAATGCCCATTACACATTGTGCCACACATCATGATGCCCATTACATACATATCAAACTGTAATGCCCATTACATATTTGCCACATAAGTGCTGCTTACCTACGTGCTCATTGCTAGAGGGTTCTTGCTTGATGGCACCATAGTACCCATTACACATGATGCCGCACACCATAGTACCCATTACACATGATGCCGCACACCATAGTACCCATTACACATGATGCCGCACACCATAGTACCCATTACACATGATGCCGCACACCATAGTACCCATTACACATGATGCCGCACACCATAGTACCCATTACACATGATGCCGCACATGATTAAAGGGAATCGGGACATCTGTCAGAATGAACTTAGGTCTACAGTCATTAGGTCGACCCCACTAGGTCGACTGGCAGGAAGGTCGACCTGACTTAAGGTCGACATGGGCCAAGGTCGACATGACTTAAGGACGAATTTGCATAAAGGTCGACATGAGGAAGGTCGACTGGTCATAAGATCGACATGGGTTTTTCACTGTTTTTTTATCCGAATGTCGACACAGTCGACATGGACACAGTTGGCAATGAGAATCGGACCCTTGCATCGCTCGCTTCGCTCGCAATGCTTCGGACACGGTGCCTCGCTGCGCTCGGCACACTATTTTATTCTCCCACCAGGCCCTAGTGGATGGTAGGGCATGAAATACCGCCTGTCGGCACATGTCGGCTCAAAAAACAGTGAAAAACCCATGTCGACCTTATGACCAGTCGACCTTCCTCATGTCGACCTTTATGCAAATTCGACCTTAAGTCATGTCGACCTTGGCCCATGTCGACCTTGGCCCATGTCGACCTTAAGTCAGGTCGACCTTCCTGCCAGTCGACCTAGTGGGGTCGACCTAATGACTGTAGACCTAAGTTCATTCTAATAGATGACCGCTTCCCGATTAAAGGGGGGGGGGCGGGCTGAGGTGAAAGCGTGGAGAAGAATTGGAGCATAAACTGCAGGGGTGACAGTCATTGACAGCTGGGCAGAGAGCAGGGGGCTGCCCGGCTGTATTCAGAGCACTGCAGGTCACGGCTGTTTGAAATAATACCCCTTTCACAATAGAAAATGCAGGGATTTTCCCGGGAATATGGTCCCAGGATCATGCAGGGACATTCCCAGGCTGACCCCTTATACACCAGCCTAGTCCCTGCATTTTCTGGTATGAGGGGGAGAGACAACCACTCCCCTCTTCCTACACCCCTTTAACCAACCAGCTATATCTTCGGAACCAACTGACCCATTTACATGAGACCAGTATCATATTGAAGAACTTTTGAGTTGGCTCTGAATGATTTTGGTCCCATGAAACTGGGCTGTTTGGTTCCAGAGAAATCTGCCCTCAAAAAACATAAATAGTCATGAAATTACATTTAAGAAATGAAAAAAAAAAAACGGTTTAACCTCAATATCCCTGGAACCAATTAACCCATATGGATCCAGCCTTGTATCACATTGAGGGCCCAGCGATTTGGGTTCGACTGAGATCAACCTCGAGCTTCATTAATGCCGAAGGGGGAACTGGCAGCCGTTGAACTGGGTGGGGGTTGGAATTAGTGGGTCCCATGTTATTCTATAGGGAAAACGTTCCAGCTTTGCCTGGCCGTATCTCCGGTTCCCAGGGGGCTAGAGACACGGGGCTGGGCTCGTTGGAAAGCCCCTTCCCCCTGTGCACCCCCGGACCACCCCCTAGATTCGCCTATGCAACCAAGCATCTGACTTGCCTTCTTCATTGCTTTGTTACATTGCCTACTTGCTTTTAAGTCCCCTGAAATAGTCACACCTAGATCCCTCTCTTCCTCAGTAGTTTCCATTATAGTGCCATTTATACTATATTTAGTCTTTGGATTTTTGAGATTCTGACTATATAGTCAAAATCGCATGCAGATTGCGAGGTTGGTGATGATGATGATAATTTAGTTAATTTGCTTTTTGGAAAAATTAGTTTGCTTTTTGGTTGTTACCCCCATGGCTGAAATTCTTTGACAAGCCCCGATTGCAGCTCTGCTGGGGTGACAATGATGGTAGTATTATGACTGCTTTTGCAGTGTCTTCCAGTGCCACATGTGACGGTTTACCAACTACTCCTAAAGTTAGTCATCACATTCCTGCTGGTAAAGTTTCGCTGAGTAACCTAATAATGATGATACTTTGGTGATTAATGATATCTCTATAGGAAGGGATCGGGAGGACGGGTGCGATCAGCAGGAAGAAGTCATAGCTTCAGGGAATGTACTTGGAACAAGCTATTATGCAATCTCACAATGCAGTGTGGTAATGTAAGGACAGTGCATCACATCAATAGAACAGTTATCCGCTCATTGATGGGGTGCAGTCTTATTAATTTCCTATTTCTAAGTGGAAACTAATGTTAGTGTAAATGTATACATACGTTAGCTGTAATGCAGACTGGATAATATGGATTTAAATCCATTCTCGCATGAATTAGCTATTAGGTATTTATCTATAAGGCATCTATACATTTATTTAGCTTGAACCTTAAAACACACTTAAAGCTAGCTTAACTATGAATAACTGACGCTGACACAATAAAGACACGGACACCAAAGCAATTAGTTTTAAAGGTCATATGTATATTTATTACGTGGTATGACCCCTTCTTCGTAAAGGACTGGCAATAAAATGGCGGTGACTTAAACGCCCCAACTGACTGATATTAACATGGTGACGACTGAGACGTCCCATCCGACTAAGGCACAACCTAACGCTGGGAAGTCTCACCACCACTTCTCTGGCCGGTGTGGACACTCTGATGGCAAAGTGCCCACAGCGCCCCCCCACAAAGGCAGGACACCCCGCCGTCTTTCCAAGGGGCAGTGCCTCCCAGCGCCCTCTCATGCCACAAGTGACCACTGGACCGTAATGCCCTACCGCCTAAGTTGTAATAATGGCAAATGTACCAAGTAATTGACTATAAATTGAAATGTGAAAGGCAAGGGAGGGTGGGGCTGAAAGAACTTCTGCAAGAGGAAGTACTTCCTGTAAGGACCTGCCTATATACCCTTCGGTACTTGTGTATTATCACGGCGCCCATCGCATACCAGTAAATAAGGTATGCGATGGTATGCAATATTCGTGTTAAATGACCCGGAATGTACAATTAAATATCACATAGCATCGTATGTTAGCAAATGGCATGCGATGCGAAGCGATTTTTAATTGTACAAGCACCCTGCTGGGTGCTTGCAATGTTAAATGCACCCCCATTGTCAACGCGAACCCCACTATCAACACCAACCCGAAGCATGGGGAGCGCAGCGAGACCGCTAGGGGCGGCGGTACGCGTCCTCCGACCTTTTCATACCTCCACTATTCACGTCGGCAGGGAGTTGATTTTAAATAGTGTGGCGAGCGCAGCGAGCCCCGCGTGGGGATGGAGATTACTTTACATGTATTCCTCGTCCGCTCGCCACACTTCGGGCTCGGTGGCTCGCTGCGCTCGCCACACTATCTAAAATAAACTCATTTATGGGAGTTATTTTGTTTCTGTACAGGCAGAGCCGGATTAAAGCGGGAGCAAAAGGGGTCAGTACCCCTGGTCCCCCCTTTCTGATAGGGCCCCCCGTTCCCCGCCTCCGATCGGATCACTCTTACCAGCAATCCCCCGCAGGGCCAAAGATCGGATCGGTAATAGTGCTCTGATCTGCTGCACTTCCGGCTCAGTGCTGCTGCTGCAGTGCGGTTGCCCGGCGGTTGCCCGGCGGCTGCTGTGAATGATTGACAGCCACCGGCGCCCATTGTCCCCTAGTACAAGTACAGGACAGCTGAGCGACGGCTCAGCTGTCCAATGGTTTTAGAGGATGCAGTCTGTGGCTAAGGGATTGGCTGAGTGCACAGGCTGCAGGGAAGGAGGCGGGATTCCGGTCTGGCCTCAGCACACAGGCAGCTGCTCAGCCAGGTGACAGAGGAGCCCCCGGGTAAACTCAACTGAGACAGGCAGGGGCAGCCCAGCGCTCAACTATCAGAAAACACAAGGTAGCTGTAATCTGGACTCTGGAGTATAAAAAAAAAAAATATATATGTATATATATCTAAGGATTGTTGTGACCCTGTCTGCGCTGTGGGGTTAGCAGCACCTCTAAATACCTCGCTGTTAATAGAGGTATAGGGAAAACATAGAGAGAGAAAGAAAGTGTAGAGGTGCGCTGATGGCAGTTTCACCAAAAATGTATATATGCACACATATAAAGCAGTAAAAAGTTTTTATTTCATACAATAAAAAATATAAAAAAATATGTATTTCATACAGATGTTCGCATCTGGAAGTGGTATCTCACATCAAATTTATGATGCGAACATCTGTATGAAATACATATTTTTTATACTTTTTATTGTATGAAATAAAAACTTTTTACTGCTTTATACAGTATGTGTGCATATATACAGTTTTGGTGAAACTGCCATCAACGCACCTCTACACTTTATATATATATATATAATCTCATCACTTGGAAGATGCTTTTTAATAAAAAATTTATTGTAAATTACTGTTATACTTTATTGTTGTATATTGAGCACAATGTTTTAGACATTTGCACTGTGTAAAGGGCGCACTCTGAGAACCCATTTTCTTTTATATATATATATATATATTTTTTTTTTTTTTCAGCAGGAACCAGAAGGAACTCCGTTCCTGAACCTCTAATTAAATATGACATCATCAGGTACTGAAGATCTACTTTCCACAAGATAAGTTTTATTTTAAAGTCACCTGTGAGTGTCTTTGTTTCTAAATACAATATATACATCTATCTCTCCCTCCCTCTCTCTATTGTATGTATATTTTTTTATTGAATTGATCCACCCCCAGACCTGGAGTTCCTGGACCTATTTTCCCAGAAAAATAGTACTATGTATAGATAGATAGATAGATAGATAGATAGATAGATAGATAGATCCAAGACTTCTGGCTCCGGCACTGCTGGGTCCCCCTTGGGGAATACTGAGCTCTGGTGCCTTCCTACAGAGCAACGCTCTGTGCATACAAACAAAAAACTGGAGGCGGCACTCGGAGACTTGTGCAGACAGTTATTACACACATGACAAGTGATCTACGTTTCGGGGATAGCCTCCCCGTCATCAGGATACATGGAGGCTATCCCCGAAACGTAGATCGCTTGTCATGTGTGTAATACACGTTTAACTTTCTGCACAACCTAGTGACTGTATACCTTTCTTATTGCATCTCCACCTATCTATACCTCCACTTCCTCCTACTGTAAATCCAAGCTAAGTACTTTTCTTCTTTATTTACCAATACAATACTTCCATTCACAACCTGCCTGCACCTGCCTGCACCTCCACAATGCTGTGCACCATTCTCAGTCCTCTGCCTCTATTCTACACAAGCAGTGAAGGGCTTTCAGCACTCTGATTGGTGGATCGCTTCAGCCATCCACCAATCAACATGCTGCCAGACATTCACTGTTTGGCTGCAAGTTGGGAGGCAGGTAGAGAATGCTGGACTCTGATTGGTGGATAGGTCCAGCCATCCACCAATCAGCATGCTGACAACCATTCGCTCTCTGGCTGCAGGCTGTTTAGCAGGACGGATGCTTCTTGGTCATTCTATTTATGTGTCATTCCTTATCATGGCGACCAGGCAGCATTGTCTACTGCCTCCCGAGAATCTCAGGAGGCAGTAGGGTTACCAACTCATCCCTTTAATTCGGGACACATATTCAGTGCCAGATTAAGGTGTAAATGGGCCTGGAGCTGAAAATTATCAAGGGCCTATTATGCGCAATAATAGGGGTTGTGGCCAGCACCTAATAATGTGGGTGGCGTGACCAGTGTACTGGTAGGGTGGTCTACTCATGGCTGTGTCTCTATTTGTGTAAATACTTTCAACTAATTATATATGCCTGGAAAAGGCAGGGGGCTGGCATAGGAAAAATGCATGGAGATATATTGGCGGGTGCCCTCCAAAGGTGCACTCGCAGGACGCCGATGTCCTAAGATACTTGCGGGGTGAGGCGGCACTCTAGTCATTAAAAAAATACTGAAAGCCGAAACTTGGTAGACAACATTATCAGCACCTTTTATGTGGTCACCTAAGTTTACCACAACATATACCCCTTATACAAATCATGCAACACAATAGTAACCCCCTTATACTGTACTTGCCTCTTACACATTATGCCACATGGAATGAGCCAAAATTCACACCGACTGAGCCAAAATTTACACTATGGCACACAGATTGAGTGAAAATTCACTTTAAACCACACAGATTAAGGAAAAATTCACATTTTGCCACAAGGATTGAGCCAAAATACACACTATACCAAACAGATTGAGCAATAATGCACAATATGCTTCATAAAACAGGGGCATTGCGCACCAAAGGCATGCATTAAAAATGTACACCATAATGTGCATTACATGTTAAGCCACACACCATAATGTCCATTATGTTTTTGCCTAACACCATAATTCCTATGAAAAATGATGCTACATAAGTGCTGCTTACCTACATGCTCATTCCCAGGGGTTCCATGCTCATTGCCAGGCGTTCCATGCTCGTTGCCATGTGGGATTACATGCTCATTGCCAAGGGGGAAAACATGCTTGCGGTAACTGGGGGACAGCAGGCAGAAATGACAGCCATTGACAGCCGAGCAGGGGGCGGCCCGGCTGTATTCAGATCACTGCAGGTCCCGGCTATTTGAAATAAAACCCCTTTCACACCAAAAAATGCAGGGACTTACCCGGGAATATGGTCCCAGGATATGCAGGCCCCTTTTTAACCCAGCCTAGTCCCTGCATTTTCTGGTGTGAGGGGGAGAGGTACCCCCCCCCCCCGCACCTTAAACAACCAGCTTTATCTTTGGAACCAACTGACCCATTTACATGTGGGCTTCGAATGATTTTGGTCCCGTGAAACTGGGCCGTTTGTTTCCAGAGATAACTCTCTCTTCCCTCTCTTTTCCCAGGTATGGGCTTTAATCTGCTGCAAATTGTATCTTTCTCCACTTTTTGCTCCCTATGACTACTAAATTCTGTTAGGTATGGGCTTTAATCTGCTGCAAATTGTATCTCTCTCCACTTTTTGCTCCCTATGACTACTAAATTCTGTTAGGTATGGGCTTTAATCTGCTGCAAATTGTATCTCTCTCCACTTTTTGCTCCCTATGACTACTAAATTCTGTTAGGTATGGGCTTTAATCTGCTGCAAATTGTATCTCTCTCCACTTTTTGCTCCCTATGACTACTAAATTCTGTTAGGTATGGGCTTTAATCTGCTGCAAATTGTATCTCTCTCCACTTTTTGCTCCCTATGACTACTAAATTCTGTTAGGTATTGACAATTCCACAAAGCTTTGTTTTATTATTCCCTTTGGAATATATAGTAAACAAGAAATGTCTGTGTATTAGTGGGGGCAGTGGTCTGACTTTGATCACACCTTGATAAATCAATTAGGTGTGGGTGGAGTTAGGGGGTGGGGATCACTAGGACCTGTACTGCTATTTATTCAGTATATGCTAGGCTGTTAGGCCTTTGGCTGTGTAGTCTTCTAGATGTGAAGTATTCTAGTGTAAAGTATGCAGACTATAGTAATATAACATAGGAGATATACAGGAGATGCCTCAGCTGGGAAACAGGAGGCCAAAGAACACTTCGTCCTCCATCTGCAACCCCAGCAATCAACATACTGCAGTGAGTTACCTGCCTCATCATCACCTACAGTCTGCACAACCTGGACACTGATCTCCATACTGAACTAAATGCTGTCACACACTGCTTCTGTCTCCCTTATACATTAACTATACTTCCTGTAGGCTCTCCACACTTCCAGTACACCACCTTCTCACTGCTCATTCTAGGCCACTCCAATCTCACTCTATATCACTACTCTGACCAACTTTACACAGAAATATGGCTCCTAGATCCAGTCCCATACCAGTCCTTGCTGTCAGGTCTCACCCCCTCTCAACTTCCACACCTTTCACACGCACCCACAACCCACACAACCTAATTACTATCTCACCTGTCCCCTCCCTTCCTTTCTCCTGTGCTCTCTGGAATGCTAGATCAGTCTGCAACAAGCTCCCAACTATCCACGACCTCTTTATCTCCCACTTTTTTAACCTTCTTGCCATCACTGAAACCTGGCTGTCCGCATCTGACACTACCTCCCCTGCTGCCCTCTCTTATGGAGGCCTCTCCTTCACACACTCGGTCAGACCGGATGGCCGCCAGGGTGGAGGAGTGGGCATCCTCCTCTTCCGCGCCATCCCACCTGAGCCCTCCCTCACATTCTCCACCTTTGAGGTACACACTATCCGCCTCTTCTACCCCATTCACCTCCTTGTGGCTGTAATCTACCGCCCCCCTGGCCCCTGCTCCCCTTTCCTTGATAACTTTGCTGCGTGGCTTCCACACTTTCTTGCCTCTGACCTCCCCTCTATCATCCTCGGTGACTTTAACATTTCTATTGACATCAATAATGCTGCCTCCTCTAACCTTCTTGACCTTACCACCTCCTTTGGACTTTCTCAATGGACCTCCACCCCCACTCATAATCTCGGACACTCCCTTGACCTAGTCTTCACCCACCATTGTAATCTCTCTGATTTCTCTAATTCTTCCTTCCCACTCTCTGACCACAATCTGCTCTCTTTCACCCTCTCATCCTCCCCTCTCCCCTCATTGCCCAGACCCACAGTCACCAGACGTAACCTCGGGTCTCTTGACCCCACTGTCCTGTCTTCCCTGGAGACTTTCCTCTCTCCTCTCTCAACCATGACTTGCCCCAACCAGGCTGCCTCTTTCTATTACTCTTCTCTCACCTCTGCTCTCGACTCTGTAGCCCCCCTCCACACTGTTCCCCTTCGACGCTCTAAACCACAACCCTGGCACAACAAAATAACTAGATTCTTGCAAAAATGTGCACGCTCTGCTGAACGCATCTGGAGGAAATCTCACTCTCTGGAAGACTTCCTCCATTTCAAGTTTATTCTCTCCTCCTACAGCGCTGCTCTCTCCTATACCAAAAAAACTTTCTTCAAATCTCTCATCTCCTCCCATTCCTCCAATCCCCGACGTCTCTTTGATACTTTCAACACTCTACTTCGCCCTGCACCACCCCTCCTCCCTTCATCCCTCACTGCCACTGACTTTGCCTCCTTCTTCCTCTCTAAAATTGAGGTAATCCGACATGATATCTCCTTCCATACCCCCTCTGCTGCCCACCCACCCCAATCATCCTCCCCTACCAACTACCCCACTCTGTCATCCTTCTGCCCTACTACAGCTGAGGAAGTCCGCTCCCTCATCTCATCCTCTCCCCCCTCTACCTGTCCCTTGGACCCTCTCCCCTCCCGTCTCCTCAGTTCCCTCTCCCCCACTGGCTGCTCCCACCTTGCTCACCTCTTTAACCTATCTCTTTCTACTGGCATCTTTCCCTCACCCTTCAAACACGCTCTGGTCTCGCCTATTCTTAAAAAACCTAACCTGGACCCTTTATCTCCCACAAGCTACCGCCCTATCTCTCTTCTCCCATTTGCCTCTAAAATACTAGAACGGCTGGTTTACAGGCGTCTCACCAGCTACTTGTCTGACCACTCCATCCTAGATCCCCTTCAATCTGGCTTTCGCCCACTTCACTCCACTGAGACTGCCCTAGTGAAAGTCACCAATGACCTGCTGTCAGCCAAATCCAAGGGTCACTTCTCCCTGCTTATCCTTTTGGACCTATCTGCTGCCTTTGACACTGTGGATCACCCTCTCCTCCTCCACACACTCCAAAACATTGGCCTCTCTGGCACAGTCTTCAACTGGTTTTCCTCTTACCTCTTCAACCGTTCCTTCTCAGTCTCTGCCTCTGGCTCTACCTCACCACCTTCTATCCTTCCTGTCGGGGTCCCTCAGGGTTCCGTCCTTGGCCCCATTCTGTTCTCTCTGTACACCTCCTCTCTGGGTGCACTCATTAACTCCTTTGGCTTCCAATATCACCTCTATGCAGATGACACCCAAATCTACCTCTCCTCTCCTGATCTGTCCCCCACTGTTTTCTCTCAGGTTTCCAACTGCCTCGCTGCCATCTCCACCTGGATGTCTGAGCGATTTCTGAAGCTGAATATGGACAAAACCGAACTCATTATCTTTCCCCCACCCAGAGCTATGCCCCCTACTAATATCTCTATCACTGTTAACAACACCATCATCTCCCCTGTTCCCCAACTCCGCTGCCTGGGTGTCACTCTTGACTCATCCCTCTCCTTTGCACCCCACATCCAAGCCCTGGCCCATTCTTGCCGGTTCCAGTTACGCAACATTGCTCGCATCAGGCCCTTTCTCTCACAGAGTGCAACTAAGCTGATCATCCACTCATTAGTCATCTCACGGCTTGACTACTGTAATGCTCTTCTCACTGGCCTCGCTCAATCCCAACTAGCTCCTCTCCAATCTGTCCTCAATGCTGCAGCCAGGCTTATCTTCCTCTCCCGCCGCTCTAACTCTGCTACTCCCCTTCAACAAAATCTGCACTGGCTTCCATTCCCCTACAGAATCCTCTTCAAACACCTCACACTCACATACAGGGCCATCTCTAATTCCATTGCTCCATATATCTCTAACCTCATCTCCATTCATACACCCTCCCGCCCTCTACGGTCAGCTGACGACTGTCGTCTCTCCTCCACCCTGATCACTGCTTCCCATGCTAGAGTACAGGACTTTGCCCGTGCTGCACCCCTTCAGTGGAACGCACTCCCTCGCTCCATTAGACTCTTCCCGACCTTGCAAAGCTTCAAACGGGCACTGAAAACTCACCTATTCATCAAAGCGTACCCTTCCACTGCATAAACCAGCTGGTTCTCCGACCCCTTGCCTGTTTACATCCTGCTATCTAACCACCACCCCCTCGCTTGCACCTCTTGTAATCTGTCTGTCTCCCCTTCCTACTAGATTGTAAGCTCCTCCGAGTAGGGCCCTCTTCCCTCCTGTTGTCAAAGCCCACTTCTCTTCACATTTCACTCACAGCTCTCCTTTACTCCAACACTCAGTGACCATCTTCATACTCATCTCCATCATTGGCCTCAAGCCTCTAGTTGTATGTTGATTGGGTCCTCACTACTTACATTTAAGCTGTAATGTGTATTGAACTGTGGTGCTCTTTATTTGTACTGTATTTTTGTTATTTATTCAATGTTATGCCAAGTTTTGTCTCCCTGTATTGTTCCTTTGTACGGCGCTGCGAAACACTTGTGGCGCCTTATAAATAAAATTATAATAATAATAATAACTGTCCTCAAACAACATGAACAGCCATGAAATTACATTTCATAAATTAAAAAAATCGGTTTACTCACAATATCTCTAGAACCAATGAACCCATATGCAGGGCCGGTAACAGAAATCTTGGGGCCCGGTACACCGATATCGCTGGGGCCCCCCAACCACATCCCCTTGAGCAGAACATTTTTAGTATACTGCATATTAATTGTTTTTTTTTATTGTTACAAAAGAAACATAATACATAATCACTAATACTGTAGGGAGGTCTGGGTAAGTACTCTTACAGGAATCCAGGTGGGTGCCTTTATAAACCATTGCAAGGAACTGCACTGCTGCTGCAGCAATGCTTACAACCCCCGAGTCATTCAAAACTTTGGGGCCCCTCACAAGCTTGGGGCCCGGTACAGATGTCCCCTTTGACCCCTCTGTCGCCTACCCTGCCCATATGGACCAGTCTGGTATCAAATTGAAGGCCCAGTGATTTGGGTTTGAGCTTCTATGATGCCGGAGGGGGAACTGGCAGCCGTTGGATCCGGGTGGGGGTCGGAATTAGTGAGTCCCATGTTATCCTATGGGGAAAACCTTCCAGCTTTGCCTGTCGGTATCTCCGGTTCGCTGGGGGCTAGCAACGCAGGGCTGGGCTCGTTGGAAAGCCCTGGCCCTCAGCTACAAAATATTGGAGAGTGGGTCTGAAGCTGTAGCTCCATCAGGCCCATTGTTAATCCGGCCCTGCACATATTAATTACACAGGTTCTGTGGCAGTTTAAAACCAGTTGAAAGCCAGCCACAGAACATGTGTAATTAATGTGTCCCGAATTAAAGGGATGAGTTGGTAACCCTAGGAGGCAGATGCCCACAGCCCACAGGAGGCAGATGCCCACGGCTGAAAGCCGCTCAAAACAGCAGGTTTGAGCGGCTTTCAGCTCAAAGCTGCCCAGTGTGTATGGTCCGGTGATGAGCGGTGATCATGCTGCACGCTCCCGCATCATCGCCATAAGCTGTAACTTTTAGCCTACAATGTCTGCAAATTGGAGAGTTTGGGTAGGCCTATGACCAACACAAGGAAACTTCCTACAGGATGGGGTGAGGTGGTGATGCAAATGCAGTTAAGTGGGTGTGACTGGGCAAACCAATAAAAAAGCCACGTTACTTTATTTTTGGTCACTCACCCAGCTTTTGTGTAATTGTAGTTTTGCATAGGGTCTAAAACAACCATACTCCTTGGCAATGATGGCTCCAGTGGTGGGGCTGCAGTGCAGTCCAAAATTTAAATAGGGAGGCCAGTGAGTCTCGGCCACTGATGTACGGCAGTGTTTGGCATGGCAGTTGGTGTGGCTCCCCTATTTAAATTTTGGATCACGCCGCAGCCCCACTTTTGGAGTCGCCACTGCCCCCTGCCCAGTTACACACTTCAAAAATAGGAAAGCCTTCAAAATACATCTCCTGCCTTGTAGCTCATTGTAAACATTCATTCATAAAACCAAATGATGATTTCAATGCTTCATGTGGTGCATAGATGCAACTATCTCTATACTCATAACATGCGTCCCACTCAGATCAGTCCATCATTTGCTGCACATAAATACTAGTACAGTGTTCAACCAAGCAAACACGTAATCACCGGACATTCCCATTGCGCTGTCAGTTTGCAGATTACTATCTCTCTCAGAAGTGCAGCTCTACCCCACTGCTTTCCTATCACTGGGTTCTTGTAGTAGCCCCCATACATCATCATGAATAGTTGTCACTGTGTAGGGGCAATATGATGTACGCAGATGGGAGGTATATGGAGAGTGTGTGGGAGAGGATAAGGGATAGAGATGCATAGGGTCTTTTAATTCATTAGCTGTGGCTTTGCACATGTGCAGCTTGTGTAGCACAGTATGTACAGTGATACACCTTATTCCTTACACAAATGCAGGTTTCTGTGTAAATCCCATCTCTGTAATGTGCTTATTTGGGATTTTACATAGGAATCCTCCATACTATACAGATATGCCAGGTTATATACGTCTTCTCTATTCCCATAATGTCTATTAAGATGTAAATATTCCATTAGCATGTATGCATGTGATTCTGTGATAAGGAAGGGACAGATTACATACCTCTGCACAAGGCATCCCTCCACAAGCTGCAGGCCTGTGCTGTGCTTCCTTTGCAAGGGGCCGATTCAATATACTCTGGCAGCTGAGAACAGTACTGCAGTGTGATCATCTGAACTAGACTATATTAAATCAGAGCAGTGTTATGTGTGAGTGCGTGTGTGCATAGATTTTACCCGGCCAAAAGATCCAGCGGATTGTACAAGTTTCAAAAGATACTGCAAATAATGTAAGCTTAGGTTATATAAGAAAACTATTTACTTAGAATATACTGAAATACTGTAATTCCTTCAGGTATGGTTGTAAATGTACAGTATATATCAGATGGACATCTACTTTAATTTATTTCTATGATCAGCGATATTCCTGGGAAAATACATTAAACATTGGTTTAGGAAAACCAACAGAGTTAGATTTTTCATTTCCAGCAGTTAAACTGCTTTTACACTGCCCAAAATAACCCGGGTTATTGCACATGAATGCACATCGACTGGGGATATTGGGCCCGATTCAGACCTGATCGCGATAGAGGCCGCAATGTGTGCGCGCAACTCCCACCAGCGATGAACTCCTGCAAATTTTTCCAAACGCGGGTCGATCACAGTAATTGACAGGAATTTAGGCGTCTGGGGGTGGGAACTGGCCGTTTAGTGGGAGTGGTAACAAAAATGCAGGCGGGTCAGAAAATAACACTGGGAGTGCCAGGGAAAATGCGTGCCTAGGAAAAGGCTATGGGAGAAATGTAATAGGGTGCTATTGACAGTCACGTGAGAGGTTTTATTCAAAAATTGAACATGTAATAGGGTGTGAATTTTTAGACGAAGTCAGGATTCTCATGCAATTTCTGGCGATTTTTTTTTAGTAATGGGAATGTGCAATTTTTAGTAAAAGTGTGATTTTTAGTAACGTAAACCTGATTCCACCTCCCCATTTATTTGTACATAGGTTATTCAGTGGGACTACAAGTTTCAGCAGGCCAAATAATGCCCCGCATGCTGGGACTTGTGGTTCTCCAAGTCTCAATATGCAAGGGAGGCTTGCTGGGACTTGTAGTTCCACTGCATAACCCAATGTCATTTTAACATCTATTTATTTTTTTACACAAAAACCATTCAACAGCCCTGGGCTTCAGCCCTAGAAGGGTTAAGTCTGTGGGGGGATCCCCACTCACCCAGGTACTCCATCCAGGGCTTACCAGCCAGGGTGTTTGCGTTTTGTCTTGGGGGACCTTGTATAAAAAGTGTCCCCCTGGCTGTGGCATGACACCGCTAGGTTTTGGAGCCCTGCGTTGGTTCCAAAATACATGGGACCCCTACTCTTTTTGTCCCCCATATTTTTGAACACCAGGACCTGTCCAAGAACCCAGTGCTGATTTCTTAAATACAGGGGACCCTCTCAATTTTCCCCCCAGTATTTGGAAAACCGGGACCAGCTCAATGAGCCCGGGGCTAGTTATGCTCTGGAGGGGGGAACCCCACACTATGCATGCATGGTTCTGTCAAACTCGCCAGTCTGGACCTGGTCTATTTTTCTGCAATTTTTTTGGTAATGTTTAGGGTGCAATTACATTTGCGATTTTTACTACAAATGGCACACAACTACATGTGTGATTTTTAGTAAACATGCAATTTTGCCCGTTTTTGACCCCCCCAAAAAAATCGCACCCTATTACATTTTTCCCTAGGTGTGGCTAAGCCTGTTAGGGGAGGGTTTATAATGTCAGCTCCAGCCAGGATAAGCCATTTTAGATTGCACCACCGAGTAAAGGCCCCCATACACTAGCCGATTTTGGTAAGATTTCAGCCAGATCAGTCGGATCTGGCCGAAATCGGACCAAAATCGGCTAGTTTTGATGTCCCCTCAGATCCGATGCGCGGTCCCGTGCGCATCGGATCTGCGTCGGGTGGTCGGACCTGCTGCACGTCCGACCACCCGACTTGGGACCTAGTGGGGCGGCGCGGCGGTAGAGGGAGCAGGGGGGC
Source organism: Crinia signifera (assembly GCF_055691185.1). Classification (NCBI taxonomy): domain Eukaryota; kingdom Metazoa; phylum Chordata; class Amphibia; order Anura; family Myobatrachidae; genus Crinia; species Crinia signifera. The sequence continues at coordinate 57,545,433 of NC_139226.1, forward strand.
TGGGGACGCTGCGGGGGACACAGGCGGCATAGAGCCGGCGGGAGCTGTCAGTACGGAAGGAAAAAAAAAAAAGCCCATACAATGAATGGGCAGCCTGTGATTGGCTAAGCGCTCTCTCAGCCAGTCAGCAATTGGCTGAGAGAGCGCTCAGCAGCCAATCACAGGCTGCCCATTCATTGTATGGGCTTTTTTTTTCCGGTACTTATGTAGTATCTGGGCGTCCGATTTAGAAATCGAATCGGATCGCATCGCATCGCATGCGACCAAATCGTATGCGATGCGATGGTCAAGATTTTTCCATAGGATTCAATGTTAAAATGGTCTGAGTCCATTTTAACATAGAATTCAATGGGAAAAAGGGGTCCTTTTCCTTTCCCCACTATCCAAGTGGGCATGGAGTTGGATATAAACCTGTGGCGAGCGTAGCGAGCCACCGAGCCCGAAGCGTGGCGAGCGGACACAGAATACTTTTTAAGAAATATGCGTCCCCTCGCGGGGCTCGCCAGGCTTCGGGCTCGGTGGCTCGCTGCGCTCGCCACGCTATATAAAATCAACTCTATGCCCACTTGGATAGTGGGGAAATGAACAGGACCTTCTTAACATTGAATCCTATGCAAAATCGCATCGCATCGCATCGCATCTGATTGTATGCCTTAAGGTAAGGCATACAATCACAAAATCGGCAGCCCAGATACTACATAAGTACCTTTTTTTCTTCGGTACAGACAGCTCCCGGCTCCCCCTGCCCAGCTCAGCTGTAAGTAATTGCCGCAGCTGTGTCCTCCGCAGCGTCCGTCCCCCCAGCCGCCTCAATGTCCCCCTGCCCCCTGCTCCCTTCACATTGCAGCTCCCCTGGAGTTGCAAATGATACATCGCATGCGATGTATCATTTGCAAAACTTGGCACATCAAGTGCCAAATCGTGTGTCCCCCTCCCGGGGAGCTGCAGGGGGAATCAGGTCCGACTTGTCCTTGTCACAATCGGAAAGGCCATGTTTGACTAGGGAGGTGGGGGTAATTCTATGGATGATGGGAAAAATATTAATGTGCCCCAGCTGTGGCATTACTTCCCTGGTCAGTGAAACCCGGTGCTGGTTTCAAAAATACTGGAACAGATACATCTTTTCTCCCCATATTTTTGGAACCAGGACTGGTCCAAGAGCCTGGAGCTGGTTGTTTAAATAAAGGGGGACCTCACACTTTATTTACCTGTGTTTTTAGAACCAGGACCAGCTGAAAGAGCCTGGGCTGGTCATACTTATGTAAGGGGAAATCTCCTTTTTCATTTTTTTAACCATTTCAACAGATTTGAACACAGAAAAACTGCGCAGAACTCATGGATCTCTGCATGCTTCTCTATACACGCTGCTGAGAGGGACATCTATTTCACATATGCATTTTTGATCCAATTTTGCTCAATTTACGGGTGTGATTGCAAACACAAATTAAGGTAAATTCAAGTATTTCCCTGATGTTTATGGAAAGTACACCCGAATTGGCAGATGGTGTATTTGGCTGAATATCCCTGTCCACCTATGTTTCATACTGTACATGTATTTGGCTGAATACTTTCACGTTTGTCTTTTGGTAAATTTCTGTGGCCAAACACTTCTTTGTTTGCAGTCTCAGACAAACACAAAGTTTAATAAATGTACCTCTTAGGCCCCATATCTCTACTCCAGCATCTGTTTTTGTTAGAGCTCCCAGTCTACTAATTTGGTTTGTCTGAAGACTCATTGGCTGCTCCCTAGGTCATGCTTCTAATTACTTACTGGTTTTGACTGTGGCTATTCTTCTGACCAGATTCTTGCCATCCACTGGTACTTCTAACCTTGGGCCAGATGCACTAAGCTTCAAAAGTGATAAAATAGTGAGTGATAAACAACCAGCCAATCAGCTCCTGCCTGACAATTTATAAACACAGTCTGTGACATGGTAGTAAGGAGCTGATTGGCTGGCTGTTTATCACTTTCCATTTTATCACTTTTGAAGCCCCTTATCTGGGACTGACCTGTTTCTGACAACAACAATCCAGTACACCTCATGGTATACTTGCCAACATTTAACTTCTCCTATTTGGAGCGGAGACTTTCAGCTGTGGGGGGGATGGAGCCCTGTATCATCAAGCCACACACCCCATTGCAGATAATGCATACCCTCCAACTGTACCGATTTACCGGTACAGTACCGTTTTTTTAACGGTCTGTACCGGCAAAAATCAAAGTGTACCGATGTACCGATTTCCAGCAATCGGCCCCCGGCATGTATTCCCACCAATTATGCCCACAATATCCATACCCCCTCCACCTATAGATTTGTTTCGCAACCCACCGCCATCCAAACAATTATCAGTTTGAATCATAATTTATTTTTTAACCCTACATTCATTTCTTGATTGTACTTCTATGTACACATATTTTTTTCACGATTTATTGAGTAAATTGTACACTATAACATGACAAATCTTCATCTCAGTCTTATTCTTCAACTTCTTACACTCATAACATTCAAACAAATGCATGTAGCGCTCATGCCCATCGACCAAACATTATCTATGAACCAAAAGAGTCTGGGAAACCCTTAAGGCAGAGCAGTGCCTGATATGCAACTGACTAACAGGGTGAGTGCAGTGTACCCACTTTGTATTGATCAATAGGTGCATTGGCCAGGACAAAGATTTCTCAGTGCAACTGGCCGGGGAGCGCAGTGACAGGCTGGAGGACTGGAGAGACGGGTATGGGGAACAAAGTAGAAACGGTACATTAGGTACAGTTTTTATTTGCCGGTACAGACTGTTAAATAAACGGCAAATTATTTTTTATGTGTTCTGTGTGTTTGTGTGTGTTGTACTGTTTTTGTGTGTGTGTTGTAGTGTATGTGGTTGTGTGTGTTGTATGTATCTGTCCAATGCGTAAGTGTGTGAGGTGTGCTACGTATATACAGTATGTGTGTGTTGTGTCTTTGTGAATATGTGCAATGTTTAAGTGTGTATTTTGTGTGTGTTGCACTGTTTTTTGGGTGTGTGTGGTGAATGTGGGTGTGTGTTGTGCTGTTAGAGGTATGTTGTGTGTGTGTGTGCTATGTATAAATCTGTGTGTGTGTAGTGTGCTGTGTGTATCTGTGCAATGTTTAAGTGTGTGTGTTCTGTGTATTGTACTGTTTTTGGGTGTGTGTTGTAGTGAATGTGTGTGTGTGTTGTACTGTGAGTGTTGTGTTGTGTGTATCTGCCTAATGTGTAAGTTTGTGAGGTGTGCTACGTATATATGTGTGTGTAGTGTGCTTTGCGTATCCTGGCAATGTTTAAGTGTGTGTTTGTTGTACTGTTTTTGGGTGTGTGTTGTAGTGTGCATGAATTTGTATTGTACTGCATGTGGTGTGTTGTGTGTATCTGTCCAATGTGTAAGTGTGTGAGGTGCTCTACGTATAAATGTGTGCTATGTGTGCGTATGTGGTGTACTGTGTGTGCGTGTACAATGTGTATGTGTGTGTGTTATGTGTGGTCTATGTATATCCTTAATTATTTCCTAATTGTTTAAAGCCTTCACCATAATGTTAGAATGTGTCTTTCATACTCAATGACAGCAATGAAATCAGGTGTGGAGTTGTTCCTTCGCAAACTGTTTCCCAGATCATCGATCTTTTCCCCAGGAAAATTAAAACTTGGTGTTTTTTTAATTTCTAAGTGAAATTTCCCAAAAAGGGCTTCGAGGTGCACACCACCGGGTCCAGAAGTATCTTGTTGCTGAATTTGGTGTCTCTGAGTGCTACGGTGTGTCCGCAATGCGACGGACACGCACACACACACGCACACAGACTCTTCATTTTATTATATGGATATATAATGTGTTGATTGGCTATGTGTTTATTCAAAAATGCCCACACATTCGAAAAGGGGATCACCACACCCATTTTGCCATTGGCCACGCCCCCTTTCTGGTTGTGTACCAAATTCTACCTTTCAGATGTTGGAGGGTATGATAATGCCAACAATATACATGTGTACATATAAATACACACACATATGCGTATATGCTACTACATATAATACAGTACATACATTAAGCACACTTACATGGAGCCCCAGGATAAGATTACAGCACACAAATGGGCCCATTTATCATTCAATATTTGCATCTAAATTTCTGAAAACACCTGCAATATATCACCTAAATGTATGTAGGAGTCTCAATCTCCAATCCCTGCTGCAATCCCTCCTGTCCTGCGCAACCTATGGGGGATGCCCAATGTTCCAACATCCCCCAAGGAGTTGGGACATGGAGCATATGACTATCAATGGCTGGTTGTGGTATTGCCATCGATGCCAACTGCAATGGCCTAGCAGAAGTTGTGCTCAGTGGCAGAGGGGTATTTGCTAGATCCTGGTTGACAAAAGGACCTTTCACGCCCAGGGGAGGAGCAAGGCCAGGGACTGTGCAGTTTTGCTATCCACACCACCACTGGTTGCCTTTAGTAATCAAGTGGCGAGTGGAGTGGAGCGAGCCACCATAGCTCTCAGCAGCAGGGCCCTCTCTCCTCATGTGCTTTTCTTAGAATTTCTGCCACCTTTATAATTGCATCAGTGCAGAGCCAGATTAAGGTCTAAATGGGCCTGGAGCTGAAAATTATCAATGGCCTATTATGCACAATAATAGGGGTTGTGGCCAGCACCTAATAATGTGGGTGGCATGACCAGTGTTCTGGTTGGGTGGTCTGCTCATGGGTGTGTCTGTATTTGTGTAAATACTTTCAACTAATTATATATGCCTGGAAAGGTCAGGGGGCTGGCATAAGAAAAATGCAGGGAGATATATTGGCGGGTGCCCTCCATGCACAGAGGCGTAGCTAGGGTGGAGCCGGCGGAGCACCAGCTCCGGGCGCCGACATGTCACCGGGCGCCGGAGCTCTGCCGCCGGCTCCCCCGGCCTGCTCGCCCGCTCCCCTCTGTGCCGTGGATCCCCGTTGTGCCTGTGTAGGGGGGGCGGAACAAGGAGCCCACATTAGCCGTGGAGAGATGGAGAGATGTTCCTGGTCCCTGGAGAGGAAGAGGAAGCCCGGGGTCGGGGGTCAGTGCGACGAGGAGGAGGAGCAGGAGAGTGAAGCTGTGTGGCGATGGGGCAGGAGGAGGAAGAGCAGCCAGCAGAGCGTGGGTGCAAGCAGAGAGAGGACGGAGCGGAGATTGACAGCTCCAGTCCCCGGCAACTGACAGCAGCTCCCGATACCCAGCCGCCAGGTGCTGTGGACTGGTGCGGTGATGCGGCTGCCGGGTATCGGGCGCTGCTGCCGGGTGCCGGGTACTGGAGCTGTCAATCTCCGCTCCGTCCTCTCTCTGCTCTGCTCCCATGCGCTGCTGGCCACGCTGCTGCTCTTCCTCCTCCTGCCCCATCGTCATGCATTGCAGCTTCACTCTTCTCCTCCTCGTCGCACTGACCCCGGGCTTCCTCTTCCTCTCCAGGGACCAGGCACTTCTCCACTCCACGGCCAATGTGGTCTCCTTGATCCGCAAGTCCTGGTGGCCGCAAGTCCTGGTGGCCACAGAAGTGAAGGAGAGCCCAGGCCTCGCACCCAGCACCTAGCCGCAGTACCCAGTGTCGCCTGGGCAACAGCCAGAGCGGCAGGGAGCCAGCACCTACCTGGCCACAGCAACTGACCCCCACAGCAGCACCCCACATCAGGCAGCGACCAGTGATGGCCCCCAGCATCCGGTGGCACAGAATAGGAAGGTCTCAGACCACCCCAGACACCAGCCCAGGGCACGTGAGTTGGCCAGTGTGGCCCTATCTCCAAAGGTACCCAGAGGAACAGCATACCTCCCAACATGACCCTCTACAGGAGGGACACATTGCGCTATTTCTGGACTTCTCCCTTAATTAATGATTGCCATCACCTGTGTTGACGCACCTTTCTAATCAATTAACCTGTGTGAAACAGGTGATGGCAATCATAAATGAAGAGGGAAGTGCAGAAACAGAGCAATGTGTCCCTCCTGGAGAGGGTCATGTTGGGAGGTATGGAACAGGCAGGACTAATCCTTAACCCCCATCTGTGCATTTTACTAGCGGAGGGGCGGGGGGTGGGGTGCTCCGGGCACCGTGTAACCAAGCTACACAGGGGCTGGCTGGCAACTTTCAGCCTGGGGGGCAACACAAGCAAGTGGCCCACCGCCATCGATTCACTACCCTACCCTCTCCCTTCTAGTATGCAGCAAGGATTAAACAATCATTCCCCCCACACACACACACACACACACATACACCAGAAACGGGTATAGTGTGCGCCAAAGGCGCGTTGCAAAATGTTACCATGTAATGCCCATTACACATAATGCCACACACTGTAATGCCCATTACACATGCAATACCGTAATACCCATTACACATAATGCCACACACTATAATGCCCATTACACATAAAGCCAACACCATAATGCCAATACCGTAATGCCCATTACACATAATTCCAACAATGTAATGCCCAATAAACATAATGCCACACACTGTAATGCCCATTACACATAATGCCACACACCGTAATGCCCATTACACATAATGCCACACACCGTAATGCCCATTACACATAATGCCACACACCGTAATGTCCATTACTCATAATGCCACACACCGTAATGCCCAATAAACAAAATAATGCCTATTACATATTATAACACATAACTGCTGCTTACCTACATGCTCACTGTTAGAGGTATATTGCTCGATGCCAGGGGTTACATGCTCATTGCTAGGGTAAATTACATGCTTGTTGCTATGGAGTGCTGCTTGCTCATTGCTGAAGGAAGGGGCATGTAGCACTCCATATGGGAGGGGGGCTGGTTGTTGCCAGGGGAAGTGATTTATTTTTTGGCATGGGGGAGCCAGGGTATATACAGGGGGGAAATAGTTACATTTGCAGAAGAGGAACTGGCTGGGATAATGGAAAAGTGCTATTACACAATGCAATAACTCTAACTGAAGGGGAACTATTCTCTATTGTTCCTTAAATAGTGCGCCAGCGCTACCCGAATCCGCACTTCCAGGTAGCGCTGGCTGCACTGACAGACACTCAGGGTTGGTGCAAGGTTTCTTGACGCCCTAGGCAAAGCTAAATAATAGCACCCCTGCTCCTTCCAAACACTCTCTGGCCAACCCCTCACATACACATAAATGGTTTCCAGTAATTAGGTCAACAGTGTCTAGGTGGACAGTCACTAAGTCGACAGACAGAAGGCCAACATATGAAAAAGGACAACATGCATTAGGTTGACATAGTCAAAGGGTCAACACAATCAAAAGGTCAACATGGAAAAAGGTTGACAGAACTTTTCGTGATTTTTTTAATAAAAAAAGACTATTCATACTTTACCATCCCAGTGGGCATACAGTTAGATTATAACAGTGTGCCAAGGGCACACTAGATGGTATCCATGTTGACATAGGCAAAAAAAAAGGTTAAACTTATTCCATGTCAACATTTTCCATGCCGACCTTTTGACCATGTCAACCTTCTGTCTGTCGACCATTAGTGGTCGATTTAGTGACTGCCAACCTACAGACTGTGGACCATTCATGCCATAACCCACATAAATGCCCACTCCTGCCCTGTAGGCCTACACAGGGCAAACTGTGAATGTGCTGCATTGGCAATGCGCATGCAGATGTTCCATGGCTGATTTGGGAATGTACAGTATATATTCTGCTGCTGTGGCCAGATGGCTTAGTCACAGACCAGCTCTTACTTTTGAGGTTTTCCATAATTGCTTAGAGTCAGCTAATGTGGGCACAATTGCGAGTCTGCGATGGCTCCTGCGGCCGTATCTTTACAATCCTGGCCAACAGTTTCAATTGTAAATGTTAGCAGCTCCAGGGCCTAGAGCTGGGGTAGCCAAACCTAGTCCTCGAGAGCTACCAACAAAGCATGTTTTGCAGGTCTCCTCACAGAATCACAAGTGAGCTAATTAACTCCATCTGTGTATCTTTTAAAATGTGTCAGTGATTAATGAGTGCAGCAGCTAGGTTGTCTGGAAAATGTGAACTGTTGGTAGCTCTCGAGGGCTAGGGTTGGCTACCACTGGCCTAGAGAATCAGAATTGCTAATGTATTTGCCGGGATCCTGGTTGGTGAGTGTGTGATGCTAGCAAGCAAGCACCCTGGAATGGGGGGGGGTTTAGTTAATGCAACCCTGGGGGGACATAGGGTTAGGCTGTGGTAATGGGAAGGTTTAAGGTTACACTGTGGGGAGTTAGGTTTAGGCATATACAATGGGGGGGGTTAGGTGGTGGGGTGCGGGGGTTAGAACAGGCTGTTTGGGGGTTAAGTTTAGGCAGTGAGGGTTAGGCACTAGTGGTTAGGTTATGTCCTTTGCAGGGGGGGGGGGGGTTAGGCCTAGGCTGCAAGCTGTGAGGGTGAGGTGTAGTCGGTGGGTGTTGGGCTAGGCACTAGTGGGTAGGGCTAGGGTTAAACTGCAGGGGTGTTTAGGGTTAGAGTAAAAAAAAAAAAAAACAGCTCACCTCTGCATTTCAGCTTCAGGGACAGCACTGCAGCTACATTGGGCAGATCAGGTCAGGAGAAGGCAGATGGGATGGGTTGCACATGCCATGGATCTGTCAGGCCAGCCTCAACTTTGAGCCCTGGCTGCTGGGGTCTCTGACTGTCTGCTGCAATGAAGATCCTCACATGATCATCATGCAGCTCCCCAGTTTCAGACCAGCTCCATGTCTTCCCCGGAGGCGGAGCTTCTCTGTGTCTGGCTGAGGGGGAGAGGCAGCAGTGCACTGAAGCTGCATGTGCACGGACATCTCTGGCTGTGTGCATGTGGTGACCACACTAGAGACTGGTGACTTACCAGAGGCTGGTAAGTCACATGGCATGGCCACCATAGGATGTCTTTTTTAGAGACATCATTCATTATAGTATTAAGCGAACTTAGCAGCGCCCCCTAGTGGCCAGCACTCATAGGCAGCTGCTTTAACGTAGCTGTGACCCTGCAGACACTAGAGGTATGGCAGTACCTCTAGTGTCTGTCTCCTCCAGGGCGGCGGCCATTTTGTGAGGGGCCGTCGCCTTACAGAAGGCTGTCTGCGCCGTGGCTGGACCCGGAGGAGGCGGCTGCGGCAAGATGCACACAGGTACAGCAGGCCCAGCCCCAGCCAGCAGATACCGGCCCGGGGGGCATGTGGCACCCTGCCCCCCGGCCCAGCCCGCCCCTGAAGCTACACCACTGCACATGCAGGATACCGATGTTCTAAGATACTTGCAGGGTGAGGCGGCACTCCAGTCATAAAAAAATACTGAAAACCGAAACTTGGTAGACAATATGTCAGCACCTTTTATGTGGTAACCTAAGTTTACCACACCATATACCACTTATACAAATCATGCAACACAATAGTAACCCCCTTATACTGTACTTGCCTCTTACACATTGTGCCACATGGAATGAGACAAAATTCACACTGACTGAGCCAAAATTCACACTATGGCACACAGATTGAGTCAAAATTCACGTTATGCCACACAGATTAAGGCAAAATACACATTTTGCCACATGGATTGAGCCAAAATACACATTATTATAACAAACAGATTGAGCAATAATGCACAATATGCTTCATAAATAGGGGCATTGCGCGCTGAAGGCGTGCATTAAAAATTTACACCATAATGCCCATTACGTGTTAAGCCAAACACCATATTCTCCATTACGTATTATGCCAAACACCATAATGCCTATGAAAAATGATGCTACTTAAGTGTTGCTTACCAACATGTTCATTGCCAGGGGTTCCATGCTTATTGCCAGGGGTTCCATGCTCATTGCCATGTGAGATTACATGCTCATTGCCAAGGGGCAATACATGCTTGCGGTAACTGGGGGATAGCCGCCGCTGGGCAGAAATGACAGCCATTGACAGCTGGGCAGAGAGCAGGGGGCTGCCTGGCTGTATTCAGAGCACTGCATGTCCCGGCTATTTGAAATAATACCCCTTTCACACCAGAAAATGCAGGTATTTACCCGTGAATATGGCCCCAAAATCATGCAGGGACATTCCCGGACTGGACCGTTTTACACCAGCCTAGTCCCTGCATTTTTTTGTGTGAGGGGGAGAGAAAACAACCCCCGCCCCCCTTTAAACAACCAGCTACATCTTCGGAACCAACTGACCGATTTACATGTAGGCTTCAAATGATTTTGGTCCCATGAAACTGGGTCATTTGGTTCCAGAGAAATCTGTCAAACAACATGAACAGCCATGAAATGACATTTCAGAAATGAAAAAAAAATTAGTTTACCCGCAATATTTCTAGAACCAATGAACCCATATGGACCAGGTATCAGATTGAAGGCCCAGCGATTTGGGTTCGACTGAGATCAACCTCAAGCTTCTGTGATGCCGGAGGGGGAACTGGCAGCCGTTGGAACCGGGTGGAGGTCGGAATTAGCGGGTCCCATGTTATCCTATGGGGAAAACGTTCCAGGTTTGCCTGTCGGTATCTCCGGTTCCCGGGGGGCTACCGACACGGGCTGGGCTCGTTGTAAAGCTCTGGCCCTCAGCTACAGAATGGGCCTATTTGGAGAATGGGCCTGGAGCTGTAGCTCCATCAGCCCCATTGTTAATCCGGCCCTGCATCAGTGACCACTGCTGCAACTGTCTTTTTTTTGCTATTTCCCTTCTTCCGATCTTGCTCCTCACCTCCCCTGTCATGTGACCTGTCCTTTAGCCCACTTGAATTTAGACCTAAGCATTGCGAAGGCGGCAGTCGGTGGAGGGCTTGCCCAGGGGCAGGTTGCAGAGTGAGATCCGCAACAGGGCTGAGCTAGATGTCAGTGCTAGCCGAGTATCCGGGACACTCATCAATTCCCCTCCCTTATATATAGTGAAAGTGGCTTTGATCCTCCTACTTGAGGCTTATTGACAGTGCATGTTGGCCAAAATTGTACATTGGCTGAACCCTCCACTAGGAACAGCCATCGATGAGATGTTTTCCAGACAGATCCTTCTTCTCGTTCATGTCCAGCTTTCTGACCTTTAGTATTCTCCAGAAATCAGGTAAATTTGTTAATTATTCAAATTAGTTAAATACACACAAACACATACAGTAGACACACACACACACACACACACCCATTCTAGTTACAAGTATATTGGACCCTATCACCTCAGTCCACCCCCACCATCCAGTCTCTGTGGATCATCCTGCCCCTGCACCTTCATATTTACCACATTCAGGCATATATGTGTTCTGTGGAAGCATCCAATAACTTAGGGCCTTATTCTAGTTCACTCTTTCTGACAAAATCCTTCTTAGATGGACAAAACCATGAGCACTGCAGGGAGGCAGATGTAAAATGTGCAGAGAGAATTAGATTTGGGTGAGTTATTTTGTTTCTGTGCAGGGTAAATACTGGCTGCTTTATTTTTACACTGCAATATAGATCTCACTTTGAAGTGAAACCCCACCCAAATCTAATTCTCCCTGCACAAGTAACATCTGCCCCACCTGCAGTGCACATGGTTTTGTCCATCTAAGAATGAATTGGTCAGAAAGAGTGAACCAAAATAACCCCCATAGTTTCATACGGGCATTACTTTGTGGTTTTTATCACCGGCCAATCAGCTCCTAACTGTGAAGTTACAGGCTTGGTTTGAAAAAATGATAGGTAGGAGCTGATTGGCCGGTGATAAAAACCACACACTTTGGGCGAGATCTACTAAGCTTGAAAAGTGATAAAATGGACAGTGATAAACAACCAGCCAATCAGTTACTACCTGACATTTTTCAAACACAGCCTGTGAGATCAAAGGTAGGAGCTGATTGGCTGGCTGTTTATCACTCTCCATTTTATCACTTTTCAAGCTTAGTACATCTAGTCCTAAATCACTTCACCGAGCTTACTAAATCGATGCTAAACTATCGATGCTAAAAAAAACATTAATAACTAGCGGTTCTACATCAGTTTTCTCTAAACCTACAGAAAGGAACCAGATCCTTCAAGCTTCCAGTTTTCACCCCAAAGGCCTAATTTGGGGACTTCCATATTCACAAATGATACATATCAAACACATCAATAGTGATCCTATTCAAGCTAATGCACAGATTGATCAATTGATAAAGAAATTTGGGCAGATGTATCAACTAGCGTTAAGTGCACATAACGCCAGTTAACTGGGGGGATTATGTTTTTTTTTTAAATGTATTAATAGCGCACCTAACGTGCCCTAAGGACAGCCCGCTGAGTAACGCTTGGCGGGGCTGACCCCTGCAATCCCCCCCAGTAATTAGCGGCCGGGGCGATGCTTCGCCAGCACAGGGCTAGCGTTGTCCCATTGCCACTGCAGGGACAACGCTAGCCCTGCTACTGGCTCCGGGCTGTGCTCGAGATCTCACAATAATTGCGATCTCTTGGGCATGCCCATTAAGGCGGCTGGGGGGGGGGGGGAGAGGTTTTTTAAATGCGCATGTGCAGCACTCCGGGGGTGCAGATAAGGAGAGCCGTAGATGCTGGACATAATGATTCTCCATATCGGTGGGAGGGGAGGTTAATACATCATGCTGTAATGGGTGCCCGCTTCTCCTCCTTATTCAGGAGAAGTGGTACCCGTTACTTCTAAAATGTTACAGGGGTAATAATACATCTGCCCCCTTGTTCCTTAGAGGTTACTCTCTCATATATTCGGTCCAGCTCCATTCTTTTGGATCATTAGGTATAACACTAGATCTCCCTTTATTTATAACGTTACTAAAAAGCACTGGCTAATTATCCAGGTGGATCAATCTCTTCAACTTCAAGACACTAGGCTAATACCATGTTACAAAAAAGGCAATAATTTACATGATTGGTTAGGTACAACAAATATGACCAAACGCAATGGGTGCCGGATGACTTCCTGACAATCGTGATCCCGAAAGTCAGCATACCGGCATAGGAATCTGAACTGCCGGTGCTCCGACAGGTGGGATCCTGACTGACAGGGTCTATTCTCCCTTGTGGGGGTCCACAACCCCATAGAGAGGGAAAGAACCTATGGCAAGCGAAACCAGCCATCGATCCCGCAAGGGGCTTCTTTGCGCTCGTCCCCCTGTCGGAGCATCGTCAGTCGGAATTCCGATGTTGGTATACTGACTGTAAGGATCCTGATTGTTAGGCAGTAATACCACACCCAAATACAACACCAAAGCAAGCCCTGAAGGTTATTTTCTGCCAGGCAAAAAATTGGGGTGTATCAAATGCAGTTGTGTGACATGTCAATATCTCATTGCCGGGGATCATTAACAGGTAAAAAAAATACTTCTACTCCATCAATTAACATGTAACACACATTTTGGGGCATACCAAATTGAATGTACCTGTGGGAAATCATATATCGTTAAGACAGACCGAATGTATCATATTCTTGCTTCCAGTAGCTTAAAATAGCCGAGGCAGTGTCATAATATACTGTTTGAATTTGACAGAATTTTTTTTCAAAACCGCATTTGAAAGCTTTTACATATCGTTATTATATGTTGTATACTTAATAGCTTTCTTATTACCTTTTTGGTCCTTTCTGCATTCTCATATACTAGATTGTTAGATGCATTTATATTAGCAGCATTCTAGCACATTGCTGCATTTATTTCATTGCTGCAATCTGCCTTTGTTTTTGTTTAAGCTGTTTCCATGGTGATGGGCACGGCCTTTGTCAGGTGACCTACAGTTCGGCTTGATGCCAGAGCATCACGTCGTAGGTCAGACGTGATGCTCTGTGCTCTGGCAAGCGGATTTCACAGCCTTTTTGTATATAAGATGTGTACTGTTTATTATCCTTGTACTTGAAACGCCGTCAACGGACCTCTATGTGAGCTGCATATATATATATATATATATATATATATATATATATATATATATATATATATATATATATATATATAGAAAAGAAGGTTTCAGAGGGCGCTATATAATGATATATTTATTTTGACAATACTCAATGTCAAATTTATAAAACATAAAAATACTTTAAAACATGACATAAAATACACATATATGTGTATTACAAGAGTAAACAGTTTTGGTTATACGAAGACACTTCAATTTTTTCACATGAACACTCCTTTGACAGATTGTTAGTCGCTGTTAGTACTGTTCTTTGACTGTTTGATAGTAGGAGTTTAGTTGGTTAGTATGTAGAGTCCAACGCGTTTCGTCAGTACGACTTCCTCAGGGGCGAAAGCAAACCGATACTCGAATATTGAATAGGATGTATGCCAAACTAGTATTCCAGAATCTCACAAATCAGGAGTAAACAGCCGTGAAATAGAGTACTTCTATGAAGATAGTTAGCTCAAAATGAGCTAAAAATATATGGCCTTTAGTCCAGCCAACAACCATATTTAAATGATGTGTCTCAGTTGGATCCCAAAGCTGAAGACTTGGGATCCAACTGAGACACATCATTTATGTTTACTCCTGATTTGTGAGATTTTGGAATACTAGTTTGGTATACATCCTATTCAATATTCGAGCATCGGTTTGCTTTCGCCCCTGAGGAAGTCGTACTGACGAAACGCGTTGGGATCTACAGCCTAACCGACTAAACTCCTACTAACAAACAGTCAAAGAACAGTACTAACAGCGACTAACAATCTGTCAAAGGAGTGTTCATGTGAAAAAATTGAAGTGTCTTCGTATAACCAAAACTGTTTACTCTTGTAATACACATATATGTGTATTTTATGTCCTGTTTTAAAGCAGGGGTTCCCAAACTGTGCGCCGCGGCTCCCTGGGGTGCCGCAGCGCTGTGACAGGGGTGCCGTGGCCACGAGCACAAAGGCAGCCAGTAGCCGCGTGTCTGCCGAGCGGGTAGTGACTAGTGAGCTCCGCGACAGAATGGGGACGAGGGGAGCTGAGGACTCTGAGGTTCGGAGTCAGCCGCTGGCGGAGTGTGCACCACAAGGGGACACAGAAAGTAAGTGTCCTGGTCAGTGGTTGATTTAGGAGGAGCACCAAGGCACACTGGGAGTGCTGGGACAAGGGGAAGCAGTACGGGGATGCAACTGCCGGATGTATCAGAGGACGCACGGAGCTGCCGGGTGCAACAGGGACGGAGCTGCCATGTGGAGCGAGGGACCTGCCTGATGAAGTGTGGGACAAAGCTCCTGGGTCAGGAAAGGAGCTTCCAGGATCCGTGGGGGACATACAGAGCATCAAGAAGCCAGGGAGGTAGGGATGATGGCTGCCACCACTGGATGCTGTGTATAAGTGGGTCAGAGCTGCCGATGCTGGGAGCCATGTAGAGGGCAGAAGAAGCTGCTGATAGCCAGGGAATGGAGCTACTCTGCTGGGAGCCAGGGGCAGATATCATTTGCCGCAGGGCACCAGTGTTAAAGGGGGCATTAACCTTATTTTACCTCCACCCCATCCACATTATAGCTCCTCCCTGCTCGCTATCCTCTGTACCGCTAGATGTATTGCCCCCCACTGCCCCAAGCACTATGTCCCACCATTGCGTTTAGCCGATCGAGCCCGCTGGCTCTATAAGACAAGCCTTCCCCCTTGCTCACTGTACTACAGAATGAGCCAGCTAGCGTGACCTCTCACCTGCCAGAGCCTTCTGGAAGCTGTACATTCGCTCCCAGCCTCCTGACATTTACAAGGAGCTGCAGCAGGCACCTGTAGGCAGCTCCTCTCATGCAGTGAGACTTGAGTCCACAGTAGGCTTGTTTGGGGTTACCTGCGTGGGGGAGGAGTGACAAGGTGTGTTTTTAATACATTTCAGAGTGAGCTACCACTGTCTTCCCTCCCCATGCCCCCCTCTCTCCATGTCTCTCTGTCACTCTGCCCCTCTCTGCCCATGTCACTCTGCCCCTCTCTGCCCATGTCACTCTGCCATTCTGTTCCTCTCTGCCCATGTCACTCTGCTATTCTGCCCCTCTTTGCACATGTCACTCTCCTCTCTCTGCCATTCTACCCCTCTCTGCCCATGTCAATCTACCCATCTCTGCCCATGTCAATCTGCCCCTCTCTGCCATTTTACACCTCTCTGCCCATGGTTCTCTGCCCATGGCTCTCGACTCTGCCTCTCTTCCTATGTCTCACTTCCCCTCTCTTCCCATAAATATCTGCCTCACTTCCTAAGTCTCTCTTCCTCTGCCTCTCTCCCCATGTCCCTCTGCCTCTCTCCCCATGTCCCTCTGCCTCTCTCCCCATGCCCCTCTGCCTCTCTCCCCATGTCTCTCTGCCTCTCTCCCCATGTCTCTCTGCCTCTCTCCCCATGACCCTCTGCCTCTCTCCCCATGTCTCTATGCCTCTCTCCCCATGTCTCTCTGCCTCTCTCCCTATGTCCTCTCTGCCTCTCTCCCTATGACCCTCTGCCTCTCTCCCCATGTCTCTATGCCTCTCTCCCCATGTCTCTGTTTTCAAGGTGCAGAAGTGAAGTCACTTCTGCACCTTGAAAACGGGGCTTCACCCCGAAACGTCGGTCTCTGTTTGCACGTATTTGATGGATTTATAAAGTTGTTTTTCGCACAAGCCTCCGAGTGCCGCCGCTGTGTTTCTTCATGCTACTTCTTGTATTGGAAGGCACCGGAGCAGTACACAGGCCTGGGACTGAGTGCCGGTCCGCCCCACCCCGCTATATATATATATATATATATATATATATATATATATATATATATATATATATATATATATATATATATATATATATATATATACAGGTTGAGTATCCCGTATCCAAAATGCTCGGGACCAGGAGAATTTTGGATAACGGATTATTCCGTATTTCGGAATATTTTAATATTTCAATTATGTATTTTGAAGTATCTTGCATGTATGCTGTATAAACACATAAAATACACACAAATTTATTTTAATACCACATAAAATACACACAAATATATTTTATTTGTTCAAAAAACAAGGTTTCAAAACATGAAACAAAATTTGTGTACTATCTCAGATATTGAATTTGAATGCCAAGCAATCATTGTCTTGCACATATATAGTGCCAGTTACATATCATGTCACCAGTAGTGCTGTTACAAATGTCCCCAGTGAGTTTTTAGCAAAAAAAATATTTTTTTTTCACTTTCTGGAATGTCTGGTTTTCGGAATAATTCGGATAACGGATACTCGGATACGGGATACTCAACCTGTATATATATATATATACCAATTCGGAGTAGCACTCCCTTTGCTTTGAATACTTTTCAAGGGTGCCAGCCCGGGTCCCGAGACGACCACACAACATAACCTCCACGTGGTGGCACTCCGTACAAAAACGTCTTACACCGCAGGGTAACGACAACGTTTCAAGGCTTTATTGATTACCTCTGTGACCTGATGAAGAGGTAATCAATAAAGCCTCGAAACGTTGTCGTTACCCTGCGGTGTAAGACGTTTTTGTACGGAGTGCCACCACATGGAGGTTATATATATATATATATATATATATATATATATATATATATATATATATATATATATATATATATATATATATAGCAATAGATCCCACAAATGAATGGGAAGACCAGCACCAGTCCAATGAAAGCGGTTTATTGTCACGGAGGACACATCATAATAGACATGCCTATTATGATGTGTCCTCCGTGACAATAAACCGCTTTCATTCTTTCATTGGACTGGTGCTGGTCTTCCCATTCATTTGTGGGATCTATTGCTATATGTATTACTGGCCTAAGCACGGTCACTTATCATTCTGTGAAGCTGGTGCGATATCTGCTATCAATATATATATATATATATATATATATGCAACAAAAAAGAAAAGAGGAGCGCACAGGTGAGCAGGATATGAAACAGCGTTTACTGAAAAAGGTGCAGGCTCACATACATGATAGAAAACAGCAGTCAGCATATGTGGAAGTAACCGTCAGTTCACCGTCGGAAAGCACGGACACCAGAGGACATCTAGACGACCGGCACGATGGACACAGCGGCGGCGGCGGCGTTCTCCACACACAGACTCAAGACGGACAGGTAACACAAGATCAGGATCTGATACGTCGGGTGACCACGCCCCAACGCGTTTCGTCACTGATGACTTTGTCATTATAAACGATAATCCCCCTATGGCATTGTTTTATTACATGCCTAAAATACATAAAAGACTTGTTAAACCCCCTGGGCGTCCCATCGTTGCTGGGATTAAATCTGCTACTTCATCTTTGTCAGAATATATCGATATGCATATACAAAAGTATGTGATAAAACTTAGCTCTTATACTAAGGATTCTACCCAGATCCTCATGATGCTTGAGGGTCTGGAATGGAAACATACATATAGATGGTGTACTATAGATGTGGAGGCGCTTTATACCTCTATTCCCCATGAGGGAGGCCTCCAGGCAATCAAATATTACCTTGATAATGACATCTCTCTAAATGAAGGTTTCTGTGCATTTATTTTAGACCGTATTAAATTGGTTATGAGTAATAACACTTTTGTTTTCCAAAATGAATACTTTGTCCAATTATGCGGGGTTGCAATGGGGACTCCGTATACTCCCAGCCTCGCTAATTTATATTTAGGACAATGGGAAGAATGTAACCTTGAAATCAACCTTACCTATAAGAAGAACATCATTCGATATAATCGTTATATAGACGATATCATCATCGTGTGGGATGGTGATGAAAATACTTTTAATGATTTTGTGAGAGATATTAACATTAACAGTTATAATCTTAAGTTTACTTCTAAAACCAATAAAAATAAGATTGAGTTCCTTGATCTGCTGCTTGACACTACTGAATGGTCCGAAGAAAATAAAATGATAGAGACCAGCACATATATAAAGCAAGTTGATAGCAACAGCTATGTCCATTACAATAGTTGTCATCTTAAAAAATGGATCAATAATATACCATATTCTCAATTTATACGTGTGCGCAGAAACTGTGCCAATGTAGCCAAGTTTGAGGAACAGGCTAACATATACAGTAGGAGGTTCTGTGAAAAAGAATATCCTTGCGAACTCGTCCGTAGTTGAAAGGAGAAAGCACTTAAGCGTGAGAGAAAGGATCTACTGAAATATAAGGATAAAACTGGTGACCAAAGATCTATGGTCCCTTTTGTCACGAAATTTAATAGTGACAGTACCAAGATAAGACAAATCCTTACCCAACATTGGGATGTACTTTTACTAGATCCTATCTTAAAACCTCTGTTGCCTGCAAAACCACAGGTTATTTTCAAAAAAGCCTCCTCTTTAAAGAATGCGTTAGCTCCTAGTATGTTGAGAAGTGTTGAAGACCATAAGGAAAGCTGGTTAAAAACTGCTAATGGTTTTTTTCCGTGCAACAAATGCAAGGTGTGTAAATTTGCTGATAAAGAGAGATCCACTTTTTGGAATGCTGGACATACGAAATCCTTTAAGATCAAAAGTAGGATGTCTTGCCTTACCACACACGTGATTTATATGCTTATGTGTAGATGTGGTAAAAAATATATAGGCAAGACAAAAAGGGTTTTGAAATTGCGTATATTGGAGCATACCAGGAGCATTACTAACAAAGTGCTTTCACACAGTGTCCCGAAACACTTTGCTACATGCTGTTCCTCAGACCTTCAGCACTTTTCATTTAAGGCATTAGAACACATTAGCCTAGATGAAAGAGGTGGCGATATCTTGACAAAACTCAGTAAAAGGGAGACATTCTGGATATATACCCTTAATACTATGTCCCCTATGGGTTTGAATGAGGGGGTTGACATTGTACCATTCCTGCACTAATGGCTGTGTGTTTGGAGTTCTTGCACTGGCCCCATGTTGTTGTTGGGTTGCGGCCCCTTCATGGTGCCTATAGTGCTGAGGTCCCGACACTAGGTCTGTGCAGTTCAATGTACTCCTGTCTCATTTACTACTGCTGCTTCGCTATTATTATAATAATTTTTATTGCTGCTAATTGTATGTTTATATCTCTCTATATAAAGTTATTGAATATTGCTGCTATTTGATATATAATAATCTGAAAATTGTTGCGTTATACTAACATATACATCTTTTCATTTTTTCATTTATTTTTCTCCATCTTAGTATACTTCTCATCCTCCTTAAAAGTAATCATCCAGTCATCATTTTTTAATATGAATTTTGTATTTTATACTGATATATTGTATGCATTTATTTATGTATATATATATGTATTTTTTAATATTAACTACAAGTATTTTAATTGGAAGAAAAAAAGAGAATTTTGTAACCAGTCGCACAGGGAAAAATTTGATATAAACCCCTATATCACTGATAATAGCAATGTTGCTGCTCACCCGGGGTGTGCTGCCACTAAGACAGGAAATTTGGCATACATTCACAGGAAAGAAAAGACTGTCATTTTTTGTGGCGCACTAGGAATATTTGAAGAAAAACAATCATAAAATGTAACTTTCAATAGTATCTCATTTTAAAAGAACTGCGACATATAAAAACATTGACCATAGGAGGCACATGAAAAGTAGGAAACTTTTAAAAAAGGGGATATAATCCTCTTATGGTGAACCCCAATATTCGTTCCCCTATATAGATCGGTTGAGGCGTCTTATATTGTGTATCCGCTCTCCTGCAGAGGACTGTGTAGTATCACTGTTATGATCTGTATTTTATTCAAAAAAGTCCTCTAGCAGTTAGTCACTTTATACCCACTGTGAAAGACCATTCTATTTCGGGTAAGTGCTCTCATGAGGCAGTAGAGATGTCAGCGAGTGGTGCTACGTGTGAATCACACGCTATCTTAGTCAGTGTCTGTTACCATAAATTGCTTTTATTAAATTACATATCAATCTCCGCCTTTATGAAGAAATTACATCACAAAGTGGATGTGTGACATTTAGTTATTATCAGTTTACGTTTTCAACCCCTCTCTTAGAATCATTAGAGGGGGAAATATGTAAAAGGAACAGTGGTGTACCAATTCTCCTTTATTACAGTCTGGACTTATGCCGCTCGTCCCCAGCCCCAGTATTCTGGTGTGCTGGGCAGACTTTGTCTAGAGAATTGTACAGATACAGGGATATTCAATGTCTACTCCCTAAGTATCCTTAATTAGGGCGTGTCCACTGTTACTACACAAGTAGTATGAATGCTTTTGCCACATTGTTTTTACTGACAGTGTTTCAAAATGCAAAGGTTACAGTCTATCAACATTTTATTAAATGGATAAGTGTCAAGCATCATAAAAAGTACTGATAGGAGATTTTATTCACAGTTCATGCCACATAACATCTTACTATTGCCGCATATACATAGATTGTAATTTCAAAGGCTAGCCGTTCAAAATTGTTTTTTCAATCAGAGATCACTTTCTCTTTGTATAGTAATTGTCTGTGTTATAATAGGCGAGAGATCACGGTTTAAGGGTAACTTTCGCGTCTCTTACTTTGTCAGTACTGACGGTGTGAGACCACTCGCTGCTGGTCTGTGTCAGCACACGCCGGCGTCTGAGGGGGAATCGAGGTCAGTGAGTGTGACACTCCGATTCTTAAACCCTTTCAGATCCGTATATTGCGTTGCTACACACTATTGTCAGGGCTGAATGCACTCGGTATCTGCACTTCCGTGCTCCGTACACCCTGCTTCTCTGAGTACGTGGTCAGGGTCTGACCCCACGTCTCTGGCTTGATGCCTCTCAATGCCTCTGTAAAGCGGATACCATGCGCCCTCTAAACATTTACAATATACATTTCAGTGGGGAAGGGACATTGGGAGTCCACACACTCTGAGAGTGTCTGGTCGACGCGCGTGTCGCCTGCACCAGCTTCATCAGGACCAGGTGATCCTGATGAAGCTGGTGCAGGCGACACGCGCGTCGACCAGACACTCTCAGAGTGTGTGGACTCCCAATGTCCCTTCCCCACTGAAATGTATATTGTAAATGTTTAGAGGGCGCATGGTATCCGCTTTACAGAGGCATTGAGAGGCATCAAGCCAGAGACGTGGGGTCAGACCCTGACCACGTACTCAGAGAAGCAGGGTGTACGGAGCACGGAAGTGCAGATACCGAGTGCATTCAGCCCTGACAATAGTGTGTAGCAACGCAATATACGGATCTGAAAGGGTTTAAGAATCGGAGTGTCACTCTCACTGACCTCGATTCCCCCTCAGACGCCGGCGTGTGCTGACACAGACCAGCAGCGAGTGGTCTCACACCGTCAGTACTGACAAAGTAAGAGACGCGAAAGTTACCCTTAAACCGTGATCTCTCGCCTATTATAACATAGACAATTACTATACAAAGAGAAAGTGATCTCTGATTGAAAAAACAATTTTGAACGGCTAGCCTTTGAAATTACAATCTATGTATATGCGGCAATAGTAAGATGTTATGTGGCATGAACTGTGAATAAAATCTCCTATCAGTACTTTTTATGATGCTTGACACTTATCCATTTAATAAAATGTTGATAGACTGTAACCTTTGCATTTTGAAACACTGTCAGTAAAAACAATGTGGCAAAAGCATTCATACTACTTGTGTAGTAACAGTGGACACGCCCTAATTAAGGATACTTAGGGAGTAGACATTGAATATCCCTGTATCTGTACAATTCTCTAGACAAAGTCTGCCCAGCACACCAGAATACTGGGGCTGGGGACGAGCGGCATAAGTCCAGACTGTAATAAAGGAGAATTGGTACACCACTGTTCCTTTTACATATTTCCCCCTCTAATGATTCTAAGAGAGGGGTTGAAAACGTAAACTGATAATAAATAAATGTCACACATCCACTTTGTGATGTAATTTCTTCATAAAGGCGGAGATTGATATGTAATTTAATAAAAGCAATTTATGGTAACAGACACTGACTAAGATAGCGTGTGATTCACACGTAGCACCACTCGCTGACATCTCTACTGCCTCATGAGAGCACTTACCCGAAATAGAATGGTCTTTCACAGTGGGTATAAAGTGACTAACTGCTAGAGGACTTTTTTGAATAAAATACAGATCATAACAGTGATACTACACAGTCCTCTGCAGGAGAGCGGATACACAATATAAGACGCCTCAACCGATCTATATAGGGGAACGAATATTGGGGTTCACCATAAGAGGATTATATCCCCTTTTTTAAAAGTTTCCTACTTTTCATGTGCCTCCTATGGTCAATGTTTTTATATGTCGCAGTTCTTTTAAAATGAGATACTATTGAAAGTTACATTTTATGATTGTTTTTCTTCAAATATTCCTAGTGCGCCACAAAAAATGACAGTCTTTTCTTTCCTGTGAATGTAAGTATTTTAATTGTCCTTATATATTTTTGTATTTTTGTATATCTTTTTTCATATTGTATATTTATTGTTATTAAATATTATAATTGTTCAATGAAATGTATGTAATTCCAACTGGGGCGTATATATGCTTTTGCTGCCAGTTTGGATACTGTTAAATTTATGTGCTTTCATTCTGTCTCTCCTCTATGCATGTATATTGCGTGTAATTAGTATCAGCTGTTTGCTTTTTATTGATGGAGCCCGCGTATAAAAACCCCTACCATACTTACCTCAGACACGCCTCCTGACGAAGTCATCAGTGACGAAACGCGTTGGGGCGTGGTCACCCGACGTATCAGATCCTGATCTTGTGTTACCTGTCCGTCTTGAGTCTGTGTGTGGAGAACGCCGCCGCCGCCGCCGCTGTGTCTATCTTGCCGGTCGTCTAGATGTCCTTTGGTGTCCGTGCTTTCCGACGGTGAACTGACGGTTACTTCCACATATGCTGACTGCTGTTTTCTATCATGTATGTGAGCCTGCACCTTTTTCAGTAAACGCTGTTTCATATCCTGCTCACCTGTGCGCTCCTCTTTTTTCTTTTTTGTTGCATGTGTTCAAATTGAGGCCGTGACAAAGCCTCGAAGAGTGAGCTGCACTACTTATTGAAGACAGGTTCCACAATTATAAGTATCATTTTGCGCATTTCCTATTGTATTTGTATATATATATATATATATATATATATATATATACAGGCAAGAATCTGCACTCACCCACCATCGAAAGAATCACAGAAGCTTAGATGTGCATTTGCAACGTTTCGGGTTCCTTTATTAAACCCGTCGTCAGGCAGTACAGAACTGCCTGACGACGGGTTTAATAAAGGAACCCGAAACGTTGCAAATGCACATCTAAGCTTCTGTGATTCTTTCGATGGTGGGTGAGTGCCGATTCTCGACTGTATGTATCCTGTTCCGTTCAGGCACCACCCCAGCGAATGCTTTGAAAGCAAGTGCCGGCTATTCGCATATATATATATATGTATGTATGTATGTATGTATATATATGTATATGTATATATATATATATATATATATATATATGCAGAAAAAACAACAGTGAGCGCTATACTGATTCACCAAATTAGACACAGTCCAGTATTAAAAACCTTTCAGAATATTTTTCATGAAGGTTAGGGAAAGCACCAGAGTCCGTTCTAGAACCCGCAGCTG
The DNA here is from genome assembly GCF_055691185.1 of Crinia signifera. Taxonomy (NCBI): domain Eukaryota; kingdom Metazoa; phylum Chordata; class Amphibia; order Anura; family Myobatrachidae; genus Crinia; species Crinia signifera. The sequence continues at coordinate 57,569,877 of NC_139226.1, forward strand.
ATTTTTCAATCTCAGGAGGAGAAGATCTCTGGAACCCGCAGAGATAAAGATCTATTGGGAAGTGGAGGAAAAACAGCGCTTCATGGTGCATTAAACGGAGTTTTTTAATTAGGACAATAAAACATCCACGGTACAATTCAGAGTAGCCCCGTACCAAGATTATGCACTCTGTGGGCTGGATACCACACGGTTTGTAAAAAGCACAACACAGGCATAGACTGCTCACATAACCATCGATGGACTCGAATGGACCTCTAACGATACGCCGCCACGCTGGATTGCAGGACGGGGACCAAGAAGCCACAGCCGGAGAACACGTCTGGAAGGCAGGTAACAGGTAACAGGAGCGACGTAAGCCACGCCCTGACGCGTTTCGTCACTAAGACTTCGTCAGAGGGCGTGGCTATTACGTCAGCTCCCTCGATCTTTATAGTACCGGCTCTCAATCAGAGTCGCCACACTCAGAGGGACACTCCCCCCGTGGGCGGCTGTTAGCGGCGCCCATGTCTAAAGATATATTCAAAGTAAAAGGCGGCTAATAGCAACACTTCGTGTCTTGATCACAGGTTATAAGTATTAACCTCAATGATCTTAAAAATCGCATCCATCGATGGTCAGCGATCACAATTCCTTCCTAGTTTACACTAGCGGGCTCACAGTACTATGTACATCGCGGATTCTCTGTAATACATTTTAAAACACAGGAATGCAGTCATTTAGCTGCACATGTATACACACAAATAATTATAAAAATACATATCAAAATACATATGGAAATACATATAAAGATAAAAAACAATTGCAAATAATATTGGCCAACTTCACCTCTGACAGGAGGAATATATTAACCATCATAAACACTGGGCTTTTCCTCAAAGCCAGATCAATGACCATTTACAATACAAATTCAGATAAAAATTCAATTAATATATGGGGTTATCTCGTAACCCTCATTAAGACCTACGGGTGTGAGTGAGCCCATACGCAAGATCCATGATGTTTCCCTCTTTAACAGGTCTTTATCACGATCTCCACCTCTATTACCTTTTAATACCAGTTCTATCCCTTTGACGGTAAGAGATCTGGGATCACAATTATGATGTTCCTTATAATGTCTTGAGAGGCTATGATTAAGGACACCGTGTTTTATATTTCTAAGGTGTTCTAATATCCTTGTTTTTAGACAGCGCTTAGTCTTGCCTATGTAATTCAACCCACACCCGCAGGTTACCATATAAACAACATAAGTGGAATTGCAATTGATAAAATGTGCTATCTTAAAAGATGTGCCCTCAATAGTGTGCCCCTTCTTCATATGTGGGCAAATTTTGCAGCTATTACAGGGGAAGCTGCCACGTATAGATAAAAAAGTGTCACTTAATGGTTTTTCATTTAATACTTCTAACTGGCTTCTGGAGACCAATGATTTAATGGTTCTAGCCTTTCTATATACAATGCGTGGAGCATCAGGTAAGTGGTTGGTCAGGACAGGATCAAGTTTGAGCACATTCCAATGTTTTCTCAGGATTTTATTAATCTCATTCTCGTATGTGTTGTACTGAGTTATAAACATAACATTAGAGGACTCTTTGAAGCTATCAGTTTTTATTATTTTATCTTCTTTTTTGGTAGAGAGTAGTTGTTTTCTCTCAATACCACGAGCTCTTTTTAGTGCTCCATGTACAAGACCTTTAGGATAACCCCTATCAGTAAATCTTTCGATATACACCTTAGCCTGATTCTCAAAAGTATCGATGTTAGAACAATTTCTTTTCAGGCGTAAGAACTGAGAGAATGGAATGTTCTTTTTTCAGGGTGCATAATGACAGCTGGTATAGTCTAAATAGCTATTAGCGTCGACCTTTTTAAAAAAGGTCGATGTTTGTATTTTATTTTTCTCCGGAAATTCCTCAGTACTCAATACAATATCGAGAAATTCAATTCTCGATTTCTGAAAATTGGATGTAAATTTCAAGTTGTACGTATTTACATTTAGTACTTCAACAAACTGATTGAACGACTCCTGGTCACCGCTCCATATGATTATGATATCGTCTATATATCTTTTGATTAAGACGATATTTTGCATTAAATCATCCTTCAATATATTGGTCTCCCAGTCAGCCATGTAAATATTAGCAAGGCTTGGGGCACATATCGTCCCCATCGCCGTCCCGCATGTCTGCAGGTGCCACTCCCCCAAAAAATCAAAATAATTATATTTAAGAACAAATTGAAGGCATTCACAAATAAAATCAATTTTCAGTGATGACATTAGAACATCGCCCTGTAGGGTAAGCTTTACCGCCTGTATCCCTTTATCATGGGGGATACAGGTGTATAGAGCCTGTACGTCAATGGTGGCAAAACAATAATCAGCCCTCCACTCGATAGTATCTAATATCTGTAACAAGTGGGTTGAATCTCTGATATGCGTTTTTATTTCCGGTACATATTTCTTTATAAAAACATCTACATACTCGGAGATCCTTGAGGATAAAGATCCAATCCCGGCAACAATTGGACGTCCCGGTGGGGAGGTAACACTTTTATGTACCTTTGGGAGGTAATAAAAAGTAGCCAGGTTTGGGCTTGTGTTATGCATGTATCTAAATTCATCCAGATTGATGATTTTATTGGATAGACCTCTTTTTAATATATCAGCTAGTATGTCAGTATATTCATTTGTTGGATCACCAGACAATTTCTTATAAGAGTCAGCATCGGATAACAACCTGTAGGTTTCTGCTACATAATCTTTTCTATTTAGCAGCACCACGCCTCCGCCTTTGTCGGCGCTTTTTATTACGATGGATTTATCGTCACTAAGGCTTTTCAAAGCCTGTGATTCACTATAATCAAGGTTATACCGTTTATTTTCATTAGGTTTTAATTTATTAAGATCTGTTTTTACTAACTCAGAAAAGAGGTCTATGTAAGGTCTATTCAGGGTGCGCTACAAAGACCTTATACAATTGGACTGTACAATTCAAATGTTAAAAAACAATTTATTAAAAAAATGCTCACAGGAGCGTAGCAGTTTATACACAAGGTCCAATTACAGATACTGTGAACTGAAGGTATAACAATCTGTATATTCAAAAGGTAGATGGATGTCCATAAACGACAGTTAAGCCCAACGCGTTTCGTCGTTCACACGACTTCCTCAGGGGCATGGCATAATAAGATTGTCACACGGATTTATAGTAGAACTCTAGGATACTCCTAGGAAGCGCAATATTTTGGCTGTAGAGACTTGATGGGTCTACAACTATAGGCGTGGTATCCACTAGCCGTAATGTATATGGGTATAGGAATAGATATTCTCGATGTGAAAAAAAGATATTTGGTCTTCCAGTCAAAGTAGTGAACTGCTAGGCTCCACAGTAGTGACTCCACAGTAGTCACTACTGTGGAGCCTAGCAGTTCACTACTTTGACTGGAAGACCAAATATCTTTTTTTCACATCGAGAATATCTATTCCTATACCCATATACATTACGGCTAGTGGATACCACGCCTATAGTTGTAGACCCATCAAGTCTCTACAGCCAAAATATTGCGCTTCCTAGGAGTATCCTAGAGTTCTACTATAAATCCGTGTGACAATCTTATTATGCCATGCCCCTGAGGAAGTCGTGTGAACGACGAAACGCGTTGGGCTTAACTGTCGTTTATGGACATCCATCTACCTTTTGAATATACAGATTGTTATACCTTCAGTTCACAGTATCTGTAATTGGACCTTGTGTATAAACTGCTACGCTCCTGTGAGCATTTTTTTAATAAATTGTTTTTTAACATTTGAATTGTACAGTCCAATTGTATAAGGTCTTTGTAGCGCACCCTGAATACCCCACCTTTCTCCATTTCTTTACCCGGGTCCCATCTAACAGGGGACCCTTTCAGGGTTGCAGCTCTCTCCATTACTCTCATTGAGCGCACTGTTGGGCCCCCCCCTTTTTTCCCCCATATATATATATATATATATATATATACTGGGGCGGATCCAGGATAAAATGACAGGGGGGGCACCATGATAAAAGAGGGTTTAGGTGGGGGAGGGGCGGTGTTAGTGGTGCCAGTGTACATGCTAAGAGAGTGGCAGACAGAGGGTGGGAATGGGATTAAAAATAGGCCCTGGCATTTAAAGTACGCAGGCCCACCATTGCGACAAAAGTGAAGGATGTAATTGTGCGCGCGCCAAAGGCACACTCCAGAATAGGGGGTGTGGCCACTCAACAGTAGTGTCCTTGAGTGTAGTGTACAACACCATATACAACCTCTACACATTATGCAACAAAAAAATAGACCCCATTATACTTGCCCCTTACACATGATGCCAAATGGAATGAGCCAAAATTCACATAATGCCACATGGATTGAGCCAAAATTCGGTACTCTTTACCTAGAACGGCGCCCATCGCGACCATCGCGACCATCAGATGCACTAAAAAACGGGTGCGATGCGATGCCCGCGATGGCCGCGATTTCCCATAGGGATCAATGTGAAAAGTGAGATTGGACGCGATTTTAGTGTTCAATGCCTCAATGCCCGCGATTTTTCCATAGGAAACAATGTTAAATGGGCCACAGAGCCAAAATAGTCACCCTAAAGTCTGCAATGGCCCCCACAATTGTTAACGCCACCCCACGATCAACGTCAACCCGAAGCGTGGCGAGCGCAGCGAGCCCGCGAGGGGCGGCGGTACGCTCTCTCCGACCTTTTCATACCCCCACTATCCACATCGGCGTGGAGTTGAGAATAGAATAGTGTGGCGACCGCAGCGAGCCACCGAGCCCGAAGCGTGGCGAGCGCACGCGGATACCTTCACAGGTAAACGCGTCCCTTCGCGGGCTTCACAGGTATCCGCGTCCCCTCGCCACGCTTCGGGCTCGGTGGCTCGCTGCGCTCGCCACACTATTCTATTCTCAACTCCACGCCGACGTGGATAGTGGGGGTATGAAAAGGTCGGAGGACGCGTACCGCCGCCCCTTGCGGGCTCGCTGCGCTCGCCACGCTTCGGGTTCACGTTGATCGTGGGGTGGCGTTAAAAATTGTGGGGGCCATTTAAGACTTCAGGGGGACTATTAGGGCTCTGTGGCCCATTTAACATTGTTTCCTATGTAAAAATCGCGGGCATTGAGGCATTTAACACTAAAATCGCGTCCAATCTCACTTTTAACATTGATCCCTATGGGAAAATCGCGGGCATCGCGTCGCACCCGTTTTTTATGTGCATGCGATGGCCACGATGCCCGTGATTTTTACCCCCGACGCCCGCGATGCCAATCGCGGGCGCCATTCTAGGGAAAGAGTACCCAAAATTCAAATAATGCCACATGGATTGTTTCAAAATTCACATAATTCCACACGGATTGAGCCAAAATTTACATCATAAGACACGGATTGAGCCAAAATTCACATAATGCCAAATGGATTGAGCCAAAATTCACATAATGCCACATGGATTGTGTCAAAATTCACATAATGCCACACGAATTGAGCCAAAATTCCCAAAATGCCATACGGATTGAGCCAAAATTCACATAATGCCACACGGATTGAGACAAAATTCACATAATGCCACATGGATTGAGCCAAAATTCACATAATGCCATACGGATTGATGCAGAATTCACATAATGCCACACGGATTAAGCCAAAATTCACAATACGCTTCATAAACAGTGACATTGTCCACCAAAGGCGTGCATTAAACATTTACACCATAATGTCCATTACACGTTAAGTTACACGCCATTATGTCCATTATGTATTATGCCAAACACCATAATGCCTATTAAAAATGATGCTACATAAGTGCTGCTTATCTACATGCTCATTGCCAAGGGTTCCATGCTCATTGCCAGAAGTTCCATGCTCGTTGCCATGTGGGATTACATGCTCATTGCCAAGGGGGAATACATGCTCGTGGTAAATGGTGGACAGCCGCCAGGCAGAAGTGATAGCCACTGACAGTGGCAGAGCCTGGCTGTATTCAGAGCACTACAGGTCCTGGCTATTTGGAATAATACCCACACCAGAAAAGGCATTCCCAGGTTGGCCCCTTTAACACCAGCCTAGTCCCTGCATTTTCTGGTGTGAGGGGGAGAGAAAACCACCCCTCCCCCCCTTTAACCAGTTATCTCATTCAACCGGCTATATCTTCGGAACCAACTGACCCATTTACATGAGACAAGTATCATATTTAAGAACTTTTGAGTAGGCTTTGAATGATTTTGGTCCAGTGAAACTGGAACGTTTGGTTCCAGAGTAATCTGCCCTCAAACAACATGAACAGCCATGAAATTACATAAAAAAAAAAAATCGGTTTACATGCAATATCTCTGGAACCGATTGACCGATATGGACCAGCCTGGTATCATATTGAAGGCCCAGCGATTTGGAATTGAATGAGATCAACCACAAGTTTCTGTAATGCCAGGGGGGGGGGAACTGGTAGCCGTCGGAACCGGGTGGGGGTCGGAATTGACGGGTCCCATATTATCCTATGGGGGAAAAAACGTTACAGCTTTGCCAGGCGATATCTCCGGTTCCCGGGGGGCTAGAGACACGGGGCTGGGCTCGTTGGAAAGCCCTGGTCCTCAGCTACTAAATTGACAGGGGGCACGTGCCCGGGTGCCCCCCCTGAATCCGCCACTGTATATACAAATATATACACTTAACATCGGCACTCACCTTTCCTAGTTTTTGGGTGCCCTATGGCTTGTGACCACATTGTTTAAACAGACATTGTAGGGGCTCTGCACACACTAAATTAACTGATAATAAATAGTGGAGATTTGGTTCAGGAATTGATCAATGCATTTAAGCCTGCAGCCCCCTTCACGGGACCCCACTTTTCTGCAGGTCATAACACTATCGCTGAAAATGGCTACAGTACACATAGCTATCACATCAAGGTTTGATTCCAGGCATGCTATCTGGTCTGAAGCTCACAGCACACTTTGCTTTTATAGGTGAGCAGCTACCAACACACCTGCCACTAATCATCTAGGGAAATGGTTAACATAAGCTGGTGTATTGGTAGCTGCTCACCTATAAAAGCAAAGTGTGCTGTGAGCTTCAGACCAGATAGCATGCCTGGAATCAAACCTTGATGTGATAGCTATGTGTACTGTAGCCATTTTGAGCAATAGTGTTAGGACCTGCAGAAAAGTGGGGTCCCGTGAATGGGGCTGCAGGCTTAAATGCATTGATCAATTCATGAACCAAATCTCCACTATTTATTATCAGTTAATTTAGTGTGTGCAGAGCCCCTACAATGTCTATATATATATATATATATATATATATATATATATATAGAGAGAGAGAGAGAGAGCGCAGGGTGCTGACCACGAGGTGCGATAATATCTTTCTGGCATACATGCATATTTATGCATATGCATCCATCCATTATGTTTAAAGTTTGATGAATTGAGGTCCTTATATTATTTTATGCAGACATCGAGCCAAATCAGGGCTGATATCAGTGCAGGAGATATCAGTGATATCGTCTGCATTGCCTTTTTATTGAATGTCAATAATACTTATTTTCTACTAAAGTAGGTAAATATAATAATTTTCAATTACTTTGGTAGAAATTAAGTGATAATAAATAGGCCCCATACACCACTTTCACACTGCTGTACCCTTTCACACTTGATTGGGGTGTGAAAACTGGAACCGGCGAATAACTTGTCCATATGCAGCAATGTGCCTGGTGGGTGAAAGCTTGAACCTGTGAATGAAATGTCCCCGACTTGGCAAGGTGCTTGAGGAGTTAAAGCCAGAACCGACGCATGAGATGTTCTGGCCATGATGAGGTGCTTTTGGGAGTGAAACCCGGAACCGGCGCTTGAAATGTACCGGCTGCTGTGAGGTACTTATTTTCTACAAAAGTAAGTGAAAATTGTTATTTTCACCTACTTTGATAGAAAAGAAGTGATCATTTATAGGCCCCATATACCACTTTTACACAGCTGTACCCTTTCACACTTGAGGTGTTCTGGCCGCGGCAATGTGCTTGGGGGGTGAAAGAAAGAACCGACAATTGAAATGTTCCGGCCGCGGCAAGGTGCTTTGGGATTGAATGCTGGAACCAACAAATGTGATGTACTGGCCTCAGCGAGGTGTTTAGGAGGTGAAAGCCGGAACCGGCACATGATTTGTTCTGGCAGCGGAGAGATATTTGATGGGCGTAAGCCGGAACAAATTAATGAAATGTTCTTGCCACTGCAAGGTGTTTAGGGATGAAAGCCAGAACCAGCGGATGAGATGTTCCAGATGCCACAAGCTGTTTGGGGGCTGAAATCTAGAACTGACGAATGTAATGTTCCAGATGCGGCAAGGTGTTTTGGAGTGAAAGCTGGAACCGGCGCATGAGATGTTCTGGCGGTGACGAGGTGCTTGGGGAATGAAAACTGGAACCAACAAATGTGATGTACTGGCCTCGGTGAAGTGTTTAGGGGGTGAAAGCCGGAACCGGCGCATGATTTGTTCTGGCAGCCGCGAAAGCCGGAACCGATGAATGAAATGCTCTTGCCACTGCGAGTTGTTTTGGGGAGAAATCCAGAACCAGCGCAGGAAATGTTCCAGACGCGGCAAGCTGTTTGGGGGCTGAAAGTTGGAACCGACTAATGTAATGTTCCATATGCGGAGAGGTATTTGGGGGTGAAAGCCGGAACCGGCGCATGAGATGTTCCGGCCGTGGCGATGTGCTTGGGGGGGGAGTAAAAGCCAAGAACCGACAATGGAAATGTTCCGGCCACAACAAGGTGCTTGGGGAGTGAAAGCTTGAACTGACACATGTGATGTCCTGGCCTCAGTTTAGGGTGAAAGCCAGAACCGGCAAATTAGATGTTCCAGCCACAGCGATGTGCTAGGGAGTGAAAGCCAGAAACAATTAATTAAATGTTCTGACCACCGCAAGGTGTTTGGGGGTGAAAGCGCATGAGATGTTCCGGTCGCGAAGTGCTTGGGGAGTGAAAGCTGGATCCACGAAATGTGATGTTCTGGCCTTGGTGAGGTGTTTGGAGGGTGAAAGCTGGAACCAATGAATGAAATGTTCTTGGCACGTGTTTCGGGGGTGAAAGCCAGAACCAGCGCATGATATTCCGGATGTGGCGAGCTGTTTGGGGGCTGAAAGCTGGAACCAGCATATGCAATGTTACAGATGCGGCAAGGTGCATGTGATGTTCCAGCGATGGCGATGGGCTTGGGGGGTGAAAACCGGAAACCGATGATTGAAATGAAATTGAATTGAAATCTGACCACCGCAAGGTGTTTGGGGGTGAAAGCCGGAACCAGCACATGAGATATTCCGGACGCGAGGTGTTTGGTGGTGAAAGCTGGAACCGGCGCATCATATGTTCCAGTCGCGACGAGGTGCTTATGGGTGAAAGCTGGAATGGACAAATGTGATGTTCTGCCCGCGGTGAGTTTCTAGGGGGGGGAGCCTTAACTGATGAATGATATGTTCCAGCCGTGGCAATGTTTTTGAGGGATGAAAGCAGAACCCACAAATGATATGTTCCAGCAGCGGTGAGGTGCTTGGGGGATGAAATCTGAAAGGGACAAATGTGATATTCTGGCCGAGAAGAGATGCTTAAGTGGTGGAAGCCGGAACTGATGAATGAGATGTTATGGGGGTTGAAAGCCAGAACCGACTAATGTGTTCCGGCCGCGGCGAGGTGCTTGGGGGCTGAAAGTCGGAACCTACGAATGAAATGTTCTGGCCTTGGTTAGGTGCTTAGGGGTGAAAGCTGGATCTGAGAAATGCAATGTTCCGCCTGTGGCGAGGTTTTTTGGGGGGTGAATGCCAGAATCAGCGCATGAGATGTTCTGGCCGCGGCAAGGTGCTTGGGGGGTGAAAGCTGGTACCGGTGCATGAAATGTTATGGCTTATCATGTTTTTTTGGGGATGAAAGCTGGAACCAATGAATATGATGTTCCAGACGCAGCATTTAGGTGTGAATGTCGGCTCTGGTGCATGAGATATTCCAGTTATAGCACGTTGCTAGGGGGGTGAAAGCTGGAAAGCAGTGCATGAGATTTTCCGGCCACTGTGAGGTACTTTGAGGGTGAAAGCTGGAAGCGACAAATGGGATTTGATGTTTTGGCCGCATCTAAGTGTTTTGGGGTGAAAGCCGTAAACAGAGCATTAGATGTCCTGAATGCGGCAAGCTGTATGGGAGCTAAAAGCTGGAACCGACGAATGTAATGTTTCGGCCTTGGCGAGGTACTTTGAGGGTGAAAGCTGAAACTGACAAATGTTATGTTCTGGCCACGTCCAGGTGTTTGGGGGTGAAAGCCGGAACCAGAGCATGAGATGTTCCGGATGCGGCAAGGTGTTTGGGGGCTGAAAGCTGGAAGCGATAAATGTAATGTTCCGGCCGCAGTGAGGTGTTTGGGAGGTGAAAGCTAGATCCAACGAATGTGATGTTCTGGCTTAGGCCAAGTATTTGAGGGTGAAAGGTGGAACGGCGCATGATTTGTTCTGGCAGCGACTTGTTCCTTGGTGGGTGAAAGCCAGAACCGGCGCATGAGATGTTCCGACTGCGGCGATGTGCTAGGAGGTGAAACCCCGGAACCGATTAATAAAATGTTCTGTCCACCTCAAAGTGTTAGGGGTGAAAGCCAGAACCAGCGCAAGAGAATTTCCGGACGCGGCGAGGTCCTTGGGAGGTGAAAGCTGGAACTGCTGAATGTGATGTTCTGGCCGTGGCAAGGTGTTTGGGGGTGAAAACCGGAACCAGCGCGTTGGGAGGCTCCGGATGCAGCGAGGTCCTTGGGAGGTGAAGTTGGAACTGCCCAATGTGATGTTCTGGCCGTGGCAAGGTGTTTGGGGGTGAAAGCCGGGACCAGCGCATGAGATGCTCCGGCCGCGGAAAGGTGTTTTGGGGTGAATGCCAGAACCAGCAAACATGATTTTCCGGCTGCGGTTCTTCTTTTTTTTTCAGGTAGCCCTTCTCCACGAATGAAGTGTAATGTCAATAATTTAGCCAGCTACATCTCCTCTACTGTGAGGACATCTATACTACAGCATATATTAAAGGTCGAAGAGCAGCTACCCACAATAGGTAATTTATCAAATACAGTATGTATGTTTGCTATAGACCCTTTTCCGTATGTTATATTTATAGCTTGATGAATTTAGGTCCTCATATTATTGTATGCGGACAGCGAACCAAATCAGGACTGACATGATATCTCCTGCATTACCTTTTTAACAAATGGCAGCGATACTTTTTTTTTACAAAAGTAGGTGAAAATAATCATTTTCATTTACTTTTGTAGAAATAAAGTGATAATACATAGGCCCCAATATATAATTTTCACACTTGAAATTACAGACCTCTCTCATCTTTTTAAGTGGGTCAACTTGGTGACACAATTGGTGGCTGTCCAAATACTTTTTTGCCCCACTGTATACTTGCCTTTAACAAATACTTTTAGATTTACATTTTAATGAACGGTTTCTTCCAGAACATTTGTTTCTGTGCAGCTGTTACCTGTCATGTAATTAACATGTGAGGTATTTAAAACCTCTTGCTGCACAAAATTAAGTATGCTCCTGATGAAGCTGGGGGACTGACATAGGGAAATGCGCTGAGCCAATACTTACACATATACTCTTTATTTTGACTCTGCTATCTCCAAAATCTGCACCATCATTTTCCAGGGGCTAATCCGAGGCGACCACAGAACTGCAGGTTTACCATCTACCTGCCCCAGGTGAAAACGTGGGACATACCATCTTAATTCATCACCTTCTAAGGGACTGTGTTGGATACCTGGTACTCACCGATCTCGCTTATCTGGTACTGGAGATACTGTAGTTCTAATCCATCCCTATATTATATATACAGTATATACATCCAGTGGTTATGTGCTATATACTGTATATTCATCTACAGTACAGTATATGAATTCAGTTTAATCTATGGAATTATTTATGTTTTTTAAAACCTGTTCATTCTTTATTGTATACTATACACAGCCTGCACTGGTACATCCCCCTTTGTTCTTGAATCTTTATGTATATTTAGGGCTGACAACCCTATTACCAGCTGCCTGATATTAGCGCACCTCTCACAAACAATTGGGGGGCAAAAGTCGAAACTGATGACTGATATGTTCGAATGAGATGTTCTGGCTGCGGCAAGGTGCTTCAGGGTGAAAGCCGAAACCGGTGACTGAGATGTTTTGGCTGCGGCAAGGTGCTTGAGGTTCGACAGCTGGATCCAGCAACTGATATGTTCTGGCCACGGCAAAGTGCTTGGGAGGTGAAAGCCAGTAATGGCTGATTAATATGTTCTGTCTGTAGCAAGGTGCTTGGGGGTTGAAAGCCAGAAATAAAGACTGATATGTTCTGGCTATGGCAAGGTGCTTGGTGGGTGAATTCCAGAATCGGCAGCTTATATTTTCTGGCCACAGAGAGTTGCAGGAGTCGAAAAGCTGAGATCGACAAGTGAGACATTTTTTTCCGGCTGCGTCAAGGTGCTTGGGGCGAAAACCAGAGCCAACGACTGAGATGTTTAGGCCGTGGTGAGATGTATGGGGGTTTAAAGCTGGAACCAGTGACTGATATGTTCTGGCTGTGGTGAGGTGCTTGAAGGTTGAAATCCGGATCTGGCAACTGATATGTTCTGGCCGTGTAGAGGTGCTTGAGGGTTAAGAACATACCAGTCAATGGTTCAAGATTTTACCCCCCCCCCCCAGCCGGTTCCGGCTTATTATTCTCCAAGCAACTTGCCATGAGCCGGATCAGCTCATCGCCGGTTTCGCCTTTAACCCTCAAGCACCTTTGCGCGGCAAGAACATATCAGTTGCCAGATCCAGATTTCAACCTTCAAGCACCTCACCACAGCCAGAGTTGCTTGGGAGGCAAAATCCGGAACCTGTGACTGATATGTTTCAGCCGTGGCGAAGTGCATGCGGGTTTAAAGCTAGAACCAGCGACTGAAATGTTCTGGCTGTGGCGAGGTGCTTAACAGTTGAAAGCCGGATCTGGCAAATTATATGTTCTGCCCTCAGCAAGGTGCTTGGGGGTGAAAGCCGGAACTGATGAATGAGATATTCTGGCCACGAAGAGGTGCCTTGGGGTGATAGCCGAAACTGCCAAATGATATGTTCCTGCCGCCGGTCCCCGCCGCCGCCCATCCCCCTCGCCGCCTGATTCCCCCCCCCCCCCGAACTGGGCAGCGTCTCCCTGAAGCGGAGACGGGCAGGGAGACGCTGCCCAGCCGCCGTGATACTGGGACGCGCGTGTGCATGAGATGCACGCGCGTCCCAGTCCCTATCGCCGGTGCTCTCCAGTAAAAGGGATCTGGCGGGCGCCCGGCAAAGATTACACAGGCTACATCTGTATGTCAAGGTACTTTGGGGTGAAAGCCGGAAATTGACGATTGATATGTTCTGTCCGAAACAATGTGCTTGGGGGTATGACACATACATTTGCAATGCTGGGGGAAATTCGACACGTAGCGGGGGGTGGGCGTCAACACGGCGGTGGTACATGGCGAACTAATGTTGTTTTGCGAGCCAAACAGAATTAGGGCCTTTGGTCATTGCTTGAAATGGTCTGTTAATACAGACCTGGCCAACCTGTGACTCTCCGGCTGTTGTGAAACTTCACATCCCAACATTTCTTGCCGCAGGTTTAGCATTCCCTATTAGAAAAACTGTTGCAAGGCATGCTGGGATTTGCAGTTTCACAACAGCTGGAGAGCCACAGGTTGCCCAGGCCTGTGTTAATAGGTAAATTTAGAGAAGCCAATTCCACCTCATTTTTGTAATTCTGTGATTCCAGACTGACAAAATATCTTGATTAATATTTTGCTGTTTGCTGTCATAGAATATTTCTAGGTGTGATTGACAAAGTGGCCGATCTCCGGTGACATCGTATTTAGCATAGAAAATAGTCAGTTCAGTAGTGCTGTGTCTGGTGTTTTGGTGTTGTGGTAATCAGTGCCTTCGAGAGCGGGTACTTATTATCCGGGCCCGGGTCTGATGGAGGGGCCCATGTCCTGTGCCCCGCTCCCCCTCTGCAGAGACCGGGAAATGGGAGTACAGAGGACAGGCTACCGCAGCAGCACATCCTCTCTCTCTCTCTCCCGCTCAGTATGCGCTGCACATTACCGTGTGCTGAGTGGGGGAGAGAGGCAGCTTGTCTTCCGGCACACAGCCCGCACCTCCTGCTATTTTTTTTTACGGGTGTGGCCACACCCCCTCCTGTTGGCCACTCTCCACCCATTGGCCATGCTCCCTTTTTGACCAGGCCCCACAGCACTTTCAGCGGCCCTAGTGGTAATTATGCATGCTATGATCAGGTTTAGGGATGTCCATATTTATAGGCCCAATGAGGTCCATCTTCAGGAAGAGGGCAGTAAAGGATGGTAGCAGTTGATGTGTGTAGAACCCCACCTGTATGTGTATGTTAAATGAGTAGTGTTATAAAAGTTATGCAATAATCACATTGATAGCCGGGATAGTTGTTTCCCCACCAGGGACCCTTATAGTGTGCCAGAGTGTATTTTCTTTAACGTGCTGCCGTAGTTGATATGTGATACAGAGGGACACAGAGGGTGTTGCTGAATGTCCCCGCAATAAAGTTAGAGGGCTGCAGATAATGATCTCCGCATTTATATGTCAGTGAAAAGATAGCGCACCATCAACCAAACCTAGGCCCTTATTCTGATCGGTGCGGATATTCCCGCATTCTTACGGAGCGGTCCGTACGCCACGGTGTTTTGCCGCGTGCGGCCATCGTCCGTAGAAACGCCCACGTGTCCTCCGCATTCGGACGGACTCACTCTTTAAGAACAGGGCGTGTTTACGGACGACATACAAACCATGCGTGTGCGGGAGAAACACTCCGATTCTGCACGGTATTACAGAGTATTACAGAGTATGCTCGGGAATACCGCATCCGAACGGGAGCCAAGCGGTGCTACCGCACGTAAGCGGAGTATTTACGCCAAACAACCCACTATTATGTATCTTCTGCAATACATCACTTGACCCACTTATTCAATTACCTATCCTCATAAAAAACTTCTTATTTGGAATTGGAATCAATTAGATGCCAATATATCCTTACAAGCATGCCTAACACATGCATTGCACACATTAACCCTTACAGCAATTGAAGCAGCAATGGTTTCAATTAAAGCACTGACAAGCGTCCTATTAGTGAGTAATGAGTAAAGGAGTCGATTCTATTGGGTTCAGGTGTTAATGCTTGTAGTCATTAGGCGGTACGTTCGCCTACCGCATGAACGAGTGGTGTCCGCAAAGCAATAGTACACTTGTGGACACCGCACATTTCTGCCCTTTTTGGTCGCGTGCATTCGGAGTGCTATCCGAATGTACGCCCCCCAACATAAGTGTACTCCCCCGTGTCCGCCCATGTTTCCGCCCCGTTTTGCCCACTTTGAAACTACGCCCATGTGTCATTCCGCATGACGCCCATAATACGCCCATATTTCCCGACTGATTGCGGTGCACAGTTTTGTACGGGATTTGCCCGAACAGGTACGGAGTCAATGCGTGGCACATGCGCGTTGCGTTCTCCACGCATGCGCAGACGCCGTAAAGACGCGATCCGAAAGTATGCGGTAAAGTACGCGTCAATCAGAATAAGGGCCCTAGTGACAGCAGCTAATTATACCCCAAGTAGCTCACATCGGTATCTAACCTATTGGAGCAGGGTTAAACCCGACCACTAGGGTCAGGGGAAGCCCACCAAAGGAACTGTTGAAATCTTCACATCTTCTTAAATTGGTCTAGCAACATTGTTACAGTAACAGGGCTAAACCCGACCTCCCTTGAGTCAGGGGACGCCCCCTAAGAGTGCTAGCTTAGCATACACTGTCTTCACCTGGATTTGCTTATAGATACAGCCAGGGCCGTTTCTAGAGGCGGACAAGCCGTGCAGCAGCCCGGGGCGCTGCACGGCTTGTCCGCCTCTGTTAACAGCTAGGGCGCCCGGCAGCTCCCCCCAACGCTGCTGCCGCCGACGCCTCAATTCCTCCCCCTCTCCCCGGCCGCCTCGACATCAGGCGCTCACTCACTGAGTGATTTCCCAGGGGAGGGGAGGGGAGCGGAACGCATCTTCCGTCTCTCCTTCCCCTCGCTCACTGGGGCCTGGCTGTTAGCCAATCAGAGAGCGCTCGCGGGCGGGCAGCCAATCAGGAGCCAGCCCGCGAGGCATGAATGGCTGGCGGCTCAGGGACAAGGGGAAGGAGAGACGTGCAATGCGCTCCCCTCCCATGGAAATGGAAAGAAGAAGAAGCAGCATCAGCAGCAGCACCTCAACCGACACCAACACCAGGCAGCAGCTGGGGACTGGAGGGGGAGACCCAGGGCCATAGTAAGTTGTGGCACTTTGGGGGCATATCTGTGGCACTGTGGGTTCATATGTATGGCACTGTAGGGGCATATCTGTGGCACTGTAGGGGCATATGTATGGCACTGTAGGGGCATATCTGTGGCACTGTGGGGGCATATCTGGCACTGTAGGGGCATATGTGTGGCACTGTGGGGGCATATTTGGCATTGTGGGGGTATATCTGAAGCACTGTGGGGGCATATCTGTGGCACTATGGGGGCATATCTGGCACTGTAGGGGCATATGTGTGGCACTGTGAAGGCATATCTGTGGCACTGTGGGGGCGTATTTGGCATTGTGGGGGCATATATGTGTCACTGTGGGGGCACATTTGTGTCACTGTGGGGGCATATATGTGGCACTGTATGGGGCAAATGGCAGTGGCAGGGGACTGGAGGGGGAGACCCAGGGCCAGAGACAGTGAGTTGTGCTGCTTGTGGCACTGTGGAGGCATATGTGTGGCACTGTGGGGGCATATATGTATGGCACTGTGGGGGCATATCTGGCACTGTGGGGGCATATTAGTAAATGGCATCAGTTGTACGGCAGCAGCGCCTGGGGCATAATGTGTAATAGGCATTACGGTGTGGGGAGTATTGTGTAATTGCCAACACAGTGTGGTGTGTAATGGGCATCACAGTGTGGGATCTAATGGGCATTATGGTGTGCGACATAATGTGTAATTGTCATCACGGTGTGCGACATAATGTGTAATTGTCATCACAGTGTGCGGCGTAATGTGTAATTGTCATCACAGTGTGCGGCGTAATGTGTAATTGGCATCACTGATAAATAGTGTATAATGATTTAAGTAGCCTGTCATTGTTTGGCCTTGATCTGTGAGGTGTACTAGGTCACTGTGTGGGCCTTTATATTTTTATGTCACTGTGTGGCCTTCAGCCCGCCAACTTAAGTGCGGGAGGACAATGACAATTCCTGCGGTAACCAATGTTGGGACATGCAGGTTGCAAAAGTGAGATGTAAGGTAATTGTTTTCCTGCTAGACCACGCCCTTATATTAAGCCACACCCCTTTGAAAAATAAACCACTCCCCCTATTTCGCCGCGCGCGCCTTCGTCGCGCGCAATTTCTTCAGTATACTTTTTTATTTGGGGGGGGGGGGGGGGGGCGCATTTTTATTTCTTTGCACTGGGAGCTAAATGGTCTAGAAACGGCCCTGGATACAGCTACAACAGATCAGTATAGCCAGCACAGAGAGGCTAAACCCGATCTATAAATTAGGATCAGGGGACGCCTCTAAACGTATAGATAGCACGAAGAGCTTAACGTGATAATCATCAGGAAGACAATTTAACTCCTGATAGGACAGAAAGAGAGGACAGCTCATCGCTATTTATTCTTGCGGTAACAGATCCAAAAGTTGTCCATAAGGCAAATATCTAGTCTGTGCACAGTGAAGCTTACATATATTGTTCTAAACTGTATAAAATACACCAGCTGACAGTCCCCTGCAAAGGATAGGGAGAGAACTGTTGCAGCTGTAGAAAGTCGAACTTGAGAGACTAATGAGAGGTCCCGTTGGATCATATGTTACTTACCTTTTATGTTGGGGTACGCCCTGGGTGGGATTGTTTAACTTGTCCTTGTTGATGTACCCTGTAATAGAATAAAAAAACAAAAATATTGTTTAGTATTGTAAAAATAAGTTAAGATAATTATCGCATAGCCATTCTGTGGCGATAGTTGCGTTTACGCTATTTGAGACGTTGCGTTGCCACAGAAGTAGTGATCACTATTTAGAGACATATAGGTGTATCCACACTGTTTTAGTATCTCGCCTTACACTGTGTTAAGAAATATATTGCTATGTGATTTGAGTTTGCTGGACCCCTCCTTTTTCAGTTTCCAGAGGGACTTCGAGATTCCAGTACAATAAAATGTATCTGGTTTTATTGGAGCGTTGTTATCCTTGATAGAGTATTAAATAGAAATTGTTAATCTAACTGAAAAACTCCTATATACTCACCTTATCACCCCGACGGGTGCTACACATTAATTGGCGTCTGACGAACAGGATCGTACGAAGAGAAAAACAAACAAAACAACTATGTCGACATCAGGAGAGTCGGAGTCGGAGGCCCCAGTAGATGTACAACTAAACGCTGAACCCAGCACTTCATCCACTCAAGCAACCATGACGGGTGTAAACGCTATTACGCTACCATATTATTTCGGAACCCCCTGGCTACCTATCTATTCAGGAGAAATTCCGAGGAAAGATACCAATACGTTGATCCAGTTTCAAACGAGGTTACGGTCAATGTTCACCCTATGCCCGATGGAAGTGCACCAACAGGTGGAAGTCCTTATAGGACAACTAAAAGGATCAGCTCTGAGAGAAGTGCTGTCCTGGCCGGACGAAGAAAGGAAAAATGCGGAGCAAATCTTTGCTAGGTTGGCGACCACGTTCGATACATCAACTCTATCCGAACTGAAATCCGATTTCTATGCAAGAAAACAGTTACCGGGAGAGAGTCTCAGAGATTTTTCCCTAAGCCTACAGGAATCACTTAAAGCAATTCAGTTGGTGAATAGCAAGGAAGTGGTAGAAGTCAACGATACTCTGATAAATAGGTTTATTGAAGGGACCAATAACAGCGGTGTCAAATCCCAACTTAAATTACTGAGACTCCAAAAACAGGGATGCTCTTTCCTAGACTTCAAGGAAGTTGCCATAAAGGTTATTGGCCGTAAAACGATCAGTGAAGTAGCATTCCCAGAGTTGCCGGGCTATCAAGAATCCTCACCCCGGTCCGTAGAAGAACACGTTGAACTTGAAGAGACTGAAAAGAAACCTCCAACTGTAGTGCAACATGTCCAGTCGTCATCCTCAGATCCTTCGCAGGGACTAAAAGGGCAAGTGGAAGACTTGGCCAGTGGGATGGAAGAGATAAAGAGAGAGCTTCGAAGGCTTGCAAGGCAGGGATCATTTGGAAGGGGTGATAGAGACCGAAACTATAATTACCGACAACCAAGAAATGAGTGGAGGCCAGCAGCATCGGAGCGGGGTCGCCGGCCCACCGACCGATTTGACTCCCAGGGAAGACCTATTTGCAGGAGGTGTAATCGAAGTGGACATGTCGAACGATTCTGCCAACAAGACGAAGATTTAAACTCGTCAGCCCCGGGGACGGAGATCAATCCTCGGGGAAATCAAATGTAAAAGACCCCACTCCGGAGGAGTGGGCCCCCAGATACGTGGGTCCGTGTCCTGTGTTACAAATTGTCATCGACGGAATCGGAGTGTTGGCTATGCTTGACACGGGCTCTCAGATTTCAACCATTCAAAGTGACACCTTTCAACGTTACTGGGGCGCTAAAGATAATTTACCTCCTCCTCCATCCTGGCTACGGCTGTTGGCCAGTAATGGCTTAGATATTCAATGCAAAGGGTACTGTGAAATGAACATGTGTTTGGGTAAAACCGTCCTACCACGTCAAGGGTTTCTCATTACGCAGACCACCAACCCGAATGTTCCATCTATTATTGTTGGCATGAACATTTTACAAAACTGTCCCGATGAACTGATCGGAGCACTTAAAGAAGAGTTGTCTCACGGCACTGTGATGATGCAGAGAGCTATCCGAAAGACCATTAAAGTCTTGCAGAATCAGCAACGTTTTGTTAATCCCAATGGAGATGTGGGAAAATTGAGGATAACTGATCAGAGAACTGTTATTGTACCAGCAAACTCCGAGATTATCGTCTGGGGAAAGGCGAAGTGTGGCCCCTCTGGGCGGGAGTACAATGCAATGGTGGAACCGTGCAGCGCCATCAACCAGAAAGATCTAGTAGTGGCAAGGGCCTTAGTGACTGGGACCAATGGCCGCGTCCCGTCCGCATAATGAACCCACATGATCATGCTGTCCGCTTACCCAAAAGCCATACTATTGCTAAGCTACTGTGGGTAAATTTTCAAAACATCTATGAGATTCTACATATGAATACGACGATAGAAGAGAAGACCATATCGACAGAGGAAACAGATGTTGATTGGTGGACGAAAATTCATATTGGGGAAACAAACACTCCCATCAAACTGATTGAGGGGGTTCTAAAAGTAGTAAAGGAGAATGCTGTCACCTTTAGTCAACATGAAGCTGACTTTGGCAAGGTAGAAACATCAGGTGTTATTCACGAAAGTCATAGCCCGTGGGCCGCACCAATTGTCTTGGTTCGAAAAAAGGATGGACATCTGAGGTTTTGCGTCGATTACCGCAAGTTAAACCAGATCACTCACAAAGATGCTTACCCTTTGCCGCGCATCGAAGAGTCTTTCACTGCCCTGAAAGCTGCCACTTACTTCTCGACGCTAGACCTGACTTCAGGGTACTGGCAGATACAGATGGACCCCTCTGATCGTGAAAAAACGGCCTTCACCACCCCCATGGGGCTGTTTGAATTCGACCGCATGCCCTTCGGGTTATGCAATGCTCCCAGTACCTTCCAACGTGCAATGGAGCATTGCCTGGGTCACCGCAATTTTGATATGGTACTCATATATTTGGACGATATCCTCATTTATTCCCAAACTTACCATGCGCATCTACAACACCTTGATGAGGTGTTCAAACGATTAGCCGAATACGGCTTGAAAGCCAAGCCATCCAAGTGCCATCTGCTACAAGAGAACGTTAAATTCCTAGGCCACATTGTGAGTGCTGCTGGTGTTATCCCGGATCCAGATAAGATCGCCATTATAAGAGACTGGCCTGTGCCGACTACCGTGAGGGAAGTTCGAAGCTTTCTAGGCTTTGTCGGCTACTATAGACGATTCATACGGAACTTTGCTCAGATTGTGAACCCCATCCACTCCCTTCTCAGAGGGATTGATAAACATCAGCAAAATAAAAATAAGCGTGTGACCTGGACGGAGTCTCAACAAAATGCCTTCGATCAGCTGAAACGGATGATGACTGAAACCCCCATACTGGCTTATCCAGACTATAGCCAACCTTTCCAATTGTACACGGATGCCAGTTATCTGGGACTGGGCGCCGTCTTATCTCAGCAACAGTTCGGACAAGAGCGCATCATAGCATATGCCAGTAGGAGCTTGAAAAGAACTGAGAGAAATGATTCAAATTACAGTGCCTTCAAGCTGGAACTGTTAGCCTTGGTATGGGCCGTTACTGAAAAATGTAAAGACTATTTGCTTTCCACTCCCTTTATAGCCTATACGGACAATAATCCAGTGGCCCATCTGAACTCGGCTCAACTAGGAGCCCTTGAACAACGTTGGTGCTCCAGATTAGCCAATTATCAATTTACAATTAAATATAGGAGTGGTCGAAGTAACGGTAACGCGGATGCGCTTTCCCACCTACACAGTGAAGGCAATTCTGTTGACGAAGGAGACACTTGGGAGGAAATAGAAATGCCCAACTTTCATGCCTTCTTTGCCAAACAACAAGTGATAACAACAAAGTGGAGGAAAGAGGCAAGAGAACGGGAGATCAACCCGAGCTGGACAGGTCCGAATGTCGAGTGGGCACGAATCCAAGCCGCGAGTCCTGTGCTGGAGAGATTAAAGTTATTGTTGACTTCCCCAAGTCCATTTGGAAAAGAAGAACGAATGAAAGCTGAACCCGAACTTGTAAAGTTATGGAGGCAAAGAGACCGTCTGCTGGTAAAAGAAGGACTGCTAGTGCGTGCGGTGATAAATCCAAAGACACACCGTTATGTCTACCAGATTGTCATACCTCGTCGACAAGGTGACGTTGTATTGCGAGCTTACCATGATCAGTCCGGCCATATGGGGATCGACAAGTTAGAAAGTACGGTGCGCCAGCGATTCTACTGGATCGATCTAAGAAAAGATGTGGAAGAGTGGTGCAGGGGTTGCTCCAGCTGTGCCGTAAAAAGAAAACCTGCACACGATCAAAGGGCCCCACTCCATCCGATTGTCAGTCATTTTCCTCTGGAATTGGTCTCCATTGATCATGTCAAACTAGAACCAAGTAAGACTGGATACCAATATGCCCTAACAATGGTCGACCACTTTTCCAAATTCGCAGTAGTGTTGCCCGTGAGAGATCTATCCGCTGCGACTACCACTGAAATACTGTGGAGGGCCTTTGTACGCCCGTATGGCTATCAGAAACAAATCCTTACGGATCAAGGTTCAGCCTTTGAGTCAAAACTATTCCACGAACTCTGCCAGTTATACGGTTGCAAGAAAACCCACACTACGGCATACCATCCTCAAGGAAATGGTGTCAGGGAGAGAATGAAAAGAACCTTAATCAATATACTAAGGACCCTGCCCGAAGTAGAAAGGAAGGATTGGCCAACTTTACTACCAGAAATAATATTCGTCTATAACAACACTGTTCACAGTTCCACCGGATTCACTCCTTACTTCTTATTATTTGGTCGGGAGGGGAGATTACCAGCGGATGAGAAATTAAATGTGCCCCCAACGGAAACCTATCGAGACTTTGTACATGCTGACTGGGTAAAAGATCATCAACGGCGATTGCAAGCAGCCTATGGGATTGTAGAACAGCAAGTTAAACACAAACATCAAAAACAAGCCGAGTATTACGATCAACATGCCCGAGCCGAACCTCTAAAGTTACAAGACATGGTTTGGAGACGAAAAAATGTTCGTTGCAGTAAGCTCGACTCCCACTGGGAACAGCAACCATACCTGGTAACGGACATATCGAGGGCTGAGAAAGACATTTATGAGATAACCAAGATTGGGGAAAGGCTAGCAGTTACGGTCCACAGAAATCAAATTAAGAAAGCTGTTTCTCCACATAGAGAGAGCGAGGGGAACCGAGCAGAGCAAGTCACAGACATGAAACCACCAGAAGTCACAGACAGTGCTCGATTGTTTCAGGAGATAATGAATACCTTCTGGCCTGCCGGGGGTGGTATGCTGATATCCTCCCCTATCCACTCATCTCCTGCCCCTATTGAACTTGCCACATGTTCAGATGATGAGGCTGTGTTGAGAAACGATTCCTGCATACCATCATCCTTAGAACCAGTGTACGATCCGGTGACAGAACCAAGCGAGATTCGGGCATGCGAACCTGAAGCATTGAGAAGGTCCGCCAGAACCACTAAAGGGGTTCTACCTTTAAGATATCGTTGTTAAATGTTGTCCAACGAGAAATTGTATGTTGCTTGTGGACACGCAACTTCAGCGGGGGAGTGTGTAGAACCCCACCTGTATGTGTATGTTAAATGAGTAGTGTTATAAAAGTTATGCAATAATCACATTGATAGCCGGGATAGTTGTTTCCCCACCAGGGGACCCTTATAGTGTGCCAGAGTGTATTCTCTTTAACGTGCTGCCGTAGTTGATATGTGATACAGAGGGACACAGCGGGTGTTGCTGAATGTCTCCGCAATAAAGTTAGAGGGCTCGCGATGGATAAGAAAGCAGCCGCAGGCACGGGACAGAAAAAAGCGTTACCGGCAGCAGTTGAAGGCGGTGGCGCAGATCGGAGGGGACAGAGAGCCGAGCAGAAATGCGTCCTAAGTGCTCTGACTTGGCGGCGCCGTCTTATGTTTGCAAGCAGGAACGCTACTCACAAAAGGTCCGGCGACTGGCGACGGAAGGTTTGGCAGCCTCTGATACCGCAGGGAACATCCGGTGGCGACTTGGACAGCAGCTATGATACAGACCATCCCACGAAGTCGTCATAAGGAGGCGGTGACTCGGAGGAGTGGCCTAGCTTCCCCCAGAGAGGGAGACAGCAAAAACGGGAGTGGTGAGTGTACAGCTTGCCCCTAAGGGAGGTTACAAGGCCC
Source organism: Crinia signifera (assembly GCF_055691185.1). Classification (NCBI taxonomy): domain Eukaryota; kingdom Metazoa; phylum Chordata; class Amphibia; order Anura; family Myobatrachidae; genus Crinia; species Crinia signifera. The sequence goes on from NC_139226.1 coordinate 57,594,066, forward strand.
AGGTCCACCCCCTTCAACACACGTCTAGCTAGCAGCAGCATCCAGCCAGATCAGTGTACAGTTAAACCGTCAGGGACTGCAGATAATGATCTCTGCATTGATATGTCAGTGAAAAGATAGCGCACCATCAACCAAACCTAGTGACAGCAGCTAATTATACCCCAAGTAGCTCACATCGGTATCTAACCTATTGGAGCAGGGTTAAACCCGACCACTAGGGTCAGGGGAAGCCCACCAAAGGAACTGTTGAAATCTTCACATCTTCTTAAATTGGTCTAGCAACATTGTTACAGTAACAGGGCTAAACCCGACCTCCCTTGAGTCAGGGGACGCCCCCTAAGAGTGCTAGCTTAGCATACACTGTCTTCACCTGGATTTGCTTATAGATACAGCTACAACAGATCAGTATAGCCAGCACAGAGAGGCTAAACCCGATCTATAAATTAGGATCAGGGGACGCCTCTAAACGTATAGATAGCACGAAGAGCTTAACGTGATAATCATCAGGAAGACAATTTAACTCCTGATAGGACAGAAAGAGAGGACAGCTCATCGCTATTTATTCTTACGGTAACAGATCCAAAAGTTGTCCATAAGGCAAATATCTAGTCTGTGCACAGTGAAGCTTACATATATTGTTCTAAACTGTATAAAATACACCAGCTGACAGTCCCCTGCAAAGGATAGGGAGAGAACTGTTGCAGCTGTAGAAAGTCGAACTTGAGCGACTAATGAGAGGTCCCGTTGGATCATATGTTACTTACCTTTGATGTTGGGGTACGCCCTGGGTGGGATTGTTTAACTTGTCCTTGTTGATGTACCCTGTAATAGAATAAAAAAACAAAAATATTGTTTAGTATTGTAGAAGTAAGTTAAGATAATTATCGCATAGCCATTCTGTGGCGATAGTTGCGTTTACGCTATTTGAGACGTTGCGTTGCCACAGAAGTAGTGATCACTATTTAGAGACATATAGGTGTATCCACACTGTTTTAGTATCTCGCCTGACACTGTGTTAAGAAATATATTGCTATGTGATTTGAGTTTGCTGGACCCCTCCTTTTTCAGTTTCCAGAGGGACTTCGAGATTCCAGTACAATAAAATGTATCTGGTTTAATTGGAGCGTTGTTATCCTTGATAGAGTATTAAATAGAAATTGTTAATCTAACTGAAAAACTCCTATATACTCACCTTATCACCCCGACGGGTGCTACATGTGCTCTCCCCAACCATACATTGGTTAGGCTAATTATACCCTGCTGGGCTTTTTTGTGTTATTAGGATAGGATGTTGATACCTTGAGTTTTCAGTTAGGCCCCCATATAGACCTATGTGGAATCGATGTAGATGTTGTTAAATATTATTTAGTGGTGCTGTTGTTTCATCACCGCCATACTTTATCTGTTTGCCCTCTAGCTTCAATTTATTTAACTATAAATGTATAGTTTTATGGTTATTGTGATGGTTTTAACTTGCACTCAGGGATAACTGTCACTTAGGGGTTTATTCTAGTTCATTCTTTCTGACAAAATCCTTCTTAGATGGACAAAACCATGTGCACTGCAGGGGGGCAGATGTAACTGTAAATGTGCAGATAGAATTAGATTTGGGTGAGTTATTTTGTTTCTGTGTAGGGAAAATACTGACTGCTTTATTTTACACTGCAATATACATCTCACTTTGAAGAAAAACCCCACCCAAATCTAATTCTCTCTGCACAAGTTACATCTGCCCCACCCGCAGTGCACATGGTTTTGTCCATCTGAGAAGGATTTTGTCAGAAAGAATGAACTAGAATAACCCCCTTAATTCTATGATTAAGGCGGTGTGGCAAGCTACAAAGGAGGTGTGGCCCCACATGTGGGGCATGGCTTCACACCAGGGCCAAGAGATGCAGGCTGCACCTGGGGACTGTTGTGGCTCAGTGCTGACTCCTACACAGTCACAGGAGCTGGATGCTGCATATAGTGTTACAGTGCAGCAGCCGGCTCCTGTCACTGAGCAGAAACTGGCATTTTGGTGTCACCCCTCTGCAGGTGAGAACTGGGTTCAGTCTGCAGCCCTCTTGGGTTGTCACTGCACTCAGAGGCTCTATAATATCAAACGATAGGACTTTTAGGGACACAGAAAGCATTTTAAATGCATGCCAGAAAGGAAACCCCTGTTTCGGTAGTGCAAAGGTAATACCAGCAACTGCAGCGCCGTTCATGAAGTGCTGGGGGCGATTGCTATGTTATCATGTATTTAATATATGTTCTGGGCCGATCCCCGGGTATCACCGGTGCTGAGAGCATCATGTACTGCAAGTTGCCGGGAAACAGCAAAAGCCATTACCCCCGTTTGACTCCTGTTTGACCCCCGTGTATCTAGACAATTGGAGTCCGGGGGAATCAATCCAGCACACATATATTACATACATAATAACATGTATATATTTATTTATTTTATTTATTTGCAGTGTATTATATAGCGCAGCATATTCCATTGCGCTTTACAATTGGTGTGCTTAGCGATGCCCCTGCACTTCATAGTCAGCACTGCAGTGCCGCTGGGTTATACTATGTTAGAGGCATACTTTGGGTTGTCCTGAGGTGACGTCAATTGATGCCTGTTTTAGGGATGGATTTAAGGGCCATTTTGTTTTGATAGTATGGATTCCATTTTGTTAGTGTCTTTCTGCTGAGAATTTTCCCACCCACTGTCCCCTGTATTTTTTGGTTGCTTTGGTCTTTTATCATAGTGACTGCTAATGTTCTGTTCTGCTATAGCCTTTATATGTTCAAGTGTTCTCCCCACCAATAAATGGGTTTGGCTGATTCCACCCTACCAAGGTCAATGGATTTACAGTTCCAGGTTTGTGTTATTGGCTTGAGTTGTGGTTATGGGTTAAAATGGTGATATTGCTTAGTGAGGATGTTCTTTCTTCACCACCACCATACTTTATCTTTCTTTTCCTCTTGCCATTTATTTAATTATAAAGCCGACTTCATTTTCCCCTACCAAATACGCTTCTGTGTCACTATTTATAATTTTAAGGTTATTGCTTTGAAATAGCATTCTGTGCAGTCTATCAGGATATGAACAAGCCTTACTCAGGTGTGAAACATAGGAACTACAGTGATTCAAATGCTGGAGGCTGATGACCTCACTCTATGGGCCAGATGTACTAAGCTTGAAAAGTGATAAAATGGAGAGTGATAAACCACCAACCAATGTTTGAAAAATTACAGGTAGGAGCTGATTGGTTGGTGGTTTATCACTCTCCATTTTATCACTTTTCAAGCTTTCGGTAGTAAGTCTGGATATAGAAGTGTTCTGCAATAGGTTGTGTCTAGATCCACTTCTGTTCTGTGTATAGGATGTGACGTTAGGTGAGGGCGGAGGTTGTTAGATGCCCTCACAGTGTTTTTTTATTTTATCTGTAACTTTCATAGGTACGTTGTTTTATTTTATTTCAGCAGGATTGTACGCTCACAGGCTCACTTAGCTCACCACACATTTATATTCCCCCCTCCAGGTGTACATGGACCCAGTACATGATGGGAAAATTCACAAAACAGTAGTGGTTCTAGGTGCAACCGCTGTATTAAGCCTGGTGAAGTGATAAAGTGGTGATAAATTGTAAGGTGGTAACGCAGCAGCCAATCAGCTCCTAAACCCGGCCTGTAACTTGAGAGTTAAGAGCTGATTGGCTGGTGCTTTATCACCTTTTATTTTATCACCAATGTATGGTCCTGAAGAAATCCAGGGGGTACCTGTGGAAGGAAATTCTACTTACAAGGGTCCTTTGGCGTAGATCGGTCCGCTTCATTCCATGTAGCATCCAGGTAAGAAGAAACAAACAAACCGAAACCCGAGCCAGGACGGACTGAGGAGAAGCCGCACGATGAGTTTGTTTACTTTGTGCGGCTCCTCCTCTCGAATACCTCTATTGGCCGCCTAGCGACTCCTGATTGGCCACTGATCCATGCAGGCTAAAGCCAAATATGCCTGGAAAATTAAGTGTATTTTCCATGCGTATTTGGCCGGCAATTAGTGGCCATATTTTCAATACGACTGCTTAGTAAATTAGGAATTACCATTCTTTTGAATGGTGATTCCTATTTGTATTCTGTTGATGGCGTATATATTCGTATTTGTAAATGTTACGAATGTGCTATGAATACGAATACAAATTGATGTATTTTCGGGATAGTAAATCCCGAAAATAGGAATACGTATACGTTAGGCGTATTTTTGGATATGAAAACGCCTATTTAATAAGTATTTTTTTAGTAAATTTATGTGTCAACGCACCATTGATAATAATTTTACATTGTAAATTCAATACATTTAAAGACATTTCTGCAACAAATGATATAGGATAATTATTGGTACAATGGTGCCATCTAGTGGAAGTTTCATAAAATTCATTTCTGAGAGAATTTTATACGCTAAACCAGTCGTTACCAAACTTTTTAAATCCAAGACACCCTTTGGGTCTCCATACATTTTTCAAGGCAGCTTTAAGACAAAATAATAATACAGGTAACTAGGTGGTCCGTGCGAAAATTTCACATGCAAATAAAATTAATTTTATAGCGAGTTTGGTGGTTTGTAGTAGTTCTAGAGAGAACACTGTCCCTGACCGACTAATATGGGTGTGGTATGGCGGTCCGACAGGGGGGAGCCCAATGGTCAGTATTCTGACATCGGAATCCCGACTGCCAGTGCTCCGACAGGGGTCGAGCGCAAAGAAGCCCCTTGCGGGCTCGCCACGCTGCAGGTTTGTGGCTTGCTTCACTCAAATCAGGTTCTATTATCCCAAATAGGGGTCGTGGACCCCCACAAGGGAGAACAACCCCTGTCTGTCAGAGCACTGAGAATAGCCCCTGCCTGTCAGAGCACCAGCAGTTGGGATTCCGACGTCGGGATACCGACCATCGGGATTTCCGCTGTCAGGCAGTCATCATTGCACACCATAATAACCAGCATTGGTAGATAATAATTGCCGGACGATAGTGATGCGTGGGGCCAGTGGCATAACTAGATACATGTGGGCCCCATAGCAAAAGTTTGTAAGGGCCCGTAATCAACTAATGCTGAAAAATGTATAAAACGCATGATACATTGACAGACAAAGTGGGCCCCTCTCAGCTCTTGGCCCCGTAGCAGCTGCACCCCTGCACCTATGGTAGTTACGCCCTTGCGTGGGGCCATTCATTGCTATCGCTATGACCCCTAAACACGGAGCGATGTCCCCAACCTCAGTCATTTGTAACATTCGCAGGCCCTGCGAGGGAATGGCCCTTGCGAATGGTTGGCGGCCAGTCCATCAATCACAAGGCTGCGAATCAACCAGAATAAGCCCCTTGGTTTGATAATGGACAAAACCATGTGCACTGCAGGTGGGGTAGATGTAATACTGTATGTGCAGATAGAGTTGGCCATACTTTCTCAGATCGATTGTCAGATTGGGCTGGTTGGAGCAAAAACCTGGTAATATCTAAATGACAATGTTTTGGGCCGCATACATCACCAATTAATTGTGACAATCATCCGTTCTGGAGATGATTGTCACAATTAATCTTTAATGTGTGGGCTCCCCCTTTTGGCGATCCCAATAAAAAATGAATAGAGATAGCCAATCGATTGCTAAATCAGATTTTTAAACATGTTTAAAAATCTGGTTTTATTGGAGTTTCATTTTTGTATGTGTGGGCATTCTAACAGGAAAAATCTGCCGATCACTGAAACACATCTGTAGTGTGTGGGCAAGTCAAATAGATTGAAGAAACAATTTATCTGTGGAAAAAAAAAATCACTGGATCTGAGAAGCAATTAATTGTGATCGCAGGTGTATGGTGCCCTTTAGGCAGTTTTCAAGCACTTCAAAGCAAATGGTCATCGGTCATTTGCTCTCTTCCATTACCAGGATTTTGTTCCAACCAGCCTAATCTGACAATCGATCTGTAGATGTATGGGGCCCATTAGATATGGGTGGGGTTTGTGCATTAAGCTGATATCTATATTGCAGTGTAAAAATAAAGCAGCCAATATTTACTCTGCACAGAAACAAAATAACTCACCCAAATCGAATGGCCCCATACACCTGCGATCACAATTAATTGCTTCTCTGATCCAGTGATTTTTTTCCCCAGATGAATTGTTTCTCCAATCTATTTGACTTGCCCACACACTACAGATTTGTTTCAGTGATCAGCAGATTTTTCCCATGTAAAGATTGCATCTTCATATCTGGAAAGTGCCCATACATCACCTCAATCGATTGTCATTTCAGATGTTACTTCTTTTCATAATTTAAATAGAAGAAGAAGACGAGACGGGAACGCCCACACATATAAAAAAGAACCACAGATATTACCAGATTATTAAACATGTTTAAAAATCTGATCCTGCAATCGATTGGCGATCCTGATCAATTTTTGATCGGGATCGCCAAAAGGGGGAGCCCACACATTAAAGATTAATTGTGACAATCATCTCCAGAACGGAGGATTGTCACAATTAATTGCTGATGTATGGGGCCCATTACTCTTTATGCACGTTACATCAGACCCACCTGCAGTGCACATGGTTTTGTCCTTAAGCAAACCAAATGTGCTTTGCAAGTAAATGAAAATCATCACCTGGGTGAAATGTAATAGGGTGAGAGAATCAGAAAGTGAGAGACTTGTTAAATCATTGCCGCAGTGTAAATGATTGCCGCTTTAAAAAAACTTGTATTGGTTAAATAGGTCAACTCCACCAGGGTGCTAGACATTTCTTTTCTGGTGTGTGTTTACTTAGAGTTTTTCATGATTTTTCTTTTTAAACCATCTTGTTCTTACTTCATCATCGTTGTCGACATAGAAAGGGAGAATATAATAGTGTACCGAGCCTGAAGCATGGCGAGTGAAACGAGCCATACGAGGGTAAACGTTACGCTAATTGGGGGTCCATGACGACAGGTATCGACATTGACACAAAAATGTGAAAAACTCATGTTAAATCTTTGACCCTGTCAACCTTTTTACCCTGTTGACCTTTCCCATGTTGACCTTTAGGGGTAAACCTTTTGACTCTCTATTTAGATATTGTATATCTAATAATCCACACACCACCAATCAGCAACAGTCATTCACTGACTGGCTGCAGGCTGTGAGGCAGGTAGAAAGGTTGCCTCACCCCTTTATTTGTGTGACCACCACACACCATTGCTCAGTCTCCTAGAACTGTGGGGCCCTGAGCACTTGCCCACTTTGCCTATATGATAAGATGGCCTTTCTTCCATACAGATAATGGAGTCGATCCTATTAACTCCAAATTGTGCGAGTCACGCTGAAAATGGCACCCGAATTAAGTCTATCTCTCACCCTTTGCAGGGCCGAATTCTGTGAAAATTGCTTGTACCCCCTATGGATGTGCAAGTACTTTTCAGCGAAATCAGCCCGCTGTAAAGTGCGCTCAGTGTCGTCATGATTCGCACTGGGCGAATCATCCGTACACATCAGGGTTAATCGGATCGACCCCAATGGCTGTTAGCACTGTGATTGGTGGATAGCTCTAGCCATCTACCAATCACCATGCTAACAGAAATATACTTCCTGGCTGCAGGCTGTAAGCAGGTGCAGTATGTTGCCTGGGGCTCTGTGTGTGATCACAATCATAGCAGCTGGGCTACATTTTTTACCTGCCTTCCTATACTTCAGAAGTACTAGTCCCAAGGGCAGATGGACCCCATCCTCTAGAATTGTGGGACCCTTGGCAGCTGCCCAGTGTGCCTATATGTCAAGATGCCCCTGGCTTGGCCCCATTAGTCTATAGCTGACTAGGTGCTACTGTAACATGGATTCATTAATGATGCATGCGGAGGCTAATGGCCGTACATGGATAGTAAAAACACTGATGCCGAATGATGGAAGCAGTGAGCTATCACTCTGCTTTCAGATCTGTGCAGGGATGGGCTTTAAACAGTGCTGGCCCCTGACAAGAGCTTATTGGTGATCTCCCATGAAAATAATAATAATCATGGTGTAATTTTACACAGAAATAGGCAGATTATGATAATTCTGCACCTTTGTATGAATTTGCGGTACTTGTGTATTATCACGGCGCCCACGATGTTCATTGTACTGCATCTCATCGCATCACATGCAATATAGCGGCATGCAATGCGATTTTTAATTGTGCAAGCACCCTGATGGGTGCTTACAATATTAAATGCCCCCCCATTGTCAACACCACCCCCACTATCAACGCCAACCCGAAGCGTAGCGAGCCCGCAAGGGGCGGCGGTACGCGTCCTCCGACCTTTTCATAACCCCACTATCCACGTCGGTGTGGAGATGATTTTAGATAGTGTGGCGAGCGCAGCGAGCCACCGAGTCCGAAGCGTGGCGAGGGGACGCGGAATACATGTAACGTAATCCACGTCCCCTAGCTGGGCTCGCTGCGCTCGCCACGCTTCGGGCTCGGTGGTTCGCTGCACTCGCCACACTATCTAAAATCAACTCCACGCCGATGTGGATAGTGGGGGTATCGTTTTATTAAATGCTACAAATACATACACTTTGCCCTGATTCAGGTCCGTTCACTAAGCAGACAAAAGGCCCCACCCACCCCCCGCAGTTGTGTAACTGTCACTGCTGGCATGCACATGGTTGTGCTCACTTACACATCCATTCACATGCGGGCGTACAGGTGAAAAGTCAATTATTTTTTTTACCATTTCCATTACCATTTTTGTTGGCACGCCCTGGAAACCATGGCTCAAGGGCCGGTCCTGGTTCCCAAAATACGGGGGAAAAATGAGTAGGGCTCCCCCATATTTCAAGAACCAGCACTGGGCCCAACAATCCAGCAGGGTAATGCCACAGCCGGGGGGGAGACTATTTATACAAGTCCCCCCGGGCAAAGCATTCACCCCCTGACTGGTCAGCATGGGCAGGGATGCTGGGGAAGTGAGGACCCCCCCAATGAAGGGGTCTCCCCTCCAGAATTTTATCGGCCCATGCTGAAGCCCAGGGCTGTGACCCTGGGTGGTAGCCACTGGGCTGATAAATGTGTAAAAGAAGAAGGAACTATTGTGTAATGTTGTGGAACTTCAAGTCCCAGCAAGCCTGCACCGCATGCAGGGACTTGGAGAACCACAAGTCCCAGCATGTGGGGCATAAAAGGGCTCGCTGGGACGTGTAGTCCCACAGCAGTACAAATAGTTAAATAAATGCACACATGCACATCAGAAAAATAAAACTTTAAAATTACATACAGAGCCCATTCATACAGAAACTTACCTATGTTGATAGCAGTTCGGGCCCCTTGTCCAGTAGAATCCCTGTGGGCTGGCTTTGGTGCAGTGGCGTAACGACATTTTGGGCGCCCCCCCGCCGTTAAAGGGAGGGCGCCCAGGCCCAGCCACTCACCCGCCGCTCCCCCAGGTAGCCGTCAATGCGGCTGGGGGGACGGACGCTGCGGGGGACACAGAGGCGGCAATTACTTACAGCTGAGCCGGGCAGGGGGAGCCGGGAGCTCTCACAGTCATTATTGAAGAAAAAAAAAAAAGCCCATACAATGAATGGGCAGCCTGTGATTGGCTGAGCGCTCTCTCAGCCAGTCAGCAATTGGCTGAGAGAGCGCTCAGCAGACCGGGAGTTAGAGCAAGGTACGCCAGAGGAATACCACAATCCATGCCTGATACAGATAAAGAAACCATTACATGTGTTGACCCTACTTGTTTTTTTGTAAGTGGGGTACGCCATTCAGATTTACCTACTTCTGTTAAACGATATCTTTGTATGTTTTGAGTTCCTCACTATAAGGTGAGCAAGGTACGGCAGAAGTATCACGTAACCTATACCAGACCTAAAGAAACCCTTATATGCATGGTGGAACACCCATTCTATGTGAATGGGTTACATCACTTTAAGCCTCCATACAAGAGCCTATTATTGTGTATCTTCTTGTCCCTCATATAGAGGTGGACGAGAGACATACAGAAATCACCTATAATTGGGGTATAACATAGAAATTACTGCAATATGAAATACGGACACTGACATTTTTCACACATGTATTTTATCACATATTTGTTGAGCATCACTCACCATCAACTCGTCAAAAGAGCACTTACTGCACTCTTGGGACATCACAGGATGCTCTCATCATCAGGATTGGAACAATCCATACATACTGTACATAAAAGAATAATCCACCATTCGTTTGGAAGGGCGTCATTTTTATTTTTTATGTTGTTTGTTCATTATTTGAAGCTGTATGTTTCACAAATGTGTTCGACGTCACATTTTTATATTTTGCACCACTAGATAACGTTGATTCCAATTTTTCCTTTGGTTGCACACATTTATAGATCAGGTGAGACCTATCAAGGCACCAACCCATCTTACGGCAGCACTGTGCCCAGAACAGTTGTCACGTCCCCCTTTTTGAATAGATCTTGAAAGCCATAAATCCAGATTCAAATTTGGAATTCATTTTGTCACTGCCTGAAATGGTAAATTATCCACTCGCAGCCTATGGGGAAACACCCACATCATTCGATGGTCGCCGACCATCGTATGTGGAAGGTGCACGCATATCTAAGTGACTCTCAGGTCACTTAGATTTGCGTGCACACTCGACAGGAAGTGGGCGGGCAGTGGACATCCGGTGATTTATCTATTTAATGTTGAGTTAAATCTTTCTATCCAGTACTTTGGAAGTATTCTCGGACTAGATTGTATATATACAATACTGTATCTTGGGAAGAAAAAAACATGTTGAGTGATGCTATTCTTACAATCCAGGTTACTTCATAATTCAACTAATCCTTAAATTCAATTGTTTAAAGAATGGAACAATATAATTTATCAAATCTTCTGTTTTATCAACTTAATGTATATTTAGATATTTTTATGTTTTAGTTTTCCTATCATTTCACTTTTAATGATAATAAATCTGAAGATGTTGAAATTATAGGGACTACATCAGTTTTACTTTTATTTAATTTAGGACACATTCACATACCTACCTAAAATGTCTATAAGGGCACGTATAGATTTTTTTCAGCTTAGTTCCTGGTTCTGACTCAGTTGTACTTTAGCAAGGAGCCGCTAAACTAAGCCAAGCTGCGAATCCATGCCTAGGCTGGTCATGGTTCTGGTCACAAGTGGTCCGAGAGGTCCGGACATGCCTGCGGTTTCTGGACCGCTCCGACAAAACGCTATGTCTCCGGCCCTGCAACATTTCATCGGTGCACCCCTTTGTATTGTTGGTGCCCCCCAATGCTACTTAATCTGCAGTCCCAGCAAGACTGCAGTTTAGGTGTTCGTGCACGTACATGTATATAGTGGCTCAGGGAAACAATGTATTTTTTACGCATGAATGCATGTGCAGACCTTTGGAAAACGCTGAGTAGAGAGTATCAGATACCTACGTATCGGCCTGAATCAGACCCTTATTGAGAAATAGGAGTATATAATCTGCAAATAAAAGGTTCTTGTGTTTTATAGTATTTATTAAAGGTCCTTCTGCTAAGTATAGTTTCTGCTAATAGTTCTATGGATAATACAAAAATAATCAGTGATGGGCAACTTTATTGGGTTCCAATAGTGATGGGAAAGTTAAATTAAATAAATCCATTATAGTACACATGAGCTGGAGGAATTGATTAAAGAGACACAAATTGCTTACAAGAATCTGACTACTATTACAAATGTCACTAAGACTGCTTTCATATATGCCATTGTAGCCTATCAAAGACTTGTAGTGACATCTCCATTACACATCTAGTGACATCACCATTCGGGGTTCTACCTTAAATGCAAATTGTTCCATATTTATTTATTGCTCTATGGATATTCTATGTCTCACAAATACTACTTGCTTTGATCTTATGAGACCAGGCAGGGTCTGATTTAGACGATTTACAATTAATTTTGCATAGATTTTTCATCTGATTTCAACCGAAGTATTGGAAGAAAACTGGCCAAATCAGATAATTTGACATCCAATCTGATGCACATCCCCATGCATATCGGCTTGGATCCAGAGATCGTAGGTGCTGCACATATGATCTTGGAATTCCCAACACCAACCCAGTTGCAGCAAACCAAGTTGCATGCAATACATTGCATGGGAAAAGATCCCATGCAATGTTCTGCATGCGTTCTTGCCGCCCAGGAAGGTCTGGGCAGTTCAAAGGGGATTGGATGGACATAGATTTGCAGCAGTGTATGGCTACCTTAAGTCTTTACCCCCCTTAGTGATTGTCATGAGAGGTGCTTCTAACATTTCCATAGGGAATCTTCCCATTATTGTACCTGCTCCAAAGGTTTGCAAAAGTATTGAAGCTAACTGTTCTTGGAAGTTTCTATAGAATTCATTGATGAATCCATCCAGCCCCGGTCTTTTATATTTTAGTGTTTTAATAGCTTGTACTGTTTCTTGAATTGATGAAGGGGCAAAAAGCTCTTCTAATTTTTTATGATTTTGTGATAATTCAATTTGAGATACGAATTCAGCTATTCTTTACTTAAGGCTGCCATACAATAGTATGATATGGCCCTTTCTCACACGATTTCCACCCATCAGGCCAATATATAGTGTAAAAAGTGTCATATTGTGTTTCGTTTACTTCCAATTGTGATCCGATGTGTGGTCCCATGCGGATCGCATCAGATCCGAAGATAGGCTTGGCTGCCAAAAGGATTTGTTGTATCCCAGCTAGTGAATGTGATCCCAGCTACCAGGGAGCCTGAACTTGCGAGTCTGCATGTGATAACTTGGCTGAGTGTATGGATATTTCTTGATTCTTTCTTAGATTATAAAGTTGCTACAGTAATCACCGAAAGCATTAGATATTTCCAAACGACTGGTAAAGTGAGTTCCTGCTGTAATATACCATGTTTTTTATTTCATTTTTATCCTCTTATGCTAATTTTCCTGGCCAGGAGTAGTGATTCTTTATCTTCTTCTACATACAGTACTGTCTGTTTAACCATCTCTATATTTCTTATAAGCTGCTTTGTATTAGCTCCTTGCTGACTAATTGTAGACCCAATTTAGGGTAACAGTGGTGTGGGGTGCGGTGCCCCTGGACTGGTTGGGCTGGGTGGCTTTAGTGCGGCATGCCCTTACATTCTATTAACACTTTTCCCTCACTAACACTATCTATCTCTTATTTTAATTACATTTCATTTATCTCTCTCCTAATGTATAGCTTCGGCTTCCTATCACTAATTATTAACACTTAGTATATCACTGGCATGCCGCACTGGGCCTCCTAGCTTATGATAGTTTTTGGGGTGCCACACCCTGCACCTAGATATAGCGCTAGGGACCCCCAATATACAGAGAAGCCTTGACGCAGCTTGGGGGCATGTCATACACCTGCGCAGGTATATGTAACCAATATCTCTGAATTCTATTATCATGTAGTGTTCAAGATTGGTTGCTAAAACTATCCAGTGTTCCGGGGGAACCAATGTCTTGTTACTTACTAAGTATTAACCCCTCCCTTGCATGCACCTGAAAAGTTTTACTGAACTAATTTGAGCATCTACCACTATCTGTATCTCTATCTGTCTGTTTGTATTAGAGTTTTCAAGCTTCTCTCTAGTTTTTTCCAGGGGTGCCCCCATGTGAGCCGTATAATTCCAGGGGTGCCCCATGTGTCCCGTATCAGACCAGGGGTGCCCCCATGTGTGCCGTATAATTATATGGGTGCCCCCATGTGTCCCGTATCAGTCCAGGTGTGCCCCCATGTGTCCTGTATCAGACCAGGGGAGCTGCCTTTTTTTAATGAAAAGGAAAAAAAAGTGTTTTTTTTTTTTATGTTTTTTTTACTGCAAGGGCTATTAAATGTGCTGTATCAGTCCAGGGGTGAGCCAAGAGTGCTGTATAATTCAAGGGGTGTTGCTAAGTCTGCCGTATAATTCTAGGTGTGCTGCTCTTTTTTTTAATTAAAAGGAAAAAAGTTTTACTTTTTTTTTACTGCAGGAATGTCGCTATGTCTGCCATATAATTCCATGTCTGCTGCCATGTTTGCCAAATCAGTCCAGGGGTGCCACCATCTGTGCTGTATAATTCCGTTCGTGCTGTATCAGGTCAGGGGTGCACGCATGTGTGACGCATAATTCCTGGTGTGAGCCAAGTGTGTCATATAATTCATGGGTTGCTGCCAAGTCTCTCTACAATATATGAGGTGCTGCTAAGTGTGCTGTATCAGTCCAGGGGTGATGCTAAGTGTGTCGTATCAGTCCAGGGGTGCCCACATGTGTGCCATGTAATTCCAGGGGTGCCCCCATGTGTTCCATATCAGTCCAAAGGTGCCCACATGTGTGCCGTGTAATTCCAGGGGTGCCCCCATGTGTTCCATATCAGTCCAAAGGTGCTCCCATGTGTGCCGTATAATTCCAGGGGTGAGCCAAGTCTGCCATATAATAAATGAGAACTCAAAACCCAAAATGCGAAAAAAGTGGCCGGTGCACATCCCTAGTTTATTCATGACTATTGCTTCATTGGGATAATTTTTATGTTGTTCTTCAAGTTCCCTAATCTGACTCTATAGAAGTATTTACATTTTTGCTTCTTGTTTTTTAATTCTGGAATTGATTTGCATAATATTTTCCCGCAATACAGCTTTTAGTGTACACCAGGAAATGATCTTGTTTATTTCTTTGCGGCGGTTATTACTACAGTAATTAGCTATAGTATGTTTAACCATTTCTTTAGTATCTGCCGTTATGGGGTAACTTGCTAGTCTCCAAATTCTAGAGGTCAGTGTATAAGATGCCTTATCCAAGACTATAACTAATAGTCTGTACACACAGTGAGATTCCCTTGCAATTCGACTTAATATTTGATTGCTTTACAATCTTTGCTAACTCTGTACTATTTACATACAATTCATACAATCTGCATTAGATTTGCACTATATAATCATGGATGTCTTGTCTATCTGGATTTCAATTTGTGCTGTCCCGGGAGCGCGCATTGGGATCACAAGGTTAAAAACCTGTGCGATCTGCATGCAATCTGCTTGTGATTTTGACTATATAATCAAAATCTAATATCAAATCTCACCATGTGTACACCGCATAATGGTGCAGGACCTCAACTTTATTCATTTGTTACAATACCCTTTTACCTGAAAATACTTAGTCTATTTGTGAATATATGGAATAGACACCGTGTGAGGATGTCTAAAAGGGGGCGCCTGATACGAGAGACTTTTCGCAGCAGCTGCAGTATCTGGTTAGTCGCACCCGATGGATGGACAAAAGAAAAAGGGGTGAACACAACGTTCTTAGCAGCGCTAATAATGAATTTCACTGACTAAGTTTAACAACAATGTTGCTGATTAAAAATACGGTAAATTGGATGATTTTTAAAAAAAATTTAATAAACACATTAATAATAAAATAGACTGTATATGGTTGTATACATTAAATAAAAAATGAATATATAAAAGAGATTGCATGTGAAAATCACTTGTTACAGATGGAAAAAGCTCTGCATAGGGAACCTGTTCCTATTGCCCTATAGCCAAGATGGTTGTTGCTTGTAAATTAATATTTGTGTGATGGTATAGTTACCACTCCATAAGTTCTGATGTGGGGCACCTTGTGACGTGGGAGTCCTCCTGCCAATCAGCTGGCTGGGGTCTGTTTGGACCCGAAATTTCCAAGAAAGTTCTGTGGGAGCAGTATGCGGATGGATGATAAGTCCCAATGGGCCGAGGAGGAAGTGCAGCTCCCAACAGGTGTTTGAAGTGGATCCTCTGTAGTAGGTGACCCGGAGTCAGATGGAGTATACTCCACGGTCACTGGAGGTTTTCCAGACAATGCTTGATACATCCATGCAACATATGCCATTATCCCATTGCCAGTATTATCACATCTGCAACCTCAGATGTGGATGGTGATAAATAAACCGCAAAGTGCTTTTACTGCATACTTATATATAAGGTGTGTTTCTACTAAGAATAACATTACCTGGGACTAGGATACCCTGCTCCTTTAAATAACACACTCATATTAATAACATTAAGGGGTGTATTCTGGTTGCGTCACAACCAGAATCTTGTCGCAGTCCGACCGATGGTCAGGCTATACGCATGTGCATGCCCTGGGTCCGTGCACCCACTGCGAATAGTGGGATCGCTGGGTGCAGGCAGCCAGGACAGTGGGTGGGGGGTGTAGAGGTGCGTGGGGAAGCGAGCAGCCCCATTACTATATTGGAACACCCAGCGTTTCATGGGCATTCTCATGAGAACGATGGGCGTTCTCATGGTAATGAGGCCGTGATGCGGGAGGGGGTGGGGCAGCTGACATCACCGGATGTCAGCTGTCTGCCCATTTCCTCCCAAGGGTGCACGCATATGTAAGGTTGCCCAGGCTTGCCTACCCTCTCGGAGTGGCCGAGAGTCTCCCGGTAATCGGGTCCTCCTTCTGCCCCCCCAGGGATGGTGGGCAAGTCTCCCACAATTTCCTCGGAGCCCTGGCACCCCCCTTCCCCGCAACTACAAATGCTGGAATTCGCACTGTATGGGGGAGGGGCGGGGCTAAAATGGCGTAAATTGCAGCATTTAAGCCCCGGCGTTTTGTGGAATGGGGGCGGGGCTACATGACATCAGTCTCCCCCCTGCATCCCCCACCATGTGCTTCTCCCAGAAAGGAAAAGGTAGGTAACTATGAGGTTTCCTCAGAGCAACCTTACAAATGCGTGGGCCTTCCACATCATTCGATTGAATTATGTGGGTGTTTCCCTGCAGCAGGTGAATGGATGTTTATGTGGGAACACAAGCTGTGAGGGGCGGGTGGCCCGGCATTCGCTGGGCTGGGTTTGGTCGACTCGCAAGGCTGCAAAGTCGCAGCCTTGTGAATCAACAAGAATAACCCCCTACAAGCGTTAACAAAAAAAGAATAATTTATTTAATGTAAGGAAAAAAGGAAGTATAACTTACCAAATTTTCTGCCTAAGTCATTACTTTTATTTTCTTTGATCTTCCCTTAAAGAGTAATTTCACTGCATTCATGAGTGTATCCAACCAACTCCTTTTGGACCACAATTAAACTAACGGCTGGGGTGGAGGAACTGATTTTACAAAGGTGAGAGGACACCTTTAGATAAATGTTGTAACATCCAACTGAGATGAGTTCCAATAACTTTACTACTAACAACATTTAAATACGGATAATTGTCATAAGATCATAAGACCTTTTAGTGTTAAACACCTAGTTATTACCTGGTAATGGGTTTTCCTCTACTCCACCATGGCAGCCCTCACTTCTGGGTTTCTCCCTTCTGGGTAGTGCATACGGAAAGTAAAAAAGACACCAGCCCCCATAAAAGGGCCCCTCCTCCTTCCTCCTGTGTCTTTGAATTCTCCAGCTTAAAAATATAACAGATTAGTACATCACACATTAAACACAACCAGTGAGGGTCGGGAATATATGCTGCCATGGTGGAGTAGAGGAAAACCCATTACCAGGTAATAACTAGGTGTTTCCTCCACCTCCCCCATGGCAGCCCTCACTTCTGGGTCGTACCCAAGCAGTACATAAATTCAGGGGGGGGTAATACTCACGTAAACGGAAATATAAGCCTGCTTGGCTATAATAGTAAAAGAAATTCTCTCTTTTTTTTTTTTTTTTCACAAGACTGCCGCAGTAAGGATTCTTCTCCCAAACTTGGCATCTGACGATGACATTACATCAACCCTGTAATGCTTCGTGAAGGTGTGAATCGACGACCATCCTGCCGCCTTGCACAACTCTAAAACTGAGGCGGATTCCTTCTCCGCCCAGGATGCAGCCACCGACCTTGTGGAGTGCGCTTTAAGTCCTTCAGGTGGCTCTTTGTGTCTTATTTGATATGCTTTTAGGATACATTCTCTTATCCATCTCGACAAAGTCTGTTTAGACGCCATCTGCCCTCTTTTATTTCCCCCTGTTAACACGAACAAATTTTTCGCCTGCCGGAATTCTTCCGTCCTTTGTTTGTATATAGTTAGGGCTCTAACGACATCTAACGTATGTAGACGCTCCTCTTTACTGTTGGATGGATTACTACAGAAGGATGGGAGCACGATTTCCTGATTCACATGAAATTCTGATGCTATTTTTGGGACGAACAGAGGATTAGTCCTCAATGTTACCTTATCCTCGTAAAAGTTCAGATAGGGTTGCTCTATCCATAACGCCTGTAACTCTGAAACTCTACGCGCTGAAGTTATTGCCACCAGAAACAGGACTTTCCACGATAACCATTTCAGCGATATTTCATGTAGCGGTTCGAATGGCTCTTCCATGAGTACTCCTAATACTAGGTTCAAATCCCAGGGAGGTAGAGGACTCCTAATTTTTAATTTTAGTCTTTTTACCGCCTGCATAAATCTACGTATGTCCCTGTTGTTCGCTACATCCCAGTCCAGCATAGAGGCTAGCGCCGATATCTGTACTTTCAAAGTACTACTTGAAAGTCCCATTTGGAGGCCTTGTTGTAAAAAACTTAATATTGTGGCCACTAATTTTGGATCTTTCTGCTCACTTCTTGACCAGTATATGTATCTTTTCCATATTCTGTAGTATGTCTTCATTGTCGTACTCTTTCTGGCCTGAAGTAGTGTGCCAATGACCCGATTATCGAACCCCTTTGCTGCTAACGTCTTGGTCTCAGTAACCAGGCCGTCAGGTTCCAAGACGGAGGTTGTGCCCTCGTCACTTGTCCCTGCGACAGCAGATCCGGGATCGATGGTAGTCTCCATGGGTCGTCCACTGCCAACCTGCACACAGTGCTGAACCATGCCCTTCTGGGCCAATGAGGCAGTATGGCTATGACCTCCACATTCTCCCTCTGAACTTTTTTCAGTAGTTTCGGGATTATGGGGATTGGTGGAAACACATAGGCTGTATTCATGTTCCACACCGCTGTCAGGGCGTCTACTTGCGCTGCTTGAGGTTCTCGGAATCTTGAGAAGTAGACTGGCACTTTTCTGTTTTTCTCTGTTGCCATCAAGTCTACTTGCGGAATGCCCCACTTCTTTATTAGCATACTGAACACGGCACTGTTGAGGGCCCATTCGCCTGGCTGACATACTTCCCTGCTTAGTTGGTCTGCGACCACATTGTCCTTCCCTGCGAGGAATACTGCTGAAATATTTGTTACATGGGTTTCCGCCCACTCTAGTATTTTGGATGTTTGTTCCATCAAGGCCCTGCTTTTCGTGCCTCCCTGATGGTTTATATAGGACACAACCGCCTGATTGTCGGATCTTACTATTAACTCCTTGCCCCACACTTGGCCCTGGAAGTGGATACACGCCCGATACACTGCTTCCATCTCTCTTAGATTGGAGTGTGCTGCCTGCCATACTGTTGACCAGCGACCTTGAGCCACCTGGCCGGTACACGTTGCCCCCCAACCGTACTGGCTGGCGTCTGTTGTGAGCAACACTTGTTTTTGCGTCGCAAAACTTTTTCCTGCTGCCAGACGCTCCGTATCTGACCACCAGTCCAAATCTTTCTTCGCTGCGTTTGACAGGGTTATGCGCTGGTTTAACCCCTTGCTGTCCTTGTCCCACTGCATTAGGAAGCATGACTGGATTTTCCTCATGTGGAAACGCGACCACGGAATTGTTTCCAGGGCCGCCGACATGAGGCCCAGAGTCTCCATGCAGTGTCGAGACGAGACCACCATTCTTGTTCTCATCCAATTCACTTTTTCTACCAGTTTCTTTCTCCTGACTTCTGTCAGGGACACCTTCAGCTCTTGAGTATTTATGATCACCCCTAGATATTGTATCTCTTGTGTTGGTGCGAGATGACTTTTTTTCTCGTTTATTAGCCATCCATGAGCCTTTAGGCACTCCACTACCTCTGACGTATGTTGTAATATGAGCGTCTCTGATTCTGCCACAATCAGGATGTCGTCCAAGTAGGGGTACAGCCTTATCCCTCTCCGCCTTAGCCATGCGATCACGACCACCAGGACCTTTGTAAAAGTCCTGGGAGAGGTTGCCAGGCCAAACGGGAGTGCGTTGAACTGATAAGTCACCCCCTGTATCCTGAACCTCAGAAATTTGCGATGTCCTTCGAAAACTGGGACATGTAGGTAGGCGTCCTTGAGGTCTATTGAGGACATGAAGTCGTTTTGATTGAGATCTAGAATGACCGATTTTACTGACTCCATCCTGAACGACTTTATTTTTATGAATCTGTTTAATCTGCGAAGGTCCAGAATCGTCCGGAATCCCCCTGTGGCTTTCCTTACCACAAAAAAACGGGAAAACCATCCCCGGAATTCCTGTGACTTTGTCACTATGCTGACTACGTTTTGATCCAGCATCTCCTTTAGGCTGGACAACAATGCTCTCCTTTCTTCCATGTCCTCTGGAATAGGAGACTGTACCAGGAACTCCCCTGGTTTTCTCATGAAGTCTATTTTGTAGCCCGAACGGACTACTTCTAGAACCCACTCGTCCGAGGTGGATTCTTGCCAGGTGCTTTGAAACTCCAGCAACCTGGCTCCCACACATTGTGGGTTGGCGTCATTGGGGGTCTTTTTTTGAAGAGAATCTGCTCTCCTTGTTCCCTTGGCCTCGAAAATTGGCCCTAGAGATCCAAGATCCTCTTCTGTACGGTCTCCCCGGTCTATATGCCCGGGACTCCCTAAACTCCTGCTGATACCTGTTAAACCTAGGTGGGGGAGTCTTCTTGGTCACCTTATCCTGGGGTAACCATACGGATTTACCGCCAGATACTTTGGAAACTAAGTCGTCCAACTGTTTCCCAAAAAGATAATCACCCTGGAAGGGCATTGAAAGTAGTCTATTCTTAGACTGTACGTCCGCCGCCCACGGCTTCAGCCAGAGGGCTCTTCTGGTAGCCGCTGCCGTAGCTCCTGCTCTTGCCGCTAGACGCACAGAATCTAACGACGCCTCGCACAGAAATTCCACAGCAAGCTGTACGTCCTGTACCATCCTTAATAACTCAGATCTTTTGAGACCATCCAGCATATCGCCTTCCAGCTGCTGGCACCACCCCCGCAAAACCCTGGAAGTGACTGCCATAGCAGCCGCTGGCTTCAAGGCCGTACCCGCAACTAGCTGCTGTTTTCTGAGACCCAGCTCCACCTTCCTCTCCATCGGGTCTTTAAAAATATTGGCCTCCTCAAGGGGCAGGGTGGTCTTCCTGGACAGTCTTGCTATTGCGGCGTCCACTTTCGGTGCTGCCTCCCAAGAGGCCACCTGCTGCTTGTCAAACGGGTACATTTTGTTTACCCTGTTTGACGCTACCACCCGTTTATCGGGGTGCTTCCATTCCTCCGAAATTACCTCTTTCAGAGTATTGGACAACGGGAACACTTTACCCTTACGTTTCTTGTCCTTAAATAACATTTCTTGGAGGCTCAGATCCTCCTGTGGGTCATCAATGTTTAAAGACTTGTAAATGAGATTTAGTAAGTTATCAATCATGTCAGGATTTACTTCAGTCTCTAGTTTATCCTGACTAGGCACCTCATCTGCCTGGTCCACCTCAAACTCCGGCATGACCGCACTGGTTGACTGCTGGACCGAGTCATCAGAGTCCTCACTAGGGATGACATGCTTTCTTTTAGATGACCGTTTCACCACATCCTCCTTTGCCACAAACTTTTCCGCCAAAGCGACTGTTAGCATTTCCACCAGGCTAGCCATTTGTGCTGGCTGCAACTGCTGGGGGGCCTTACAACCCTCACACAGGATGCCCACATGTTTTTCAGGCAGCCCTTTTGCACATGCCGCACACTTATCTAAGTGCGGCTTTTTGTGTTTGGACCTGGCTTCCTTGTCCTTGCTGGTCTCCAAGTGGGCGTATAAAACACAGATGGACACCACTAATAATCATGGCTTACCCTGATTTTCTCCCAGGACGCCCATCATCCTCCATAGCAGCAGTGCGCACCTTGAAACTAAGCACAAAGGAAAAACCAATAACTAATATTTTCCCCCGCTGACTATCCTGAATTACCGCCGCATATGCTAAGAAAAAAGTTGCGCCTACCGGCGCCTTACCCCGAAATCACTCTGAGACCTCAGATGCTGCGGCGACACGCTGACTGCCTTCTCCTGCAGTCAGTTCACATGCTGGCGCCGGCTAAGTACGCTCCCGCTCGCGGCGGAAGCGCGTCATCAGCCGGCGCCGCGCACTGCCGCTGACGTCCGCCCGCTCTGTGCCGAAGCACGCGGGCCAGGCAGAGATGCGGCATACGCTACCCGCGCCGCCATCAGCATCCCTCCTGCGGACGCCGCCGCTTGTAGCTGCCCCCGGGGGGGTCCGCATGCGGCTACTTCCACCCCCAGCCAGGAGCTTTTTCTTCAGGGGGGACCCATCGCAACCTTTAGCTGGGTACCTCGTACTCTGCAGGGAGCCGGAGCTGCCGCAGAAACGACCAGGGAGGGGTAAGCCTGTGTCCCTATTCATCTTGATACCTGCACTACCCGGAAAGAAAAAAAGACACAGGAGGAAGGAGGAGGGGCCCTTTTATGGGGGCTGGTGTCTTTTTTACTTTCCGTATGCACTACCCAGAAGGGAGAAACCCAGAAGTGAGGGCTGCCATGGGGGAGGTGGAGGAAAAATTAGTGCTGAATGGGTTATGATTTGTATTAAAATTTCCTTTAAGACACATTATTATTATTATTATCCTTTATATGACTCACTCTGTGTCCGCAGCGCTTTACAAAGTAAATAAATTGAAATAGTATGATTGAACACAGACATGCACACACACGTGGGGGTTAGGTGGATGCCGTGGGAGGGCGACCACCAGGGGGCGCTCAATATGTGTGGTTAATCACAGCAGCTGCTAAAACAGGTTAGTCGTACCTGTTGAGGCAAAAGTAAAGAAAAAAATAGAACACTCCTTGATAAAGCTGCATTCTGGGCAAGCAGCGAAACGCGATGGAGACTTCACCCAACTTCACACTGCTGCTTTGCTGGACATCCTATGCCAATTTCTGGACATACAATTTATTGGATACAACATCACAACCATCTCCATTGAAGTGCTGACAATACGACTGGAAAACCTCCAGTGACCGTGGAACTTGACCATCTTTCCTGTGGCCATTTCCTAGAGAGGATCCAGCGTCGAGGAGTCATTTATCCTCCCAGTCCAGTGGGGCTACAACACCAATCTCCACAAAATAATAGGAGAATTATACTGTAAATCGTTGGGACATTTATTCCCCATAAGCCAACTGGCAGGAGGACTCCCATCATCCATGTCACATATCGTCTCCTTGGAGTGGTAAATATATCCATAATACTAACTGTACAACGTCCATCTATTTCCCATTTTCCACCTTGGGATCACCTACTTTTGTCCAACAAGCAGAGTGTGTTACACAAAGTGCAATATCATGCTTTTTTAGTATGTTAATTTTAATTGTGTTTATATTTTAACACTAATTGTTTATTCAATTAATAAATTGTATATATTGTAATAGATCATCCAATCTATTTTTTTACTACATTTTGAACCATTTATTCTAATAGCACTGCTTTAGAACCAGTGTTCTATTTTTTTCTTTACTATGCACACACATGTGACTTACATAACATAACAAAACAATGACATTACAGAACAAGGATTAGGTTTATAAACATTACTGCATCCTGTCATCTGACCAAAATCATCAGCAGGATGTGGTTGGTGCCATTGTTGGTGGTGAGGAGATGATGGTATAAGTGATGGAAGAGGGCTCCAAGGGGTTGGGTATAAAATGCTGGTGAGCAGCTTACCAACAGTCAAAATCCCAACAGGGGAATTCCAGCTGTCAGAATGCGAACGAATCCCAGATTTTGTTCTAACCAGGTCTTAAAGTGACCCTGGGAGGTTGTGGAACTGATTTCCCTTATAACTGACATTCGGCACCCCTGCAAACTACTAATTTGGACGCAGCGTTTCAAAAAGAAACAAGAAAAAGGATTGTCCCTGGTGTGGTGCACCTGTTACAGAAATAATCAAACAATAAAATGTAACCTTTATTTGTTAATTTAAAACTTGCGAAATATAAAACACACATGAAACAAAGTAAGAGTGATGGACAAAAGATAGAATAGGTGTGTTAAAAGGACGGTGGCTGTTTGGCAACGCACTGTTATCTGTTCTGATTCAGTGCATGTTGTGTTATGTAGCGTCACAGGTTGTGGTATTGGTACCACTTGAAGAGAGGGTTGCGAATGCCTAGCTCTCTATAGAGTGGGTTAAACTGCCTTTACACTGTAAGTCCCGTGTCCCCTGCTTGTAGGGATAGATACTATAATTAATATTTCTGTATCAGTGAGGTATCATGGAGACAGTGTTAGTTATCGCAGCCTCAGGACTACAGGGATTCTGGTCACCAGATGGCCTCGAGTTGCCCGCTTGTCTATATGCTGACTCGCACCTAAACTCATGTGTATGAGGATGAGCGGGATTTGCTGTATTTGTAAGTGGTAGAATTCCACACCTGGGACAAGAGGGGTGTAGAAAGTACTCGGGTCAGAAAGATATATTAAGCCAGTACAGGTATATTGTAGGCAGAAAGCTGTGGTGCAGCTCAAAATGATTTTAGAGCAAACACCTGATATTCTCAACACTGTGGCTGTATGGTAATGATCTGATACCCTCGTTGTTAGACTGTCTGTACGCCCTAGAGTTATCCATTCATCAGTATAATACCAGATTCATGAGATCATGCATATATGTGCAAAATTTGCTGTGTTTATGAGGGGTTATAATTCCACATTTAGGGCCTTATTTTGGTTCATTCTTTCTGACAAAATCCTTCTTAGATGGGCAAAACCATGTGCACTGCAGGTGGGGCAGATGTAACATGTGCAGATAGAATTAGATTTGGGTGGGGTTTTACTTCAAAGTGAGATCTATATGTTACGGACTTGGGGGTTACCCACCGTGGAAATCCAGAGACAGTACGTGAGGATGCAGGAGGCAGGGAGTTGGAGATCAGGCGTGAGCCCGTAGCCGGGACCGCTGGTTAGAACGGCCACAGCGAAACCCTACACTGACTCTGTTGAGTCCCCCGGGCAGATGGAATACCCCTGCGGTAGTGCTAGGCTTCGCCTGTAGCCGCCGCGTTCGAAGGAGCCGGTTAAGCCTGCTCCGACCCCGATGCAGCCAGGTGTTATGTGGTGACAAGGGGTGAGCGATCGCCAGGGGGTATCTCAAAAGGCAGATCTAACTAACGGGCCTACCTGAAAAAACCCCTGACTAACCGGCACCAGGCCAAGGACGGGAGAGCGCGACCGAGTCGCAAACACCAGAACAAAGCAACAATAGGGTGCCACCAAACCAACACACGCCAACATAAAAATAGTACTCTTAAAGTGACGGTACCCCAAAACAGACGTAAACCCACAGTTGTGGGCCTCTCCGAACCACGGAGAGCAGAACCAGGATAATAATGATTATAACTAAGGAGGAAGGGCCGCTTGCCCGTAGGAATAAAGAATAAGGAACCAGGCTCCACTGGAGCACTTACGTGACCGGCCCAAGACTGGACACTGACCGCAGCAATCGGGCGGCTGGATAACGGCTGGACTACGGCTGTACAGTGACCGCAGTGAGACGGCAGCTGGACAATGGCTGCACCACGGCTGGAGGTCCCTGGACTAGGACAGCAAGAGGACATTGATATTTGATCCAGACTGCAGCAGGATAGTACACTTGACTGGACCCAGACAACACAGGACAAGACTGTAAACAGGACCCAGACTGAAGTGAGAAGGACTCCGATAGAATCCAGACTGAATGGAACAGGAGCAGGACCTAGGACCAGAGAGCAGTATATCTGCAGCTACCAGCACAGAAAAACAACAAGCTATCACTGGCAGAGATCCCCAGGAGAGCATGGCTTATAAAGGCCTCAGGTGATTGAAACAGCTGGTGAATCTCCAGGCTGCTCCTGATTAACGAGCTAATACCTCACAGCCTGTGAATAATAGCTCAAAGAACACAGGGCTGTAATGGCAACAGACCTACCACTGGAGGTCACCAGTGAGTCAAAAGCCAAACAGAAACAAAACAGATTGAACCATAAAACCTGGCTCCTGACAGTACCCCCCCCTTGAGGAGGGGTCAACAGACCCCAAAATCCAGACCTCCAAAAAATAATGAGCATCTGGACCCTGGAAAACGGGGCAAAGGCAACAGAAAGGTGAACACAAGCTAAAACCACGGCTTGTCTCAGTGCCCCCCCTAGAGGGTGACCACAGGGCACAACCAAAAAGACAAATAAGATGATCCAGGAAAGCAGAAAAAGATTAATGCTTCTTCTTTTTCTTTTTCCTAGATTTTGATGGAATCAGCAGTTTAAGGCCCCACACATTATCAGATCTGATGGTACCTTCTATCAAATCACAGCTATGGGTTACCAAATCAGAAACAGAGTTGAAGTCTCGATCTGAGGAGATCATGAGAGTCTTTTTAACAGATGGAATCTCAGAAAGGGAAGAATGTCTTAATTGGCCATAGGCAGAACTCTTATTGGATTCCCTAGATTCAGAATTACAGGTACCAGATGTGTCCAAAAAATTTTTGTCAGGAGTCAGTGAGACAAAACCAATAGCTAAACTCCTGGATTCTGGACCAAGCGATGAGGCAGAAGAATGAACAAACAGAGACTGTGAGTCTCCAGAAGCCAGGACCTTAAGCCCCTGGCTTATGCTGGGCACCACATTTCCAGGAGCTGGTGGAACCCCATCCTTCTTTTTGGGACTGAACTTCTTAATAACAGCATCACAAAAAGAGGAGAGATCCTGAAGGCAAGGGTCACAACACCTGATCAGCTTGTAAGCCCATGTCTGAGGTCTACCCCTAAAGGCAGAAATGAGGAGGTATATAATATTAGTCCAAGTGACCCCTGAAGCTGGTCCTGATTCAAAAAGGGAAGTATAGTGTTTAACCAGGGCAATAAAATGGGCAAGATCTCCATCAAAAATGATGGACGTAGGAACATCCACCTCTGGGACCTCAGAACTGGAATTCTCTATGGGAGCAACAACCTTTGGGTCTAAGATTTCTGAAGCCTCCCGAGAAGCTGGCAAGACAGAAATGCTCACTGGGTTTGCGGCCCTCAGGAGCCTCGCTGAGGCTGTGGTCTTTGGGACCTCAGACAAGGATATGGCCACCCCTTCCGGGGACACAGCTTCTATGATACCACTTGAGGCTAGATGGACTGAGCCCCCCTCAGGGCCCGGACTGACAGAGTCCACTTCCGGGACCGGACTGGCAGAGTCCCCCTCAGGGACCGGACTGGCAGAGTCCCCCTCAGGGACCGGACTGGCAGAGTCCCCCTCAGGGACCGGACTGACTTGCCCCCCTTCTGGGGCGAAACAGACTTGCCCCCCTTCTGGGGCGAAACAGACTTGCCCCCCTTCTGGGGCGAAACAGACTTGCCCCCCTTCTGGGGCGAAACAGACTTGCCCCCCTTCTGGGGCGAAACAGACTTGCCCCCCTTCTGGGGCGAAACAGACTTGCCCCCCTTCTGGGGCGAAACAGACTTGCCCCCCTTCTGGGGCGAAACAGACTTGCCCACCTTCTGGGGCGAAACAGACTTGCCCACCTACCGGGGCGAAACAGACTTGCCCACCTTCCGGGGCGAAACAGGCCTTTGGGCCCCCACTCGGGGCTACGGCCTTTGGGCCCCCACTCGGGGCTACGGCCTTTGGGCCCCCACTCGGGGCTACGGCCTTTGGGCCCCCACTCGGGGCTACGGCCTTTGGGCCCCCACTCGGGGCTACGGCCTTTGGGCCCCCACTCGGGGCTACGGCCTTCGGGCTGAACACTTTCCGCACGGTTTTTAGGAAACCCGGAAGATCCCTTAGGATGGGATCGTCAGCCTCTATGAGAGGTTTAACCCACTCCAAAGCTCCTCCTCTAAAGCATGATAAGAGATAACGAACAGCAGAAGTAGGAGTTATCTTCATATTATGTGAGAAGTCCATTTTAGCGAGGAATTGCTGAGCAATTGGTCGGAGCTGGGCCAAATCTCCATCGAAGTATGGAGTGTTAGGAGTATCATCAGACATGCCCGGCGGGCCTTGGGCATCAAATTGGCTCGACTGACCTCGAGCACCACAAACTTTCAATGAGCCCCAAGCGCCCTTGCCGCTAGATGAGCCCCCGGCATCGGACTCGCCTAAGGAGACCGGGACTCCTGGATCCACAACCTCAGAGGCAACACCGAGAACCCCAAGATCGGGGAAGATGTCACTAGAAATCCCGGCTGGGACTGATGTCAGGGATTCTTTTTTCGGAGTTATGCCTCCCAAGGCCTCATCAGGAGCAATGACCTCCATAACTCCATGTGGGGTTAAGTTCCCCAAGACCCTCTTAGGGGCGACTGTTTCAAGGACCCCCTCTGGGATTATGCCACTTGAAGCCCCTTTTGAGGGAAAAACCTGAGACTCCTCTACAGGACTTAGCAACTCCAACATTGAAAGAACGTTGAGCTCCCTGACTGGAAGACTAGCATCCAACGTCTTTCTGTCTGGAATCTTTGTGGATGAATTCCACATTCCCGTCTGATTCCGTACCACAACATGGGGCGCTCTAGTCCTAGGACCCCAGTTGTAAGTCGGAGCGCTACGTATGTGGGGGGTGTGGTCAGGTTCCTCCTGCTTAGAGGAGACAGGTATAGATGTAACCTCCTGATACCACTTGGATTGAGGAAAATCCTTCCCGGTACCACCACCAGGTCTGCGCAATTCGCAATACTGGAGAAAGTGGCCTGATTCCCCACAATACAGACATAGGTTAAAGTTTTTACGCCGTCGCCGCTCTTCGGGTGTGAGCCTTGGCCTTAAAAAACTTCTATGTCCCTTCTGAATCTCCTGATCTGAAGTTTGACTGACTACCCCCTTAGCCAGGGTCTCCCTAGGAGCTGGTTGAGCCCCAAAAACCTCAGACAGATCCAGGAAAATTTGGGTTAACAGATCTTGCAATTGCAGAAATGACTGCTGTAGACCCTTAACCCGCTCAGGTTTTAATTCTGTAAAGGCCGTATTTAAGGCCATCAAGGAAGCTTGCAAGGCCTGCATGATAAGTACAGCAATGAAACAAACAGATAAGACCAACTGGGCAAGCTAAATAAAGCAAAACCCTGTAAGGGGCAAAATGCGGGAAGAAAAAAAAAATCTTAATATGAACAAATCTATAACTCCCGCAACCAATCAAAAACACCCAAATCACCTTGAAACAAAATTTTATATATGCATGTATACCTATGACTACTGCGAACACATGCATATATCGGTATGGCCAGTGATAATGTTACGGACTTGGGGGTTACCCACCGTGGAAATCCAGAGACAGTACGTGAGGATGCAGGAGGCAGGGAGTTGGAGATCAGGCGTGAGCCCGTAGCCGGGACCGCTGGTTAGAACGGCCACAGCGAAACCCTACACTGACTCTGTTGAGTCCCCCGGGCAGATGGAATACCCCTGCGGTAGTGCTAGGCTTCGCCTGTAGCCGCCGCGTTCGAAGGAGCCGGTTAAGCCTGCTCCGACCCCGATGCAGCCAGGTGTTATGTGGTGACAAGGGGTGAGCGATCGCCAGGGGGTATCTCAAAAGGCAGATCTAACTAACGGGCCTACCTGAAAAAACCCCTGACTAACCGGCACCAGGCCAAGGACGGGAGAGCGCGACCGAGTCGCAAACACCAGAACAAAGCAACAATAGGGTGCCACCAAACCAACACACGCCAACATAAAAATAGTACTCTTAAAGTGACGGTACCCCAAAACAGACGTAAACCCACAGTTGTGGGCCTCTCCGAACCACGGAGAGCAGAACCAGGATAATAATGATTATAACTAAGGAGGAAGGGCCGCTTGCCCGTAGGAATAAAGAATAAGGAACCAGGCTCCACTGGAGCACTTACGTGACCGGCCCAAGACTGGACACTGACCGCAGCAATCGGGCGGCTGGATAACGGCTGGACTACGGCTGTACAGTGACCGCAGTGAGACGGCAGCTGGACAATGGCTGCACCACGGCTGGAGGTCCCTGGACTAGGACAGCAAGAGGACATTGATATTTGATCCAGACTGCAGCAGGATAGTACACTTGACTGGACCCAGACAACACAGGACAAGACTGTAAACAGGACCCAGACTGAAGTGAGAAGGACTCCGACAGAATCCAGACTGAATGGAACAGGAGCAGGACCTAGGACCAGAGAGCAGTATATCTGCAGCTACCAGCACAGAAAAACAACAAGCTATCACTGGCAGAGATCCCCAGGAGAGCATGGCTTATAAAGGCCTCAGGTGATTGAAACAGCTGGTGAATCTCCAGGCTGCTCCTGATTAACGAGCTAATACCTCACAGCCTGTGAATAATAGCTCAAAGAACACAGGGCTGTAATGGCAACAGACCTACCACTGGAGGTCACCAGTGAGTCAAAAGCCAAACAGAAACAAAACAGATTGAACCATAAAACCTGGCTCCTGACACTATATTGCAGTGTAAAAATAAAGCAGTCAGTATTTTCCCTGCACAGAAACAAAATAACTCACCCAAATCTAATTCTCTCTGCACATGTTACATCTGCCCCCCCTGCAGTGCACATGGTTTTGTCCATCTAAGAAGGATTTTGTCAGAAAGAATGAACCAAAATAAGGCCCTTAGAGACAAGTATTGACAATAAAGCACAATTTGAGGTATTAATACTGATAGTGGTTATAATTCCACACTTGGGAAGAAATAATAAGGATAAGGCACAGTCTTTAGGTACTGATATAACAATACCTACATATAATGAGCAAACGGATATGGTACACCTTAAATAGATAAATATATCAATCAAACAGACAGTGCTGTCAGCACTATGGCTGTCTAGTTTATAATCTCGGTGTCCACTATATAGATATGCCAATGTGGACACTAGTCTGATTGCGACTCCAAGTTACTAATGGTCTCAGCACCGTGGCTGCGTGTACTGGGTCTTCAAAGCTAGACAGTGTCTGTCACAGGCTTATACGGTGACTCTGGCTCCAATATATGAGCTGCTATTTATCTGGAGGTGCGTGTCAACTCTGCTGCCTGGGTAGACATAGGTGTCTGTCTTAACCAGGAATGTACCAACAGTTGACAGCGCAATGCAGACACTAGACTGATTGTGACTCAAAGTTAGTATTGGTCTCACCACCGTGGCTGTGAGTCTCCAAGACTAGTGCTACAATGTTGCCTGGGCAGACATGTAGTGTGTTGTAACAATGTCTGTCACAGGCTAATGAGGTGACTCTTGCTCCGGTGTATACCTGAGCTGTTATTTATCGGGAGGTGCGTGTCAACTCTGCTGCCTGGGTAGACATAGGTGTCTGTCTAGACCAGGAATGTGTCACGGTGCTGAGACCAATACTAACTTTGAGTCACAATCAGTCTAGTGTCTGCATTGCGCTGTCAACTGCTGGTACATTCCTGGTTAAGGGAATGCTGGGGAAGTGAGGACCCCCCCAATGAAGGGGTCCCCCCTCCAGAATTTTATCGGCCCATGCTGAAGCCCAGGGCTGTGACCCTGGGTGGTAGCCACCGGGCTGATAAATATGTAAAAGAAGAAGGAACTATTGTGTAATGTTGTGGAACCACCACATGCAGGGACTTGGAGAACCACAAGTCCCAGCATGTGGGGCATTAAAGGGCTCGCTGAGACGTGTAGTCCCACAGCAGTACAAATAGTTAAATAAATGCACACATGCACATCAGAAAAATAAAACTTTAAAATTACATACGGAGCCCATTCATACGGAAACTTACCTATGTTGATAGCAGTTCGGGCCCCTTTCCAGTAGAATCCTTGTGGGCTCGCTTTGGTGCTTCTCTGGGACCACTGGAACGTTGTAGACACAAGACCGTCTTGTGTTTACATCTCCGCCCACAGACCGGGAGTTAGAGCAAGGTACGCCAGAGGAATACCACAATCCATACCTGATACAGATAAAGAAACCATTACATGTGTTGACCCTACTTGTTTTTTTGTAAGTGGGGTACGCCATTCAGATTTACCTACTTCTGTTAAAAGATATCTTTGTATATTTTGAGTTCCTCACTATAAGGTGAGCAAGGTACGGATGAAGTATCACGTAACCTATACCAGACCTAAAGAAACCCTTATATGCATGGTGGAACACCCATTCTATGTGAATGGGTTACGTCACTTTAAGCCTCCATACAAGAGCCTATTATTGTGTATCTTCTTGTCCCTCATATAGAGGTGGACGAGAGACATACAGAAATCACCTATAATTGGGGTTTAACATAGAAATTACTGCAATATGAAATACGGACATTGACATTCTTCACATATGTATTTTATCACATATTTGTTGAGCATCACTCACCATCAACTCGTCAAAAGAGCACTTACTGCCCTCTTGGGACATCACAGGATCCTCTCATCATCAGGATTGGAACAATCCATACATAAAAGAATAATCCACCATTCGTTTGGAAGGACGCCATTTTTATTTTTAATATTGTTTGTTCATTATTTGAAGCTGTATGTTTCACAAATGTGTTCACCGTCACATTTTTATATTTTGCACCACTAGATAACGTTGATTCCAATTTTTCCTTTGGTTCCACACATTTATAGATCAGGTGAGATCTATCAAGGCACCAACCCATCTTACGGCAGCACTGTGCCCAGAACAGTTGTCACGTCCCCCTTTTTGAATAGATCTTCAAAGCCATAAATCCAGATTCAAATTTGGAAATTATTTTGTCACTGCCTGAATTGGTAAATTATCCATTCGCAGCCTATGGGGAAACACCCACATCATTCGATGGTCGCCGACCATCGGATGTGGAAGGTGCACGCATATCTAAGTGACTCTCAGGTCACTTAGATTTGCGTGCACACTCGACAGGAAGTGGGCGGGCGGTGGACATCCGGTGATTTATCTATTTAATGTTGAGTTAAATCTTTCTATCCAGTACTTTGGAAGTATTCTCGGACTAGATCACATACCTACCTAAAATGTCTATAAGGGCACGTATAGATTTTTTTCAGCTTAGTTCCTGGTTCAGACTCAGTTGTAGTTTAGCAAGGAGCTGCTAAACTAAGCCAAGCTGCGAATCCATGCGTAGGCTGGTCATGGTTCTGGTCACAAGTGGTCCGAGAGGTCCAGACATGCCTGCGGTTTCTGGACCGCTCCCACAAAACGCTATGTCTCCGGCCCTGCAACATTTCATCGGTGCACCTCTTTGTATTGTTGGTGCCCCCCAATGCTACTTAATCTGCAGTCCCAGCAAGACTGCAGTTTAGGTGTTCGCGCACGTACATGTATATAGTGGCTCAGGGAAACAATGTATTTTTTACGCATGAATGCATGTGCAGACCTTTGGAAAACGCTGAGTAGAGAGTATCAGATACCTACGTATCGGCCTGAATCAGACCCTTATTGAGAAATAGGAGTATATAATCTGCAAATAGAAGGTTCTTGTGTTTTATAGTATTTATTAAAGGTCCTTCTGCTAAGTATAGTTTCTGCTAATAGTTCTATGGACAATACAAAAATAATCAGTGATGGGCAACTTTGTTGGGTTCCAATAGTGATGGGAAAGTTAAATTAAATAGATCCATTATAGTACACATGAGCTGGAGGAATTGATTAAAGAGACAAAAATTGCTTACTAGAATCTGACTACTATTACAAATGTCACTAAGACTGCTTTCATATATGCCATTGTAGCCTATCAAAGACTTGTAGTGACATCACCATTACACATCTAGTGACACCATTCAGGGTTCTACCTTAAATGCAAATTGTTCCATATTATTTATTTCTCTATGGATATTCTATGTCTCACAAATCCTACTTGCTTTGATCTTATGAGACCAGGCAGGGTCTGATTTAGACGATTTACAATAAGGCGTCTAATGCATTATTGAGATGAACCTTTTCTTTCAACTTAAACCTTGATTACCCCTAGCAGTAAATCACACGGACACATGACCTGAAATAACGACACGGACAACCACTGTAAGTTTAAAAAGGTAAAGGGTATTTATTGTGGTATGACCCTATTGAAAGGGATGGCCTAGAGAGCGCTTGGAGACCAGCCAGTCATAAACGTTAGCAATGGCGGCGACTACAACGCCCCAACTTGTAACTAGGGCGAGGAACCACCCCCATTGAATTCAAAGCCAGCCTGCGCTGTGACTGTCTTGCCGCCCCTCCTAGGGCATAATGAGGACAGTTCTAAAAGTGTCCTGCGTCCCATCTCGGGGGCAGAACTCACCAGCCTTCCTGGCAGAGGGTGGCAATACCTCACAGTGACCACCTGTACTTCAAACTGGACTGCTGATCGAGAGCGCCCTCCCGCCACAGCTGGGTTCAAAAATTGACACTTAAAGACAATTACTGTAGAACCCAAGCCCGCCAAACCTATCAATAACTAAGTCAACCAGAGTAACACAAACCTAATCCCCTATCTGCAACAACTGAACAAGTCCTGAAGTAGAACGGCCATGCCTGATTCTGACAAATGGACACCATCGCTTCTGTAGAAGGATGGGGTCTCCAGTGCTAAAGAGGGGTGTCTAACCACTGTGCCTCCCATGGACGTGACCGCTTTGGAGACCGCAAAGTTAACCTTGCGTCTGATCTTCTCTAAGGACTTAGGGTTCCAGCAGCCTCTCCAGTTGAAACGAGGCACTATGTCGGACCAAACTATCCGCAATCCAGGCCAAAGGCCTACCAGAGTCTTAAGATCAGCCTCGATCCTCAAAAAAAGGCCTATGCTGGTTCCCCGGCCTAAGTCGTTACCTCCTAGGTGTACCACCAAAACATCCGGGCGACCCCAGCGACGCTCTTTATCCGACAATAATGGTAAAAGACCATTCCACCGGAGACCCCTGACACCGAACCAATGTACTGCCTTCGCCCCTAGCTCTGCCCGGGCCCTGACAGCTAACTGATGATTGGATGCCCAGAAAATGTATGAATGCCCGATGAACCAGACAGTGGCATGAGTCGTTGAAGGGGGGGGGGGGGGAAGGGCTGAAAAAGAAAACCCTAACCGGTTAGCATTCAAACTTAAACTGTATAATGCACAACGTAGGGTTAGACAGATAATTGCACAACATGAATTAGTACGCTAGAATCCAAGTGAAGGGGAAAACCTTAAAAAACCTCCGTCGGACTTGAGGGGGGAAGCCAATTGTAATCAGCCCACTATCGGAGGAAAAAGTAAAAAATTCCCTTCACACCCTCGATTCCGTAACGCTGCCGTTACAAAACCGAGTGTAAACATCGTTTTTGGATCCAGCGCCAAAGGCGCGTGCTAAACCTTATCTAAACGAATATAAGATTTATAAGCGGAGGACTTCCAGCGGCCGAGTTGCTGTATGGCATTCACTGGAAGGCCCTCCGCTGCTGCGTTGGTGGCCGCACCAATACGGAACAAATGTGTCCCGTAGTCGGCGACCTCCAAACCCAACGCAGCCACACAACGCTTAAACACAGCCGCGCACAGTAAGCGCGTCACGGCCATGTATCAGCATGTGCGAGGAACTGGGCCAGAGCGGCAGGCCTCAAAGGCAGATATGCCGTGGCCAGCCGCACGGTGCAGATCCCCTTTTAAGCTGGGACTTAAGGGATACCCAGCGACCTCTGCCCAACTGATCGGTCTCAGACCGGCGGAGCACACAAAGGACGATCCGTCCTGGAAGACCATGTCTTCGAACCGCACCTAAATCAGTGGCATTCTTGCCGGCCGCCACCAGCTCGCTGACCCTAAAGTCCCTAAAGAACGCAAAAGAGAAACGCCACCCGAAAGAGTGACATCCCTTCCGCGCTCTCCGCTATACCCTGAACACACGCTCAATGTAAATCGCGTCTACAGCTCGCTGGACCTGCGGGAATCCGCTGTCATTGGCTGCACTCACGCCCACCAATCAGAGCCCTCTCTAGCGCAAAGGCTTTGTTGGGGTCCCGTTCTCCGCGTAACTTAGCACAGAATATATCTCGGCTAATGCCGCAGTCATGGCAGATTGACAGGCCCGCGCCATAATGCCCACGCACGTAACAGCAACGGTCATCAACCGACTTCCGCTGTTCCCCGGGGACTCCTAAAAAGGACGCCCGTCTTGCAGCGTGGCTGCATATGCCCTATGGGTTGAGGAGGCCAGTGATGACAAGTTAATCCTCTCATGTCTGCTCTATGATCTGCCATGATACCAAATGTCCGAGCAAACGCAGTGTCAGGGGTGAAAAGGGGTGCCTGGTTGTTAGTGTTCTGCACCCCTCCTGGGTTATATCACCATAACCTACCGCCTGGCTTGCCATCTATGAGCCCACCATCCCCACCGCTACAACGATGGGAAAGCACTCGAATAGCAGCAAAATGGCCGTGAAACCCCTCCCAATCCATGATTGAGGCCATGGGGCCGTGCGCCATTCGCCCTGAAAAAATGCCCCGGAACCCGTGGACCCCGGGGCCTGCGTAAATACTGAAGCCTGGCCATAGGCGAAGGCTCTGCGGTCCAAGGAAGCACCCCATTAAAGTCCACCAGAAATGGAGACCAGACGACCAGGTCGTAGCGTATTTCCCGGGCCAGCCTAACCATGGATGGGGAACCTTAGTACCCCCTGTAGCCCCTTCCCCCTTGTGGCAAAAACACCGCCCCTGGGGGCGGCCCAGCACTAAAGCTAAGGGACACCCAGTAATGACTGGACCTGCCTTAGGTTGTCCTTCCTGTTGGCCAGGACGCCCTGTATAAGGATCCGCAACTTGTAAACTCTGTCGGCCGGCTAGGCTACAACCGCCGGCTGCAGGGCAAATCCCTAAGCCCAGGCCAGACATGACGCACGGTGGGCCCTTGGTCCTGGCGTCAGCCACTGACACCCATAAGTTAGGGTGTCCCGGGAGGAGGCAGGAACGGACCCCATGTCCCACTTGGCCCTGAGTGCATAGTGCCCAAGGTTGTGGACCAACCAGGGTACTGTATCAACAGCTGATAACGCACTTGCAACTTCATCAGTAATAGCATCGTTAGTGGATGCCCCGTGGGGGTAAGACAGGTGCTGGCTTAACCGGTATTTACCCGAAGCCTGCTTGGGTACTACTCCCAAAGGGCGAATAACACGTGCTGGGCCAGGGGTCAGCCATGCACGGGCCAACCATTCTGCCCAGCGCTGCCTCGGCTCACCACTTACGTCTCACCACCTCGGGGGCATACACCACTGCTTTGAAATCACTGGGTAGAACTACCCTGGAGTCGCCGGGGATGGGCAAACTAAAGCCGTAACTAAACCTTGAACAACAAAAGGGCCTCTTCCCTGTTCGTGTAGGCATGCATATGGGGTTTCAGCTCGAACGGGACTATGGAGATGTTGTCTCACTAAGAGCTAGAGCTGGCGTCGCGGCTTTACAGGTCTTAGCTGGGTGACTGGCCCCCAATTACAGCATTCGTGGAGCAAAGGCATTTGCCGCCTCTATCACACTGCATCGTTGAAGGCAAAGCATTTGCCTTTAGCGGCTGGCTTGTACCCTTCTTGCCGGGGGAAAAAACTGGCATCTCGGGATGGGACTCATAAGCAGCGTGGCCCTTACCCATGTCCCGCCACATATCCTGACATGCTTAAGGCCCTCGGGTGTAACCTGTGCGCCGGCCTGGGTCAGACTAAATTTCTCGTCCTAGTCCTTCAGAGCCGGAACCTTGTAAGTTAGAAAAACCCGTGTACCAGGAGCCTGTACCGCCTAAAGTTGTTGCGCTTCTTGGGTCTGGGGTCAAAAATAGCCCGATGGAAACACTTAACACAGTGGTGAAAAACCCGGATACAAGTTTTCACCGGCACCGGCCGATTTCCTGGCCCTGCCGCCATAAGTTAACAAGAAAACATCCCCGAACTCCCTTTGGCTATTTTCCCCTTGTGCCTTTTGGAGACCCCTGTACCCTGCGGTGTTGCTGCGACTGACCATGTCAAAGGAAAGCTGGGACGGGTTTGGTCTTGCTAGACCGCTTCCCCCCACCCCTGCTTGCTGTGCAACTGCGCGCGCTACAATCTTGGCAAACCTGCGGGGGCGTCTAATGGTTCCTGACCCCTCGCAGCAGCGGAGGAATGGCCCGCAGAATATTCAGAGGTATCATACTCATCATGCTCACCATCACCCGGAAGGTTGACAGCATCCGGAGACCCGGCCTCATGCGGCGTCCCTGCTGCAGCTGCAGTCGCCTGCGTAATGTTCTATCCAGAATGATGATCCACGTTCTCGGCTGCCCGCCGGGGAACTGATGAGACCTCGAAAGAAGCATTCAAAATGATTAGTGACTTACTCATGGGGGAGAATATACAAACTCCACACAGTTAGGGCATGGTGGGAATGGAACCACCAAACTCAGTGCTGTGATGTAGTAATGCTAATCGTTCACCATGCATGCTGCCCTGGGCCTGCCCAATCCCGGCCGTAAGGGCCGTGAAACCACCCCCCAGCACTCCCGGCAGGGAAAACCGCTGACTAGGACGGGTGGGTAGATGTACCCGAAGTGCCGTCGGGACGGGTGTAGGTCTGGAGGTCCGGGGCAGGAAAATGGGCCTGGAACCTGGGCAATACCCGGATGGGACAACTGTGAGGGTGCGCCGCCTAGTGGCGGTGCCCATGATGCCCCACGCCCCGACATGGGCAACTGTGGGGTAAATGATGGGAACCCGCCGCCATGTGAATTTTGGCTTGCGGTGCCTTGGCCATTTTTGTGTACCACAAAAACCCCCCCAAAATATAAATATGTCTGCACTTATATATGTGCAGGGTTACCAAGGCACCAGCAGGGGGCGGCAGCGCCCCTCCGCTGGTATGCCACAAAACTTTTTCTGGGATTTGTGGGAAAAATGGCCCGCGGTTGGGGGAATGGGGGTTTGACTTGAGTAGCTGCGGGGCCCCCCGGGACGGTACCCCTGAAGGGGCCCTGCCCCGTGAGCAAATTGCTCAGTGGCAGCCCCCCCAGCAGCCCGCTGGAAACTGCCCCAACACATGGGCCAGCAGAGGGAGCAAGCGCACCACTACTGGTGGGGAAGGACAGGGGCCCGAACCAAATGCTGGGGCCTAATGGCCCTGTGGCCCCCTGTGATGACCAGGAGGCCCTCATACTGGTGCCTAATGGCCCTGTGGCCCCCTGTGATGCCCAGGAGGCCCTCATACTGGGGCCAAATGGCCCTGTGATGCCCAGGAGGCCCTGATGCCCCCTGGGTACCACTTATGTGAGACCCCCGCTGCCCCGTATGTCAAAGCGGGTCACAGAGGTGTTTGAAACCCAGCACTTTCTGCTGCCGGCCAGGAGCACTTCTGCCCGGGGCAGGGAGGAGGGGAGAAGGAGGCTGAGGTGGCTGTGTCCGGGCTGCCGCGACCATGCGCAGGAGCCCCGACTAGGCAGGAGGAGGAAGGGGGGGTGGCGGAGCCAACCACGGACGTGCGTGGCCTGCCCGCCTCCCCCCGCCGAGAGCAGTGACGGATGCTCTAGTGTGAGGCGCCGAGGGCAGGATCCGGCCCCCCGTAACTAAGCCGAGGGGAAGGCGGATCAAGCGCCACCAACGCCGCACGTGGCACGCCCGCCTGCCTCCCTCCGCCGCGAGTGGCACACAGGCACAGCCACAGCGTCCTGAGACGCCGGGAACCATATTCGGACCCGCGACAAGCGGGGGGAGGTGGGGTTCAGCGCCTGCCACCCCCAATGGCATGCCTTCCCCTGCAGCGGCGGACAGGGGGGGCATCTGGGAGCAGAGTATGAGGCATGGCTGCCATGACAGCAAGCAAAAAGGGGGGGGGGGGGCACTTTAACCAGAAAGAGGGAAGGGTAGAATTAGTATAAGGAAAAAGGAATATAGGGCCTTATTCTGGTTGGAGCGTCCGGGCCGTTCTGGTTGGAGCGTCCGGGCCGTACGCGTACGTCCCGGGGTTTTTCACGATCTGCGCATGTGCAGATACGCTAATGCGCCGGCGCGAACACCCCACAACGCTTACGGCCGGTGTCTCAACGTGCGAAAAAACCTGTACGCGAGCGTACGGGTAATGGGGCGGCATAGGGGCGTGTTGATGGGAGCGGCCGAAATAATGAGGGAAAATGGGCGTAAATATGGGCGTACACGGGGGTGTGCACCAAAAATGAGCGGTGCTACTACCGCACGATCGACTAAGGCACCGTTCATTTCGGACACCAAACAGGCGGCCGCCACCCGCCAGCTCAAACCACCCCTACAGATACCGCATGCCAGCGTGCGCCTGAGTTGGCTAATTAACGCTGATTACTACTCAAACACATACACCTGAATGTAATAAGCAATGCTGCAGTCTATTAACTCCAAACCATGATTTCACTGCCTGCAAGCCACACATACAGCACGCAAACACATTGGAAGCTTATGTTTCTATACTTCTCCACATTTAAAGGTTTGTTTAATTTAAGGTAAGAATCTTTTTATACGCTAAGGTAGGTATTTGATAAACAGACACATTCACTACGTGCTTTCATAGACTTTACGCAGTAGCACACTCAATCTACACAAGTCGACATGTGTCAACGTGTTCACTCTAATACTAACATAGGTTTTGTATTTAGGATACAATAACATAAACCACATCTAACACCTACAAAGGATGTTTCAGCAATGTTTGAAGCCCATGACCACTATTTTCCACACAATCTTTGTATAGTACCCAAAATAATGACCTGTACCACTATCTCATTTGCTATGATTTGGATTTGACTACACTCTGGATGTAAGATGCCACCAATCACATTATTGCACTCTCATCTCTCTAACAAAGGATTCCTACATCTGCTTATGACACTGTCAAATCATATATATTTAAAAAGTTATGCATGTTTGTTCACAAGCTAATTTATCATGTTTGGCCCATTCACACATCTTTTTTTAGGGAGGACACATATGCATTCCTACACAAATGTACCTTTTCACCCTTGTTTGTCTGCCTCACCCACTCCATGAGGAAAGCATTGTTCTGGACCTGCTTTTACCTACTACTGTAGGAGCTACCTCACCTGCACACAAACTGCTTTCTCACCTATTAAGTTGCTCTGCACATGTGCTGACACAAACTAATTAGCAGGGAAAAGTTGGATAGGAACATGGGAATAGCCATGGAGAGGGTTACACATGGGAAACTTCGACCACACTTCAACAAATGTTCAAAAATACCCTGGTCAGTAAGTACACATAAATCTAGTATTTGTTTCACACAAGAAATTACACATACCACAATTTAGATTTAATTTGTAAAATAAATTTATTTGCTGTTCAGCATCACAGCTTGACACTTTAATGTGAGAAATCAAATAAACAAATAAAATAGACACACAAATAATAAAACAGCCAGAACAAGAGGTTGCATATCTCCAAACATGTGTTACCCTGCAAATGCAATGGTGAAAGAAATGGGGACACCAGAATACGTACTGCAACAACCAGGGTGAATACTAAGCAAGATACACACCACCAAAAAAAAAAATCCTGCATTTGTAGAGGTCAAAATACGAACTTTCATGCCCATGGCACGCAAATGGATCGATGGGCAACTCAGGAAGCGGATGTCCAGTGCAATTTAAACCTTTGGGCTACAACCACAGAGGAAGTGAACCAGGTCTCATTTGGGCCCTTTTTTGCCCCTTTTAGATGGGGCCTTGGGGACAGGGGCCTTTGGCTCAGCTGGCTTTCGGCGTCTTCCCCTAGTCGACACAGGAGGGTCAGCCGAGGTGGAAGGTTGGGGAGCAGCTTGGGGTGGGGCAGCAGATGGGGGATTGTCCCTTAGGGACCTGGCGGTGGACAGCTGCTCCGCAAGAAGTTCATTCTGGCGGCTGAGGTGTTGGCCAATGCTTAGCATGCCAGCCGCCAGAGTTTCATTAATGCGGTTCAACGCCTCAACCTGCAGCTGGTTTGTGGCCTTCCACTCCGCCAGAAAATCCGCCACCTGCTGCTGACGGATCGCAGCATCCACCCCTTGCTGCTCGATCCTGTCCAGCGTCACCAACAGGCTCTTACTCCATGTCTCCTGTGGCTGGGGCTGGGGGCGACGTCTTGGTGGAGGCTGGACCACCTGCTCCACCTGTGGCTCTGCAGAGGAAGATGCTGCCGGTACATCCTGACTTTCTGCTTCTGCTAGGATAAGAATTGAAAACAATGTCACCATCACATACGCAATAAAAAATATCTTTCTAAATACAATGCATTACTGTGACTTACCATCAAAAGCAGCAGCAAAGACCTCCGCCGGGAGCTCACTGTCCATATTGGAGATCCCCCTGATCTCCCCCACATCGATCACGTCACAGGAGTCCAGCTCCAGGGGGGTATACTCCAAATGGTCAGGCATAGGACCGCTCCCGGTGGACATGCTGTGGTTGTACCGGTCAGTCATCTTCCTCTTCAGTGCACTTTTGAAGTCAGTCCACCTACAAGTTTAAAAATACAAATATCACCATGAGATATGTGCACCACTGTGCTACGTGTAGGGTTACCACCTAGTCCCTTTAATTCCGGACACATGTTACTTACACAGGTTCT
The DNA here is from genome assembly GCF_055691185.1 of Crinia signifera. NCBI lineage: Eukaryota > Metazoa > Chordata > Amphibia > Anura > Myobatrachidae > Crinia > Crinia signifera. The sequence goes on from NC_139226.1 coordinate 57,636,618, forward strand.
GTGGCAGTTTAAAATTAGGTGAAGTGGAGTCTTGAAGTCAGCCAGCCACAGAACCTGTGTAATTAATATGTGTCCGGAATTAAAGGGACTATGTGGTACCCCTAGCTACGTGACATTTCCTAGTGTGGGTGATCTTATGTTTTTTGGCCATATGTCTCCCACACACACATTCATGTCTCAATTAGGAGGCATTTCAGTGTCTCATCTCATTCATTAGGCCACTAAATGCACATACATACATCACTATGCAGAAATGACATCATCCATGGCCAAATTAGGCACCTCCACCTGGTGTGAAACTACACATTCCACCATAGCTTCACAATGTGGTTATTATGGAGTAATTTAACTATGGAATGGCATACTGGGATGTGTAGTTTCTCACCAGCTACATGTGCACAGTTTGCTCATTCTTGTTTCATTAGCATCATATGGAACATGTTACAACAACTCTTTCAAAAACACACTTTCTCTTGTCCCATCACATACTTCACATGAGCAGAACTGTGCCCATAACCTCACATCACACCAATGGTGCATGTTTCATATATCAATGTGGGTTATTAGACATGGTTGTGTTCACATGTGACATTGAAGTGTAGCACTATCTACAAACACACCTTTCTATTAGTCTCAAAACATACATGTAACATATGTACACACATATGACATTATCAGGGGGACAAAGACCAGGGCAATTTTTCAGCAGTCTCCAGCAGGAACTGAGGCCCTTATTCTAGTTCACTCTTTCTGCCCAAATATTTCTTTGATGGACAAAACCATGTGCACTGCAGGTGAGGCAGGTGTAAAACCCCACCCAAATCTGATTATCTCTGCACAAGTAACACCTGCCTCAGCTGCAGTGCACATGGTTTTGTCCATCTAAGAAATATTTGGCCAGAAAGAGTGAACTAGAATAAGGGCCTCAGTTCCTGCTGGAGACTGCTGAAAAATTGCCCTGACAAACACACTAACCTTTTCTTCACCGCGTCCCAAGTTCTGACCACTGGTGCCACCTGGTTCACTTCCTCTGTGATCTTCTCCCAAAGGTTTCTCCTTGCACTGGCACCCGGCTTCCTGGTTGCCAATTCAATCCATTCGCGTGCCCTGGGCACTAGAATTCGCATTTCGGCCTCTACAAATGCAGGGTTTCTCCTTTTGGAGGTGGTATCCTGCTCAGTCCTCACCCTAGATGTTGCAGCTCGTTTTCTGGTGGCCCCAGTTCTCTCACCATGCACCTGCTGGGTCACACCTGTTTGGAGAGATGCAACCTCTTGTTCTGGCTGGTTGCTTGGCCCTTGTGGAGCTGGTGGAGGTTCACCAGGGCCTGTTACTGAGGGGCCCGCTTGATCTTGCAGGCTACTCCTCTCTTGGGCCCTCCTTCTCCGCTCCTGTTCCCTCTTCTGTAATGCTTCAAGCAGGGATTCTGCTTGTGCTCTCTGCAGAGCGTCCTCTGCTGCTGAATCGTCAGTCAGACATGTTTGCAGCAATTGTGGCCTGCATCTGACTGAATATTTATATGTTAATTTCCCGCCATGAACAAGGGGGCGTATATTTTTCCACGCAATATAGATGCAAATTTACGCCGATATTTCCCGCGATAATTGCCGCTTAAATTACGCAGGTCTCAACGCACCTGACCAAACACCTCAATATGCACATACACAGGTTGTGGAGCATTGTGCTACATCGTGAAATGTGTGCACCTGTCATTCCAATGACGAGTGTTGTCAGCTGGTATCTGTTGGAGTTCGTGTATGCTTTGTGAGTCACATTTCAAAACATCACGTTATAATGCTTTCCTTACATATGTAATGTGTATGAAATTGTCATACAGCAACATGTTGCATCGTGCCCCCTTTAAGCAGCGTAGTTATAAGTAGAGGGTTGCGTGTATTATTTTCCGCCTACTGTATATACAGTACTTCTCTGTATGCATATCGGTGCATCGTGCCCCCTTTTAAGCAGCGTAGTTATAAGTAGAGGGTTGCGTGTATTATTTTCCGCCTACTGTATATACAGTACTTCTCTGTATGCATATCGGTGCATCGTGCCCCCTTTAAGCAGCGTTGTTATAAGTAGAGGGTTGCGTGTATTATTTTCCGCACACTGTAAATACAGTACTTCTCTGTTCATTGAATGCATGCTGTTGGTTGTGGTGTGTGTATATCGGAACGGTCCGCGTAAGTTTCTATTCGCATCCAGTTTGTTAATGTAAGAGGGATTAATAAAGTTAATACCAAACAAACAATTTTTTCGACCAATCAGCAAGCACCAAAAGTGATATATGTACCTGCAATTAATAACTGCGCCATTGCCAATATGACTTGTCCAAGAGCTAGGCCCTTTTCCACCTCAGAGCTTTTGGCCCTGGTGGAAGTGATGGACCGTCACCTGGGGCCCAGGGGCCCATATGTCAGTAATGCCGACAAGCGGCGGGCGTATACTGCTGCCCGCCGCCTCATCTTCTCTACGACCGGCGTCCGCAGAAGCCTGGGGCAGGTTGAGCGGCGCTGGTCAGACCTGCGCCGGCGGCAGCCGGTTCTTCTCAGCAGCCTTCGCCGCCATATTGCCCGATGTAAGTTTTGATTACTAGTATGTCAGCGTTTTTTAGCAATGTTTTGTGTACTTTTTATAAATATGTTCCTGAGTATGGGGGTGTATATGGGGGGTATATGGGGGGTATATGGGTGTATATGGGGGGTATATGGGTGTATATGGGTGTATATGGGTGTATATGGGTGTATATGGGTGTATATGGGGGGTATATGGGTGTATATGGGTGTATATGGGTGTATATGGGGGGTATATGGGTGTATATGGGGGGTATATGGGTGTATATGGGTGTATATGGGGGGTATATGGGTGTATATGGGTGTATATGGGGGGTATATGGGTGTATATGGGGGGTATATGGGTGTATATGGGTGTATATGGGTGTATAGGGGGTGTATAGGGGGTGTATAGGGGGGGGTTTAAGTAGTTGATCAGTTTTTGGGTGTAGGATATCAAATAGTTTGCATGATAAATGTCTGAAATATCACAGCAATGATAATTTTGAAGGTTATGAGCATGACTAATGTGAATTTTTCTTTCCCCCTTTTTTATGAAACCCAATCTTCGATTTCTATGCCATCAACATGAACATTTCAGCACGGGCAAGGGCACGTATGGAAGCCCGGGAGCAGGCAGCCCGGGACCAGGCAGCCCGGGACCAGGCAGCCCTGGAGGAGGAAGAGGAGGAGGAGGAAGAAGAGGAGGAGGAAGAGGAGGAGGAGGAGGAGGAGGAGGAGAAGAAAGAGGAGGAGGAAGAGGAGGAGGAGGAAGAAGAGGAGAAGGAAGAAGAGGAGACACTGGGTGCAGTTTGGACCCACACCATTTCCCCATCCCCTTCCCCCTCCACAACCCCCACCCCCTCCACAACCCCCACCCCCTCCACAACCCCCACCCCCTCCACAACCCCCACCCCCTCCACAACCCCCTCCCCAACCCACACCCCCTCCCCAACACTGGAGACAATGGGTGCAGTTTGGACCCACACCATTTCCCCATCCCCTTCCCCCTCCACAACCCCCACCCCCTCCACAACCCCCACCCCCTCCACAACCCCCACCACCTCCACAACCCCCACCCCCCCCCTCCCCACCCCATTTCCTACCCCCCTACACCTCTCCACCACCCACCTCCAAACCTCTCCACTCCCCACTCACACCCACTACCTCGGGCCAAACTCAAGGACCATCCACCTTGCTCCTGACCCCCCCAACCACTGCACAGCCAACCAGCGGCAACCAGGATGGCTCAAGTAGCCGTAAGTAAATAATGTGTCTAATGTTGACCTACACATTTCTACACATAAACAATCACAACAACCACATATGTGTATCCAACATCAACATTAGTTGCAACATATCACTGCAGGCCGACCATGAGGTGTGTCCTGTCCTTCTCCAGGAACAAGGCTCCCCTTGGTGGTTTTTTTGAGTGTGGCCATGCCTCACCCCTTGAATAATTGACATAACAGTACATCCAATGAGATATCCGACATTAGTGGTGTGGTAGTTATGTGGCTCCAGGTGTTGGGTAACTCCAGTTCCCAGCATGATGTGCAACACAGGGCCGGATTATAATGGAGGCGCAAGGGGTCAGTGCCCCTGGGCCCCCCTCTAGCTAGGGGCCCCCTGTGGTTGTCATGTATTTTTTAAAAATAAAATGTTTAAGTTATGTTTTGTTTTTTTTAGCTAAATGTTTTGTGCATGGGTGGGGTAGTGCTGCAGCTTCACCTATCTGCCAATGTGACAATGATTTATGGTGCTGAGCATCGGGAGCCAAGGCACACTGATTGCACAAGTGTGCAGTGCATTTCTGGGAGTTGACTAAGTCCCATGACACTTTGCACCAGAGGACAGAGGCTGAGAAGTTTGTGCTGAGCTCTGATTGGTGGAGCTCATTACATGCTTCTCAGGTCCATGGAGAACAGCAGCAGCAGCTTAGTCATAGGAGGGTTTTTAATCAGAGGCAGCACTAGGACTGTGAGGTCTCCTCCAGAGTAAGGGGCAGAGGGACAAACACAGGCTTTTCATGTGGTGTGTGTATATATATATATATATATATGGGGTCTATTATTATTCCGAGTGCCGCCAACCCCCTGTCTATATATATATATATATATATATATATATATATATATCCCCTGCAGGTAACCATTGACCAAGTTTATTCTGCCTTTACTCTATGTTTTGACAGTATAATATTCGCCCATGCAGTGTGCGGCCAGTAATGACAAGTGCAAGGGGGCCCCCCGCTCTAAAGTACCCCGGGCCCCCCAAAGGCTTAATCTGCCACTGGTGCAACTTAAATGTAGAGATTGTTTTGGTAATAGTGTGTGAGGCCATGCGGATGCATGCTTTACAAACATAGCTGTAGGCCTATAATTTGTACAGCAATGTCCTAAATTTAAAATAGTAAGGAGTGCTTAAGCCACAACAATGTCATAACCCTTAAATAGCACAGGCTAATTGTGAGGTTAGAGGAGAGTCCCCCAAAACCAAAGTACCAATTGGGATACAGCATACATTCATTGATGAAGGAGTAATTGAATTAATGTTATTTACTATGTACAGTATGTGTGTGTTAACATATTTATTTTTAGTACTGTGTTTACAGCAGACCCATCTTCAATGTAGTTTCTAAATGTATGTGGCCTTCACACATAACTCTGAACTTTTTATTATGTACAAATACAACAAACATTTGTGTATGTTATATATTAATTTTTTGTTTTATCCCTTCATTACAGACACTGAACAGCAGCAGGAGGAGGTGGCAGCAATAATGCGGGAAATAATGCTGACCCTTGTCTACCTCCAGCTCCTTTTTGGGCTTCTGGAGGCCCGCCTTTAATTTTTTATTTATCCCCCCCCCTTTTTTTTTTTGGTATAAAATAAAAGTTGGATTACAGTTCGAAATTGCCTGTGTTTTTAATAATAAATATGTTAGAGGGCGTGTAAGGGTAGGTACATACAGATGTGTACTGTAAGTTATACTTGTAATTTGAGGTGAGGGGTAATGATTGATGTGTGAATGTGTGTGTTTTTGAGTAAAATAACACATAGTGAAAATGCATGAATGTTTAATGTTGTTCGATTAAAACATCACACATAACATCAGGGTAGGTATACATGTTACACATTTTGGACAAAGTAATTACGTACATAATTTAGTACATATACAGAAACACCAACATAACTTGATTTAAAAGTAACAGCAATATGGGGACACATAGATAGTGATTAAAATGCCACATTAGAACATAACAAATATACATGTAATGAGGGTTCAAATGTAGTTTTATTAGGTCTTTATTAAGGTAGACAATTGAGTTAATAGAAAACAATAAGTGAATAACAAATAGACTAATTAATCAATTGTCAGATTAGTAGTTGAGAGGCAAGATTTGCAGGTCCATATATGTGAAGGGTATGCCAGCGTGCACGGACGTACGATCACTCTCACGAGCGGTGACATAAGCTGAGTTTTCCATTGAAAACAATAGGGACCCGTCCGTGCAAACTGGCGTACGCTCAGATCTCCGCAAGAAGTCGGTGGGGAGACGGAGGAAAGACGGCCGTACACGGCGCCGTACGCTCAGTTGTACGCCTGTTGTCGGAGTGCAAGGGCTGGCCCGTCCGCGTACGTTGCCGTACGCTCATTTGTACGCCACTCCCCTTCTACGTTATTTCTGCCCGTACGTAAGCGGCTGATTTGTGGGTGGACTTAACCCTAACGGCTGCGTACGGCTAGCGTGCGGTAATGGCGAACGTACGCACGTTTGGCCGCTCCGACCAGAATAACCTCCATAATGAGGTTAAAATGGCCACTTAGCTGCTGCTGCCAATCCAGGATCCAGACAATCCAGACTCAAGAGGAAGATGGATCACCTGACTACCTCTTATATACCTCCACCTAAGCTACCACCCCTTCTACACCTGATTGGCTACCCCATCTACACTACACCTCTATGGGTAAGTGACACTCTGATTTCTATCTTTGTCATACCATCCCAAACTGCACAGATTCTTATATTCACTCATGCCTAGGCAGCCCTCGCTCTCTCTTAATTTTGCATAGATTTTTATATCAGTATGTATTTACAGTAATTGAGTAGTTGATCTATAATTTTGGGCACCATATACAGGTCCGATTTAGCCTGTTTTCATCTGATTTCAACCGAAGTATTGGAAGAAAACTGGCCAAATCAGATAATTTGACATCCAATCTGATGCACAGCCCCATGCATATCGGCTTGGATCCAGAGATCGTAGATGCTGCACATATGATCTTGGAATTTCCAACACCAACCCAGTTGCAGCAAACCCAGTTGCATGCAATACATTGCATGGGAAAAGATCCCATGCAATATTCTGCATGCGTTCTTGCCGCCCGGGAAGGTCTGGGCAGCTCAAAGGGGATTGGATAGACATAGAATCGCAGCAGTGTATGGCTACCTTAAGTCTTTACCCCCCTTAGTGATTGTCATGAGAGGTGCTTCTAACATTTCCATAGGGAATCTTCCCATTATTGTACCTGCTCCAAAGGTTTGCAAAAGTATTGAAGCTAACTGTTCTTGGAAGTTTCTATAGAATTCATTGATGAATCCATCCAGCCCCGGTCTTTTATGTTTTAGTGTTTTAATAGCTTGTACTGCTTCTTGAATTGATGAAGGGGCAAAAAGCTCTTCTAATTTTTTATGATTTTGTGATAATTCAATTTGAGATACGAATTCAGCTATTCTTTACTTAAGGCTCCCATACACTAGTAGGATATGGCCCTTTCTCACACGATTTCCACCCATCAGGCCAATATATAGTGTCAAAATTGTCATATTGTGTGTCGTTTACTTCCAATTGTGATCCGATGTGTGGTCCCATGCGGATCGCATCAGATCCGAAGATAGGCTTGGCTGCCAAAAGGGTTTGTTGTATCCCAGCTAGTGATTGTGATCCCAGCTACCAGGGAGCCTGAACTTGCGAGTCTGCATGTGATAACTTGGCTGAGTGTATGGATATTTCTTGATTCTTTCTTAGATTATAAAGTTGCTACAGTAATCACCGAAAGCATTAGATATTTCCAAAACGATTGGTAAAGTGAGTTCCTGCTGTAATATACCATGTTTTTTATTTCATTTTTATCCTCTTATGCTAGTTTTCCTGGCCCGGAGTAGTGATTCTTTATCATCTTCTACATACAGTACTGTCTGTTTAACCATCTCTATATTTCTTATACTGTATATTCACAAATAGACTAAGTATTTTCAGGTAAAAGGGTATTGCAACAAATGAATAAAGTTGAGGTCCTGCACCGTTATGCGGTGTACACATGGTGAGATTTGATATTAGATTTTGATTATATAGTCAAAATCGCAAGCAGATCGCATGCAGATCATATGCAGATCACACGGGTTTTTAACCTTGTGATCCCAATGCGCGCTCCCGGGACAGCACAAATTGAAACCCAGATAGACAAGACATCCATGATTATATAGTGCAAATCTAATGCAGATTGTATGAATTGTATGTAAATAGTACAGAGTTAGCAAAGATTGTAAAGCAATCAAATATTAAGTCGAATTGCAAGGGAATCTCACTGAGTGTACAGACTATTAGTTATAGTCAGAGCTGAATTTCCCATTAGGCACGTGAGGCACCGGCCTAGGGGCGGCACATGTTTGGGGGCGGCACTTGGATGCCTGTGATAGTACTGTCAGCCCAAAATGTACCAATAACTGCAAAATATCCACTGTACTATATTCCATCTTAAATAGAGTGTAAATGGATAGGACATGCAGATACTGCCCCTATAAACTGTCCTACTTAGTAAACATTATTGTTGTGCCTAGGGGCGCCCTCATCCCTAAATCCGCCCCTGGTTATAGTCTTGGATAAGGCATCTTATACACTGACCTCTAGAATTTGGAGACTAGCAAGTTACCCCATAACGGCAGATACTAAAGAAATGGTTAAACATACTATAGATAATTACTGTAGTAATAACTGCCGCAAAGAAATAAACAAGATCATTTCCTGGTGTACACTAAAAGCTGTATTGCGGGAAAATATTATGCAAATCAATTCCAGAATTAAAAAACAAGAAGCAAAAATTAAAATACTTGTAGAGAGTCAGATTAGGGAACTTGAAGAACAACTTAAAAATTATCCCAATGAAGCAATAGTCATGAATAAACTAGGGATGTGCACCGGCCACTTTTCGCGTTTTGGGTTTTGAGTTCTCATTACGTTAAATGGTTTTGGGTTCTAATAGGTTTTGCCAAAACACCCCCTCAAGGTTTTGGGTTCTGTTTTTTTTTTTACAGCACACTTGGCAGCACCCCATGAATTATATGGCAGACTTGGCTCACCCCTGGAATTATACGGCACACATGGGAGCACCTTTGGACTGATATGGAACAAATGGGGGCACCCCTGGAATTACACGGCACACATGCGGGCACCTTTGGACTGATATGGAACACATGGGGGCACCCCTGGAATTACACGGCACACATGTGGGCACCCCTGGACTGATACGACACACTTAGCATCACCCCTGGACTGATACAGCACACTTAGCAGCACCCCATATATTGTAGAGAGACTTGACAGCAACCCATGAATTATATGACACACTTGGCTCACACCAGGAATTATGCGTCATGCATGCGGGCACCCCTGACCTGATACAGCACGAATGGAATTATACAGCACAGATGACGGCACCCCTGGACTGATTCGGCACACATGGAAGCAGACATGGAATTATACGGCAGACATGGCGACACTCCTGCAGTAATAAAAAGTAAAACTTTTTTTCTTTTAATTAAAAAAAAGAGCAGCACACCTAGAATTATATGGCAGACTTAGCAACACCCCTTGAATTATACAGCACTCTTGGCTCACCCCTGGACTGATACAGCACATTTAACAGCCCTTGAAGTAAAAAAAAACTTTTTTTTCCATTTCATTAAAAAAGGGCAGCTCCCCTGGTCTGATACAGGACACATGGGGGCACACCTGGACTGATACGGCACACATGGGGGCACCCATATAATTATACGGCACACATGGGGGCACCCCTGGACTGATACGGCACACATGGGGGCACCCCTGTACTGATACGGGACACATGCGGGCACCCCTGGTCTGATACGGGACACATGGGGCACCCCTGGAATTATACGGCTCACATGGGGGCACCCCTGGAATAAACTAGAGAGAAGCTTGAAAACTCTAATACAAAGCAGCTTACAGTATGGAATAGACACCGTGTGAGGATGTCTAAAAGGGGGCACCTGATACCAGAGACTTTTCGCAGCAGCTGCAGTATCTGGTTAGTCGCCCCCGATGGATGGACAAAAGAAAAAGGGGTGAACACAACGTTCTTAGCAGCGCGAATAATGAATTTCACTGGCTAAGTTTATCAACAATGTTGCTGACTAAAAATACGGTAAATTGGATGATCTTTACAAACCATTTTAATAAACACATTAATAATAAAATAGACTGTATATGGTTGTATACATTAAATAAAAAATGAATATATAAAAGAGATTGCATGTGAAAATCACTTGTTACAGATGGAAAAAGCTCTGCTTAGGGAACCTGTTCCTATTGCCCTATAGCCAAGATGGTTGTTGCTTGTAAATTAATATTTGTGTGATGGTATAGTTACCACTCCATAAGTTCTGATGTGGGGCACCTTGTGACGTGGGAGTCCTCCTGCCAATCAGCTGGCTGGGGTCTGTTTGGACAAGAAAGTTCTGTGGGAGCAGTATGCGGATGGATGATAAGTCCCAATGGGCCGAGGAGGATGTGCAGCTCCCAACAGGTGTTTGAAGTGGATCCTCTCTAGTAGGTGACCCGAAGTCAGATGGAGTATACTCCACGGTCACTGGAGGTTTTCCAGACAATGCTTGATACATCCATGCAACATATGCCATTATCCCATTGCCAGTTATTATCACATCCGCAACCTCAGATGTGGATGGTGATAAATAAACCGCAAAGTGCTTTTACTGCATACTTATATATAAGGTGTGTTTTTACTAAGAATAACATTAACTGGGGCTATGATACCCTACTCCTTTAAATAACACACTCATATAAATAACATTAAGGAGTGTATTCTGGTTGCGTCACAACCAGAATCTTGTCGCAATCCGACCGATGGTCAGGCTATACACATGTATATGCCCTGGGTGCACCCACTGCGAATAGTGGGATCTCTGGGTGCAGGCAGCCAGGACAGTGGGTGGGGGGTGGAGAGGTGCGTGGGGAAGCGAGCAGCCCCATTACTATATTGGAACACCCAGCGTTTCATGGGCATTCCCATGAGAATGCTGGGCGTTCTCATGGTAATGAGGCCGTGATGCGGTAGGGGGTGGGGCAGCTGACATCACCGGATGTGAGCTGCCTGCCCATTTCCTCCCAAGGGTGCACGCATATGTAAGGTTGCCCAGGCTTGCCTACCCTCTCGGAGTGGCCGAGAGTCTCCCGGTAATCGGGTCCCCCTCCTGGCCCCCCAGGGATGGTGGGCAAGTCTCCCACAATTTCCTCGGAGCCCTGGCACCCCCCTTCCCCGCAACTACAAATGCTGGAATTCGCACTGTATGGGGGAGGGGCGGGGCTAAAATGGCGTAAATCGCGGCATTTAAGCCCCGGCGTTTTGTGGAATGGGGCGGGGCTAAATGACATCAGTCTCCCCCCTGCATCCCCCACCATGTGCTTCTCCCAGAAAGGAAAAGGTAGGTAACTATGAGGATTCCTCAGAGCAACCTTACAAATGCGTGGGCCTTCCACATCATTCGATTGAATTATGTGGGTGTTTCCCTGCAGCAGGTGAATGGATGTTTATGTGGGAACACAAGCTGTGAGGGGCGGGTGGCCCGGCATTCGCTGGGCGGGGTTTGGTCGACTCGCAAGGCTGCAAAGTCGCAGCCTTGTGAATCAACAAGAATAACCCCCTACAAGCGTTAACAAAAAAAGAATAATTTATTTAATGTAAGGAAAAAAGGAAGTATAACTTACCACATTTTCTGCCTAAGTCATTACTTTTATTTTCTTTGATCTTCCCTTAAAGAGTAATTTCACTGCATTCATGAGTGTATCCAACCCAACTCCTTTTGGACCACAATTAAACTAACGGCTGGGGTGGAGGAACTGATTTTACAAAGGTGAGAGGACACCTTTAGATAAATGTTGTAACATCCAACTGAGATGGGTTCCAATAACTTTACTTCTAACAACATTTAAATACGGATTATTGTCATAAGATCATAAGACCTTTTAGTGTTAAAAATTAGTGCTGAATGGGTTATGATTTGTATTAAAATTTCCTTTAAGACACATTATTATTATTATCCTTTATATGACTCACTCTGTGTCCGCAGCGCTTTACAAAGTAAATAAATTGAAATAGTATGATTGAACACAGACATGCACACACACATGGGGGTTAGGTGGGTGCCGTGGGAGGGCGACCACCAGGGGGCGCTCAATATGTGTGGTTAATCACAGCAGCTGCTAAAACAGGTTGTAAGGATTCCGGGAGTATCCCCGGCAGCCTAACTCCATTGCCTCTGACTGGAATCGACGGACATGTGCGGTGCTAGGCTTCACCTGGGCCCGTCTCGGCTGAAGGGCGAATTAGGTCCGCCCCACTCCGCTACAGGCAGGTCTTAGGAAAAGACAACACCTCCGCCGAGGCCAGGAGAGAGCAAGGGGACAACCTAACTAAACCCCTGAACCGGGGAACTCCCAGAACCCCAGGGAAGCAATAAGGCTGAGCAGGTGACACTGACTGGCAACAATGCAAGTGAGATGTTATATAAAGAAATGGCAACAATGCTAATAAAGATCTTATAAAGAGAAATGGTAATGATACTGAGGAAGATGCCCAGTAACAAAGAATGCCAAACTACGTAAGGAGAAGCACAGGGTAACCCCTGACTTATCTGGGAAGATGACGGAGTCCCAGACAAGCACTTGCAGATCTCTTAGGAAGAAGAGTGTAACAGCGGGGCACACTAGCTGAATCCCAGGCACGGCAGGACAAAACCAGGCAGGGCAGGACAGGCGGGGAACAACAGGAGTGCTTCCGACAGGAACCAGGACCAGGAACACGATCTGACACAGGCTGAAAGAACGCTATAACCGGCGTCTGTCTGAGGGAGACGCCGACTTATATTTTGAATCTGCCGCCCCCTTGAGTGACGTCACATCCGGTCCGTCCTGCAGAGTCTTCCCCCTGCAGAGACGGCCGCGGCGGAAGTTCGGGGCGTTGCCTAGCAACGTCCCCGAAGCCTCCCAGTGACGCGTCCCAGGAAGATGGCCGCCGTCCTAGCAGCGCAGACGCTGCTAAAGGATTAGGACGGCGGCGACGCCCGGGACGCCGTCTAACAGTACCCCCCCCCCTTGAGAAGGGGTCAAGGGACCCCCAACCCTGGGTTTATGGGGAAATTCCTCAAAAAACCTCCTCTTGAGAGAAGGAGCGTGGAGCTCGTGGTCCGGGATCCAGGATCTCTCCTCCGGGCCATATCCCTTCCAATGAACCAGAAATTTGAGCTTATTGCGAGTCACCTTAGAATCAAGAATCCTTTCAATAACAAACTCCTTGTGACCTTGGACAAGGATAGGTGCGGTAGAATAAGAAAAAATATGAATGAAACCAGCGCTGAGGTGAGCTTCAATGGGAGAGTTCAGTGGAAAAGGCAAACTTCATGAATCCTACTTTATGAACGTCCAAATGAAGTATATGCAGGTACAGTAACTTGAAAGGAGGATGGAATCAGGAATGTCCCCGATAGGCAGACACTTACTTTCAAGTTCTGACCCGCATGCACGTAACAGTATCTTTGTATCTTCAAAAATCCCCACGTCTGTACATAGGCAATTGGAATCAGACTTACTTTGTATTTCTGTCACGAGTACACGTAACAGGTTCTTTAAGCCAAAACGCTCCACTCCTCTGGGGGTAAAAACGATTTATTTTCCAAACACACAATAAAACCGGGGAAATGTACACTGGAACAGATAGGATGAATGGAAGGACACAGCGGGGCGGGTGTCAGATGAGCCGGTCGGCAGCGCTGCAGACGCTGCGGCTTCAGTCCTCTGATCTGCGCCTCTGTCCTTCCTTAGGTGATGTCGGCATCAACGCGTTTCGGAAGATGTTTTCCTTTATCAAGATATGCCGCTTTCCTTCCCAGGCTTCTTTTAAAGGGAGGCTTGTTGGTCACGTGATGTTTGCCAACCAATAAGCGATACCTAGCCCGGCTTGTATTTTTAAACATAACTACCAATCTTTTAACATACTGGGTACAATGTAAACAGACCGGTGATATTAATACAATGATAAAAAAAAGTTATTATATAAATAAATATATAACAGTAATTCTAAAAACATTAATTTAATACATATTATAAACAGGACTTTAAAAACCTAATAAAAACAAAGTGTCGGGTAAAACTTCATTATGTATCGCCTAACTCTCTACAAGCCGGTATTTACATAAAATTGCCAGGCATTGGAGATAGGGAAAACAAAGAGAAAAGAGAATGGACATAATTAGTATAAAACCATAAAATAGACATTACAAAAACCATTTATATTCAAAGTCTAGATTAAGACCGCTAGGGGAGAGTGTTCTGGGATCAAAAATTGTTCTCATCTCCAATCTTGCCAGATCACTCTCCGCATTGCGTGTCCTCCAATTTTTGTTGCATAGTTTTATACCACAGAAAGATTTGAGATGCTTTATGTCACAAGCGTGTTTCTCCTTAAAATGCATCGACACGCTGTGCATGTCATACCCTTTTTTAGACCTAGGTCGCACTGGCCGCATGTTAAAGGAGAGATTAACAGAGCATACCCGCAATATAAAAAAAGGGTATGACATGCACAGCGTGTCGATGCATTTTAAGGAGAAACACGCTTGTGACATAAAGCATCTCAAATCTTTCTGTGGTATAAAACTATGCAACAAAAATTGGAGGACACGCAATGCGGAGAGTGATCTGGCAAGATTGGAGATGAGAACAATTTTTGATCTCAGAACACTCTCCCCTAGCGGTCTTAATCTAGACTTTGAATGTAAATGGTTTTTGTAATGTCTATTTTATGGTTTTATACTAATTATGTCCCTTCTCTTTTCTCTTTGTTTTCCCTATCTCCAATGCCTGGCAATTTTATGTAAATACCGGCTTGTAGAGAGTTAGGCCATACATAATGAAGTTTTACCCGACACTTTGTTTTTATTAGGTTTTTAAAGTCCTGTTTATAATATGTATTAAATTAATGTTTTTAGAATTACTGTTTTATATTTATTTATATAATAACTTTTTTTTATCATTGTATTAATATCACCGGTCTGTTTACATTGTACCCAGTATGTTAAAAGATTGGTAGTTATGTTTAAAAATACAAGTCGGGCTAGGTATCGCTTATTGGTTGGCAAACATCACGTGACCAACAAGCCTCCCTTTAAAAGAAGCCCGGGAAGGAAAGCGGCATATCTTGATAAAGGAAAACATCTTCCGAAACGCGTTGATGCCGACATCACCTAAGGAAGGACAGAGGCGCAGATCAGAGGACTGAAGCCGCAGCGTCTGCAGCGCTGCCGACCGGCTCATCTGACACCCGCCCCGCTGTGTCCTTCCATTCATCCTATCTGTTCCAGTGTACATTTCCCCGGTTTTATTGTGTGTTTGGAGAATAAATCGTTTTTACCCCCAGAGGAGTGGAGTGTTTTGGCTTAAAGAACCTGTTACGTGTACTCGTGACAGAAATACAAAGTAAGTCTGATTCCAATTGCCTATGTACAGACGTGGGGATTTTTGAAGATACAAAGATACTGTTACGTGCATGCGGGTCAGAACTTGAAAGTAAGTGTCTGCCTATCGGGGACATTCCTGATTCCATCCTCCTTTCAAGTTACTGTACCTGCATATACTTCATTTGGACGTTCATAAAGTAGGATTCATGAAGTTTGCCTTTTCCACTGAACTCTCCCATTGAAGCTCACCTCAGCGCTGGTTTCATTCATATTTTTTCTTATTCTACGGTTCCTGAGTTGGGGAAGTTGATGGTCCCCTGAATTTAACCAGCTGCTTGTTATTTAATTAACACCTGTTATTTTGCGCCAGATTAGGAGTAACCTGTGTATTTTGCAAGGATAGGTGCGGGTCCCTTGCGCCTGGGCTGAGATGCCTGCTTGAAAAGAGAGCAATGAAAAGTATTGTGAATCTTCATGGTCCGGGGCAGTTGGAGCTTAAAAGCCACTGGGTTGATTTGACTGATAATTTTAAAAGGACCAATAAAGCGGGGCCCAAGTTTCTGAGAGACCTGGCGAATCTTAATGTTCCGGGTAGAAAGAAAAACCCAGTCTACCACTCTAAAAGAGCAAGGCCTCCTGTTACGATCAGAGAACCGTTTGGCAGAAGCCGAAGAAGCAAGAAGAGCCTTATGAACCTTGCTCCAAATGACCCTCTTCTGAGATAACCAAGAACCACCCCCGGAAGATCCGGAATCAAAAGAATTGGCCCTGGGATGTTGACCAGAGACACAGAAAAAAGGAGACATCTTCGAAGCTGAATGCCATGCATTATTATATGCAAACTCTGCGAAAGGCAGATGCTCCGACCAATTGTTCTGACACTTGGAAACATAACATCTTAAAAATTGCTCGAGGTTTTGATTGACTCTTTAAGTCTGTCCATTCGACTGGGGATGATACCCAGAAGATGGACTGAGGTTGATGCCTAAAGCTGCACAGAGGAACTTCCAAATCTGGCGACAAACTGCACCCCCCTATTCGAGACAATATCTGTGGAGAGACCATGGAGGCGAAAGATATGCAGCAAAAATAATGCAGCTAGTTTTTGAGCAGAGGGAAGACCGACCAGGGGAACAAAATGCGCCATTTTGCTGAAGCGGTCCACAACCACCCAGATGGTATCATGACCAGAGGAAGAAGGCAAATCTACAATAAAATCCATGGAGATATGGGTCCATGGTCTCTCCGGACAAGATAAAGGAAGAAGTTGACCCATGGGAGAGGTGCGGAGGGACTTGTTCCTGGCACAAACCTCGCAAGACTTGACGAAAGATTCCAGATCCCCTCTCATTGATGGCCACCATACAGAACGAGAAATTAAATCCAATGTTTTAGTACAACCAGGATGGCCTGCAGTCTTGGCCGTATGAAACTCAGCAAGAACCTTCCCTCGGAGTCTGGAGGGGACAAACAGTGTCCCTGAGGGGGTGAGGTCGGGTGCTTCTGTTTGTGCCCGTAGGACTTTATCCAAAAGTGTTTGCGCGATACCAACATAAATCCTAGAAGAAGGAATAATGGTCTCAAGCGCCGATTCCCTGTCCTGAAGACCTAAAAAACTTCTAGACAAGACATCCGCCTTGACATTTCGGGAACCCGGCCTAAAGGTGATACGAAAATTAAATCGAGCAAAGAATAACGCCCACCTTGCCTGACAGGCATTTAGTCTCTTGGCATCCTGAAGATAAGAGGGGTTTTTATGATCAGTGAAAATGGTCACCTGAAATTTGGCTCCCTCCAGCCAGTGCCTCCATTCTTCCAGAGCGCACTTTATGGCCAGAAGTTCCCTGTTCCCCCCATCGTAATTACACTCCGTGGGAGAGAATTTACGAGAATGGAAGGAACAGGGATGTAAAAGACCATCTTTAGGATCTACCTGCGACAACACAGCCCCTATGCCAATTTCGGAGGCATCTACCTCTAAAATAAATGGGCGGTCAGGATCTGGATGACGTAAGATCCGGGCAGAAACAAAAGCCTCTTTAAGAAGACGAAAAGAATTGTGGACTTCTGTAGACCAGAGAGCGGGATCTGCACCCTTCTTAGTGAGTGCAACGATGGGTGCGACTATATCTGAGAACCAGAGCCGGCCCTAGCCTAAATGACGCCCTAGGCAAGATTTTGGCAGGTGCCCCCTAGCACCGCCACTAGTTCCGCCTCTGACCCTGCTCCCTTTTCCCAGCACCATCAACCCTCATCATAGCAGTCATCATTTTGGTGCCCCTACCCGCAATATTTTAAATAGAAACAGTGCACACACGGTGCGCAGCCCAAACAGGGGTGTGTTCTTGCTGGGAAGGGGCATGGCCACCCAATAGTACCCCCAATTCAAATTATGCCACACAGTAGTGCAACTTTATTCACATTATATCATGCGATGGTGTCCCTTATTCACGTTACATCACACAGTAGTACCACTTTACCGTATGTACATTACTCCTCACATTATTCAGATTATACCCTTAGAAAAAAATCCTGAGAAAATATTGTATTTTAAGCACCTCTGTAACCCAGCACAAAGCAGTGTGTGCTGGGCAGAGGAGAAGAGCTTCAGCTGCTGCTGTCACTTAAGGGGAGGGGGTTCGGGGCCCCCAATGGGCCCTCCCATCAGACTTTGGCCTGGGTAATTTGTACCCCCTACCCCTTTCTCTTGGCACACCTGATAATACCACACAGTAATGCCCCTTACACATGACACACATTAATAATGTCCTTATAACCATAATGCCCCTTACACATTATGCCAACCTTTATTAATGCCCTTTATACACATAATGACACACATAATGCCCCTTACACATATGTTGCACATTATTAATGCCCTTATACACATGACACACATAATGCCTGTTACACATATGTCGCACATTTTTAATGCATTTATACATGTCACACATAATGCCCCTTACACATATGCCGAACACTATTGCACAGTTGCCGAACCCACCCGCAGACAGCACTCGCACAGCCGCTAACACTGTGACCTCTACCTCTGCTTGGATATAGATGTTTCCTCATACATCTTGTCTCGATAGGCCATGCAGCTCCTGGCCAGTTCTGCTAATGTTGGGTGCCTTTTTTGCTGAAAATTCGTCTTATTTGCATTGTTATGATCAGCACACACAAGGAGCTTCCGATGATTAAAATGATATGCAGCATGCCTATATTCTGTGTGCGACTGTGGCTGTACCTGCATACGGAGTGCTATGTTACAGTGATTTCCATGAATACACTATTTCATATGCAGATACAGCCTCACTCACACACAGAATATAGGCATGCTGCATATCATTTTAATCAGCAGAAGCTGCTGATGCCCCATGGCATTCCAAATGCCCTAGGCAATTGCCTAGTTTGCCTATGCCTAAGGCCGGCCCTGCTGAGAACGCAGGAATAAACCTGCGATAGTAGTTCGCGAACCCCAGAAACCTCTGGACTGCTTTCAGAGTAGTGGGCTGCACCCAATCCAAGATAGCCTGAACCTTGGCAGGATCCATATAGAAGCCCTCCGGGGAAATAACATAGCCAAGGAAGGAAATACTATGGACCTCAAACTCACACTTTTCGAGTTTAGCATAAAGACAGTTTTCTCTGAGTCTCTGTAAAACCCTTTTAACATGTACACTATGTTGCTCTAAAGAAAAAGGAAAAATCAAAATATCGTCCAGATAAACGACCACAAAAATCCCCAAAAAATCCCGAAGGACGTCATTAATGAAGTCTTGAAAGACTGCAGGAGCATTGGCCAGCCCAAAGGGCATCACAAGGTATTCATAATGACCAGTGTGAGTGTTAAAAGCGGTCTTCCACTCATCCCCCGCTTTGATTCTAATCAAATTATACGCACCTCGGAGATCTATCTTTGAAAAAACAGTGGCAGAGCGTAATTGATCGAACAAGACGGAAATCAGAGGCAACGGGTAAGAGTTCTTTACAGAAATTAAGTTAAGCTGTCTGTAATCAATACACGGACGTAAGGTACCATCTTTCTTACCGACAAAGAAAAACCCCGCCCCCACAGGAGATTTTGAGGGCCGAATAAAGCCCTTTTTCAAGTTGTCGGCAATATACTCCTCCATCGCCTTAGCTTCGGGTAAGGACAATGCGTACAAACGACCCTTGGGTAACTTGGCCTGAGGAAGGAGACTGATGGCACAGTCGTAAGGCCGATGGGGAGGTAAGGTTTCTGCCTCTTTTTTGGAAAAGACATCAGAAAAAGAAACATACGGAGCAGGGAGCAGAGGATTGGCGAAACTTGAGACCCTGACAGGGAGGTGCAGACATGAGTCAGCGCATGACTCACCCCACCACAGCAGTTCCCCAGTCCGCCAATCGAAATGAGGGTTATGTAATCTTAACCACGGTAAACCAAGCACCACAGGAGCTAAGGGACTGTGAATAACAAGAAATTCTAAACTCTCAGAGTGGGTGGAACCTATGCTTAGGTCTAAGGGCACGGTGCAATGTGAAATAAGACCCTTGGGAAGGAGACTGCCATCCAAGCCAAAAACAGACAACTCAGAGGGAAGAGAGACTAATGGGATGGCAAGATCCTGAACCAGGCGAGAATCGATGAAATTCCCGGCTGCCCCACTATCCACAAAGGCCTGGGATTCCCACCGTTGAACCCCTAGACCCAAACAAACACATAACAAAAGAGAATTATTGGGAGACAAGCGGGACTGGCCTAAAAGGATTCCTCCCCTAACCCCTAGGCCCTGGTCGTTTCCCAGACGCTCTGGACATGTGCCCACAAGGTGCCCTTTACCCCCACAATACAAACATAAGCCTAGGGAGCGACGACGTGCCTTCTCCTGGTTCGATAGGCGAGATGCACCAATTTGCATTGGTTCTTCAGACCCGCCCACCAGCTCACCTCCTGTCTCGGCAAGAGGATAGGAAGGTAACTCTCACTCGGAACGCCTCTCTCTGATGCGTCTATCAATGCGGACCACCAACTGCATCAAATCATCAAGAGAGGCTGCCGCCAGATACTGTACCAGGAAATCTTTTACCTGATCTGCTAGGCCAAGACGGAATTGGCTCCGCAGTGCAGGATCATTCCAAGTGGTATCCCCAGCGTTGCGTCGAAATTCGGAGCAGTAGGCCTCTGCAGTACGGCGACCTTGTTTCAAGGCCCGAATGTGAGCCTCAGCGGAGGCTGCCTTATCGGGATCATCATAAAGCACCCCCATAGCTGTGAAAAATGCATCCACAGAACTGAGCTCAGGACTATCTGCCCCTAAACCAAAGGCCCATGTTTGTGGATCCCCTTGGAGTGGGGAGACTACCAACCCGACCCTCTGAATTTCAGAGCCTGAGGAAACGGGCCGGAGATGGAAAAATAGTTTACAGCTCTCCCTAAAATTGAAAAACAACTTCCGGTCGCCCGAAAAGCGATCGGGAAGATTCATCTTAGGTTCTTTGACGGGTTGAGAACTACCAGGGACTACTCTTCTAACCTCCTCCTGTGTCTCTACTCGCAGGGACAACTCCACCATCTGCTGCGTGAGGAGACGAACCTGATCCGAGAGTACTTGAGCTGGACCCCCTGCAGAGGGATCCATGATGGGTGTAAAAACACAAGACACCCGGGCACAACAACTGAGTACAAGGAGATCCTCCAGAACAGCTGGGGGATCGTAGTTTGGCCGGTTATAATGTAAGGATTCTGGGAGTATCCCCGGCAGCCTAACTCCGTTGCCTCTGACTGGAATCGACGGATGTGTGCGGTGCTAGGCTTCACCTGGGCCCGTCTCGGCTGAAGGGCGAATTAGGTCCGCCCCACTCCGCTACAGGCAGGTCTTAGGAAAAGACAACACGTCCGCCGAGGCCAGGAGAGAGCAAGGGGACAACCTAACTAAACCCCTGAACCGGGGAACTCCCAGAACCCCAGGGAAGCAATAAGGCTGAGCAGGTGACACTGACTGGCAACAATGCAAGTGAGATGTTATATAAAGAAATGGCAACAATGCTGATGAGATGTTATATAATGAAATGGCAACAATGCCCAGAAGAAGATATCATAAAATGGCAACAATGCTAGTGAGATGTTATATAAAGAAATGGCAACAATGCTAATAAAGATCTTATAAAGAGAAATGGTAATGATACTGAGGAAGATGCCCAGTAACAAAGAATGCCAAACTGCGTAAGGAGAAACACAGGGTAACCCCTGACTTATCTGGGAAGATGACGGAGTCCCAGACAAGCACTTGCAGATCTCTTAGGAAGAAGAGTGTAACAGCGGGGCACACTAGCTGAATCCCAGGCACGGCAGGACAAAACCAGGCAGGGCAGGACAGGTGGGGAACAACAGGAGTGCTTCCGACAGGAACCAGGACCAGGAACACGATCTGACACAGGCTGAAAGAACGCTATAACCGGCGTCTGTCTGAGGGAGACGCCAGCTTATATTTTGAATCTGCCGCCCCCTTGAGTGACGTCACATCCGGTCCGTCCTGCAGAGTCTTCCCCCTGCAGAGACGGCCACGGCGGAAGTTCGGGGCGTTGCCTAGCAACGTCCCCGAAGCCTCCCAGTGACGCGTCCCAGGAAGATGGCCGCCGTCCTAGCAGCGCAGACACTGCTGAAGGATTAGGACGGCGGCGACGCCCGGGACGGCGTCTAACACAGGTTAGTCGTACCTGTTGAGGCAAAAGTAAAGAAAAAAATAGAGCACTCCTTGATAAAGCTGCATTCTGGGCAAGCAGCGAAATGCAATGGAGACTCACCCAACTTCACACTGCTGCTTTGCTGGACATCCTATGCCAATTTCTGGACATAAAATTTATTGGATACAACATCACAACCATCTCCATTGAAGTGCTGACAATACGACCGGAAAACCTCCAGTGGCGGTGGAACTTGACCATCTTTCCTGTGGCCATTTCCTAGAGAGGATCCAGCGCGAGGAGTCATTTCTCCTCCCAGTCCAGTGGGGCTACAACACCAATCTCTACAAAATAATAGGAGAATTATACTGGAAATCATTGGGACATTTATTCCCCATAAGCCAACTGGCAGGAGGACTCCCATCATCCATGTCACATATCGTCTCCTTGGAGTGGTAAATATATCCATAATACTAACTGTACAACGTCCATCTATTTCCCATTTTCCACCTGGGGATCACCTACTATAGTCCAACAAGCAGAGTGTGTTACACAAAGTGCAATATCATGCTTTTTTAGTATGTTACTTTTAATTGTGTTTATATTTTAACACTAATTGTTTATTCAATTAATAAATTGTATATATTCTAATAGATCATCCAATCTATTTTTTTACTACATTTTGAACCATTTATTCTAATAGCGCTGCTTTAGAACCAGTGTTCTATTTTTTTCTTATTACTATGCACACACACGTGACTTACATAACATAACAAAACAATGACATTACAGAACAAGGATTAGGTTTATAAACATTAGTGCATCCTGTCATCTGACCAAAATCATCAGCAGGATGTGGTTGGTGCCATTGTTGGTGGTGAGGAGATGATGGTATAAGTGATGGAAGGAAAGCACAAGAGGGAAGAGGGCTCCAAGGGGTTGGGTATAAAATGCTGGTGAGCAGCATACCAACAGTCAAAATCCCAACAGGGGAATTCCAGCTGTCAGAATGCGAACGAATCCCGGATTTTGTTCTAACCAGGTCTTAAAGTGATCCTGGGGAGGTTGTGGAACTGATTTCCCTTATAACCGACATTCGGCACCCCTGCAAACTACAAATTTGAGCTCTACCTTTCACATCTGAGGTGTGACTCTGGTCTGGAGCTGAAGTGTAGCGGGAGCTCGGTTCCTAAATGAACTTAGACTGCATAGAGAGTAACAGGAGTCTGTAGAGGAACCTCACACAGGGGAAGATGGAGTCTCTGAAGGATAGGATGAGCCAATAAGCAACTGGTAAGTGAGATTAGGCTCAGGCTTGCAAGGGCTATGAAGAAGACTGCCGGATGAAGTCACTGCAGGTAAGTATGCGGTGGGTATCACTATGGTCGTCACAGGAGAGGGTCACCAATGATGATAATGGCAACAACAGGTATCTGGATTTACTGCAGATATTGATGGTATCTCTGACTGGTAACTTGACAGCTGTAGTGAGGATGATGCAATACTGGAACCAATAGCAGGTAGACTGAACAGCAGGTGTAGAAGGCATACAGAGAACCAGGTACACTGGTAGAGGATGCAATGTCCTGGACTGGACACTAGAGGGAGTCAGATAGCAGACAGAATGAAATGCTGCAGGTGCTGAATTAGCAAATGTACTGGAGAGCTGTGGAAGCTGCTACTCCTTAGGACCGGGATCGCCAGCCGTAGCTCGCCGGGTGGTAAGTGGTAGCTTGCTTGACCTCTTGGCAGCAGAAGGACAATGGCGCAAGAAAGCGACCTCCTGCTGTTCCCCTTCCGATGTGCAGCGGTTGTCAGTTGGGCGCAGGAGGTCACCGCCACAAAAAAGTGACCTCCGGCTGTAAAGTGACTCACTTTGCAGCCGGAGGTCATTTTCCTGCAGCGTGAGATCACTGGCCGCAGCGTGCCTTCTACTACAGTACATAGGACACATGCTGGTGCTGCACTGCGTCGTCGGCGCTGCTTCACTACCTCCTCTCCCAGGCAGCAAGCATGTTTTTTAGCAAAAAGAAGGGGGAACTTCGGCCATCATCTCCAAAAAAACGGAAGGGAAAAAGGGGAGGTATAATAAAACATAAAGAAAAACTTAAACAAAAAAGAAAAGAAAAGCGCCAGAATAAAAAATTAGCCCCCCAAAGTACCACTGAAGAAAATTTAACTGAAAAGGTAAAAATCTTCAATTTAAGTGACCACATTCTACTGGAAGAGGAAAGAACTCTTCTAGAGAAAGGCCTTAACTTCTGTCCATCCACAGGTATAAACCAATTTAATATATATGTGGATGTACAAAAATTTCTCAGAAAATTAACCTTAAAAAAATTTTTTGAACAGAAGAAAGAGGAAACAAGTATAGAAGAAGTACAAACCCCATTTAGGCCGAAGTCTACTTTTTACCCTGCACACTTGAAAGGGTGTTTTATAGACACATTCGGTAGTCTGGTGGTCGAGGATTTGCAGAAATTAGGAGAAAAACCTAATAACAAAAAGTTAAATTTATCTCATAAAGAAAGACTTGCGATTAAAAAACTCACTGAGAGAGATAACTTAATAATAAAACCAGCGGATAAGGGGGGGGGGATAGTAATTTTTAACAGAATAAATTACGAATCGGAAATTTATAAACAATTGGCCGAACAAAATACTTATAGGAAACTTAGAGGAGACCCAACAAAGAAAATGTCCCTGGCAATGAAGAATATTCTGGATAAATTTCACAAAAAGGGCACATTAACAGATCGGGAATATACATTTTTGAACGTGGAGGATCCTATTATGCCCACTATTTATATTTTGCCTAAAGTGCACAAGAATACCACTAATCCACCAGGGAGACCGATCATTTCGGGTGTGGAGTCTCTCACGGCCAATTTATCGTTATTCATAGATTCCTTCCTCCAACCGCTAGTGACTAAAAATCGCTCACATCTGAAAGACACTACAGAGGTACTACAATTTTTGGAAGAGCTGACTTGGAATGAAAACTTCTATTTGGTGACAGCCGACGTAAGCTCCCTCTACACCATTATTGAGCACAGCCAAGGTGTAGAGGCTACAAAAAAAGCCCTTTTAACTTCTGGTCTAGATACCCACTTACAGGAATTCCTCATTGAGGGCATCTCATTTATTTTAAACAACAATTACTTCATTTTTAAAGGAGAATATTTTATCCAAAAGCGAGGTACGGCCATGGGCACCAGGTTCGCCCCGAGTTACGCGAATCTTTTCATGGGCGCATGGGAGGAAGATTTCGTGTATAACAACAACTCATTTGGGGCGGGCCTGGTGTCGTGGCGTCGGTACATCGACGATATTTTGTTTATTTGGAGGGGAGAGGAGGAAATTTTAAATCAATTCTGTAGTTATCTTAATGTCAATAATCGGAATATCGTACTGACCTATGAAATTAGCAGAAAAAGTGTCAGTTTCTTAGACCTGGAAATTTATATTGAAGGAGGAATGGTAAAGACAAAGAACTTTATTAAACAAACCGACTCCAGATCATATATAAATCGGGACAGCTGCCACCAGGACACATGGCTTGACTCTATACCCATAGGACAATTTAAAAGACTTAAAAGGAATTGTTCAGAGCCAGAGGTATATATCAGTCAAGCAGAGGAGATGAAAAGAATTTTTTTGTCTAGTGGATACAAACCACAGGACTTAGAGAAGTCCATGGCAGTGGTAAGAGATATTGACAGAAAAGATTTGATTAAGAAAAAAACCCAATCCAGCACATCAGAGACAGATATGTTTAAATGGTCTTTCATTTCGGATTATACCACCCAGCACAGTAAAATGAAAACCATCCTTAAAAAGCATTGGTCTATTGTAAAGAAGGACCCTGTGATTGGTCATTTACTACCTGACCTACCAAAATGCATTTTCAGGAAGGCACCAAATTTAAAATCCAAACTGACTAAAAGTTTGTGCCCAAGCACACCAAAAAAAGGCACAATACACACCAAGGGTTTTTTTAGGTGCGGAACGTGCTTAGGGTGTAAGGGTGTCACTAACACCTTTGGAGCCAAGCTCACTGATTTACTGATCAATGGACAGAAATGTATTATCAAGGACTTTTTAACATGCCACACTGTAAATATTATTTACATTATAGAGTGTACATGTGGAAAGTTTTATATTAGACGTACCAGCAGGTCTCTAAAGATTAGAATCGGAGAACACCTCCGCAATATAAGAAAAGGCCTGGAGGTACATGCACTTTCGCTACATTTCAAAGAAGAACATCAGTGTGACCCCAAACACATTAAAAATTTTGCGGCCCTCAAAAAGATTAATGTGGGGGAAAGAGGAGGAAATATAGCCACAAAATTAGCTAAAACTGAAATGAGTATGATCTATCAGTATAAGACGTTAATACCTGGTGGATTAAATAAGGATTTTGAATTGAAGTGGTTTTTATAGAAATATTTTTTATGGATTTTAAATTAATTTTTTATCGATGTACTTAGCACTTTAAATTCCCTCGCTTTTTTTATATATATAATTGTTTTATATATATTTTTATATATGTTGTGATATTAATGCTTTTTTATTTCTATTTATTATGGGATGCCTGCAATATGAATGAAATACTCCGCTGTATATTTTCCGTTATTGCGGAGAGCTGCAAACAAAACATACAGTGAACCGCAAACATCTTCCCGTCTGGCCACTCTGGAACGCACACGTGACATCTGACGTGGGATTACAGAATAATGCAAGCCAGACGATAGTGTATACAAAGCGGAAGAAAGAGCGGAGTGACACGCAGCGTACGGTTGACGCTGACGCCCGTGGAACGCATGACAGTTTCCGGCAGACGGCGCCAGATACTGGAATCCAGCTAGAAGGGAGTGACACGCAAGTCACTTCCGGCGCCGACGCATTTGGAATGCAAGGAAGTTCCGGCGGACGGCGCCGGACAGAGAAATACACCTGTGACAATACGTGACACCTGGCAGCGGCGTGTATTTTCTAAGAAGTGGATCATTATTCCGGGGACATATGGGACTATACTAGATGTTAGAAATCCATGTCTGGAAATAGGCTTGGGGCTTTGGAGCGGGAACTGTGGGTATAAAAACCCAGGTAATGGGATAAGTCTCTATGCCTTGATAAAGGACAGGAGGTCTGAAACGCGTTGGCAGAAGGGACTTGTGGACCTTGGACATCTACACCAGGATTGAAACTTTTACAGACAGCATCCAGGGACGCCTGCGGCTATTCCATCTTATGCTCTGTATGTCTGCTTCCATCTAGTAGACACATCAATCGGGTGAGAGTCCATTGTTTACACCCAATGAATTTTGTATTTTATTGTGTATGTTTTTAATATTAAACGTTACTTCACCATTTTGGCATCCATCTTTGGTTTCTCTATGTTAAACCAATTGGAGGAGTTTGGAGGATCCATTGGAGGTCGATCACCCCCTCACATTTGAGCGTGATTTGTCCACCTTTCATTTAGTGGACCACCATATAGGGTACGGTTTTTGACATCAGACTACACACGTATCAGTGGTTATACCCAAGGGTGCTACACTATATGGTTTTCTTTCTTTTCATGTCATACGAGTCATCATCAGAACTACTGAGAACGGAGTGACATGAAAACATAGGAATAGAAGGAGCGCTTGAAAATTCTGTCGGTATTCTTTTCTACAAGCATGTTTAAATTGTTCTACTGTATTTGCCTCTACCACCTCTGATGGGAGGCTATTCCACTTATCTACTACTCTTTCTGTAGTACCCACAACCACACAGTAGCACAATAATATTCACATTACACTGCATGTAGCGCCCCTGATTCCTATTGCACCACATTAGTGCCCTTATGCATGTGTATATATATAGTTACTGTACACAGTAGTACTCCTTATACATGTATGTCACACAGTAGTGTCACCTATATGCAATGCCCACAGTAGTAGTGCCATGCCGGAAAAGGAAGCTGCTGGGGTAGACTTTTTTGTTGGAATTACTGTGCTGGGCTATGATGGAGGTGGAATTAGTTTTTCCTACCACTCAGTTACACCCAGTTCCTCATTTTAACCCCGATTCTAATGCTAACCCACCCCTCCCGCAGCCTAAACCAAACAGTCTCTTCTCTTAGCCTATCCCTAACCATCCAGTCCAGCAGCCTAACCATAACCCACTCTCTAGTATTTTATCTTACACCAAAAACTATCCGTAATACCTTCTGCATTTGTCGAGATTGTGACCGCTGGGATTCCGTTTTTCAGCACCAGACATGTACTACCATATTAAATTAGAGCTTCATTTTGTGCTATTTCAATGGTATTATTACTTTCCAAATATTATGTACTTTCCAAAAATATTATGTATTCCAAAATTCTTTCAAAGAGAGCAAAGAAAAAAACAATTAGGAATGAAAAAACAATTAATTTACAGTTATTTCATAATCAAGTGTTAGTCAATGTGGGGGTCAGGTAATAGTCTTCTTACTAAAACCTCGGCCTTTGTCTGAGCCTGCATATAGCTTTACATTTCACCATCACCATTTCCTGCCAAGTGTTGCTGCTATGTCTAGGAATAGGAAGTCTCGCTGTATACTGTATGTGGAAAAGGAACCAGAGCAGACAAATGTTTTTGTTTTGCAATACTATACACAGTAGGTGGTCGCCTCCTACCCTTGGTTTTATGATGACATGTGGATTATCGGGGGTTTCCAAATTATTGATTTCAAAAGATATCAAACAAATATATGCTATAAAACTGCAACATACCCTTTTTATATACAGGTTGAGTATCCCTTATCCAAAATGCTCTGGACCAGGAGAATTTTGGATAATGGATTATTCCGTATTTCAGAATATTTTTATATTTCAATGATGTATATTGAAGTATCTTGCATTTATGCTGTATAAACACATCACACACACATGAAATACACACAAATATATTTTATTTGTGCATCAAACAAGGTTTCAAAGCATGAAACAAAATTTGTGTATAATCTCAGTCACTTTATTTGAATGCCAAGCAATCATTCTATTGCACATATTTAGTGCCAGTTACATATCATGTCCCAGTAGTGCTGTTACAGATCATGTCCCCAGTAGTGCCAGTTACATATCATGTCCCCTGTAGTGCCAGTTACATATCATGTCCCCAGTAGTGCCAGTTACATATCATGTCCCCAGTAGTGCCAGTTACATATCATGTCCCCAGTAGTGCCAGTTACATATCATGTCCCCAGTAATGCCAGTTACATATCATGTCCTAGCTTCAATACATCAGGTGGCAAGTATTTGCCAACTACTACCAACTATCTGCTATTAAGGATTGCCGTCTCCACCCGAGGACTCCCATTGCTTCTGATGAGCCATCAACACATGTGAGATCCTACATCTGGAGAGTGTCAGAGACAACTGTACAGCAAGTCCACATTCTGCCAATTTTGAATATCATACAAAGCGGTTATCAATAGGAACGGGACACATTGGACCTTATTAACATCCAACCATTCGGGTGAGAGACTGCTACACAATATTGTGGTATTAATGGCACACATCTACTGTTATCAATTGCCATTTGCCATTTTTAATTGCATTTTTTTAATTTTATTATCTTTTCATTGTTTTTTTTTTTTTTTATATTTGTTACTACATATCCCAGGATATTTAATTTTTAATCTCCCTCCTCAATATTAGGGCTGCCCCTCTTTTGTTGTTTTAAATATTGCATTTTGTAGGACTGTCTACCCCACTTTAT
The DNA here is from genome assembly GCF_055691185.1 of Crinia signifera. Classification (NCBI taxonomy): domain Eukaryota; kingdom Metazoa; phylum Chordata; class Amphibia; order Anura; family Myobatrachidae; genus Crinia; species Crinia signifera. The sequence continues at coordinate 57,666,373 of NC_139226.1, forward strand.
TGCAGCAGCTTGGAAATGTAACCCATCTCAGCACCTGTATATCCATAAGGAACCGCTATATAGGATCAGTTATCTGCTTACTGATCCCACAGGCTCCTACCATTGGCACCAAGAACTGCTAACTTAGTGCCTAATTCAGACCTGTTCGCTAGGCTGCATACATTTGCAGCCTAGCGAACATGTCAATGCTTCCCGCCGTCCCACAGGATGCTCACCCATGCCGCCCACATCCCCTTGCTAGCTTGCGAGGGCATGTGTACGAGAACACATCACCTCGCATGCGGCCAAAGGAGAGAGAAATCATTCGATGGTCGCCGACCACCAATCATTTCTCTCCCCTTCGGTAATAAAAGTCAGAACTGACTTGTTTCCATCAGAGATCGCCGAAAAGTGGACGGGCGCGGATGTCATGTGACGTCAGCCAAAGCAAGCTGTGCATAAACCACATGTGCAAACCCCCCATCACCGGACAAGGGACCAAATTCTGAATCAGCCCCTTAGTTGCATGTGTTGTCACATTGTTACTATACCTGATTGGTGGCAAGAAAAAAGAGGTACATTGCGCTATGCAACAAATGGATTGGATTAAATCAGATGCAATTTGGATTAGGTTAAATTGCAGGGTGCCAATCAGGTTTTAAAATATATTGATATTTAATAAAAAACATCTAAACATTAGGACATGACATGACATACATGAATAGAAATCGGCAATGTAACAGAGGGAATTGGGAGTGTATACCAGTCACTACGGTACCGTATTTGTAAAGTCCTGTACGGAATGGGTCCGTTCCTATGGTGCCTCCTTGATGAAAGGATGGAGCTGAACCAGCTTATTAAAATTGGAGCCAACTGGAGATGTTTCCAACAATTAAGATGATATTGTGAATTGTGCAAAAGGTCCAAATGGCCCACTGTAGCTTATTTCGATGGACTAGCACTCCCTGGTTTGTCCTGGGCCTCTGCTCTGGTTTGGGGCATAAGCTGTCCTTCTGGATGGTAATAAGCAGCAATTAAACAGCAATGGCATAATGGTGAAGTATGTCCAACTTGCCCACGGCAGGTTCCTTTGATGGGATAGCTCTCCCTGGTTTGTCCTCTGCTCAGGTTTGGGGCATAAGCTGTCCTTCTGGATGGTAATAAGCAGCAACTAAATAGCAATGGCATAATGGTGAAGTGTGTCCAACTTCCCCACGGCAGGTTCCTTTGATGGGATAGCACTCCCTGGTTGCACTGGACCTCCGCTCAGGTTTGGGGTGCAAGTGGTCCTTTCAAATGGCAGTAAACAAAGGATGCTGGTCATTCAACAGGTTGAATGAAGGAGGCTGGTCCAGAACCCAGTATTAATGGTAGCAACAATAGAGATGTGACTGGATTTTTGGTTTCCCTCTGATCCACCAACGCATTTTGCCGATATCATGGCTTTATCAAGGTGTACAGAGCATTGGTATTGTGGGATTTATATACCCATCTATCTGTATTAATTACAGACCTGATTGGCACATGTGTTTGCACATAATTAACAAACAGGAGAAGACAGTAAATATAAACAATATAAATATAAAAAAACGAGCATCAAATAACCTAGAACAGTTGTCCTCAAACTATTTTGCTCTGGGACCCCATCAGACAATAAAAAATATTATGGGACCCCAACAAGTTACTGCAGAAGGTAATTACATCACATGTGTAGTCAGCAGATACTGTAGCACATACATGGCAGCATTGTGGAGGCACAACATGATGGGAGGAGTCTAAAATAACTTTTATTTAATCTTGTTAAAATAAGTACTAGACAAACGTTTTAAGGCATTGTGTGTCAATGCCTTAAAACGTTTGTCTAGTACTTATTTTAACAAGATTAAATAAAAGTTAATTTTTAATAACCTTACAATATACCCGGGGAGGGATCATCCCATCCCATCTTTCTATGTATGACTAACATTCCCACTGTGTGTATATATAACCCCAGAAAGGCTCCAACTAAGGAGCCATCAAAACCATCTGTATCATGTTTAGGCTTGTACTCAGACATCCCACTCCGACCTAACCATTGACCTCCAAAACATTCTAACAGATGTTTTCAACTGATTACTATATGTAATCACATCCGAAGAGTGCCCCAGAAAAGAGAGAGTCGTTCCTTCTCCTCCTTTCAATGTAGGGAAATGTCAGTGATGATTCCATAATATGGATTAGGATGGTGAAATCAGAGAGATTGCTAGACTCTTTAGGGAGACAGGGAGATTGCTAGACTCTTCAGGGAGATTGGGAGATTGCTAGACTCTTTATAGAGACATGGAGATGGCTAGACTCTTCAGGGAGATTGCTAGAATCTTCAGGGAGACTGGGAGATGGTTAGACTCTTCAGGGAGACTGGGAGATTGCTAGACTCTTTAGGGAGTCTCCTGCAGAATGAAGGAGGGAGGCAACTATGATCATCAGTAGAATTGGAAGTCCAGGTCTGTGTGTCTGGGTCTCAGTGCCAATGCAAATGCAGGAATCTGGCTCCAGTATGTGCTGACTAGTTTGGTGAGCAGCAGAGGTTATTGAGCTAAGCAAGGGCAAGACTATTGTCATATTAGAGAAGTTTTGATAAAAAGACTTCTCATTTGGATTGGGATCATTATATCAACAGTGTCTTGGTCGCCAGTCTTTAGGTTGACCACTATTGGTCGACAGGCAGTAGGTCAACACATGAAAAAGGTTGACATGCATAAGTTTGACATGATCAAAGGGACAACATGAGTTTTTCTTGTTTTTGCTTTTTTTTAAAGGACTTGTATGTATTTTACTATCCCAGAGGAGAGGGAATATAATAATGTGCCGGAGAGGGAATATAAAAATGTGCTAGAGAGGGAATATAACAATGTGCCGAAGAGGGAATATAACAATGTGCCGGAGAGGGAATATAACAATGTGCCGGAGAGGGAATATAACAATGTGCCGGAGAGGGAATATAAAAGTGTGCCGGAGAGGCAATATAACAATGTGCCGGAGAGGCAATATAACAATGTTCCTGAGAGGGAATATAATAGTGTGCCGGAGAGGGAATATAACAATGTGTCGGAGAGGGAATATATTAGTGTCCCGGAGAGGGAACATAGTAATGTGCCGGAGGGAATATAGCAGTGGGCCAGGGAGGAAATATAATAATGTGACGGAGAGGGAATATAATAGTGTGCCGGAGAGGGAATATAACAATGTGTCGGAGAGGGAATATAACAATGTGTCGGAGAGGGAACATAGTAATGTGCCGGAGGGAATATAGCAGTGGGCCAGGGAGGAAATATAATAATGTGACGGAGAGGGAATATAATAGTGTGCCGGAGGGAATATAGCAGTGGGCCAGGGAGGAAATATAATAATGTGCCGGAGAGGGAATATATTAGTATGCCAGAGATGGAATATAACAATGTGCCGGAGAAGGAATATAATAGTGTGCCGGAGAGGTAATTTAATAATGTGCTGGAGAGGAAATATAATAATGGCCCTTATTCTGATTGACGCGTACTTTACCGCATACTTTCGGATCGCGTCTTTACGGCGTCTGCGCATGCGTGGAGAACGCTACGCGCATGTGCCACGCCTTGACTCCGTACCTGTTCGGGCAAATCCCGTACAAAACTGGTCACCACAATCATTCGGGAAATATGGGCGTATTATGGGCGTCATGCGGAATGACACATGGGCGTAGTTTCAAAGTGGGCAAAACGGGGCGGAAACATGGGCGGACACGGGGGAGTACACTTATGTTGGGGGGCGTGCATTCGGATACCACTCCGAATGCACGCGAACAAAAAGGGAAGAAATGTGCGGTGTCCAAAAGGCCACTATTGCTTTGCGGACACCACTCGTTCCTGCGGGAGGCGAACGGACCGCCTAATGACTACAAGCATTAACACCTGAACCCAATAAAATCGACTCCTTTACTCATTACTCACTAATAGGACGCTTGTCAGTGCTTTAATTGAAACCATTGCTGCTTCAAGGAAACCTTACTAATCACCCACATATGCTGTACTTCTGACACACTTTAAACCTGCTAACAATGGACATGACTGAATATTAATACTAGCAATACACATGTGTATGCGACATGTACTAATTAAACCACACAATTGTTGTAAGGGTTAATGTGTGCAATGCATGTGTTAGGCATGCTTGTAAGGATATATTGGAATCTAATTGATTCCAATTCCAAATAAGCATTTTTTTATGAGGATAGGTAATTGAATAAGTGGGTCATGTGATGTATTGCAGAATTGACATAATAGTGGGTTGTTTGGCGTAAATACACCGCTTACGGGCGGTAGCACCGCTTGGCTCCCGTTCGGATGCGGTATTCCCGAGCATACTCTGTAATACTCTGTAATACCGTGCAGAATCGGAGTGTTTCTCCCGCACACGCATGGTTTGTATGTCGTCCGTAAACACGCCCTGTTCTTAAAGAGTGAGTCCGTCCGAATGCGGAGGACACGTGGGCGTTTCTACGGACGATGGCCGCACGCGGCAGAACACCGTGGCGTGCGGACCGCTCCGTAAGAATGCGGGAATATCCGCACCGATCAGAATAAGGGCCAATGTGCCGGAGAGGGAATATAACAATGTGCCAGAGAGGGAATATAAAAGTGTGCCAGAGAGGGAATATAATAGTGTGCCGGAGAGGGAATATAATAGTGTGCCGGAGAGGGAATATAATAGTGTGCCGGAGAGGGAATATAATAGTGTGCCAGAGAGGGAATATAATAGTGTGCCGGAGAGGGAATATAACAATGTGCCAGAGAGGGAATATAACAATGTGCCAGAGAGGGAATATAACAGTGTGCCAGAGAGGGAATATAATAGTGTGCCAGAGAGGGAATATAACAGTGGGCCGGAGAGGGAATATAACAGTGAGCCGGAGAGGGAATATAACAGTGATCCGGAGAGGGAATATAATAATGTGCCGGAGAGGGAATATAACAGTGTGCCGGAGAGGGAATATAACAGTGTGCCGGAGAGGGAATATAAAAGTGTGCCAGAGAGGGAATATAATAGTGTGCCAGAGAGGGAATATAATAGTGTGCCGGAGAGGGAATATAATAGTGTGCCGGAGAGGGAATATAATAATGTGCCGGAGAGGGAATATAATAATGTGCCGGAGAGGGAACATAGTAATGTGCCGGAGGGAATATAGCAGTGGGCCAGGGAGGAAATATAATAATGTGCCAGAGAGGGAATATAACAGTGGGCCGGAGAGGGAATATAATAGTGGGCCGGAGAGGGAATACAATAGTGTGCCGGAGAGGGAATATAATAATGTGCCGGAGAGGGAATATAATAATGTGCTGGAGGGAATATAATAGTGTGCCAGAGAGGGAATATAATAGTGGGCCGGAGAGGGAATATAATAATGTGCCGGAGAGGGAATATAATAATGTGCCGGAAAGGGAATATAATAATGTGCCGGAGATGGAATATAAGAATGTGCCGGAGAGGGAATATAACAATGTGCCGGAGAGGGAATATAATAGTGTGCCGGAGAGGGAATATAACAATGTGCCAGAGAGGGAATATAACAATGTGCCAGAGAGGGAATATAACAGTGTGCCAGAGAGGGAATATAATAGTGTGCCAGAGAGGGAATATAACAGTGGGCCGGAGAGGGAATATAACAGTGAGCCGGAGAGGGAATATAACAGTGAGCCGGAGAGGGAATATAATAATGTGCCGGAGAGGGAATATAACAGTGTGCCGGAGAGGGAATATAACAGTGTGCCGGAGAGGGAATATAAAAGTGTGCCAGAGAGGGAATATAATAGTGTGCCAGAGAGGGAATATAATAGTGTGCCGGAGAGGGAATATAATAGTGTGCCGGAGAGGGAATATAATAATGTGCCGGAGAGGGAATATAATAATGTGCCGGAGAGGGAACATAGTAATGTGCCGGAGGGAATATAGCAGTGGGCCAGGGAGGAAATATAATAATGTGCCAGAGAGGGAATATAACAGTGGGCCGGAGAGGGAATATAATAGTGGGCCGGAGAGGGAATATAATAGTGTGCCGGAGAGGGAATATAATAATGTGCCGGAGAGGGAATATAATAATGTGCCGGAGGGAATATAATAGTGTGCCAGAGAGGGAATATAATAGTGGGCTGGAGAGGGAATATAATAATGTGCCGGAGAGGGAATATAATAATGTGCCGGAAAGGGAATATAATAATGTGCCGGAGATGGAATATAAGAATGTGCCGGAGAGGGAATATAACAATGTGCCGGAGAGGGAATATAACAATGTGCTGGAGCGGGAATATAACAATGTGTTTTATATGTCGATCTTTTGCTTGTGTCGACCTTTTGACCACATCGATCTAATGCATGTCAACCTTTTTCATGTGTTTACCTACTGCTTGTCGACCAATAGTGGTCAACCTAAAACTTGTAGACCTAACGATCTATACCCCCTCATTTCATAGAGCAGTGGTTCCCAACCCTGGTCCTTAAGTACCCCCAACAGTGCACGTTTTTCAGGTCCCCCAGCAGGTGCACTCATTATTCAGACACATTTTAAAAGATCACAGGTGGAGCTAATTATGTCACTTGTGATTCTGTGTGGAGACCTGGAAAACGTGCACTGTTGGGGATACTTGAGGACCAGGGTTGGGAACCACTGTCATAGAGGAATATCTGAAAGCTGCAATAAATAAGAGATACAGTATTTTTTCTACATACTCCTTGAATGCACCAAAGATACTTGTTCTTACTTCTACATTTTGAAATCCTTCTCAACTCATAACTACTTTTTAACATATTTCTTGAAGTGTGGCAGAATATATTGGTCAAATATTGTGTGGTTATTAGTTGTGGTTCTTATAATTGATGTGCCATTGTGTCCTATTACATCAATGATTAGCTGACACTGCAAATTTTAGATTTCCCTTACACACTAGGGCTAACCCATACTTACCTACCTTATGTGTCTCCTCTCTGGGAGGAGCCTGGAGAGGAGACTCTCTGCAGCTTTTATGGGGTGTGGCTTGCCATCATTAAGCTCCACCCCCATTCCGGTAAATGCCATGATTCGCTGCTAATCGTGAAGGGGGTAGTACTAAAAGATACAATTTGTATCATTTTAGTCCCACCCCCTCCCCAAAGAGTTGCGAATGCCAGTATTTGATCAGCATAGGGAAGGGGTGTGGGACCCAGATAAATGTGGGAGGCTTGCCCACCCTTCCAGGGGGCCGGGTGCTGGACCCGACTTTCGTAACCCTACTTGTCATTCTGGGAGGGTAGGTAAGTATGGGCTAACGTGAAGTTCACAAAGTGTTTTCCTGATATAAGAGATAGCTATACTGTGTATAAGTAAACCTCCAAACTGTCCCGCTTATCGCGGGAAGTCCCATTTTTTGGGACGTTCCCGCAGGGCCGGCAGTGTCTCGCGTCGGGGGAAGGGGGGGGGCAGTTGGGAGTCGTCCCCCCTGTCATCCGTGAATAGTCTATACCTGCAGTCAGAGGGGCTGGGGGCATAGCCAGCAGCTCACGGAGCTGCTAAACATGCCCCCACAGCGGTGAAAATGGGCCACGCCCCATTTTAGCTAGGCCACGCCCCAAAAATTTGCTGCGCGCACTGTCCCTCCTCGCAGGGAACAAATGTTGGGAGGCAAACAGATGTAGAAGTGCACTGGGCAGACACTAATACATTTACAGAGAACATCCCTTATGCTTTGTAAATAAGGACCTTAAAACAGCACAAAACAGAACTGGTACTTTATACATAAGTCTATACTGTATGTCTCAATGTGTAGTTTAGCTAGACATACATGGTTTAACTTTCTGTTGCTGATAATCTGATGCAGACTTTAACCATATCACTTCCATTAGTGAGAGTATGATTTATATATTTTTCATAGCATTTCTGCGACGTAATCAATGTCTTCCCTTTTTTTTTAGGAAGTATCTCTGTATTTGTACAAAGAATATACAGCTAGAGCTGGAACCTACCACAGTGTCTGTAGACAAGGACAAGAGCTGTGGTGTTTCTGGTAAGACAGACACTTGTACATTTTGTTTCTTTGACTTAAATGTGTTACAGCAGAGATAGGGGGAGATGTAATATAGGGGGAACAGCACATTATAGCACAATCATGCTGCATTATAGTTCCAGCAACACTGCGGAGTCACAAGTTGTAGAAAGCTGCCTTATGCCCTATACACACTAAAGATCCATACACCATAGCTGCCTCCCCTCCTGCATTCTGCAGGAGACTCCCTGAAATAGCAGCAATCTCCCTCTCTCCCTAATTAGTCTAGCAATCTCCCTCATTTCACCTAGCCCACATTACACATATTTTTGGGGGAAAAAGGTATGAGAGATGGTTGGAATCTCCCCACTATTCACAGGAGGGCACTAACTAAGCATACAGAGTGCCTGACTTTTGAAGACCGAGCATTTGTGCAGTAAGGCAGCAATGTTTTGGGATAATATGCTGCATAGAGTGATTGGAATTGGAGTTTGAAGGCATCCAGCTAGTTACCACATAGTGGGAGAAATTTACTAAGATTTGTATTCTACTTCACATGTGATGTTGCTATGGGCAACCAATCAGAATCGACTTCTTATTTATTTAGCACCCTCTAGAACAGTGGTAGCCAACCCTAGCCCTCGAGAGCTACCAACAGTTCACATTTTCCAGACAACCTAGCTGCTGCACAGCTGCACTCATTAATCACTGACACATTTTAAAAGATACACAGATGGAGCTAATTAGCTCACTTGTGATTCTGCGAGGAGACCTGCAAAACATGCACTGTTGGTAGCTCTCGAGGACTAGGGTTGGCTACCCCAGCTCTAGAAGATAGTAGACAGGATCTGATTGGTTGTCCATTAGGGCGGAGTGAAAAAACTGAAATTGAGAAATTCAAAATCAGCTAGTGTGGAAAAGTTGTGACTTGACTTGAATAAGAAACGTGCAAAAGCATTTTGATCTGAGTCAACATCTTCTGTTCTGGCAAGAGGCCTGAAGTTTCACTTTTTTGGTGAAAATGACGAAAACTATGAAGATGCTCCGATCTAGTTAAAATTATGTCAGGATGTCTTAGAGGGGTTCATTAATATACTTTAGCATAGTAAAAGAGAGTACGAGCTTGTCCTAGTGCAAAGTGAATGACTTTGGTGGGAGAAAAAATCCCTAATAAATGACCCATTTTCATGGTCACAATTGTGAATATTGTGTGTTTTCTCCTGAACGTGTTTATAATAGAAGAAGCACAAATACTCTAAATGGAATTTCGGTGACACTGTGTGAAATATAACACTGCATAATAGCCCTTAATCAGACCTGATCCCAGTACAAATTTGTTCTCAAAATGGGCAAGACAAATGCTGCATTGCAGGTGGGGCAGATGTAACGTGCTGAGAGAGTTAAATTTGGGTGGGGTGTGTTGTAACTGAAATCTAAATTACAGTGTAAAAATAATGCAGCCGGTATTTACCTTGCACAGAAACAAAATAACTCACACAAATCTAAAGGTGGCCATACATCTACAGATCGATTGTCAGATTGGGCCGGTTGGAACAAACAGCTGGTAATATCTGAATGACAGTTTTTCAGCATTTCAAAGCAAATGGTCAACTGTCATTTGCTCTCATCTTTTACCAGGATTTTGTTCCAACCAGACAGATCGGACAATAAATCTGTAGATGTATGGCCACCTTAAATCTCTCTGCACATGTTACATCTGCCCCACCTGCAGTACAGCATTTTTTTGCCCATTTTGAGAACAAATTTGTACTGCGATCAGGTCTGATTAAGGGCCATTATGCAGTGTTATATTTCACACAGTGTCACTGAAATACATGAAATTGGATTTATTCTGCTCTCTTTGCAGTGCATCTACAAAGATAGACAATCCTGTGTATATAAATAAGAAATAACTGTTGCAGTCTGTTATTGAAAAACAGTAACTGTTACAATAAGTATTACAAGTAAGTGTAAACTGTCTAATGTATCATTTTACATATCACTTCTGTTTATTGACAGAAAAACAGTGTTGCATCCCCTATACTGGGAACATGATTGGGCTGCATTACAGCATATAATTATGCCAAAGATAAGCCAATATATTAACTGTTAAATACGTTGAAGTGTATTATGATGTAATAATTTGTAAGCTTGCAGCAGGGCCCTCTAACCCCCTAGTCTGTCTGTCATTACCCAGTTTGTTTTATCACTGTCTACTATTGTAAAGCGCAACGGAATCTGCTGAGCTATATAAGAAACTGTAAATAAATAAATAAATAAATAAATAAATAAACAAATACATCTAATGTTTAGGGGAAAAAAAACAAGAACATTGATTCAAAAAATAACAGGTTAATCATTCTATGAGTGGTGTCCAGCAGTACATATATGCCAATCACTGTGTTCATTTCTAGGCAGCAGGGCCGTCTTAACAGCAGTGTGGGCACCTGGGCAAAGCAATGCACTGGGGCCCTTACCCATTCTCCCCTCCTAGGGGTGGGGGGTGGTATCAGCAGCAGCTTTGATCCCACGGGTGGCAGGGGGTGCTCTATCTTCCATTCAACATATAGGACCTGGAGCAGTAACTTCTGCTAATTACTCCTTTACTGCACAGGTGGTGGGAGGGTGAACACTAACGTGTGGAAGGGGGCACTGAGCTGTATGAAGGGTCCCTTGTAAATGACTTCCAGGGAGGTAGGGGGTGTTTTATACACAGGGGATGGTTGGATAATGGAGTGGGCTTAATATTCGTAATTTTCCGGTGGAAGGGCAGCTTGTTTGACTGCAGATATCGCCATTATCTGGAAATAGATTTCTTAGCCTAGTATAAAAACCTACAGTCCCAACTTTCAGGAGGTGCTGTGAACTTGGGTATCAGAGATCAGGAGCCAGAGCAATCCATTGACAAAAATATAAAACTACACCAGACGTTTGGAGCTGGAGCAGGGACCGGCTGCGTGAAGGCTGATATCTCTGGTTCTGGGCATGATAGAGACAACCTGAGAAATATGACTGGAAATTGTAATTAACAGGTCGGATGTGGACTGCTGTTTTAAGTTGAATATCTGCAGTTCCCCAGGGCCGATTTTCAAAATGTTGGTATCCCTGGAAAAAGGGGATCCTCAGCTATCAAAATACAGCCCTTATACGCCGGGGGCCCCTGGGCAAGTGCCCATTAAGCCCATACAAAAAGACAGCCCTGCTAGGCAGGATTGATCAGCAATACTTATTACAGCATAATGCACTTTAATGTATTTAACTGTTAATATATTGGCTTATCTTTGGCATAATTATATGCTGTAATGCAGCTGCAGGTGGGGCAGATGTAACATGTGCAGAGGGAGTTAATGTGGCCATACATCTACAGATTTATTGTCCGATCTGTCTGTTTGGAACAAAATACTGGTAATGGATGAGAGCACTTTGCTTTGAAATGCTGGAAAACTGCCAAAAACTGTCATTCAGATATTACCAGGTATTTGTTCCAACCAGCCAGATCTGACAATCGATCTGTAGATGTATGGCCACCTTTAGATATGTGTTGAGTTATTTTGTTTCTGTGCAGGGTAAATACCTGCTGCAATTTAGATTTCAGTTTCAACACACCCCACCCAAATTTAACTCTCTCAGCACATTACATCTGCCCCACCTGCAATGCAGCATTTGTTTTGCCCATTTTGAGAACAAATTTGTACTGCGATCAGGTCTGATTAAGGGCTATTATGCAGTGTTATATTTCACACAGTGTCACCGAAATTCCATTTAGAGTATTTGTGCTTCTTCTATTATAAACACGTTCAGGAGAAAACACACAATATTCACAATTGTGACCATGAAAATGGGTCAATTATTAGGGATTTTTTCTCCCGCCAGTCATTCACTTTGCACTAGGACAAGCTCGTACTCTCTTTTACTATGCTAAAGTATATTAATGAACCACTCTAAGACATCCTGACATAATTATAACTAGATCGGAGCATCTTCATAGTTTTCGTCATTTTCACCTAAAAAGTGAAACTTTAGGCCTCTTGCCAGAACAGAAGATGTTGACTCAGATCAAAATGCTTTTGCACGTTTCTTATTCAGGTCAAGTCACAACTTTCCCACACTAGCCGATTTTGAATTTCTCAATTTCAGTTTTTTCACTCCGCCCTATTGTCCATAGCAACATCACATGTAAAGTAGAATATACATCTTAGTAAATTTCCCCCATTATGTTTGTTGGGTTCATGTTATGTTTGGGTTTAGTTTTTTGGGGGGGGCAAAATAAAAAAATGAAGGTTCAAATATATGTACGCGTGCAGATATATCTGCGTAGATCATACAATACAGTGACGGTGATCATTGGTTATATTTTGTTATCTTGCTTGTTGTGTATGAAAATATGTACACCTGATCATTATGTGATATATTGACCACGCTGTAACACTTCTATTCATATTAATAAAAAACAACTTTATAAAAACAAAAAAAAAGGAATGAGAGATAGATACATATACATTGAATCATCTGCACCATTTCCCAGCACTTTACCAAGTATAGTAGCTCTTACTAACTGCTTTGGGGCTCATCTACATTTGGATATAAGTAATTTTAAAAGATTCCGCTCAGATGTAGCAGTGCACACCCACGCTTCTAGGTGCCACGTTCACAATCTCTTTTCACAATCTCTCCATATATGGAACTAGACACGCCTTTTGGGGCGAGCATGACACGCCCTCTCAATGGGGCACTGTGCAAACTTCTACTACCAACTATAATCTGCCTGAAACTAGTTTTCAAAAGTAGGCAAGTATGCCATACACACTGTGTGATTTGAACTGAAAGTAGCTCAGTTTTGCCATTTGAGCTGCTTTCAGCTCAAAAGTTGCCCAGTGTGTACAGCCTGGCAATGAGCAGTGAGCGCAGATGCACGCTTCCACATCTTTGCCGGCCACCACTGCTCATCTGCTGGTATTACCAGCAGGTGAGTGACGGGGTGGACAGCTTTCCATAGTGTCCTGCTATGGAAAGCCGCCCACCCCGGGAAAATCGCGTCGAAGGGCGAAAATCTGTCAGCGATTCGCGAAATGCGCAAGATTTTCAGCCCAGTGATTTTCCCCATCATCGCTGTCCATACACGCTGGGCAAAAACACCCAGTGTGTAGGGACCTTAAGCAATATTTTAAAAGATATCATTCATTTTAGCTCGGGGGAAAGTGGGCTGGCAGCTGACAACATCGCAAAGATGGATTTGTGAACCCAGCGAACAGTTTGTTTGCCTTGGGTGCACGCATCCAGCACGTGCTCAGAAATGCGCAAATATCGGCCCCCGTCCGAACACACGCGGGTCAACAAATGGACCTGAATAAGGTCCTATAAGTAGAAATATGCATTGTCGGACCGAGGCATGAAGGGCTCAGCGGGGCAATGGTAGGGGCCCACTAGTGTAAATATATTAAATACTGCTAGTGCATGCATGTTACTGTACCATATTTATAACAACAATGCACTATAGAAATGCAGCATGCTGTGTGCTGAGCTGGGGATAGAGGGAGCTGCAGCGGCAGCCTGTCCTCACTCTCCTTGTGCATGTGTGCAATCACACCCAGACCTTGCCTCCTGCCACCGCCCCTGCTAAGTTTTTATTACAGAGGCATGGCCGTGCCCCTCCCATTGGCCATGACCCTCATTTTACCAGGGTCCAGCAAAGCTGTCAGCGCCCCTGTTATTGAATAAAATACACTGATAAGTGTATCTCGCAATCTCCCTGTCTCCCTGTAGAGTCTAGCAATCTCCCAGTCTCCCTGAATAGTCTAGCAATCTCCCTGTTTGCCTGAAGAGTCTAGCAATCTCTCTGATTTCACATCCTAATCCATATTATGGAAGTAGCCACAAGAAACCTTTCTTAAAATGCATGTAGCCATAGAGATAAATTTGCTTTATAACCAATGTAGGGAAATTTACTTGAAGGGAAAAGGGTAAGGGGAAGATGGACCAGTGCACAGGTTTGAAGTGTTCGTGATTGAATATAATGGTTAAGTTTATAGATCCACAATCCAACGGTGGTGTGAGAACAGCAGGGTTCTCTTCCAAATCAAAGGAGTGGAGGTGCACCCTAGAGAGTAAATATGTATAGAAAGGAGGAGAAGGAATGACTCTCTCTTTTTTGGGGCACTCTTCGGTTGTGATTACATATAGTAATCAGTTGAAAACATCTGTTAAAATGTTTTGGAGGTCAATGGTTGTGTTTCAATGCCTTAAAACGTTTGTCTAGTACTTATTTTAACAAGATTAAATAAAAGTTAATTTTTAATAACCTTACAATATACCCGGGGAGGGATCATCCCATCCCATCTTTCTATGTATGACTAGCATTCCCACTGTGTGTATATATAACCCCAGAAAGGCTCCAACTAAGGAGCCATCAAAACCATCTGTATCATGTTTAGGCTTGTATTCAGACATCCCACTCCGACCTAACCATTGACCTCCAAAACATTCTAACAGATGTTTTCAACTGATTACTATATGTAATCACATCCGAAGAGTGCCCCAAAAAAGAGAGAGTCGTTCCTTCTCCTCCTTTCAATGTAGGGAAATGTCAGTGATGATTCCATAATATGGATTAGGATGGTGAAATCAGAGAGATTGCTAGACTCTTCAGGGAGACTGGTAGATTGCTAGACTCTTCATAGAGACATGGAGATGGCTAGACTCTTCAGGGAGATTGCTAGAATCTTCAGGGAGACTGGGAGATGGTTAGACTCTTCAGGGAGACTGGGAGATTGCTAGACTCTTTAGAGAGTCTCCTGCAGAATGAAGGAGGGAGGCAACTATGATCATCAGTAGAATTGGAAGTCCAGGTCTGTGTGTCTGGGTCTCAGTGCCAATGCAAATGCAGGAATCTGGCTCCAGTATGTGCTGACTAGTCTGGTGAGCAGCAGAGGTTATTGAGCTAAGCAAGGGCAAGACTATTGTCATATTAGAGAAGTTTTGATAAAAAGACTTCTCATTTGGATTGGAACCATTATATCAACAGTGTCTTGGTCGACAGTCTTTAGGTTGACCACTATTGGTCGACAGGCAGTAGGTCAACACATGAAAAAGGTTGACATGCATAAGTTTGACATGATCAAAAGGACAACATGAGTTTTTCTTGTTTTTGCTTTTTTTAAAAGGACTTGTATGTATTTTACTATCCCAGAGGAGAGGGAATATAATAATGTGCCGGAGAGGGAATATAAAAGTGTGCCGGAGAGGAAATATAATAATGTGCCGGAGAGGAAATATAATAGTGTGCCGGAGAGGGAATATAATAATGTGCCGGAGAGGGAATATAATAATGTGTCGGAGAGGGAATATAATAATGTGCCGGAGAGGGAATATAATAATGTGCCGGAGAGGGAATATAATAGTGTGCCGGAGAGGGAATATAATAATGTGTCGGAGAGGGAATATAATAGTGTCCCGGAGAGGGAATATAACAATGTGCCGGAGAGGGAATATAACAATGTGCCGGAGAGGGAATATAAAAGTGTGCCGGAGAGGGAATATAACAATGTGCCAGAGAGGGAATATAACAATGTGCCGGAGAGGGAATATAACAATGTGCCAGAGAGGGAATATAAAAGTGTGCGGGGAGGGAATATAATAATGTGCCGGAGAGGGAATATAACAATGTGCCGGAGAGGGAATATAATAGTGTGCCGGAGAGGGAATATAATAGTGTGCCGGAGAGGGAATATAATAGTGTGCCGGAGAGGGAATATAACAATGTGCCGGAGAGGGAATATAAAAGTGTGCCGGAGAGGCAATATAACAATGTGCCGGAGGGAATATAGCAGTGGGCCAGGGAGGAAATATAACAATGTTCCTGAGAGGGAATATAATAATGTGCCGGAGGGGGAATATAACAATGTGTCGGAGAGGGAATATAATAGTGTGCCGGAGAGGGAATATAATAGTGGGCAGGAGAGGGAATATAATAATGTGCCGGAGAGGGAATATAATAGTGTGCCGGAGAGGCAATATAACAATGTGCCGGAGGGAATATAGCAGTGGGCCAGGGAGGAAATATAACAATGTTCCTGAGAGGGAATATAATAATGTGCCGGAGAGGGAATATAACAATGTGTCAGAGAGGGAATATAATAGTGTGCCGGAGAGGGAATATAATAGTGGGCAGGAGAGGGAATATAATAATGTGCCGGAGAGGGAATATAATAATGTGCCGGAGAGGGAATATAACAATGTGTCGGAGAGGGAATATAATAGTGTCCCGGAGAGGGAACATAGTAATGTGCCGGAGGGAATATAGCAGTCGGCCAGGGAGGAAATATAATAATGTGCCGGAGAGGGAATATAATAATGTGCCGGAGAGGGAATATAATAATGTGCCGGAGAGGGAAGATAACAATGTGTCGGAGAGGGAATATAATAGTGTCCCGGAGAGGGAACATAGTAATGTGCCAGAGGGAATATAGCAGTGGGCCAGGGAGGAAATATAATAATGTGACGGAGAGGGAATATAATAGTGTGCCAGAGATGGAATATAACAATGTGCCGGAGAGGGAATATAATAATGTGCCGGAGAGGGAATATAACAATGTGCTGGAGAGGGAATATAACAATGGGGGTTATTCTAGTTCACTCGGAAAGGCACAATCACTCTGTAATGGACAAAACCATGTGCACTGCAGGTGGGGCTGATGTAACATGTGCAGTGAGAGTTAGATTTGGGTGGGGTTTGTACTTCAAACTGAGATCTATATTGCAGTGTAAAAATAAAGCAGCCAGTATTTACCCTGCACAGAAACAATAAAACACCCAAATCTAACTCTCTCTGCACGTTACATCAGCCCCACCTGCAGTGCATATGGTTTTGTCCATTACAGAGTGATTGTGCCTTTCCGAGTGAACTAGAATAACCCCCCATGTGTTTTATATGTCGATCTTTTGCTTGTGTCGACCTTTTGACCACATCGATCTAATGCATGTCAACCTTTTTCATGTGTTTACCTACTGCCTGTCGACCAATAGTGGTCAACCTAAAACTTGTAGACCTAACGATCTATACCCCCTCATTTCATAGAGCAGTGGATCCCAACCCTGGTCCTCAAGTACCCCCAACAGTGCACGTTTTTCAGGTCCCCCAGCAGGTGCACTCATTATTCAGACACATTTTAAAAGATCACAGGTGGAGCTAATTATGTCACCTGTGATTCTGTGTGGAGACTTGGAAAACGTGCACTGTTGGGGGTACTTGAGGACCAGGGTTGGGAACCACTGTCATAGAGGAATATCTGAAAGCTGCAATAAATAAGAGATACAGTATTTTTTCTACATACTCCTTGAATGCACCAAAGATACTTGTTCTTACTTCTACATTTTGAAATCCTTCTCAACTCATAACTATTTTTTAACATATTTCTTGAAGTGTGGCAGAATATATTGGTCAAATATTGTGTGGTTATTAGTTGTGGTTCTTATAATTGATGTGCCATTGTGTCCTATTACATCAATGATTAGCTGACACTGCAAATTTTAGATTTCCCTTACACACTAGGGCTAACCCATACTTACCTACCTTATGTGTCTCCTCTCTGGGAGGAGCCTGGAGAGGAGACTCTCTGCAGCTTTTATGGGGTGTGGCTTGCCATCATTAAGCTCCACCCCCATTCCGGTAAATGCCATGATTCGCTGCTAATCGTGAAGGGGGTGGTACTAAAAGATACAATTTGTATCATTTTAGTCCCACCCCCTCCCCAAAGAGTTGCGAATGCCAGTATTTGATCAGCATAGGGAAGGGGTGTGGGGACCCAGCTAAATGTGGGAGGCTTGCCCACCCTTCCAGGGGGCCGGGTGCTGGACCCGATTTTCGTAACCCTACTTGTCATTCTGGGAGGGTAGGTAAGTATGGGCTAACGTGAAGTTCACAAAGTGTTTTCCTGATATAAGAGATAGCTATACTCTGTATAAGTAAACCTCCAAACTGTCCCGCTTATCGCGGGAAGTCCCCCCTGTCATCCGTGAATAGTCTATACCTGCAGTCAGAGGGGCTGGGGGCACAGCCAGCAGCTCACGGAGCTGCTAAACATGCCCCCACAGCGGTGAAAATGGGCCAAGCCCCATTTTAGCTAGGCCACGCCCCAAAAATTTGCTGCGCGCACTGTCCCTCCTCGCAGGGAACAAATGTTGGGAGGCAAACAGATGTAGAAGTGCACTGGGCAGACACTAATACATTTACAGAGAACATCCCTTATGCTTTGTAAATAAGGAGCTTAAAACAGCAGAAAACAGAACTGGTACTTTATACATAAGTCTATACTGTGTGTCTCAATGGGCCTTATTTTGGTTCACTCTTTCTGACAAAATACTTCTTAGATGGACAAAACCATGTGCACTGCAGGGGGGCAGATGTAACATGTGCAGAGAGAATTAGATTTGGGTGAGTAATTTTGTTTCTGTGCAGGGTAAATACTGGCTGCTTTATTTTTACACTTCAATATAGATCTCACTGTGAAGTAAAACCCCACCCAAATCTAATTCTCTCTGCACATTTTGCATATGCTCCCCTGCAGTGCACATGGTTTTGTCCATCTAAGAAGGATTTTGTCAGAAAGAGTGAACCAAAATAAGGCCCAATGTGTAGTTTAGCTAGACATACATGGTGTAATACATGTTGCTGATAATCTGATGCAGACTTTCCTTCCATTAGTGAGAGTATGATTTATATATTTTTCATAGCATTTCTGCGACGTAATCAATGTCTTCCCTTTTTTTTTAGGAAGTATCTCTGTATTTGTACAAAGAATATACAGCTAGAGCTGCAACCTACCACAGTGTCTGTAGACAAGGACAAGAGCTGTGGTGTTTCTGGTAAGACAGACACTTGTACATTTTGTTTCTTTGACTTAAATGTGTTACAGCAGAGATAGGGGAAGATGCAGAGGCTTAACTAGCACTCTGTGGGCCCCATAGCAAAATGTTGAACGGGGCCCCCCTACTATAAATGTCATTATAGTGCTGTGAGCACACAGGACTCCGTTTCGGCGATTTCGGCTGACCCCCCTGTGCACCAAGATGTAGTTAAGCCATAAGAGAGACGGCTAACTACATCCTGCCAGCCCCGGGTCTGCACTGTCTATTTGGGCCGCGCATCATTATCACCCGCTGTGTACACATGGGGCGAATTAGGCAAACCTTCCAAGCGATTTTGACAATGTAGTCAAAATCACTTGGAAGAATCACCCCATGTGTAGAACCCTTTAGGGCTGGGGGCATCGTTGTGAGGAGCAAAATAAGAGCAAGGGAGGTGTGAGAGAATGGCAAGGAGAGAGGGGAGCAAGAGAGTGAGAGGATGTAAGGGGCAGAATGTAATGTCTCCCAAGTTCTGCTCGGCTGCCGAATTCGAGCAGCATTACATTCTGCCCAGGGAGAGAGAGAAGGTGTCAGGAAGAGAAAAGGGGTAGTGCCAGGTTGAGGGGTAGATAGAGAGAGGGAAAGGTGGGGAGGAGAGACATAAGGAAAAAGAGACTAGGGGCATAGAGAAGGAGGGGGAGTGAGAAAGAGGGGGCAAGAGAAAAAAGAGTGCATGGGACTGAGAAAAAGAATGAAGAGAGGGGGAGGGCAAAGACACAGGGGAGCGTGAGAGAAGGGGAGACGGAAAGAGAGAGAGAGAAGGGGAGATGAAAAGAGAGAGAGAGATAGAAGGGGAGATGGAAAGAGAGAGGGGGACACGGAGAGAAGGGGAGACGTAGAGACAGAGAGAAGGGGAGACGGAGAGAGGGAGGGAGACTGAGAGAGGGAAAGAGAGAGAGGGCGACGGAGAGAGGGAAAGAGAGAGAGGGAGACGGAGAGAGGGAAAGAGAGAGTGAGAGGGAAAGAGAGAGAAAGGGAGACGGAGAGAGGGAAAGAGAGAGAGAGGGAGACATAGAGAGGGAAAGAGAGAGAGAGGGAGATGGAGAGAGGGAAAGAGAGAGAGAGGGAGATGGAGAGAGGGAAAGAGAGAGGGAGATGGAGAGAGGGAAAGAGAGAGCGGGAGATGGAGAGAGGGAAAGAGAGAGAGAGGGAGACGGAGAGAGGGAAAGAGAGAGTGAGAGGGAAAGAGAGGGAGACGGAGAGTGGGAAAGAGAGAGAGAGAGAGGGAGACGGAGAGAGGGAAAGAGAGAGAGGGAGAGAGAGAGGGAGAGAGGGGGTAGAGGGAGAGAGGAGGGGAGAGGTAAAGTTTAGTAAAGTTCAGTTACCTCCAGGTTCCAGCAGCGCTGAGTCTCCAGGGCCTCCCCTCCCGCCGGGTATCCAGGGCCAGGCCTCCCCTTCTACCGGATCTCTGGGGACGGGTCTCCCATTAGGTGCACAGGTGCCGGGCCTCCTGGCCGCCATGCCCGTGCTCCAGCGGCTTTCTTCCTGTGCGTGTCAGCGCGTGTCAAAGTGCCTCATCAGCATCACAGGCAGCGCTACTGCGCTAGCAGCAGGTTCACTTCACACACCGGGGCTGGTCACTAGGTTGTGACGTGGAGCCCCGGCATCAGTACTAGAGAGGGAGAAGGAAAGGGGAGGGGAGAGCCTGAATCAACTGGCCCTCCTCCCCCTTCATTGTAATGCAACCCGCCGCCACCGTGTCCGGGTAGTTTATTGTACAAATTCAAGAGGGTGCAGGGGGCTTGCTGGGTCCTTGGGCCCCCCCAACCTGCCGGGCCCCGTAGCAGCTGCACCCCCTGCACCCTCTATAGTTACGCCACTGCGAAGATGTAATATAGGGGGAACAGCACATTATAGCACAATCATGCTGCATTATAGTTCCAGCAACACTGCGGAGTCACAAGTTGTAGAAAGCTGCCTTATGCCCTATACACACTAAAGATCCATACACCATAGCTGCCTCCCCTCCTGCATTCTGCAGGAGACTCCCTGAAATAGCAGCAATCTCCCTCTCTCCCTCATAAGTCTTGCAATCTCCCTCATTTCACCTAGCCCACATTACACATATTTTTGGGGGAAAAAGGTATGAGAGATGGTTGGAATCTCCCCACTATTCACAGGAGGGCACTAACTAAGCATACAAAGTGCCTGACTTTTGAAGACCGAGCATTTGTGCAGTAAGGCAGCAATGTTTTGGGATAATATGCTGCATAGAGTGATTGGAATTGGCGTTTGAAGGCATCCAGCTAGTTACCACATAGTGGGAGAAATTTACTAAGATGTGTCTTCTACTTCACATGTGATGTTTCTATGGGCAACCATTCAGAAGCTACTTCTTATTTATTTAGCACCCTCTATAAGTTGGTAGACAGGATCTGATTGGTTGCCCATAGCAACATCACATGTGAAGTGGAATACACATCTTAGTAAATTTCCCCCATTATGTTTGTTGGGTTCATGTTATGTTTGGGTTTAGTTTTTTGGGGGGGCAAAATAAAAAATGAAGGTTCAAATATATGTACGCGTGCAGATATATCTGCGTAGATCATACAATACAGTGACGGTGATCATTGGTTATATTTTGTTATCTTGCTTGATGTGTATGAAAATATGTACACCTGATCATTATGTGATAAATTGACCACGCTGTAACACTTCTATTCATATTAATAAAAAACAACTTTATAAAAAAAAAAAAAAAAGGATTGAGAGACAGATACATTTACATTGAATCATCTGCACCATTTCCCAGCACTTTACCAAGTATAGGATCTCTTACTAACTGCTTTGGGGCTCATCTACATTTGGATATAAGTCATTTTAAAAGATTCCTTTTAGATGTAGCAGTGCACACCCACGCTTCTAGGTGCCACGTTCACAATCTCTTTTCACAATCTCTCCATATATGGAACTAGACACGCCTTTTGGGGCGAGCATGACACGCTCTCTCAATGGGGCACTGTGCAAACTTCTACTACCAACTATAATCTGCCTGAAACTAGTTTTCAAAAGTAGGCAAGTATGCCATACACACTGTGTGATTTGAACTGAAAGTAGCTCAGTTTTGCCATTTGAGCTGCTTTCAGCTCAAAAGTTGCCCAGTGTGTACAGCCTGGCAATGAGCAGTGAGCGCAGATGCACGCTTCCACATCTTTGCCGGCCACCACTGCTCATCTGCTGGTATTACCAGCAGGTGAGTGACGGGGTGGACAGCTTTCCATAGTGTCCTGCTATGGAAAGCCGCCCACCCCGGGAAAATCGCGTCGAAGGGCGAAAATCGGTCAGCGATTCGCGAAATGCGCATGATTTTCAGCCCAGTGATTTTCCCCATCATCGCTGTCCATACACGCTGGGCAAAAACACCCAGTGTGTAGGGACCTTAAGCAATATTTTAAAAGATATCATTCATTTTAGCTCGGGGGAAAGTAGGCTGGCAGCTGACAACATCGCAAAGATGGATTTGTGAACCCAGCAAACAGTTTGTTTGCCTTGGGTGCACGCACCCAGCACGTGCTCAGAAATGCGCAAACATTGGCCCCCGTCCGAACACACGTGGGTCAACAAATGGACCTGAATAAGGTCCTATAAGTAGAAATATGCATTGTCGGACCGAGGCATGAAGGGCTCAGCGGGGCAATGGTAGGGGCCCACTAGTGTAAATATATTAAATACTGCTAGTGCATGCATGTTACTGTACCATATTTATAACAACAATGCACTATAGAAATTACACCATGGTCCTGTGCACTGTAAAGTAACATATGCATATTATTCAAGAATGCAGCATGGAACCTGTTCCCTAGAGAAGAGGGTGGGCTCCTAGACACTGGGGCCCATCAGGGTGTAACCTGTACCCATACCTGCCTAATAAAAAAAAAATTAGAATCAGTGATATGAGCTGCACAAATTTTGGGAAGTCTTGCAAGTAAGGTCATAGAAAGTACCTAGTGTGCCTGGAAATTACACATTTTCCGGCCTGTCACTGACACACTGAATAACACAAGGGCAATGAGGGGTTAAGCTTTGTATGTTGGGAAGAATGCTCTCTGAGGTAGATGATAATTTAAGAGCTTAAGGGAGGGGCTGTAACTGGTATTGGAAAGATTCCAGAATACCCTGGTCTCTTTCCTGTCTTTTTTCCCTCCCGCCAACCCTGATTTTACGTTATTTTTTCCAGGTTAGTTGTGTAGGCTTTGTGGTGGCCAGTTTCAGAACGGCTGTGTGATTGGTTGTGGGATAGTAGTAATTTTCCTTGACCATCGGGGACGGGGTCAAATTCGGATCTGAGCAATCAGGTCTGAAAATTGCATATTTACATCAATAATGCAAGCAACAGGGTGGTATATTATTATTGATCAGTATTAAAAAGAACACATAAAAATATAGAGTTTGACGGCAGATAAGAACCACTTGGCTCATCTGGTCTGCCCCTTTTTTAAACACATTACCTCAAACCATATTTGATCCTTATTTCTTTGAAAGGATATCAATATGCCTATCCCAAGCATGTTTAAATTGTACTACTGTCTTAGCCTCTACCACCTCTGATGGGAGGCTATTCCACTACTCTTTCTGGGAAGTAATTCTTCCTCAAATTTCCCCTGAATCTTCATCCCTCTAGTTTCAGTGCATGTCCTCTTGTTCTGCTGCTCCTCTTCCTGTGAAGAATGTCTCTCACCTGTACCTTGTTAAAACCCTTGATATATTTGAAAGTTTCTATCATGTCACCCCTTTCCCTTCTCTGCTCCAAACTATGCATATTAAGATCTTTTAGTCTTTCCTGGTACGTTTTGTGATGTAGGCAGGGCTGCCAAGAGAAATCCTGGGCCCCGGTGCAACAGCGTCATGGGGCCCCCCTGTAGTGGCAAGCGACAGAAAAGAGGTGTGGCCATTAAAGGATAGAGGGGTGTGTACCACACCATATACCCTTTATGCAACACAATAGTAGACCCCTTATACTTGCCCCTTACACATTATGCTACACAGAATGAGCCAAAATTCACATGGAAAGTCTTAAATTTCACATTATGCCACATGAAATGACACAAAATTCAAATTATTCCACACAGATTGAGGCAAAATTTAGGGAGAGTGAGAGGAATGGTGGGGATGCAGGGAGAGAGATGGCGGGGACAAAGGTGCATAGAGCAGGATGGCGGGATGCAGGGACAGAGACGGTGGTGACGAAGAACCAGACGGTGGGGACAGAGATGGTGGGGACGCAGGGACAGAGACAAAGTAGGTCTAGAAGGTCATTTCTATGTAAGGGATGGCAACAGAAATCTTGGGGCCGGTACACCAATATCACTGGGATTGAAAAATGCTGAAACCTGGTATTCCCGGGATCCAGGGATTGGCATCCCTAAAAGAAAGTTGCCCCCTGTGCCCCCACACTGACTTGCTGTGGAAGGGGGCAGGCGGCCGCAGTGCATAGGCAGGCGTCGGGTAGACATGTGTGACGTGGGAGGCCCGGCGGCGAGCAGGTTCCTGATGTCGGGTATGATGTGGGAGGCCTGGTGGCAACAGGTTTCGGCACTGGTGGTCAGCGCTGTGGCCTGCACAGCGTGACCTATGACCGAATCACACAGCGCAGGCCGCACGCCAGGTCGGGAACAGCCGGGCAGTGTCTGAGCGAGTGCTCAGACGCTGCCCGGCATTAGACTGCACATGCGAATGCGTGAGTTGGTGCATTGACACAGCTAACCCCATGCCCGCTCTCCTAGTCCAGTGGTCTCCAACCTTAATTGAGCGAGAGCTACTTGTGACAAAAAAAGACAAAAAAAAGTCCCCGAGAGCTACTAAAATTTGAACAATGCCCCTAATACTATGCCGCACACCGTAATGCCCCAGCACAATATGCTGCACACTGTAATACATTATACCACACACCGCCATTTCTCTGAAACATGATGCAGCACACCATAATGCCTGATACTATGGTGCACACTGTAATGCCCCTGACACATTATGCCACACGTTGCAATACCCCTCACACCTAATGCATACCTCCCAACTACGGCAGTGGAGAAAGGAATATATGTGCTTGCCACAGGCACGCGTCAAAAATTTTTGGCCGCCGTTTTGTCGCTGTGAGGGCATGGCCAGTGTCTAATTCCCACAGGACCGTCCAAAAAAAATGGGAGGTCACACAAAAATCGATATACACTGACTATGCCACACCACGTTGCCCCCTACAGTAAGGCTTCTAATACATTATAAATTACCTGCTTGTTGCCAAGAGAGTTAATGTCCGTTGCCAAGGGGTTAATATGCATTGCCAGGGGTTATTGCTTGTTGTCAAGGGGAGTTAATGTCCGTTGCCAGGGGTTCTTGCTCGTTGCCAAGAGGGGGGTGAATGTCCGTTGCCAGGGGTTCTTGATCGTTGCCAAGGGGTTAATATACATTGCCAGGTGTTATTGCTTGTTACCAATGGGTTTATATTTGTTCCCAGGGGTTAATGCTCATTGCCAAGGGGGGTTAATGTCCATTGCCAGGGGTTCTTGCTCATTGCCAAGGGGTTTTTAAATGTTGCCAAGGGGTTAATATTTTTTGCCAGGGGTTCTTGCTCGTTGCCAAGGGGGGTTTATTTCCATTGCCATGGGTTCTAGCTCGTTGCCAAGGGGTTAATATGTGCCCGGCAGCTGCTGCTGCCCCCTGCTTTACCCTGCCTTCCCCTGCGCACAGAGAGCCAGACGCTAGAAGTAATTTTTCACTTCCAGCGTCTCTGACAGGGAGCACAGCTCTGCAGTGTTACCAGGAAGTGCAGAGCTGTGCTTCCTGTCAGACGCTAGAGGTGAACTATGACTTCTAGCGTCTGTCTCTCCGTGTGCAGGGGAAGGACAGACAGGGGAAGCCGCAGCTGACGAGCGGGTGGCCGGACACATGGGCGGGCGGACAGGTCCTTGTCCTCCCTACGCACCCGCAGCCCAAAAAATATATTTTAATGTGTGTGTCCTGACCCGGGCCCCCCTGGCAGGCCTGGATATAGGCCATGCACAATTTTAGTTTCCCTTCTTTGTACAGTCTCTAATGTATTTATATCCTTCTGGAGATAGGGCCAGTATTCTAGATGAGGTCATACCAATGACCTATAGAGTGGCATTATTACTTCTTTCTTCCTACTGCTGATACCTCTCCCTATGCAACCATCATCTGACTTGCCTTCCTCATTGCATTGCTTTGTTACATTGCCTACCTGCCTTTAAGTCCCCTGAAATAGTGACACCTAGATCCCTCTCCTCCTTGGAAGTTTCCATTATAGTGCCATTTATACTATATTTAGTCTTTGGATTTTTGAGAACCAAGTGCATGATTTTTCATTTTTTGGCATTTGTGTCATCTGCAAAAAGGCTCAATTCCAGTTGCAATATCATCAATAAAGATATTAAAAAGCACTGGCCCAAGTAAAGATCCCTGGGGTACCCCCCTTGTAACCTTTCGCTCCTTACCCATGCTGTTTAGGATCCTGTAACTTGCTGGCTTTTAAATATTCTACAACTTTTTGTTTTAAGAGTGTGTCCATTAATTTCCCTACTACTGATGGTAAGGCTCACATGTCAATAGTTGCTTACCTCTTCCTTGCTTCCACTTTTGTGCAGTGGGACTACATTCGCTGTTTTCCAGTCCTCTGGGATTACTCAAGTAGTTAGTGACTGGTTAAATAATTATGTTAATGGTTTTACCAGCTCCCCTTTAAGCTCTTGGGTGTATCCCATCTGGCCCCATTGATTTATCCACTTTCAGTTTTGAGAGTTCTGTTAGGACTTTCTCCTCCGTAAATGTACTTGTTTCTCCCTAATTTTTCTGACTATACTTGCAAATTAACTGTGGCCCTTCCACTCTCTTTCAGCAGTAAATATGGAGCAGAAATAATTATTTATATGATCAGCTATTACATTGTTTCCCTCAATCAGACTTCTACTCGCTGTCTTTTTTTTTTTAATTAATTTCTTTTTTATTGAGATTTTTTTATAAACATACAAGAAAAGACAAACACCCCACAAACCTATGGAGGAAGTTAGAACAACAATGTAGAACTGCAAAACAGTCAGGAGCACATGCTGTACAGCAAATATATACAGTTGTATGTATATGAGCAGGGATTATATATCACATGGACACAAGGTATCTCCAGAAAACAATAGCTATGCTTCATTCCCTGAAGGCGCCATTCGGGTATGACCAGATAAAAGAAGTATAGGATGCATAAGGAAATAGTCATTGCAGACTAGGATAAACAGTATCCTCACGTTTAGTAGGAGTTGCTTATATTATATTTTGCAGTGACCAAGTTGACCTAAAGTAGAAAATATATGCCTAACTACCCAAAAAATAAAAAGCACGATGAATCCCAAAATAAACCTACCCCAAATCCCCACCCTGTTTAACCTACCCCCAACTTAGGCATACCTGGAGCCCCTATCTACTCTCTGTCTTTTGTCTTATTACTCCACTTTTTGTTTTTCTGCTTTCACTTATATACCTAAAAAAAAAACTTTACCCACTGACTGGGCCATTTTCTCCTTAGCCTGTTTTATTAGGTTTAATTAGAACAATATCCTACATTTTTCTAGCAAGAATAACAGCAGTTTCTAGTGGAGTAAATAGGAAATACTGTGCTGTACCTCCGAGGCGTCACCTGGTGTGCACTCTTCATTAGCACCTCCCCCCACATAGGAGGAGCAGTGGGTTCTAACAATGGCTCATTTTGTGGAAATGTAATCAGACTCTTCATGGCATCCAACTATTGGCTATGGAGGGAATTGAGAACTGTTCTTTTTATCTATGAAACTATGAATTGGTTGTATGTATGCCATCAAATTAAAACTTTGCGTGTTTATTTTTCAGATCATTTTACAGAGTCGGTCAAACTTGATGAAAGCATAAACCTTTTTAACATGAGTTATCACTGCCACTCAACCAAACAGATAATTGCCTTGATAATGGCGATATTACACATTGCACCACCAACAGAAACCTTTGGGTATGCAAAGTGTCTTCTAACCTATGAGAACACAAGATACGCTAACTGCGTAGAAAAGGGAATTGTGTACTTAGCAGAAACTGTTCGACATCTTCCAGGTACAACACAGTGGTTAAATGTTTCCCAAAATTACATTGTCCTAGTGGAACACAAAGCTTTCTCTCACATGCCAGGTCTTATAGAGCTTAAGCTGAGTAGAAATAAAATCTACACCATTCAGTCTGGGGCTTTCTACAACCTGAGCAATCTTCAATTACTGGACCTCAGTCATAATTCAATACAATCTTTGGACAATCTGGACATGTGCAATCTGAAAAACCTAAGAACTCTTAGCATTGCCAATAACAAATTGAACACAATACAAAGCATGACATTAAACCATCTAAATGCTCTACAAGAACTTGATCTGTCTTTTAATCACATTTCAAATTTTACACTTGTCGCTGAAGCAATTAAAAACTTGGGTGAATTATCCAAACTTAACCTCAGCTATAATTTTATATCTGAATTACAAAATAAACAAGGTTTGATGGGTTTTCCTTCCTTGAATTGTTTAGACCTGAGCTATAACTTACTTTTTGTTTTAGATCTAAGAAATCTCTATATGCCCAACTTAACAAATCTCAGAGTGATGAAGAACAACATGACTGCTGTAAATATTAGCTCCTTTGCTAGTGTACCTAATCTAAAACAGATTACCTTTGATGAAAACCCTTTAAATATTTCTATGCTTTTGGGAATTGAGTTACCCAACTTGACAGAACTTCACTGGTCCAGCATGAGACCAGCACTCAGCAATAACCTGTCCACTGCTTGTCAGGTTTTCCAGACTTTACCAAACTTACAGATGTTGGACATCAAGCATTCCAAAGTCGCAAACTCTAAACTGCAAGAAATAGGCAAGTGCACGAACCTAACCCAGCTTATTCTGTCTACAACTGCCATTGTGAAACTGGAAAACATGGATCTTCAGACTTTCCAGCACCTTGAAGTCCTATATCTTAACAAGTGTAAAATATCAGCAATTCGAGGAAGTCCATGGGCTGGTCTTAAAGCTCTTCATACCTTGGTCCTAGAGAGAAACAAATTATCAAACTTGGAAAATAATTTGTTTACACCTTTAAAAAGTTTGCGGTACTTGGATCTTACAAAAAACTATTTGACGTACATCAACTCAGATGCATTTCAAGGCTTACACAAATTAACCCACCTTATCCTGCGAAGTTGCAAAATTGCAGTTGTTACAACAAAAAGTTTTATTCATTTATGGAATCTGAGGTTCTTGGATCTCCAAGACAATAGCATTTCATTAGTTAAGAGACGCTCTTTTTACAAATTGACCAGACTTGAAACACTTTTATTGTCAGAAAACAAGATTCAAACAATACAAAATTCTGTTCTAAAAGGACTGGTATCTCTAAAGAGCCTTGCTTTAGCAGATAATAATATTTATAAACTTTCTAATAGTTCATTTAAATGGTTGAGAACACTCTCAAATTTGAATATAAGTAGAAACCAGTTGTCATTTAATGAGCGTGACTCTCAGAGCCCTTTTGAAATGCTTGAACTCTTAGAAACTTTGGACATAAGCTACCAAATGTATCGTTATAAGGACAATGTTTCCCGAACATTGTTTCAAGGTCTGAAATCACTCAAAAAACTGAATATTAAAGGAATTACATCCTTCTCTTTTAAAAATGTATCTTTTTCCATTTTGCCAAATTTGACACACTTGGATATGTCTGAAACCAACCAGGGATCAGATTTATTTTCCACATTAGATTTAATTACAAAATGTAAACAAGTAAGACATCTTACTCTTGATAACAACGAAATCAGAGATCTTCCAGAAAATATATTTGATCACTTCACCTTGCTGGAAAACCTATCAATAAAACAGAACAAATTAAGGAATATTAGCAGGAACCTATTAAAGCCCCTGGCAAACTTAAAATATTTTGATGTGTTTATGAATCCCATCTCTTGTTATTGCGAAAATTATTGGTTCCAGAATTGGTCCGTGTTTAACACTCAGGTACAGGTACCCTTTATACAATCATACAGTTGTTTTGATCGGGCAGCACGCGACATTAATTTCGTCAGTCAAGATCTCAGCTTTTGTGGGAAAGACATATCCGTGTTATTCTTCATTGGAACATTTGTTTTAACTTTACTCTTCTTGGTAGTGAGTCTTGTGATGGTTAAGCTTAAGTGGTCCATACTTTACTTCTACTACATGTTACGAGTATGGTTTCAATGGAAGCTGCAGAAGGAGGACAGAATTTACAAATATGATGCATATATCTCTTACTGCTCAGATGATGAAGACTGGGTCATAAAGGAACTATTATTACATTTGGAAGGCCAAGGAGAACGTAAACATAAACTCTGCTTCAAACCTAGAGACTTCACTCCTGGAGTCTACCATATTGATAACATCCAGGATGCCATTAACAACAGTCGTAAGACCTTGTGTGTGGTCAGTACGAAATATCTGGAAAGCCAATGGTGTAGAATAGAGGTTGAAATGGCATGTTCTAGAGTCTTCTACCAGAGGGAGGATGTTTTGCTTGTGGTGTTTTTGGAAGAAATCCCAGATTTTAGGTAAGCCATAATATATGTTTTAACAACAATTTACAAGGCATAACATAATCTCTATCTCTATCCTACTTTGAAAATGTTTAGAAATGACAGTGGGGCAGATGTATTAAGCCTGATGAAGAGATAAAGTGGAAGGAGATAAGGCAACAGCCAATCAACTGTGTTGGGAGTTGATTTGCTGGTGCATATCTCCTTCCACTTAATCTCCACTTTATCTCTTCACCAGGATTAATACATCTACCCCATGTCCTATAAAGATGCTCTAGTGCATATTTTTCTATTTTACTTTATACGTTAAACCAGTGGCTCTCAAACATTTGTGATTCACAATGACCTAGACTATCAGCGTTTTTTTAAAAGGCACCCCATGGCCAAAAGTTTCTTAACTTAATTAAGTATATTGTGCCCACCTGTTAGGTTTAGTTATATGATGACTATCTTAGTAGATGTAATTCTAATTTTGTAATTGGGAAGTTAGTCGTATGAAAACCTATGCAGAATTTCATAAGAAAATCAGTGGTTTTCTTCATTTTAATGTATCTTTATTCATGCTCATGCTTTATCATAAAGTACCTGCAGAAGAAACCTCAGTTATCCCTCGAGAATGAATAAAGATGCATTAAAATGAAGAATGCCATTGTTTTTCTTATGAAATTCTGCATTATTTTTATGTCACATAACTACTATAACTGATATCATCTAAGTGTCCACCCAGTCTACATCTATCTGTACATGTTTAATCTGCCACCTCCTTCCTACAACACAAATAAGTTCTGTTAAAATACACTCTCCGGCTAGATAGGAATGCATACTAACATGAGAATGATGACATGGTCTGAATGTGGAATTTCAATATGTTCCTAGGGGTCTCAATATGTACATTCACAATGTCAACATTGAAATAATGTCAATATGTTAACATGTTTGCATGTCAACAGTGTGATTGTTGACAATAATATCTAACACTAATCACTAACGTTGATACATTCATAATGTAAACATGCATAGGGGTTGTTTTCAATCCCCTGCCGCTATTTCCGACGGGGGAAATAGTGGCGGGCTCCTATTCAATGCTGTCTTTCCCGACAGCATTGAACAGGCATCTCGGCAAAACAAGCCCGACTTTAAAACAGTCGGGCTCATGGCCACGCCCCTTTTTGGCACTCGGCAGGTGGGTCATTGACTGCTGAATGGGCGTCTAGTGGGCCACTGAAACTCTAGTGGGCCTAGAACGAGCCAGCCCCAACAGTTGTGTCCTGGGATTCAATGCCATCCATAATGTTGACATTTTTAACATATCAACATTTTGGCAATTATATCAATTTTGCAAGTCAATATTATGAACATGCCAACATTACAGTGCCAACATTCTGATTGGTGACAATATGACTGCATAAAAGTTTTACTGCTAACTTTAGGGGACCTATTCACACTCACCGGGCCGTTTGCTCCCGTGGGGGTGGATAAGAGGCTGGCACAGGGGAACACCCAGCGTTTTACGGGTGTCCACATTAAAAATGTTGGGCATTCCCCTGGAAACGCAGCTGGATCGATGCCTACTCGGGGCGGGTGGCTGTTGTCACATGACATTAGCGCCCGCACCCTATTTGGGCACCCTATCAGAGCAGACTGACTTTTATTACCCAATGGTAGAGACATTTTTCCCCCCTTTCGGACATTGTGAGAAGATGTGTTCACGTACACATCCCCTTGCATGTTAGAGGGGATTTGGTGGGTGCGTGTGGGGGGCACTGAGTATACGCAGCCTAGGGAATAGTTCTGAATCAGGCACCTTGTAACTGTAGGCTACATTGTTGCATAGTTGGACACCCCCATCTCCTTCCACCCATCTGGTTCCCCATGGCAGCCTATAGTATGTGCACGCACTGAACAGAGGACGCATTCACCACTGTGATAGGCAAGTGAAGGAGGATTTCATGGGAGAACAGGTATAATTAGAACATCCGCTTATCGGATACACTGCCGGGAATGACTTCCAACGATAAAAAGCCATGTTACTTCATTTGTTCTTCTGGCTGTGAATGGTGGTTATAACACGGGTAAACTAATGTGGCAAAATATAGGCAGCAATAAATAGGAATATAATAATTGAGACAATTTGTGTGGTTTGTGTCTATATTGTGCATATACATTATCTTAAATTGACTTGTCTTCCATACTATATGCATGTCTACTCACAATCGCCTTGTACCAAATGCAGTACCTCTGTTACCATGTTATGTACTGTGGATGAGGCAACTACTAGCAGATGTTGCTTAGAGGTAGCTTATATCCAAAACAAACATCTTATGAGTTACATTTAAAAGAATCATGGATTTGCTTCATTGAGCATACAAATGATCAGTTATCTCTGACTCCTCTATAATTATTAGATTTTAATGTTTGTCACACCGTGCTGCTGCCGCATTTACTTGAGAACGTCCAGCATTTGTATGGTAATGCCATTGATGTCGAGGCGCCACCACACACACACACACCACACGCACACCCCCCCACACACACACACACATGCAAGTGCCACGCCGACAGTTTAGGTCAACAAGGGTGTTCGCACAGAATCCCCACACATACGCATAACTGATTATATGCTTGCGCAGGGCACAACCAACAGTCCCCTGTGTGAATGCACGGTAGATGCAAAATTGTAGTGGGCTAAAGGACCTGCCACGCCCAGGGGGAGGAGCAAGGCCAGGGGCAAGCTCCTTCACTATCCACGCCACCACTGGTTGCCTTTAGTAACCAGGTGGTGAACGAAGCGTGGCGAGCAAAGCGAGACCGTGAGCGTCCGTTTGGGACCCTTCTTCCGACCTTGCTCCTCCTCTCTCCACCCCCTCTCCTCCCCTGTGACATCAGGAGGTCCTTTAGCCCACTACAATTTAGACCTAACCGCGAATGCATGGGGGCCCGAATGGATTAGAATCCGAGCCACTATGTATGGATGATTCTAGTGGAGAAAAATAAGAGGATAAAAGGATAGATTATCTGATCTATTTCCAGTGCAATAACTCATCAATACCACTAGATGGTGATAATTGCATAGTTGTTTTTTTTGTTGACAGCTTCATCTAAATTCTAGAATGGCACACTGTGACTTTTAGTTCCACAAAGAGACCTATAGGTTATTTAAGCCTACTCTATACTTACAGAACAAAAAGGTAAGTAAAACTACCCATAAACATATAAAGAAAGTGAAGCATAAATCAATGACAGCTTAAAATAAACAATCTTTCTAAAGAGAAAAAAAAGGAACTCTTGCTTTACATAACAGGTGCGTACCGAAAGCCAACAGTACCTGAGCACCTTGTTCTTGCGCAATACATGGACCAGCCAGACAAGGAATGATTATAATAACTGAGTATGTTCTAAGGGGGCTGTCAGGACTTGAAAATGTTTTTCATTGACATTTTCAGAACAATTTGCGACAATTTTTAATCAAACAGTTTGTGTTCAGAAGTGAAAATAGAAACATCAAAAATAACTGAGAACTGTAAGGATGGAGATGGTCAGACTGGTAAATGTGTTATTCTCTGAGCGTGTAAACGCAGCATCCGAAAGCAATGATACGCTCAGCCACTGGAATAATGCAGTTACTGGGAAATTCTGTTCTCCTGTCATGCCATCTTTACCCACGTGACCCTATGGAGTTTATAAACCATACTCAAAATAATGGGTGTGACACAGACATCTGACATTTTCAAAGGATCTGGTGGACCGTGTTTACTAGCCTCAGTTATGTGTCCTCTGTTTACTTTGACTTCCTGTATATATTTTAATGACATTTGCAACCGTGCGTAATTATAAAATTTGTATGTCATATAGGGACAACAAATGTACTAAGCCTTGGAGAGTGATAATAAAGTAGAGAGAGATAAACTACCAACCAATCAGCTCCTTTCCACCAAGTGTGCCTATCAAAAAATCTAGGAGGTCTATGAGGATCCTTGTTGTATGTAATGCAGGTGGCTGCTGTGGAACTTCCTTAATGGGTTAGAAAATGGGTATTGGTGGCAGTATGGGGGGGGGGGGGGCAAACTACTGAGCATGTGCAAGGACCATCTTCACTGTGTAGACTAGCGTATCTATGTGTGCAAGGTGTGCAGTGCACATAGGCCCCTGGATCCAGGGGGCCAAACACCCTGCACCTACTGTATTTAACCATACTTACCTCTCCATTGGCCCATTGCTAACTGCACAGCTGCAAAGATCACTGAAGAATAACCTCAGCAGCCATTTTCCTGGGGATTTGCGCATGTGCAATAGAGATGTCCCTGGAAACACAGCAGAGGCACCATGTTCTTGAAGACCTGTGCATGCAGAGTAGTCTCTGGCCCAGTGCCTCTGCTGCAATTACCCGCAATCCACAACGAATCAAGTGTTCCTGTACCACTCTCCAGTGCCTACCAGAAGTGTCCTTATACATCTAGGGCCTGATTCTGGTTCACTTGCAAAAGCAAATTCTCTCTCTCTATTGGACATATCCATGTGCACTTCACTAGGGCAGATGTAGCATGTGCAGAGAGAGCTAGATTTGGGTGGGGTTTGTACTTCAAACTGATATCTATATTGCAGTGTAAAAATAAAGTATTTTCCCTGCACAGAAGCAAAATAACTCATCCAAATCTAACTCTCTCTGCATATGTTACATCTGCCCCACCTGCAGTGCACA
Source organism: Crinia signifera (assembly GCF_055691185.1). Lineage (NCBI taxonomy): Eukaryota > Metazoa > Chordata > Amphibia > Anura > Myobatrachidae > Crinia > Crinia signifera. The sequence goes on from NC_139226.1 coordinate 57,701,552, forward strand.
TGATTTTGTCCATTAGAGCAGTAGTTCCCAACCCTTGTCCTCAAGTACCCCCAACAGTGGACGTTTTCCAGGTCACCCAGCAGGTGCACTCATTATTCAGACACATTTTAAAAGATCCACAGGTGGAGCTAATTATGTCACTTGTGATTCTGTGTGGAGACCTGCAAAACGTGCACTGTTGGGGGTACTTGAAGACCAGGGTTAGGAACCACTGCATTAGAGAGAGAATTTGCTTTTGCAGGTGAACCAGGATCAAGCCCCATGTATCTTGAAATGCCAGGCTTAAACAGGGCCGGCTCTACCACTAGGCAGCTTTATCCAGGATCTAGGGGGCGCCACCAAGTCTGCCTATCAATAAATAAAGGATGTCTGTGAGGATCCTTGTACTTAATGCTAGTGGTTGCTGTGGAACCTCTACGACCTCACCTCCATACTTTCTCTTGAGGCATACTTCCCTATTTTGCTTCCCTCTCTTCCTGTTCCTTAGTTGTGGGTGGCAAAGGGGAGGGTGCCGGGGGCCTCCAGAGAAAGCAAGAGTCTTGCCCACCTACCTGGGGGGCTGGGATGACCACTGAATTTTGGGAGGCTCCCTGCCATTCCAGAATGTTAAGCAAGTATGTATGAAGGGGTTGGAAAATGGTTATTGGTGGCAGTATGGGGGGTGGGGGGTGGCAGTAGGTTGAATTTTTGCCTAGGGTGCTGAGAAGCCTTACACCGGCCCTGGGCTTAAAGTGAGCGGTCAGGTCTTATGAAGCTCTTCCGATGTCAGGCATCTGTTTTGCCAAAAATCATCCATCCACGACCTCTTCATCTCTCACAACTTCAATCTGCTGGCCATTACAGAAAATCTCCACCATCATCCTGGGTGACTTCAATATTGCTATTGACAGTCCACAATCTCTGCAGGCTTCCAAACTCCTCTCTCGGCCTCTCCCAGTGGTCCGACTCCTCTACTCATGAGGAAGGCCAATGCTTTTACCTTGTTTTCACCAGACTGTGTTCATGCTCTGATTTTACTAGCACTCTCTCTCTCTCTGATCTCAATCTCATTACCCTCTCGCTCTCCTCCATTACCCCAAGCTCACCGACACAGAAATCATGAATGCCTACTCTAACCCGTAGAAATTCTAATGCTATTAATTTTCCACAACTTTCCACCTCTCTGCAAAAACAGCACTCTCTATTTTTTACACTTAACTCTGCCGACTCTGCTGTTTTCCACCTGCACCAGACTCTTAAAACAGCCCTTGAGGAAGTGGCTCCAGCTACCCATTACACCCCCCATAGGCTTAGATGCCAGCCATGGCACACCAAACTAAAACCAAAAGAAACCAAAAGAAAACGACAAATTGGATCACGTAAAGTAGAAAGCCATGGCATAAATCTCGTAATCTGACTGATTTCCTCACATATAAGTCTTGCTACCACTCCTACTGCAATGCTTTGGACACTGCCAAACAAACGTACTTCCAATCTCTCATCTCTTCGCATGCCACCAACCCTATGCGACTTTTTAACACATTTAAGTCTCTTCTGTACCCTCCCTCTCCTCCCCTACCGGCTACCATCAGTGCACAAGAACTTGCCTCCTACTTAAGGGCTAGATAGATAACATCCGAGATGAAATGGTATGCTCCACAACCTCTAACCCTCTTTCTTCCCCACCTGAACCCTCTGGCACCGTCTCTTCATTTGAGCCCACAAATAAAAAGGAAGTTTCCACACTCTTCTTATCCTCCTACTCTACTTTCTTATAGCTAACAATTTCTGCCATTTATGTGTCTTCATTTTATTAAGGTATAGGTTGATTATCACTTGGTTTATAGATTATTATTTTTTTCACAAGCAAGGTTCTCTCTACCTTTTTTTTCATATTGCAGTTTTCATATTACAGCGCTGAGGTCATGGGTTGAACTCCCACCATGACCCTAACTGTGCGGAGTTTGTATATTCTCCCTGTTCTTGTGCAGGTTTCCTCCGGGTACTTCGGTTTCCTCCCACAATCCAAAATATATGGGTTGCTTAATTGGCTCCCAACAAAATTAACCTTAGAATGTCTGTGTGTGCGTGTACATGTGGTAGGGAATATAGATTGTAAGCTCCACTGGGGCAGGGACTGATGTCAATGTTCAAATATTCTTTGTAAAGTGCTGCAGAATATGTGTGCGCTATATAAATAGCTGGTAAGAAATAAAAATGTATATGTATTTTGCCTAACTTACCTTACCTGCGTTCCTGTTTCTTTTCATTAATAGTAACAATATTCAAATTCCAATGATCAGCCTTAAATGTGAGAATTGATACAGGCATTTTCAGGTAGTCCCCTGCACCCCCAGAAGAGTGGGTGAGTCTCCTGCATCTAGTGAAATGGGCAGCATAAGGAGATCATTCCAGGGATCATTGGTCCTTAGAAAGGGGGAGGGCTAAAATGGTGCAAACTACTTCACTTTAACCTCACCTCCTCTACATGAACCTGTGATTTGCATTATTTTGATAATACTGGGGATGGGGCTTAAATAATTCAAAGCCAGCCGCGCCCCTCACAATCAGAGCGGTCATCTCATCTCTGGGCTTCTTCTGTCCTGTAGTGAATTTATCTGGATCAGATCTAGACTGTGCATTTGAAGCTAACATTTCATCCACCTTTTTTTCTCTTTCAGAAGCTGCCACATCCTATTTCATGATGGCTGGCTTTTAGAAATCCCATTAGCAAAAATGCCATTGAGGCCATTGTGTGATGAGAAAGTCCTTTGTGTTATGATAGGCTTTTATTCCCACAGTCAGATATTCTCACAACTCACGATATTGTTCCATTTCTTTTTAGACTTTCTGCCTACCACAAGTTAAGGAAGCTGATAAAGCAGAATACATACATTAGCTGGCCTGAGGACCCCCGGGGCGATGAATTCTTCTGGCTCAAGCTTCGGAAAGCATTAGATGTTGACTTATGTGAAGAGGAGAAGATACAGCTTTCTGTGACTAACTGATCACTGTGGATCGGAACTCTCCAATGCAGTCGTTTTTCTTAGCTGTATGCAAGGGAGACATGCGGGTGACTAGTGGTCAGAATGCCAGCGGTCAGCGTACCGATGCCGGCATCCCGTAGGAGGGAATTCTGACCGGGGTCAAGTACTTACACTTACCCTCCCCCTGCCCCCCCCTAACACTTCCTTCTAGCAGCCTAACCCCCCCTCCCCCACACAGCCTGACCCTAACCATTCCAGCTTGTGCCTTAACCCCTTACCCTGTAACTAAACCTTCCCTTCTAAGTGCCTAACCCCCCTGCACACAGCCTAACCTTCCCTCCCCATAGCCTACCCCTATGTCCCCCCTCACTAGTGCCTAAACCCCATACCCTGCTGCCTAGACCTAGCCTTCCCTTCTAAGTGCCTAACCCTAATCCCCCCATCCCCACAGTCTAACCCCAACCTTCCCCCCACAGTCTACCCCTATGTTCCCCCACTAGTGCCTAAACCCCATACCCCGCTGCCTAAACCGAACCTTTCCTTCTAACTTAAGTGCCTATCCCTAACCCCCTCCCCGCAGCCTAACCCTAACCTTCCCTTCCCACAGCCTACCCCTATATCCCCCCACTAGTGCCTAAACCCCATAACCCACTGCCTAAACCGAACTTTCCCTTTTAAGTGCCTAGTGCCCCTCCCCACAGCCTATTCCTAACCTTCGGCCTCACAGCCTACCCATATGTCCGTCCCCCCCCCCGTAGTGCCTAAACCGGACTTCACCAGCCGCACGCTAGTCAGCCCTGGTTACTTACGTGGTCAGGATCCTGGCTGTAGGAATTCTGGCTTCAATATACTTTCAAAAATCCTGCACTGGTATTTAGATGGCTGTCCGGATGTCAGCGTCAGATAGTGAGAGCCGGTATCCTGACTGCCGGGATGCTGACTGTATCCGGTATATAATGTTTACTAAAATAAACTTTACACTGAACAACATAATGAATGCCCAATACTAAACCAAACATACATTCTGCACTAAATAAACAAACTCTTCTGACTTTGGGCCAGATTCTCTAAGCTTCAAAAGTGATAAAATGGAGAATGATAAATACCCAGCCAATCAGCTCCGGTCTGAAATTTTTTAAACACAGTCTGTGACATGGCAGGTAGGAGTTGATTGGCTGGCTGTTTATCACTCTCCATTTTATCACGTTTGAAGCTTAGTGAATCTGGCCCTTTATGTTAAACCGGCTGTGTAGATAGGCTGTGTAGAATTGGAGCATCCACTTACTAACGTGAAACAATGATAAGTGATATATGCCAAACTTTATACAACATGATTTTCTTTTTAAATCTATTATTAAAAACACTAACATTTTCTAAACTCAAGTACCACATCAAGTTACATTATTTTAGGATCTCTTTTATTAATACATAGTTTTTTGTTTAATATTTATCCCACCCGTTTCTGCAGATGGAAATTCTGAAAACATGACCTGTAGGTTGTACTCTACTTAAGGACTGGATTTGAGAAACCCTGTTTTTATAAGGGTGTGAGTGTCAGGAATAATGACTCAATACTATCCTTTGTAGCTTGCAGTAGATCAGCTTCCAACACTGCTGTAATTAATACAGAAGCAAATCTTTCAGTTCTAAACTTTGGTACTAAAATATGTGCCACAAAGGGCCTGATTCAGTGGTGGACAAATTGCCTATGTTTGTGTAGTTTTTTGTACTGCCCATGCAGCAGAGCAGGGGCGTCACTAATAATAGTGGTACCCACTGTGGTGAATATTATCTTTGGAGTGTGTCGGTTAATAAGGGGGAGTGGCTTCACAGGTAAGGGGACGTGGCTTTTCATGTAGAGGGCGTGGCCCAGAACTCCTGTTTAGTCACTCCCAGAGATGCATGCTGCAGTTTCAACTCCTACCCTTTGACAGGAGCCAGATGCTGCACAGAATGTCACAGTGCAGCACAGGGCACCTGTCAATGAGGAAGAGCCGGCATTTCTGTGTCACCCCTGACCGTGTCAAATCTGCTGTCAATTTTCTAGTTCTAGAGGTGTGAAAACACACTAATTCAACAACTGCCTCAACTTGTATTGAGACACAAACTGGATCGTCCCAGCTGTCTGCAACTGTATACAAATTAGAGATGTGCAGGTTCTGATTTACTCTGATTTACTCTGATTTCAAAGCAGGATCTTATTGGCTATCCCAAATCACATGACAGTTGTTCAAATCACATGAAGTTGTTGACAGTTGATAGCCAATAAGATCCTGCTTTGAAATCAGAGTAAATCAGAGTACTGTAAAATCAGTGCCTACACATCTCAAATACAAATGCAGCATAGGATGCAGACTATGAAGACATTAATTCCCCGATTAAGTGTATAGTGTCATAAAATTCAACAACTGTTAATCACTGAAATACAAGAGCATCGGAATAGGGTGTACAGTGAATCAGACCTTTAGGGGGGACATTGGGGTTATTCGGATCTGATCGCAGCCCTGCAATTTCGAAAGGTGGCCAAATTTAAAATGACTGCGCATGCTTACGTATCATGGCAAGGCATGGATTTGCAGCTGGCCGCTGATCGGCAATATTTTCGCAAGCCATTTGCAGCCTTGCACAGGCCAGGATTTCCCTCTGGTGGGGCGGCAACTATCTAAACGCAGGGCTCTGCAATTTCACAAAGTAGTGATCTGAATAACCCCCATTGTTGGTGAGACCCGAGAATGAGTTTTGGCAACCATTGTGTAGTTGATCAGACAACATTTTATACAATAATTATTATAGTATAACAATGGGGTTCCATCTAACTTATTAGATTAGACAAGCAGGTAGTGTTGGGGGGTATAATAAATATTATGGGGTGTTTACAAACATAATGTGTTCAATAATGTAAAATAGAACAAAATTTACTGTTAAGGTTAATAAACATTATTATAAGCAAAAACTTATTAAGACTTAGTTGTACTATAATCATCTATATATTTTAACAATAAATCAATCAAATCAACATTTGCATAGTCTGCTGTGATTCATTTTCTTAAGCTATCGGCATCCCTACTGTCTGCCTCCTAAATGTACAGATGGATCCTTCTCCAAATAGCTGTCTTTGGATAGCCATGGCTCACCAAGGACTATTGTTCTCAGCTGCAATACTGTACATACCAATAGGGCCAAATACAGATATGCTCCGTGATGCCCACTATTCATATTCCACACACCGTGAAGCCCATTACACATATACCACACACCATGATGCCCATTACACATATACCACACACCGTGATGCCCACTATTCATATGCCACACACTGTGATGTCCATTACACATATACCACACACTGTGATGCTCATTACATATTATGTCACTAATAAGTGCCACTTACCTACATGCTCATTGTCAGGGGTTAAGTGCTCAATGCCAGGGGTTACGTGCTCTGAGAGCTGCTGGCCATGCCCCCCCAGCAGTGCCCGATAAACAATGCCCCCCAGATTGTGGTGCCATTCTAAATAAATACTCTTGTGGTATTGTGTGCACGCATGCCATAGGCCCACGTCAAAAAATGGGTGTAGCCACATGCAGGTATGCCCTCACAGTGCCAGATACATATATGCTCCCATGGTGCCAGGTATGCCCCCATGGTGCTCAATTGCTATTAGCACCCTGAGAAAGGTGAGCAAGGTTTTTTGAAGTACCCCCCGAGATGCGGCGACCATGCTCCATTATACATATGCCACACACCGTGATGCCCACTATACATATGCCACACACTTTGATAGACGCCTCCTGCTGCATTCCCATACAGCACTTGTCCTACTCTGCTTCCAAGTACCACAATTTTTTTATTATTTTCTTATGCAAGTTTTTGAACCATTTTATAGTGAGCCAACCTTCGCAATTTTATGTTCAGGGGAGACTAGTTGATTTATTTTCCTTCGGGTTATAAGAAAATAGGTTATCTCCTGGTGCCAATAGCACTACAATGCCAATAAGCCATTGCTTTTGCAAACCCAGGGGCATTTTAAGAGAGGAGGAGGCCTGTATGCAGCCTCCTCTGTCTGGGGCCCCTCTTTTGCTGGCAGCTGCGCAGTGCTATAGAGTCTGAGCCCTTGAGAGCTCAGACTCCATTGTTCAGATCTCTGGAAATATTGGGCGGGATCCATTTTTCTGGTGATTTCTACTGCACTGCGGCTGCCATCGTCATGTGACTCCAGAAGGGTAAGTATGGATGCAGTGGATGGGGAGTTGACTTCCTGGAATCAGGGGCCTGTGTGTACTGCACACTGCATCCATTATAAATATGCCATTATATTAGAAAGAAAAAAAAAGAAAAAATATGCCATTGGGCACACCTCGAGAGTTTTTCTAATTCTCTAACAAACATAGGAAAAGAGAAAAGTAGTAGGTTGCACGCAGAAGTGGGCTGGGCAGGGCAGGGTGCCATTTGCCCCCCGGGCCGTTATAATTTATTTTTTTCCAATAAATGTTTATTCAGATTTTCACATAATAAACATTTTAAACAAACAAGCAGGTAATATGAGGGGTAACAGATCTAGTGAAGTAGGTATCAGCTATAGTACCGAAATACACCGCAAATAGAAAGGAGGTTAAGACCTGAAGTAACGACCCAGGAAATCAGTCAGTCACTTCGCTGAACACATAACAAATCCTGCTTAAACAGTAAACTCGTAACATGTAAGCAAATAACAGAAAAATAAAACAAGGGTGAAAGTAGAAAAGACAGATAAAGAGACAAGAGAGGGGGAGGGGGGTTTGTGTGGCCTTCCTATGTACCCAAAAACCCACAGAGAGAAGATTTTCCTCTTCCTTCATTAAACACACAACGTCTAGATACAGGATCAGCAATATAGGACTCTTTTTAAGTTATATACACCAGGTATATTGGAGAGCACTTGAAATCGAGCCAAGGAAACCAAGTAGTCATAAATCCCTGTTGGCCCACATAGTGTAGCCCACATCTCTTCCATAGTCATTTACATCTCTATTCTACTAAGCTGTTATAATTTTTCTGCTCTAAGGCTACCAGGCTGCAGGAGGAAGGCCATACAGTGGATAAATGGCTGTCCCTGTAGCAGGCTACAAAAAGATGGCTGTTGCCATTGACCAATGGGGAGCCAGGTTTACTTTTACAGGAAACCAAGAGCCTGCAAAGTGAAAAATTTGCATTTTGTATCAGGGTGAATGACAGGGGAAGAGGCATTGAGGAATGCTCCAGATTGGATGGCGGAGAACCTTTTCAGAAGTACAGTACTTCTGTAACTTGAGCAACCTACTGTACCTGTGTCACTCCCATAGCTCGCTTCCTGCCACCTCCCTGTTGACGTCATCTCACTGGGACGTTTGGAGCCGCCCGCCGCCACTCACTGTCCTGCTGTATACACAGCCTTCCAGCGCTCTACAGAAGAACAGCGCAAATATCGCCAGCAATAACACCGCCGTCTGAGCATTTAGGACGCTCCGTCCTTTCAGGAGAGCAACATCAGCTGCCGGCGCCAGTGTATTTGGCGACCCATAGAGGACAACTACCGGCCACAGATATCTTCCTCCTATGGTGAACGGAGCAACCATCAGACCTGGCAAGCGCTACTTCAGGGTGAGATAAAACCATTAATCCCCTGTATCAAATCGCTGCATATCATCACTGCTGCATATCTATTGTCTTCTATATGCAAAATCAACCATCTGTTAGCTATAGTGCGTGCTACCTACACGCCAAAGTGACTGTTGACCTTTATCTATTTCATCATACCAAACAATAACTTTTCATCGGACATTCATTTCATTATCCATATTAACCAATCCCTACTAACAGCATTTCTGAGACGCATAAAAACCATCTAATAATATTCACCAACTTTATGTGGCTTACTAACGGCGGAGTGCCTCCGACTAACAAACGTCCATTTTTAGTCCTATTAAGGACCATCAATTATCAGGCTATAACCATCCAGCCTTATATATTTATCCTATGAATTTTACTAACAGAGTGCTATATATTTAATGTGTTTTTTATTTTTCTTATATATGTATTTTTTGTGTTCCTGATTATTTCCCTTAGTGTTTTATGTATTATTTGATATAATATATTAAATTTATACTTTTTTAAGCAGTGTGTCCGCATCATTCACTGCACGTTGGTCATTCTGTCCATTCTTGGAGTATACACTCAATAAATTGTGTTCAGCAGTGCAATACACACCAACCACCCCCTCACCTCCCTGTTACTGCCCAGGTACACCTAATGCATTTTCATGGAATTATTAAGACAGTGCATCTTGACCCATACTGCAATGATCACACGCAATCTGGACGCATACGCAGTGCAGACTAGATACATGCATAACACGCCTCCTAACTTCTCCAATTGCTGAAATTAGGGGACATGGCCTCATGGCTAGTGGGCGTGGCCTGATTGCCACACATCCTGCGAGGTCTCGTCTCCGTTTTGCCGCTGTGGGGGCATGGTCAGCTCGGTGTCAACTGCTGTTATGCCCCCTGTCCCTCTTTTTAGTGAATGGATTCTGGGAGATCCTCAGTGAGGCACAGAGTATCTCCCAACTGTCCCCTGCCCTTGTGGGGCATTGTTGCCCACTAGTGGGAGTTGGGACAGTCTCAAAAAATTGTGACTGTCCCATGAAAATCAGGACAGTTCAGAGGTATGATATAGTATAAAACATACATTTATTTGTTTCCAACATCAACATTGCGCTTAACTTCTCTCTAGGCCAGGCCAGCATACTGTAAGTGTTGTCAGCTACCTAAGACTGTTACCTGTGCTCAATTATAGGTATCCTTATAGATGGCAGGCGGACCTGCTGTGCTGATACAATTATATGCTGTAAAAATGTGTATACACTATTTTGGATCACTTAAATCTGCAAATCTGCATATGTATTAGAAGAGCGAGTACTTAATGTTCCATTAAACAAATTTGTATACTCTTTATTTAATGTTTAGGGCCTGGGCCAAATGCAATGCCAAAATGCAAGAGGTGAAAGTTTTTTCAAGTGCGTACAGATCTAGTTTCTAAAAAGTTGTGCATTGCGTGCGTCCTGCAGTTTGTATGGGCAGAGTCACAGGAACAATTGAAGTACACAGTCTTAGAAATGTATAAGAAATATATTGGGCATTTATGGGCATAGAGTGGGTGGTGGATATTCAGATGCATGGAAATGAGCTGCTGCAACGACCAGTGGCGCCGCTGATGGCTGCCTAGGTGTTGTGCACCTAGGCAGGTATGGGTTCCCTGTGTGATAACTGTACTTTCTCTGCTTGTACTGTCACCAACCCGGCTGTTGCGGCGACTGTGTAGCTTTACCGGCTGTTGCACAGCAAACCAAATTCCTAGTAAATGCAATTATACCTGGCCAATAAAGCTAATTCTATGGCTTCCAATTGTAATGCGCAATGGAATATACTGCTCTATATAATCTGTAATCAAACTGTAAATAAATGTTGCATAACTGGCTGCAAACTCAGATAATCGCTTACATTGGAGGCCATATGCTATTAAAGATTCTGCACCTAGCATGGAGCAGGTGAAAGTTTTGAAGATGTTTCCAATGGTTGTGTATAAAGTGTGATGGTTGCATCTAAAGATGCACAAAGTAGGTGTCCCAATCTTTGCACATTCAGATGCATTCTTGTATAGCTGGGGTAATGCTTTTTCTAGCATTAACATAGCGCCGAACCGGTTGCAGACAGGTATGTAAACTTTACATGGCAATAATTATCATACTTTCTCCTTTGAAATTTTATGTTAGTAATTAGTAATTATACACTATTCTGATTCAGCTTACCGAGCACCAGATAAGCCGTGTGCCGCTTGTCCGAGCGCCGGACCCCCACCACCGACGATTCCCCTCTTTAACATTGGAGGGGTTGTGTAACGAGAACACGCCTCGCATGTGCCACTAGCAGGAGAAATCATTCAATGGTCGCTGTCTGAACTGACTTTTAGTTGCGGCTGCCTGGACGAAGACGGGTCCTAGCGGATGACATCATGTGATGTCAGCTGGCCGCCCCCGGCACCTGCATAGCCATGGGAACACATCCCTGTTTGCTCCACTAGCCATGGGAACACCCAGCGTTCCCATGGACGATCCCTGTCCCCACCACCATCTGCCCCGTCACTCCCTCCCCGTTGCGAACAGCCCTGAGACTGTGTAACTCACCACGGCCATTTGCAGTCAGGGCTTGCACATGCGCAAAACCAGACCATCAGGGCAGGGGCTGAATTCGGATCACTACGAATGATCCAGAATAGGCCCAAATGCGTACTGTTCCGCAAAATGATTCTGCTTTTATTCCTACTGTTTAAAGCAAGGTATTGTATATGCAGTATTGCAATCAGAGAATCTCAGAATAATAGGGCCTGCCGGACTTATAGTGACTGTCTAAAAGTGATTCCAGGGCACAAATAGTTTACCAGGGCATCATCTCCTTAAAATCCTCCTGAGTTCATTAGCTATGTTTAAAGTAAGTCTTTGATCTGCTCTCGTTGCATGTAGGACACCCAGCTTGGAGGTAGGGCCTCCCAGGGATTTAAGAACATTAGCATTCTACCTAATGCTGCTTTCAGACCAGGTTGCTAGAACAAGGGAGATATGGAATAACAACAGAAGAGGATTTGATCATTATAGAGGGAGGTGACATTAGAAACACAGCAAATCAGATTCTAAAACCCTCTGAATGTCATTTGACAACTAAGAAGGACAACTTGAGCATAGGAAGACAGAGGCGTTCAAGAAGGGACTGCATTTCCATCTTCAAAAAGTGGCATCTTTATTTGGGACAAGAATGAAGCTTTTCCAACTTTTTGTGGTGGTGTACGCTTTACTGATACAAATCTGCTTGGGTGAATATATTCTACCAAAATTTGTCTGCACCCCAATGCCTGTAGATATGGACTGCCAGCCAAACATGCAGCGACACAGTCCAGGTGGTGGGGGGCACTGGGTGGGCATGCAGGAAGAAGCCAAAGAAACCATATTACATCTGCGTGAGACAGTGGTTCACCAAAAGGAAACAATCTTAGATCAGAGGGAGACAATACGAGAGCTAACTGTGAAACTCAGCCGTTGTGAAGGCTATCCTCACAGCCGGGGCCATGAAGAGAGCCACAGTCATACTCCTGAGCATGGACAAGAGAGGGAGCATGGGCATGAAGAAACCATTGGCCATGAAAGAGAGCTTAGTCACAAAAGGGAACATGGCCATGAGTGGGAAGAGGGGCACGAAAGAGAGCATGGTCACAAAAGGGAACATGGAAATGAGTATGAAGATGGGCGTGAAAGAGAACATGGCACTGAATGGGAACATGGTCATGAGAGAGAACATGGACAAAAGAGAGAACATGGACATGAATGGGAAGAGAGGCATGGTAGAGACTATGGGCATGAGAGAGAACATGGGAATGAACGAGACCATGGCCATGAGAGAGAACATCCTCATGGTTATGAAGATGTCCATGGACATGTCAGAGATCATGAATACCATCATCTCAACCAACGAGAGTACAGGGAACAACCAGAACATGACTCTTTTCGCAAGTCCAGTGTTCCACCAAACACAATGGAAGACCCTCCAGAGGTCACACCATCTGGAATTCCTCAGATGGAACGAATGCTAGAATCACTGAAGGACAGAATGGAACAACTACAGGTACCAGCTTATCCTGCATTTATATTTATAAAACTAAAGCAATGCTCTTTAGTCCAAACTGTGTTACAGCTATTCCTTTACTTAGGTGTGCAAGTGCAGCCTGGGTGAGTCTGGCAGCTTGTCACAGTAAAGACTATAATGCTACAACATTTATTTTATTATCAATTAAGCTAATGTATTGCTTCAGATTGAGGATAATAGGGGTATATGTGTTAAGTTGTGGAGAGAGATAAAGTAACAGACAATTATTTCTCAGCTGTCATTTTACATGCTGTGTTTAAAAAATGTATAGAGCTGATTGGATGGGACTTTATCTCTGTCCACTTTATCTCTTTCTTTCCAATGCTTACTATATAGATCCACAGACTGTACATTTTGGTGACATTAATTGTAATTTATTTTTATGTAACTACAAATTTTTACATCATTGTCCCATGAAACCTAAATGTTTCCGTAGGTTGGATGAGTTTTCTTGAGCTTTTAAGTCTACGGCTGTGTGTCTGGCAGAAAGTGATAATATCTGCTTTTTATTGCAAAATGTGTTATTCTTCTTTATAAATGCAATGACAATTTTTTTTTGCATTCTGAGGGTTACTTTCAACAGGGTTGCCCATAGTAAGTAACAACACCATTGCCCTTTGGTGTAAATCAGAGAAACCTTTCAGATTCCATACTACACTAGATAAAGTATACCTGGATTCTGATTGGCTGTTATGGGCAACACCTCCCATTCATTTAATGTTATTTATATTTTAAAAAAAAATCACACAAGGTAGGAGCTAGAAAGTAATTTGTGTCTAACATATTGCAAACCAGATTGTAAAGAGCAGACGGTAAATGGGATTTACCCAGTTAAACATTAGCTACTGTAAATCCTGCTAATAAAATGAAGTAACTGGCAAGCATTGTCATAACAATATATGGACATGATGACAAAGTGGGTGGCTGTACTGCATAGAACGTGTGGGTATGGGTCAATGGTCGACATGCCTAAGGTCGACAGGGTCAAAAGGTTGACACAAGCATTAGGCTGACATTGCGAATGTTGTCAGTCAAACGGTCGACCTAACCACCATATACCAATCGTTCTTATACTCTTCTGCTATAGGGCCAGATGTATCAAGCTTCAAAAAGTGATAAAATAGAGAGTGATAAACAGCCAGCCAATCAGCTCCTACCTGCCATGTCACAGGCTGGGTTTGAAAAATGTCAGATGGGAGCTGGTTTTTTATCACTCTCCACTTTATCACTGTTTGAAGCTTGATACATCTGGCCGCTAGTCTGTTATAATACGCGGCTTTTAATTTGTCCACTTTATGTTTGAAATGTGCACAGTGTCCTAAAGCAGGGTTGGACTGACCCACAGGGGCACAGGGGAAACCCCAGGTGGGCCCCACTGCCTGAGGGCCCACCCCCTCCTCTAGGCATCAGGTTCCAGACTGTGCAATTGAATTATACATATATCATACTGTACGGGCCTATGGTGTTTTTTCTACAGTGTATTAAACTGGTAATTTATCATGCATGGAATATCTTTATAAAGGGACCCATACCACAACCTTCTAATGGTTAGAAAAGCCCCCTGTGCTGGTTGGACACACCCCCTCTGGAGGCTGGCCACACCCTCAAGCAAGGGCCACCTACCACTGTATTCCCCTGGTGGGCCCTTTCTGCCCCAGTCCGACACTGTCCTGAAGGCACTATTGTCTCACCCAATTATATTTTAAAGCTGAACTTCCAACTAGGTAAAATGTTTGTACTAAAATGTCCCTAGCCTCCCCCCTTCTGATCCCCTTTGCCTAGCACACAACTGCGGTGTATCAGCGCAATCCCCCGATCATCTGACGGTTACGTCAGGGGACTGCGGATATTAACATGTCTAAAAATCCCGATTCCTGCAATGATCGCGGTCCTGGCACATTTTTTTTATTAATGTCCCTGATTCACCAACAGATCGCCGATCATAGATATCCGCCGATCATTGGACGCACTTAGTCGGTAGATCAGAGGACCGCCCCCACTGGTGTATTGGCCCCTTAATAATTTATCAAAACTAGGGCACCCTATAAGGACGGTAGGGGTATATTTACTAAAGTACAGGTTTATAGAAATGGAGATGTGGACCATACTGTAGCCATCAATCAGAATCCAGCTAAAATCTTTTAGAAGGTACTATATAGGTGATAAATAGAATCTAATTGGTTGATATGGGCAACACCTACACATCTATAAAACCACACTTTAGTAAGTATACACTGTGGAATCTTCTGCAGACTAAAAGCTCATCATGTAGACAAGTTTCATCTAGACACATTGGGGCAGATGTATCAACTGCTGATAACGTTTTTTAAATAACGGGTCCCGCTTCTCCAGCATAACGTGGAGAAGCGGGCACCCGTTATGGGCAGATGTATGATCCCCCCCCCCCCCCCCAAACCGATACGGAGAGCTGTTATGCCCAGCGTTAACGGCTCTCCTTATTGGCTCTCCCCCCCCCCCCCTAGTGTTCTGAGCATGCGCAGTGTGCTCCCCCCCTGGCCGGCTGTAATGGCCATGCTTGAGATCTCCAGCGCAGCCCGAGCCAGAAGCAGGGCTAGAGTTGTCCCCGCAGTGGGGGATAGGACAATGCTAGTTCTCGGCCACTAAACACTGGGGGGGATTACAGGGGACAGCCCCACCGGGCGTAACTCAGCGGGCTGTCACTAGCGCATGTTAGGTGTGCTAGGGATACATTAGGCTAAATGTAATCCCCCCCAGTAAACCACCGTTAAGTGCATTTCTGCACTTAACGCTGGTTCATACATCTGCCCCATTAGTTCTATATTTACCGATGGACAGTTGGCCAGAACAATGCAGTCCTACTGTACATTCCTGAGCACAAGCATTAATTAGGGTGTGCGTTGCCAGAGGGGTGTGTGTCTAGCACCACCTATTGGGTGTCTTTAGCACCGCTTTTAAGGGATGTTGACCATAATTTTACAATTAGTACAAGTGGGAGAGCATAAGAATGCGAAAAAGCGGAGGGATGGGAACATGAGATCAACCCCCCCCCCCCTGTCGTCTGAACATGGAGGTTATTTTGGCTAAGTAGCCTATTACCTGCATGTTAAGCATGGTCCTGGGGAAGTCACTGAATGATATCGGTAAGAATATTGCTCAGTGTGTATGCACTATTTAAATTGTGAAAACAATAATAAAAAACACACCTTAATAACCATGCTGAAAGAATAAAATACAAATAAGACTGCATACTGTTAGAAAAATCAATTTATGGTACACACACATGGATAAGAGTAACAAATGTGGGATTAACACAAAATCATTTCACGTCTGATCATAGGAGTCATCAAAATATTGCACATAAACGTATGACACACTGGGCCAAATGTAATAGGGTGAGCGTTTCAGAAAGTGAGAGATTTTGGGAGAGTTTTCCCATGTTTTTTAAAGCAGCAATCAACTACATGACAAAATCAACCTGGTTTTGCAGTGTAATTGATTGCTGCTTTAAAAAAACATGGGAAAACTCTCCCAAAATCTCTCACTTTCTGAAACGCTCACCCTATTACATTTGGGCCACTATGTTTTTAAAAATTGTATCTAAATTATCATTAACTAAATTGCCTATGAAGACTGAAGTGCAACATTGTATTTGAGCAACCAAGCTGTCTGTACAGCAGTATAAAATAATCTGCTGGAAACAGAGAATACAGCAAGGAAAATCAGATGTGGAATGGATGTTAAAAATTGAACCCACAAATATATATACCGTATATACTCGAGTATAAGCCGAGTTTTTCAGCCCTTTTTATTTGCTGAAAAACCCCCACTCGGCTTATACTCGAGTCAGTGGCTTTAATACTGTAGCCGCGGCTTAGGGAAGATGGCCGCGGCTACAGAAACATGGCCGCCGGCCTCCTGCATTGAGGACATGTATGGTGCAGGAGGCCTGGCCATTACAGAACAGAGCACGGCATCGGCACGGCGAAGTCAGCGGCTGCCGCCGCGCACCCCCTCCCCGCGTGGAGCCTGTCAGCGGCACCCTCTACCTCCCTCTTAAACACTGCGAGCAGGGCAGCGGCAGCGGCGAGCAGGGCAGCGGCGGACACACCAGGAGGACAGCGGCGGCTGTGCACCCTCCTCCCCCGCCTCTCTGTGGAGCCAGACAGCGCGGCAGCTGCAACCCCCCCAGTACAGGGGATGGAGATCAGTCACACTTTAAGTGAGGCTAAAAGGCTTGTGGCCTTTTACACCAGTGTCCCTACTGGCATTAATGCCAGGTGGTTGCTGTCATGTAATGTGGGTTTGGAGCCAGTGCTTGGAGATGGGATCATCTCTCAGTGCTGGCTATTTCATTGGTGAGAATGGGCCCCGGGTTGCTGTGACCCGGGTCACCCATTTACACTGCACCGTGAACTGGATTGAACAATGCCTGTGCTGTCCCATGCAGGGGGAGAAACCTGTGGTGTCCCATGCAGAGGGAGAAGCCTGAGGTGTCCTGTTATTATGTAGGGGGAGCAGCCTGTGGTGTCCTGTTATTATGTAGGGGAAGCAGCCTGTGGTGTCTTTGTATTATGTGGTGGGAGCAGCCTGTGGTGTCCTTGTATTATTATACAGGGGACTTTACCAGTAGCTGCTGCATTTCCCACCCTCGGCTTATACTCGGGTCACTAAGATTTCCCAGTTTTTTTAGGTAAAATTAGGTGCCTCGGCTTATATTCGGATCGACTTATACTCGAGTATATACGGTACTTTTCTTTTCTTGAAGTTACAAGAGAAAGCAACACTAGGAATTTCCAAAACGTGGACATAAAAAAGCATCCTCATCTAGATTTTAATCACCTTTTCTGACTTTTTGCACACCTTTATTATTGCTTTAACAAGAAGGTGTAAATAGTACACCTCTTTTTTAATCATTGTGAGAATTAAAAGTTAAATTTTAAATATGTATATAACAGTTGGACACCATATACAGTTATCTGCAGTGTGCACCCATTTTTTCTCTACTATTCTCATTTCTCTAGTGTATGCACTAGGGGCCTGACTCCTACTGTATGATTTTGCAGAACCCTGTGGTGGCAGACTATAGTAGACAGGCACCATCAATGTATGGTCGGTTGCCGACATTAGAAGGGAGCCTCCGAGCATGATATGGTGGGGTGTGGGGGAAAGAGACATCTGCATTACGGTGGGGTGTGGGGGAAAGTGACATCTGCATTAGGGTGTACATTTGCGTCAGCCCCTGAGCTGGTCGCACACTAGTACTGTTAGGAAATGATGGGGAAAAGCCAGTTATTGTTATTGTACAAAATTGCAGAAATGTATTTATCTATTGTTGGACATGTGGTAAACACAAAAAGGGGAAGGTTTCACTGCAGATGATGAATAAGGAAACTGAATGGTATTTCTCCAATACTTTATCAAATACAAGAAGGCTACTCATTTAAATGAAATACAACATTTATTTGTGACAACCACACA
This sequence comes from Crinia signifera, assembly GCF_055691185.1. Classification (NCBI taxonomy): domain Eukaryota; kingdom Metazoa; phylum Chordata; class Amphibia; order Anura; family Myobatrachidae; genus Crinia; species Crinia signifera. The sequence goes on from NC_139226.1 coordinate 57,719,689, forward strand.
GTAAAATACACACGAGCCTGAAGCCTGCAAGGGTAGGCGTTTTAATGTTCTGAATAATTTTAAAGATAGAAGTTATGTTATTAAAACCCAGTGGGTCACATGTTTTGAACTTGAACGCACACCATACTTGCCTACCTGACCCTCTCAATGAGGGACACAATGCTCTGTTTCTGGACTTCCCTGGTACTGTATGATTGCCAACACCTGTGGTGAAACACCTTTCTTATCAATTACCTAGCACCCCACAGGTGATGGCAATAATACATTACCAGGGAACAGTGGTGCAAGTAGAATTTTTTTCTTGGTGGTACTGATAGCCTCCACCAAAAATGGGCATGGTCATGTGTCATCAGGGGGCGTGGTCACACAAAGCTAGAGGAGTGACTAAATGACAATAGAGGCGTGGACACAGGAGACAGGGAATGAGAAACTGGGAATGACTGGGGGTGGGTTGGCTCTTGCTTGGGGGAGAGCCAGGCAGCTTGTGCTTACAATAGTGGAGCCTGCTCTTCATGCTGTCTGCGCTGCTGATACCTGTCAGTGTGACAGGCTAAATCAGCTGTAACCGGTAGCTGCATACAGCACCAATCATAACACTGGGTGGGCGGGCTGCGGATGCATTATATTTAGACTTAAAATGAAAATAGAAATGACAGTGGATCAGGGGTAAGTGGTACTGAGTACCTGCAACATATTTCTTACAGGTACTCCGTACCACGCCGTACCCCCTTACTTGCAACACTGCCAGGGAAGTCCAGGAACAGAACATTTTCTCCCTCATGGAAATAGTCAGGTAGGCAAGTATGATAGACACACACACATGCATACCTCCCAACTTGACCTCTCCAGGAGGGACACAATGCTCTGCTTCTGGACTTCCTTCTTAATGTATGATTGCCATCACCTGTGTTGAACAGGTTAATTGATAAGAAAGGTGCTACAACACAGGTGATGGCAATCATACATTAAGAGGGAAGTTCAGAAGCAGAACATTGTGTCCCTCCTGGAGAGGGTCATGTTGGGAGGTATGCACATATTATATTGTGGTGGGAGAGACATCAGGGATGAAATGTAATAGGGTGAATCAGAAAGTGAGAGATTTGGTAAGAAATCTCCAGTTTTATTAAAGCGGCAATCATTTACACGGCAAAACCAGTTTGATTTTGCAGTGTAAGTGATTGCCGCTTTAAAAAAACTGGCGATTTCTTACCAAATCTCCCACTTTCTGATTCTCTCACCCTATTACATTTCTCCAAGATGTCTGAAGTCTAGTACCGTGCAAAAAGGAAATGGGATCTGGTGTGTACCCTACATTAGGAGGGCTAGTGTCAGGGGTCTGGAAGACTGTGCATGCCCAAAGGGACTTCAGTATTGGTGGTTCTGGTAAAGACACATTCACAATGAAGTGAGGTGATGCACGCACTGGTTACTATAACCCAAGACACTGAATTGTGAATGTTAATTTGTAGTGCTATTGGCACCAAAGGGAAAAACTTTGCCCTGCTTGTTTCATTGTTTGTAGAGTGTATGCTTTGTCTATAACCACCTGACGGCTTTGTGATGTTAACCAGCCAGGGAGATTGTTGTTACTCGGAGACCCATCGAACTCCTCGGATAAGGTAAGTTCGGTGGGGTCCGGATCTCTAGGAATTGAACCCGCTCATCTGTAGGGCGGGATGTACTAACGGGAAAATGCGGTAAAACCCCCGTTTTACCGCATTTTCCTATGTACTATTACCCGGCCGCCACATCACCGCAGTGTAGGGTATCGCCACCTTTGGGTGGCAATACCCTATAGAAGCCTATGGGCTTCTTTTCGCCGCCCGACGCCTCCGCCGAAAAACCCGCCAAACCCCCTCTCCCCCTCCCTCTCTTACCTGGTCCAGGGTCCTCCTGGACCCGGAAGGTAACACCTTCCTCCCCCTAGTGAGGCAGCCGGACATCCTTCCGGCTGCAGGTGGGAGGAGGAGGCGCAGGGGACAGCTTGCTTAGCTGTCCCCAGCGTGATGGATGCAAGAGGGGGCAAGGAGGTGACGGAGACCCCCCGAACACCACATTCCAGGTATCGAGGGGGGGGCTCCGTCACCGCATCGCAATGCCAGACGCATATGTTAGTACATATGCGGCGGCATTGCTGCGGGGGGGGGCAGCGAAGGGCGGCGATGTATTTTAATAAATCTCGCCCCTAGTCTTTATGTAGTAAAGAACCTGTGATTTATTAAACTTGTTTTGTTTTTGTGATATACCTTGGTGTCAGTATTGTTACTGTATGACAATACCAACAATAATGTTACAAAATATATATATATATATATATATATATATATATATATACCCTTTCTTTTCACTAAATATGGTTAAAATAACAAAAAATGATAAATTGATCTACATTTACACCATAATTTGAGATATTAAAGGATAATTATAAGAATACCAAACCATTTCAGCTAGTTTTTTTTAACAGAATTGATAGGACCTGTGGGCCTAATTCCAAGATGGTGGCAGATCGCACAGCCACTACGTCTGTGTTTGTAGCAGCTGTGTGATAATATGCCGATGTAGCTAAAGATATCTTGTGAACATAGAACATTTGAGTAACCCTCAAATTACTCAGTATGTCCGGTGTAGTCATGCAGCAGAGTCCAATAAATGAAAACCCTGGCCTAGGCAGGCCTAAAAAATGGGTCAGGCGTTCCCTAGATTTGACAAATGCTCCTCGCTACCATCCCTGTCTTCCCCTGAATGCAGCATTTTAATCAGGATGCATTGTCCTGGGGACTGCAAGTGATTTTGCATATGTGTAGACTCCAGGCACCGGTGGTATGGTGCAACATCGCTTGCAGTCACCAGGATAATGCAGCTGTATTATAATGACTCATTGCTCCTTTCCTTTGTGAGGGGCAAGGAGCGGCAGACCAGCAGGTCTCCGGAAGCCTCTCCAATTCAGTACTCAGCGGGGTATGCTCCTGCCAAGTACGGGACTTGGGCATCACCATTACTGCTCCAATCAGTTGCAGCTTTTTCCTAATGACCAATTACAGCTACCAGCAGGGGAAACACATATTATTGTTATTACCATACAACTGTTACAATGTTTGGCCTGGTGCAGTGCAGTGGATGTAATGCATTTGTTTTGAGGGAGACATTCTGGAGACTTGGCTGCTGTCAAATCTGCAAACAATTTTCTTTGCTGCAGGAGGAGATAGCTAAACTGCATGCTGAGCTACGTAGGATGTCTGTGTCCTTGCAACCACCACTGCCTCAGAGAGCCCCCAGAAGACATTCTGCCTGGACTGCTGTGGGCTCTGAAAGGAAAATACTTACAGAGGCAGCGGTGTAGCTAGGTGCCATGGTGCCCGGAGCAAGGGCATATTTCGCGCCCCCCCCCGCTAATGAATTGGGGGCGTGGCTAACATGTGTTGGCATGTTATATTTGAAAAGAAACAAATTAAAAAATAAGACACTATATATGACGCTGTAACGGAATCTGCTGCGCTATATAAGACGCTGTAACGGAATCTGCTGCGCTATATAAGACGCTGTAATGGAATCTGCTGCGCTATATAAGACGCTGTAACGGAATCTGCTGCTCTATATAAGACGCTGTAACGGAATCTGCTGCGCTATATAAGACACTGTAACGGAATCTGCTGCGCTATATAAGACACTGTAACGGAATCTGCTGCGCTATATAAGACCCTGTAACGGAATCTGCTGCGTTATATAAGACACTGTAACGGAATCTGCTGCGCTATATAAAACCCTGTAACGGAATCTGCTGCGCTATATAAGACACTGTAACGGGATCTGCTGCGCTATATAAGACACTGTAACGGAATCTGCTGCGCTATATAAGACACTGTAACGGAATCTGCTGCGCTATATAAGACACTGTAACGGAATCTGCTGCGCTATATAAGTCACTGTAACGGAATCTGCTGCGCTATAAGACACTGTAACGGAATCTGCTGCGCTATATAAGACGCTGTAACGGAATCTGCTGCGCTATATAAGACACTGTAACGGAATCTGCTGCGCTATATAAGACACTGTAACGGAATCTGCTGCGCTATATAAGACACTGTAACGGAATCTGCTGCGCTATATAAGACACTGTAACGGAATCTGCTGCGCTATATAAGACACCAGAGGCGTAGGGAGGGCGGAGCCACCGGAGCACACGCTCCGGGCGCAGTGTGGGCGCAGGGCGCCGCCCCCCCTCCGCAAATAAGGTGGAGTCCTGCTGCCCTGTAATAATTAATTTCGCACACGCAGGGCAGCGTGCGCCGGCGGCTGCCCTGCCCGGCGCCTGCTCACCTTGTCCCTGCCTGCTGCCGCGACGTGATGGGGTCACGTCACGTGACTCACTGCTCAAGTCCCTACCCAAGCTGCTGCTGCTGCTGCTGCTGCTGCTCGGGCCGGCTCCCGGGCAGCGCTGAGCAGCAAAAATAAGAATAACGAAGACTCCTCCCAGTCCCCTGCCTCTACAGAGAATGTCTCCTCAAGGTAGATCTTTTCGTTTTTTGTTTTTTTTTAAATAAAGATAAAGAATTAAGGGAATAATCATGGGGTCTGGCGGTTTGGTGGGGTCCGGGAAGGGGGGGATCTCTCTGGTTTATGCTGCCACCCTGCTCTTCTCAGGGTGGATTTTAGTTTTTACTAAAGATAAATAATTATTGGAATAATCATGGGGTTTGGGGGATTTGTGGGGGAGGGGGGTGAATCTCTCTTATATGTGTCTTATATAGCGCAGCAGATTCCGTTACAGTGTCTTATATAGCGCAGCAGATTCCGTTACAGTGTCTTATATAGCGCAGCAGATTCCGTTAACCCCTTCACGACATTTGACGTATATATACGTCATGGCCGGGAAGTACTTCCCGACACATGACGTATATATACGTCATGACTTTAAACTGTCACTGCGTCTCGAGACGCAGTGACAGAGGGACGATGTCTGCTGTCCCTGACAGCAGACATGTCCCTGCATGCCCAGGGGGGGCTGCGATGTCGCCCCCCCGTCGGCGATCGCTGTGATTGGCTGTTCAGTGTGAACAGCCATTCACAGCGTTTTCCTGTGTTACCAGCGAATCAGACGCTTGGTAACACAGGTGTCAATCACCGCCGGGCGTCAGGGGGCATGAGGGGGTCATCGGTGACGATGACACCTCACCCCACCCTCACCCCACCTGCCCCCAAGGCTGTGATTGGTCCGTGGGACCCACGGACCAATCACAGCCAAGGCGCGACATTTAAACTAACGGTGACTGCGCTGCAGACGCCATTCCGGTCTGGAATAGCGTGCAGAACGGTCACCGTGCCTGTCTGCCGTGAATACCGACCTGATCCTTGCTAATACTTACCTGATCCTTGCAAATACCTTACCTGATCACCTGCTCACTGCTTGTAGCGTGCTGGACGCTTCCTGGATCTGACTTCCTGAGACTTCCTGCTGCTGATGCAGTGTGATAGAGAGATAGAGAGATAGAGAGAGAGATAGAGAGAGATAGAGAGATAGTGACAGAGAGAGCTATATTTTGTGTCTGCTACCCCCCCTTTTTGGGGGTGCAGGGGTTTTTTATATATAAATAACTGTCGCTGCTGCTGCAGTGTCATAGTGATAGATAGTGATAGATAGTGAGAGATAGTGATAGATAGTAATAGATAGTGAGAGATAGAGAGATTTGTGTCTGCTACCCCCCTTTTTTGGGGGTGCAGGTTTTTTTTTTATATATATATAACTGTCAGTGCTGCTGCTGCAGTGTCATAGTGATAGATAGTGATAGATAGTGAGAGATAGAGAGATAGAGAGAGATAGTGACAGAGAGTGTATATTTTGTGTCTGCTACCCCCCCTTTTTGGGGGTGCAGTTTTTTTTTTATACATATAACTGTCAGTGCTGCTGCTGCAGTGTGATAGATAGTGATAGATAGTGATAGATAGTGAGAGATAGAGAGAGATAGTGACAGAGAGTGATAGAGAGTGTATATTTTGTGTCTGCTACCCCCGCCTTTTGTGCTGATCACTATATCTGAGGTGATCAGCAACTTTTTGGGGGTGCAGAGGTTTTTTTTTTTTATATATACCTGTCAGTTGCTGCCAGTTGCACCAAAGGTTGTGCACCTGCTGCCCCTCACTGGTAATCAGTGTCGCATCACTGATCACCTTTTTTTTTTTTTTGTGGGTGCTGTGTGGTCTTTTTTTAATTTTTTTTTTACACACACTGTGATTTTGTGGGTGTCCTGTGGCCACTGTGCGCTGATCAGTGACGTACATCACTGATCAGCTTTTTCGGCACAGGGTTGATCTATTTTTTTTTTTTTTGATCAAATTCCTGTTGCCTTTGAGCGCTGTTCAGTGACAGACGTTACTGACCAACATCTGTGCTCAATTTTTGGTGCAGGACCTTTTTTTTTTTTTTTAACCCCTTCATTTTTTTTTTTTTTAACCCCTTCAATTTTTTTTTTTTTTAACCCCTTCATTTTTTTTTTTTTGTATAAAGTATTTTTTTTGTTCTGCACTACATACACACAACACACTACATACCCCCCGGGTTGAAATAAAGTTTGTACCCCCCCCTACACTATACACGTGTTGAAACATTTCACTACCAGTAACACAAAAATAAAAATGGCATCCCAAATGTCCTCCCAAATGTCCTCCCAAATGTCATCCCAGTCATCCAGAAGAATGTATTCAGTGGAGGAGGCATATGCCATGCTTGCCTCTGATTCTGACACAGCCAGTGAGGCAAGCGGGGAATTTGAAGGATTCGTCTTAAGCTCCTCTTCCTCCTCTGGTGATGAGGGACCCCCTCAAAGACGCCCCCGTAGAGCAGCTGAGACCCCCCCCCAATAATTGATCTCGTATGGACCCCACCACCAGACAATTTTGAGCCCCAGGTTCCTGAGTTTTTGGCCATGCCAGGAATCCAATTTGATTCCACAGGTCTCAGAGAAATTGACTTTTTCAAATTATTTTTCTCTGATGATTTTATAAATTTAATGGTGGACCAAACTAATTTATATGCCCAGCAGTTTATTGCTCAAAACCCCACGTCATCATTTGCTAGGTGGACCCCTGTAGATGCAGTAGAGATGATGACGTTTTGGGGTCTGGTGTTTCATATGGGCATAGTAAAAAAGCCACAAATTAGGCAATATTGGAGTACAGATGTTCTGTACAGCACCCCATTTTACCGTATGGCCATGACTCGGACTCGTTTTGAGGCAATCCATAAATTTATACATTACACCGATAATGCACAGTGCCCACCCAGAGATGATCCCACCTTTGACCGGCTATTCAAAGTCAGGCCGGTCATTGATCATTTCAGTGCCAAATTTGCAGAGCTATACATCCCTGAAAAATTTATTTGTATTGACGAGTCCCTTATACATTTTAAAGGAAGGGTTAAATTCCGCCAGTACCTTCCCAGTAAGAGGGCAAGGTATGGCATAAAAATGTATAAGCTGTGTGAAAGCACCACAGGGTACACCCACAAGTTTAGGGTATATGAAGGGAAGGATTCAAGAATTGAACCGCCAGAATGCCCCCCCTCCCTCGTAGGTGTTAGTGGCAAAATTGTCTGGGATTTAATGCACCCCTTCCTGGATAAGGGTTATCACCTCTATGTGGATAACTTTTACACCAGCATCCCCCTGTTTAAGGCCCTTGGTTCAAGAGGTACAGCAGCTTGCGGTACTGTGCGCAAGAACCAAAGAGGCCTCCCCAAAACGCACATTGCCCAAGTAATGAGAAGGGGTGAAAGCAGGGGAATATGCACCGAAAATATGTTGTTGGTCAAATATAAGGACAAGAGGGATGTCCTTATACTGACAACAATTCATGGAGACAGTACCACCTCCATCCCTGTACGAGGTACCAGTACCCACACCTCAAAACCAAATTGTATCCTAGATTACAATAAGTACATGGGCGGAGTGGATCTTTCAGATCAGGTACTGAAGCCGTACAGTGCCCTGCGGAAAACAAATATCTGGTACAAGAAGCTGGCCGTGTATATCATCCAGATGGCACTGTATAACGCTTACGTGCTATTCCGTTCTACCGGCCAGAGGGGGACATTTATGCACTTTCAAGAGGAAGTCATAAAGGGCCTAATATTTGGGAACCAGCAGGCAGAGGGCCCCAGTACTTCTAGTACTGGGCCCCGTATTGTACCAGGGCAGCATTTTCCCAACGAAATCCCCTCCACTGCAAGAAAGGGCAGGACACAAAAAAGGTGCAAAGTTTGCTATAAAAAGGGAATAAGAAAGGAAACTATTTTCCACTGTGAAACTTGCCCCGACAAACCCGGCCTATGTATAAAGGAGTGTTTCAAAATATACCACACATCGATGGATTATTAGGTTCATCATTTCACCGTGCATCGGGGGTCTTGCTAATGCCACATAGCACCCACCATTCATTCCACCAGAATCTGAGCTGCAAAATCCAAAAATCACTCCTTCCCTTCTGAGTCCTGCCATGCACCCAACTGGTATTTTTTGGTCACATGTGAGGCATTGCCGTACTCTGGAGAAATGGGGGCACAGATTTTGGGGTGCTTTGTCTCCTTCATTCCTTGTGAAAATGAAAAATTTTGAGCCAGAAGTACATTTTTGTGTAAAAAAATGTAATTTTTCATTTTCACAGCCCAGTTGTACCAAAATTGGTGAAACCCCTGGGGGTTTGAAATGTACACTATACCCCTAGATGAATTCCCTGAGGGGTGTAGTTTGCAAAATGGGGTGACTTGTGGGGGGGTTCCACTGTATTGGTAATGCAACATAGCACCCACCATTCATTCCACCAAAATCTGTGCTGCCAAATCCAAAAATCACTCCTTCCCTTCTGAGTCCTGCCATGCGCCCAACTGGTATTTTTTGGTCACATGTGAGGCATTGCCGTACTCGGGAGAAATTGGGGCACATATTTTGGGGTGCTTTGTCTCCTTCATTCCTTGTGAAAATGAAAAATTTTGAGCCAGAACTGCATTTTTGTGTAAAAAAAATGTAATTTTTCATTTTCACAGCCCAGTTGTACCAAAATTGGTGAAACCCCTGGGGGTTTGAAATGTACACTATACCCCTAGATGAATTCCCTGAGGGGTGTACTTTGCAAAATGGGGTGACTTGTGGGGGGGTTCCACTGTATTGGTGCTTGGGGGGTCTTGCTAATGCGACATAGCACCCACCAAAATTCCACCAGAATCTGAGCTGCAAAATCCAAAAATCACTCCTTCCCTTCTGAGTCCTGCCATGCACCCAACTGGTATTTTTTGGTCACATGTGAGGCATTGCCGTACTCGGGAGAAATTGGGGCACAGATTTTGGGGTGCTTTTTCTCCTTCATACCTTCTGAAAATGAAAAATTTTGAGCCAGAACTGCATTTTTGTGTAAAAAAATGTAATTTTTCATTTTCACTGCCCACTTGTATCAAAATTGGTGAAACCCCTGGGGGTTTGAAATGTACACTATACCCCTAGATGAATTCCCTGAGGGGTGTACTTTGCAAAATAGGGTGACTTGTGGGGGGGTTCCACTGTATTGGTGCTTGGGGGGTCTTGCTAATGCGACATAGCACCCACCAAAATTCCACCAGAATCTGAGCTGCAAAATCCAAAAATCACTCCTTCCCTTCTGAGTCCTGCCATGCACCCAACTGGTATTTTTTGGTCACATGTGAGGCATTGCCGTCCTCGGGAGAAATTGGGGCACAGATTTTGGGGTGCTTTGTCTCCTTCATTCCTTGTGAAAATGAAAAATCTTGAGCCAGAAGTGCATGTTTGTGTAAAAAAATGTAATTTTTCATTTTCACAGCCCAGTTGTACCAAAATTGGTGAAACCCCTGGGGGTTTGAAATGTACACTATACCCCTAGATGAATTCCCTGAGGGGTGTACTTTGCTAAATGGGGTGACTTGTGGGGGGGTTCCACTGTATTGGTGCAACATAGCACCCACCATTCATTCCACCAAAATCTGTGCTGCAAAATCCAAAAAACACTCCTTCCCTTCTGAGTCCTGCCATGCACCCAACTGGTATTTTTTGGTCACATGTGAGGCATTGCCGTACTCGGGAGAAATTGGGGCACAGATTTTGGGGTGCTTTTTCTCCTTCATACCTTCTGAAAATGAAAAATTTTGAGCCAGAACTGCATTTTTGTGTAAAAAAATGTAATTTTTCATTTTCACTGCCCACTTGTATCAAAATTGGTGAAACCCCTGGGGGTTTGAAATGTACACTATACCCCTAGATGAATTCCCTGAGGGGTGTACTTTGCAAAATAGGGTGACTTGTGGGGGGGTTCCACTGTATTGGTGCTTGGGGGGTCTTGCTAATGCGACATAGCACCCACCAAAATTCCACCAGAATCTGAGCTGCAAAATCCAAAAATCACTCCTTCCCTTCTGAGTCCTGCCATGCACCCAACTGGTATTTTTTGGTCACATGTGAGGCATTGCCGTACTCGGGAGAAATTGGGGCACAGATTTTGGGGTGCTTTTTCTCCTTCATACCTTCTGAAAATGAAAAATTTTGAGCCAGAACTGCATTTTTGTGTAAAAAAATGTAATTTTTCATTTTCACTGCCCACTTGTATCAAAATTGGTGAAACCCCTGGGGGTTTGAAATGTACACTATACCCCTAGATGAATTCCCTGAGGGGTGTACTTTGCAAAATGGGGTGACTTGTGGGGGGGTTCCACTGTATTGGTGCTTGGGGGGTCTTGCTAATGCGACATAGCACCCACCAAAATTCCACCAGAATCTGAGCTGCAAAATCCAAAAATCACTCCTTCCCTTCTGAGTCCTGCCATGCACCCAACTGGTATTTTTTGGTCACATGTGAGGCATTGCCGTACTCGGGAGAAATTGGGGCACAGATTTTGGGGTGCTTTTTCTCCTTCATACCTTCTGAAAATGAAAAATTTTGAGCCAGAACTGCATTTTTGTGTAAAAAAATGTAATTTTTCATTTTCACTGCCCACTTGTATCAAAATTGGTGAAACCCCTGGGGGTTTGAAATGTACACTATACCCCTAGATGAATTCCCTGAGGGGTGTACTTTGCAAAATGGGGTGACTTGTGGGGGGGTTCCACTGTATTGGTGCTTGGGGGGTCTTGCTAATGCGACATAGCACCCACCATTCATTCCACCAAAATCTGTGCTGCAAAATCCAAAAAACACTCCTTCCCTTCTGAGTCCTGCCATGCACCCAACTGGTATTTTTTGGTCACATGTGAGGCATTGCCGTACTCGGGAGAAATTGGGGCACAGATTTTGGGGTGCTTTTTCTCCTTCATACCTTCTGAAAATGAAAAATTTTGAGCCAGAACTGCATTTTTGTGTAAAAAAATGTAATTTTTCATTTTCACTGCCCACTTGTATCAAAATTGGTGAAACCCCTGGGGGTTTGAAATGTACACTATACCCCTAGATGAATTCCCTGAGGGGTGTACTTTGCAAAATGGGGTGACTTGTGGGGGGGTTCCACTGTATTGGTGCTTGGGGGGTCTTGCTAATGCGACATAGCACCCACCAAAATTCCACCAGAATCTGAGCTGCAAAATCCAAAAATCACTCCTTCCCTTCTGAGTCCTGCCATGCGCCCAACTGGTATTTTTTGGTCACATGTGAGGCATTGCCATACTCGGGAGAAATTGGGGCACAGACTTTGGGGTGCTTTGTCTCCTTCATTCCTTGTGAAAATGAAAAATCTTGAGCCAGAAGTGCATGTTTGTGTAAAAAAATGTAATTTTTCATTTTCACAGCCCAGTTGTACCAAAATTGGTGAAACCCCTGGGGGTTTGAAATGTACACTATACCCCTAGATGAATTCCCTGAGGGGTGTACTTTGCTAAATGGGGTGACTTGTGGGGGGGTTCCACTGTATTGGTGCAACATAGCACCCACCATTCATTCCACCAAAATCTGTGCTGCAAAATCCAAAAAACACTCCTTCCCTTCTGAGTCCTGCCATGCACCCAACTGGTATTTTTTGGTCACATGTGAGGCATTGCCGTACTCGGGAGAAATTGGGGCACAGATTTTGGGGTGCTTTTTCTTTTTCATACCTTGTGAAAATGAAAAATTTTGAGCCAGAACTGCATGTTTGTGTAAAAAAATGTAATTTTCCATTTTCACATCCCAGTTGTACCAAAATTGGTGAAACCCCTGGGGGTTTGAAATGTACACTCTACCCCTAGATGAATTCCCTGAGGGGTGTAGATTGCAAAATGGGGTGACTTGTGGGGGAGGTTCCTAACTTTTAGCACTTATGGTGCCTAGAAACCTACATGGTGCCTAAAAAAAAATCTCATAAAAAGGAGGCTCCAAAATCAAGTAGGTGCTCCTTCTATTATGAAGCCTGTGGTTTGGTCAAAGTGCACACTAGGGCCACATATAGGATATTTTTGAAAACAAAAGAATTGGGGGAATCAATTTTTAGTCACATTTCTCTAGTAAAATCTACTGTATTCGTTAGAAAAATGTATTAAAATTGAAACTCTGCAAAAAAAAAGAAATTTTGAAATTTCACCTACACTTTGTTTTAATTCCTGTGAAACACCTAAAGGGTTAACAAACTTCCAAAATGCTGTTTTGAATACTGTGAGGGGTGCAGTTTTTGAAATGGCATCATTTATGGGGGTGTCTCACATACAAGTCCCTCAAAGTCACATCAGAACTGAACTGATCCCTAAAAAAATCAGTGTTTGAAATTTTCTTGAAAATTTGAGAATTTGCTATTCATATTGTAAGCCTCCTAGTGTCCAAAAAAATTAAAAGGAAGTTGAAATAATGATGGAAACATAAAGTAGACATATGGTCTATGTTAGTTATTAACTATTTTGAGTGGTATGATTATTTGTCTCACAAGCAGAAAATTTAACATTTTGCAAATTGCTAAATTTTCCATTTTTTCACGATATTTTGGTATTTTTCACAAAAAAACACAGACTGTATCGACCCAAATTTACCACTAACTTGAAGTACAATGTGTCACGAGAAAACAATCTCAAAATCACTGGGATAAGTAAAAGCAAAAAAAAGTTATCCCCACTTAAGTGAGACATGTCAGATTTGAAAAAAAGGGCTCTGTCATGAAGGCACAAACTGGCTCTGTCATGAAGGGGTTAAAGTGTCTTATATAGCGGCAGCAGATTCCGTTACAGTGTCTTATATAGCGCAGCAGATTCCCTTACATTGTCTTATATAGCGCAGCAGATTCCGTTACAGTGTCTTATATAGCGCAGCAGATTCCATTACAGGGTCTTATATAGCGCAGCAGATTCCGTTACAGTGTCTTATATAGCGCAGCAGATTCCGTTACAGCGTCTTATATAGCGCAGCAGATTCCGTTAGTGTCATATATAGCGCAGCAGTTTCCTTTACAGTGTCTTATATATCGCCGCAGATTCCGTTACAGTGTCTTGTATAGCGCAGCAGATTCCGTTAAAGTGTTTTATATAGCGCAGCAGATTCCGTTACAGCGTCTTATATAGTGCAGCAGATTCCGTTAGTGTCTTATATAGCGCAGCAGATTCCGTTACAGTGTCTTATATAGTGCAGCAGATTCCGTTACAGCGTCTTATATAGCGCAGCAGATTCCGTTACAGCGTCTTATATAGCGCAGCAGATTCCGTTAGTGTCTTATATAGCGCAGCAGATTCCGTTACAGCGTCTTATATAGCGCAGCAGATTCCGTTACAGTGTTTTATATAGCGCAGCAGATTCCGTTACAGTGTCTTATATAGCGCAGCAGATTCCGTTACAGTGTCTTATATAGCGCAGCAGATTCCGTTACAGTGTCTTATATAGCGCAGCAGATTCCGTTACAGTGTCTTATATAGTGCAGCAGATTCCGTTACAGTGTCTTATATAGCGCAGCAGATTCCGTTACAGTATTTTATATAGCGCAGCAGATTCAGTCACAGTGTCTTATATAGCGCAGAAGATTCCGTTACAGTGTCTTATATAGCGCAGCAGATTCCGTTACAGTGTCTTATATAGCGCAGCAGATTCCGTTACAGTGTCTTATATAGTGCAATAGATTCCGTTACAGTGTCTTATATAGCGCAGCAGATTCCGTTACAGCGTCTTATATAGCGCAGCAGATTCTGCCACAGCGTCATATATTTCAAATGTAACATGCCAACATATGTTAGCCACGCCCCCAATTCATTACCGGGGGGGGGGGGGGGGGGGGCGGGGGCGAAATATGACCTTGCTCCGGGCACCATGGCACCTAGCTACACCGCTGTAAGACACTGTAACGGAATCTGCTGCGCTATAAGACACTGTAACGGAATCTGCTGCGCTATAAGACACTGTAACGGAATCTGCTGCGCTATATAACATGCTGACAGCTGTACATAAAGATAAATAAATAAAGATAGATAGATATATACAGCACAGCAGGCCAGGGCAGCAGCAGAAGCCTGAGATTCACTCTCCCTCCCTCTCCTCCCCCCCCCCCCCCCCCCCCCCCCCATTCTTTAGCTGTAACAAAAAAAAAATCAATCCACCTTGAATAATGATAAGGCACGGGTGGCAGCCAGCAAGACACCTTCTCCTCCTCCAGGCTACAGCCAGCGCTTGGGAAGGCTGATGACGCTGCTGTAGCCAGGGTGGAGGGAGGGGGTCAGAGACAGCAGGTGACTCTGGCTGCCGCTGGGAGGAGTCTGTACTGTGTCAGTGGAGTGCTGCCTGCTATGCTGCCTGAGCTGCCCGGAAGCCGGACCGAGCAGCAGCAGCAGCAGCAATTCAGGAGGAGGACTCGGTGTCTGTCAGCCCGCCACCCGGCCTCACCGCCCGTGACACTTGGCGGCAGGGACCGGGCGAGCAGGGCAGGAGGCAGGCGTCGGGCAGGGCAGCCGCCGGCGCTGCGCACGCTGCCTGGCCAATTAGTATGCAGACGTCACACGGTCACCACAGCAGGGATCATTTGCGGAGGGGGGGCGGGCCGGCGGCGCCAGTTAACCAATCGGCGCCCGGAGCAGGAGCTCCGGTGGCTCCGCCCTCCCTACGCCTCTGTACAGAGGTCATCAGACTCATTCCCCAAGTGGTCACACTGCAAAACTCATATGCTGCTCTTGCATGGTTGGAATGTTTGACCAACATAGGCAATAAAGAACAGGAAGATATGAGGACCTCTACTAACTGTAGGACCAGGAAAATTTCACCTCCAAAAAGGACTGCACTTCTTTTGGGAGATTCCATCATTAGAGGAGTTAATCTGGGAAATGCTACTCAAGTAGAGAAACAAGTAAGGTGCTTACCTGGAGCCACAGCTCCAAGAGATAAAGAACGCATGCTAAGAATTGTAAAGGCAGCAAGAAAAGATAGGGAGGTGGATGTCATCGTCCACCTAGGCACAAATGACCTGGTTAATGCTGAAGTCATGGCTGTAAAAGATGAATTTAGAAAGTTAGGAACTGCTCTAAAACAGGTGGCAACCACTGTAACTTTTTCAGAAGTATTGCCAGTACACCAAGGGGAAGATAGAACTCTGAGAATCAGAAACTTCAATGTTTGGCTAAGGAATTGGTGCAATGAGGAGAGATTTGGATATTTAGGTCAAAGTCAAGCTACCTGGCAAGACAGAGCCTTATATAAAAGTGATGGCCTGCACCCATCTTCAAGGGGAACAAGAATATTAATTGAGAAGTTTGGAAGCTTCATAAGCAACTATTTAAACTAGCAGAGGGGGGCAGTGAACCAAATGAAGAAATCTGCTCCCCCAACCTAGAGGTATTGTCTCAGCAGGAAAATGGAACAGGAAGCCTATCCAGTGCAATAAAAGATAATGCCAATCAAAACCGAATAGATATAGGCAGAAAGATGAACATAGCTAGCAGCAGGAGAAGCACAAACACAACTTTAAGAGCTATGTGTGCAAATGCTAGAAGCTTAGGAAATAAAATCCCAGAACTAATTGCAATAATGACAAGGGATGAACTGGATATTGTGGCTATTACAGAGACATGGTGCAATGAAAATCATGACTGGGACATAGCTATACCAGGATATACTTTATTTAGGAAGGACAGAATGGGAAGAATTGGAGGAGGGGTTGCAATATATGTGAAAAAAAGTATAAAGACTACCTTAATACAAAGTATTGAAGAAAAAACTGAGGCCCTTTGGGTGACCATAGAAACAGGGGAGAAGGCGATTTTTCGTATAGGGGTGATCTACAGACCACCAGGTCAGGAAGAGGATCTTGACAAGAGCCTATTGCAGGACATCAATAAAATGGCATTAAAAGGAGAGGCGATAATCATGGGAGACTTTAATCTACCTGATGTAAACTGGGAGCTGCCTATTGCAAGTTCCACCAGAAGTAGGGACATGCTGAATTCCTTGCCAGGAGCATCCCTCCAGCAATTGGTGAGGGAGCCCACTCGTAAGGACGCAATATTAGACTTAATACTTACAAATGGTGACAGAATATCTGACATAAATGTGGGTGAAAACCTGGGATCCAGTGACCATCAATCAGTATGGTTCAAAATAAAGACAGAGACTGACTCATCGCGCACAAAAACAAAGGCGTTAGATTTTAGGAAGGCTGATTTTGTAGAGATGGGAAACTCTGTAAGGGATTCTTTGGCAGAGTGGAGGAACTTGGAAGGAGTGCAGGATAAGTGGGAAAAATTAAAAAGTGCAATTCTAAAAGCAACAGAACTTTGTGTCAAAAGAGTTAGTAAAAACACAAGAAAAAGGAAGCCATTGTGGTTTGCAAAAGAAGTAGCAAGTATTGTGAAAGCAAAAAAGTTGGCCTTTAAGAAATTTAAGCAGACGCAGAAGAATGAGGACAAAGAGGTGTATCTTGTTAGACAGAAGGAGGCTAAGAAGGTAATCAGATGTGCAAAAGCACAGGCTGAAGAGAAAATGGCCCAATCAGTGGGTAAAGGGGGGAAAACTTTTTTTAGGTATATAAGTGAAAGGAGAAAAACAAAAAGTGGAATAATAAGCCTAAAGACAGAGAGTGGAAGTTTTCTTGAGGGGGACAATGTAATAGCAGATAATATTAATAATTATTTCTGCTCAGTATTCACTGCTGAAAGAGAGGGGAAGGGGCCACAATTAAGTTGCAAGTATAGTCAGAAAACTGAGGGAGAAACAAGTACATTTACAGAGGAGAAAGTCCTCACAGAACTCTCAAAACTGAAAGTGGATAAATCAATGGGGCCAGATGGGATACATCCAAGGATACTAAAACAGCTCAAAGGGGAGCTGGTAAAACCAATAACAGAATTATTCAACCAGTCACTAGCTACTGGAGTAATCCCAGAGTACTGGAAAACAGCGAATGTAGTCCCACTGCACAAAAGTGGAAGCAAAGAAGAGGTAAGCAACTATCGACCAGTGAGCCTTACATCAGTAGTAGGGAAATTGATGGAAACACTCTTAAAAGAAAGAGTTGTAGAATATCTCAAAACCAGCAATTTACAGGATCTGAAACTGGGGGAAGATCATGTCAAACAAATCTTATTGACTTTTTTGACTGGGTGACTAAAGTAATAGATCAAGGTGGGGCTGTAGATGTAGCTTATCTAGACTTTAGTAAGACTTTTGACACTGTCCCACATCGCAGACTGTTAAATAAACTTGAAAGCTTGGGATTGGATTCTAAGATAATTGAATGGATAAGAGCATGGTTGCAGGACAGAAAACAGAGAGTTGTAGTAAACGGAGTACAGTCAAAGGAGGGAAAGGTTACAAGTGGAGTACCCCAGGGATCTGTACTTGGACCAGTGCTTTTTAATATCTTTATTGGTGATATTGCAAATGGAATTGAGGGTAAAATGTGCCTTTTTGCAGATGAAACAAAGGTATGCAACAGGGTAGACACAACAGGAGGGGTAAAACAAATGATTGATGATCTAGGTAGATTAGAGGAATGGTCAAGAGCATGGCAACTACAGTTTAATGCCAAAAAATGCAAAATCATGCACTTGGGTTGCAAAAATCCAAAGACTAAATATAGTATAAATGGCACTATAATGGAAACTACTGAGGAAGAGAGGGATCTAGGTGTCACTATTTCAGGGGCCTTAAAGGCAGGTAGGCAATGTAACAAAGCAATGAAGAAGGCAAGTCAGATGCTTGGTTGCATAGGGAGAGGTATCAGCAGTAGAAAGAAAGAAGTAATAATGCCACTGTATAGGTCATTGGTATGACCTCATCTAGAGTATTGTGTTCAGTTCTGGAGGCCATATCTCCAGAAGGATATAAATACATTAGAGACTGTACAAAGAAGGGCAACTAAAATGGTGCATGGCCTACATCACAAAACGTACCAGGAAAGACTAAAAGATCTTAATATGTATACTTTAGAGCAGAGAAGGGAAAGGGGAGACATGATAGAAACTTTCAAATATATCAAGGGTTTTAACAAGGTACAGGTGGGAGACATTCTTCACAGGAAGAGGAGCAGCAGAACACGAGGACATGCACTGAAACTAGAGGGAGGAAGATTCAGGTGAAATGTGAGGAAGAATTACTTCACAGAAAGAGTAGTAGATAAGTGGAATAGCCTCCCATCAGAGGTGGTAGAGGCAAATACAGTAGTACAATTTAAACATGCTTGGGATAGGCATATTGATATCCTTACAAAAAAATAAGGATCAAATATGGTTTGAGGTAACATGTTTAAAAAAGGGGCAGACTAGATGGGCCAAGTGGTTCTTATCTGCCATCAAATTCTATGATTCTATGTTTCTATAAACAGCTGCAGTTTCGGAATTGGCAAAACGCTGTTACAACGTTCATCAAAGTCATGCTGTGAGTGTGTTTCTGTGCTCCTCTGATGTTTCTAGTGGAAGTTGTCCCAGTCCATCTTGTCATTCTCTGGGTCTGTTATTCTTCGTTATCTATTAGCAAGTCTGGTCCATTCCATCTGGTCATTCTTCAGTTCTGTTATTCTTCGTTAGCTTCTATCAAGTCCGATCCAGTCTATCTGGTCATCCTGTTATTCTTCAGTTTCTTCTAGCAAGTCCAGACTGTCTGGTCATTCTTAGGTTCTCTTCCTTCTAACAAGTCTGGTCAAGTCCGTTGGATCTTTATCCAGTTCCGCATCCTGCTTGTCTTCTGTAATCCTCTTCTACCACCTATTCCAGTTATAGCTTTGTAGAGTGTTTTTTTTTGGACAACCAAGACAGCTGGCCGTGACCTGAACGCCGGGTTCACACAAGTTCATATCTTCTTCTTATTTCAGTTCAAGAAAGATATTAGAGGCATCACTTATCTGTCAGCCATGAAAAAAAGAGTTACCATACTGTATATACTCGAGTATGAGCCTACTTTTTCAGAACATTTTTTATGCTGAAAAAGCCCCCCTCGGCTTATACTCGAGTCAGGGTCCCGCTTGATTCAATAAGTTTTCCCAGTTTTTATGTTGTAAAATTAGGTGCCTAGGCTTATATTCGATGTATACTCGAGTATATACCGCACTACTGTATGGTGCTGGATAAAACGTATACAAATAAATTTATTAAATGAACATCATAAACATATAGTAAAACAAATGTACTATTACATATGCTACAGCAACACATAAAAAAATTAAAATATATACTAAAAAATATATAAATAAAATTAAAACACAAGAGATAAAACAACTAGCAAAAAATTTAATAATTTGCAGGTAAACAATAATGATATGGTAATAAATACTTCTAGCACAGAAAAGGTACCTCCCAGGGGTTTAAAAAATCCTAAATTGCATAAATGGTATCAATGTATAGTCCGTATAAGGTGGGCAATTTCACCAAGAGAAAAAAAGAGGCGATACCTGTAGTTACGATATACGCTCCTGTTTTTACTGCACAGTTGATAATTGGAATGAACCTTATTGGTTATATAAATTGAATGAATGGTGGCAGAATACTTACATCAATTCTTAGTTCCACAGTTCGGATTAAGCAGTAGAGCTCAACGTTATTGTATCCAGCGCCATACAGTAGTAACTCTTTTCTCTTGTGCCCATATCTTGAGGCTGGCATACCTCCACTGCTCTAGCGCCACACAACTCATTTCCTGTGATTATCTGTCAGCCATGCCTATAAATGTGTGAGAGACCCCGACATGTGTAAACTCTGAAATATCACTTTGTGCATCTATATACGCAAAATGAATACCTACACTGACCCTATGGCAGGTGCTGTTTCTCCATCTGATTGTGGCCTCCTAGGTGAGCCGTTCAGCGTCTTTGTATTTTTTATTTATTATTAACAGTTTCTTATATAGAGCATGCATATTCCGCAGCGCTTTACAGAGAATATTTTAACATTATAACATTCACATCAGTCCCTGCCCCAGTGGAACTTACAATCTATAATCCCGTACGGGGAGAATATACAAACTCCGCACAGTTAGAGGCATGGTGGGAATCGAACCCATGACCTCAGTGTCCCTGAGGCTGATGGGAACTAGTAGCGCTAATAGACCCCCCTTGGTGCCTCCCCAATAATGCATGGACCACGCCTGCGGCGCTGCACAGATCTCTACTGTCCACGTACCAGGGTAGGGGGGCTGCCTCCAGTGGCGTCGGGCCTGGACAATTTTGTTGTCCAGGGCCACCGCAGACGTTAATCCGGCACTGGGCGGGTATGCCAGTATAACAGCAGAGGTGGTGTGGCCGGTTCCCATACAGGCTCAGCTAAACTATGGCAGAGATTCTGGCCTCTTCTTTTACTTGGAGCAGCAGCATGCCTCCATTTGGAGAACAGAGACTTTCACCACCCCCTCCCGGGGCATAAATGTCAATTTGTGTCTGCTGTCACAGGACCATATTGCACATGCTCAGAACTTGTCCTGCCTATGTGCAATTTATCGCCATTTGGCACCTTGTTGCATATAACGCTACTTACACCTGAATTACCCCACATAGCGCAAAAAAAAAAAGATGCCCACAAAACGGATTCAGTACTGAATCCCGGCGGTCGGGATTCCGGCGTGCAGAATCCCGACGCCGGAATCCCGACAGCCGAAATGCCGACAAGGGGGGGACGTGGATCGCCCCCCCTTGCGGGCTCGCTGCGCTCGCCACGCAGCGGGCCCAGTGCCTCGCTACGCTCGGCACACTAATTTATTCTCCCTCCAGGGGTGTCGTGGATTTCGGCGGTCGGGATACCGACCGCCGGGATTTTAACTGCATCCCCGCAAAACAAACGTGCAACTCTGAATCAGGTTTTCCGTGGCACATGCATAGGCCCGCTGCTATATTCCTCCCCACTAAAACATTGGAAATCTCCCATTGGAAACTGTTTTGTTCTTTCCATTTTGCATCACCCGCTTGCATTTCTAGGTCCACTTCTGTCAACAGTTAAATTTGGTAGAAAATAATGTAATAAATGGGAATGATATGATGGGTAACCATTTCTATGTTTCCGTTATTAGTTAAAAATATAGATTTTGCTAATTCTTTTTATGCAGGCTTCGTGGGACTTTTAGTTATACACAATAGATTTTTTGACACAAACATCAGCCCGGTGCCCACCGCACAGGGGCACCCGGGACAGCACTGGGCTTCAGTCTGGGCAGGTAAATTCTGGAGGGGAGTCTTCTTCATTGGGGGGGTCCCCACTTCCCCAGGATCCCTGCCCAGGCTGACCGGTCAGGGGGTAAATGTTCGGCCCGGGGGGACCTGTATAAAAGTCTCCCCCCGGCTGTGACATTACCCTGCTGGCTGGTTGGGCACGGTACTGGTTAGTGAAATACAGGGGCCCTTGAGCCTGGTGCTAGTTTTAAAATATCCGGGGAAACCCTATTTGCTTTGCCCCCTGATTTTTTTAAACCAGGCCTGGCTCTTTGGGCCCCGGGCTGGTTATGCTCAGGAGAGGGGACCCACACTGTTTTTTTTTTAATGGGAAAACATATGGATGTGAATTGAAGTGTGTTGAAAAATCGACAGTTCAGAATTTGCGATTTTCACAGCAAAAAGTGTGATTTTTTTACTGTAATTTGCATCCTATTATGTTGTTGATTTTAGAAAAACGTGTGAATTCTGACTTTTTTTTTTATATAAATATCGCAAAAGTCGGGATATCTTATCCCATTAAATGTCACCCATAGCATTTGACAGCATATAAGAACCATTTGGACCATCTAATATTCCCTTTTAGGGTGCGGTTATTAAACTTCAGAGTGTTAGAGTATTAGGGATTAGGGGTCAGATTAATGGTAAGTTTTTCAGCTGTGATCCTACGAATGGGCAATAAACATAAAAAGGCTATCAGCCAAATTAAATAAATGCTCTCTAAACAAGTTTATGCTTTAATAATCGTCAGCCTGCTGATCATCTAAGCCACTGTGTACTTACGGTGCTTGCGCTTGTGAAGTGTGATGTCAGACTGTCCTATTGGTCTAGCCTCTAGTTATTGATTATAGTCACAACTACTACTAAAAAAAGAAATCCAATTTAAATATGCACATAGTTTGATGTTGTCACTCTTTGTACACTGTACATTTACAGTAGGTGCAGTCTGGATTGACAGAGGTGTTTCCAAACACCCTGAAGTGGAGAATGTTCCTTGAAATGGACAAGTTGGCCCATGCAGAGCCAGATTAAGGTCTAAATGGGCCTGGAGCTGAAAATGATCAAGGGCCTATTATGCGCAATAATAGGGGTTGTGGCCAGCACCTAATAATGTGGGGGGCGTGACCCGTGTTCTGGTTGGGTGGTCTGCTCATGGATGTGTCTCTATTTGTGTAAATACTTTCAACTAATTATATATGCCTGGAAAAGGCAGGGGGCTGGCATAGGAATAATGCAGGGAGATATATTGGCGGGTGCCCTCCATAGGTGCACCCGCAGGAGGCCGATGTCCTAAAATACTTGCGGGGTGAGGCGGCACTCCAGTCATAAAAAAATACTGAAAACCAATACTTGGTAGACAATATGTCAGCACCTTTTATGTGGTCACCTAAGTTTACCACACCATATACCCCTTATACAAATCATGCAACACAATAGTAACCCCTTATACTGTACTTGCTTCTTACACATTATGCCACATGGAATGAGACAAAAATCACACCAATTGACCAAAGATTCACACTATGGCACACAGATTGAGTCAAAATTCACATTATGCCACACAGATTAAGGCAAAATTCACATTTTGCCACATGGATTGAGCCAAAATACACACTATGCCAGGCATTTCCAAACAGTGGTCCTCCAGCTGTTGTGAAACTACACGTCCCAGCATGCCTTGACATAGTTTTAGCATTCCCTAATTGCAAAAATGGCAATGCATCATGGGATTTGTAGTTTCACAGCTGGAGGGCCATAGTTTGGACATGTCTGCACTATACCAAACAGAGTGAGCAATAATGCACAATATGCTTCATAAATAGGGGCATTGCGCGCCAAAGGCGCACATTAAAAATTTACACCATAATGCCCATTACATGTTAAGCCTCACACCATAATTTCCATTACGTATTATGCCAAACACCATAATGCCTTATTAAAAATTATGCTACATAAGTGTTGCTTACCTACATGTTCATTGTCAGGGGTTCCATGCTCATTGCCATGTGGGATTACATGCTCATTGCCAAGGGGGAATACATGCTCGCGGTAACTGGGGGACAGTCGCCGCCGGGCAGAAATGACATCCATTAACAGCCGAGCAGAGAGCAGGGGGCTGCCCGGCTGTATTCAGAGCACTGCATGTCCCGGCTATTTAAAATAATACCCCTTTCATACCAGAAAATGCAAAGAATATGGTCCCAGGATCATGCAGGGACATTCTCGGACTGGCCCCTTTTACACCAGCCTAGTCCCTGCATTTTCTGGTGTGAGGGGAGAGAAAACCACCCCCGCCCCCCTTTGAACAACCAGCTATATCTTCGGAACCAACTGACCCATTTACATGTAGCCTTCGAATGATTTTGGTCCCGTGAAACTGGGCCGTTTGGTTCCAGAGAAATCTGTCCTCAAAAAACATGAACAGCCATGAAATTACATTTCAGAAATGAAAAAAAAAATAGTTTTACCTGCAATATCTCTAGAACTAATGAACCCATATGGACCAGGTATCAGATTGAAGGCCCAGCGATTTGGTTTCGACTGAGATCAACCTCGAGTTTCTGTGATGCTGTAGGGGGAACTGGCAGCCGTTGGAAACGGGTGGAGGTCGGAATTAGCGGGTCCCATGTTATCCTATGGGAAAAATGTTCCAGGTTTGCCTGGCGGTATCTCCTGTTCCCGGGGGGCTAGCAACGCGGGGCTGGTCTCGTTGGAAAGCCCTGACCCTCAGCTACAAAAAGGGCCTATTTGGAGAGTGGGCCTGGAGCTATAGCTCCATCAGGCCCATTGTTAATCCGGCTCTGGGCCCATGTGTGCAAAAAAAAAGAAATATTGCTTATGTGCACCTTTAGTAAGTTGTGTGTATAGGCCCTCTTGTGTCAGTGCACTATTCCCATCCCCCAACTCCACCTTCATTACAGCCCTTTCATGATGCAAATATATAAATAAATCCCAGTCAATTTATGTTTAAAAGGGAGAAGGATGGGTGGAAGAGGAGATAGAGGGACAGATGTATCAAGCTTCAAAAAGTGATAAACTGGAGAGTGATACACAACTAGCCAATCAGCTCCTACCTGTCATCTTTCAAACCCAGCCTGCAACATGACAGGTAGGAGCTGATTGGCTGGCTGCTTATCACTCCCCATTTTATCACTTTTTGAAGCTTGATACATCTGGTCCAGAATGAGAAGATGAGGCCAAATCCTGACTCCCACATGTGTGCAGTGTCGCACAGGTGCATGAAGGGCCCATCGACCATGATACCTCACACTTTATTTAAATTCAATAATTAGATTTTTCAATAAAACAAACAAACAAACAAATCACCTGAGTGGGCAGACACAACAATATATACTTGGCATAAGTTTAAAGTACAAGCAGGTATTTGTAACATGTAGATAATATTGAACAGAGTTCTTATAGTGGTTCTGAAAATGGAATTGCCTAAAGGCGCCATTCAGGCAACTGACAATTATAGAAGAATAGGAGCGTATGGTGACTGGCGTATGGTGACTTAACATAGCATCATAAATAATTACCGATATAAACACATACCAAGCAGGATGTGATTACAGTATAGGATACTAACAATGACATGTCAAGCTAAAAATAAAATAAAATACCCTCACAAAACAAACCTGCCCTTAACCTACCACAACCAGTGGCGGTGCAATACACTGGAGCGCCCCAGGCGGGTGGGGGCACCTGGGGCGCGCTGGAGGGGGGGGGGGGTTGAGCTCCGATCTGGCCGGGGGGGGGGGGGGGCTTGGAGGAAAACGCTGATCCTGCCATGGGGGGTGGGAGGAGAGCTCCGATCTGGCCGCCTGGGGTGGGAGGAGGAGAGCTTCAGATCCGGACGCGGAAGGGGGAGAGCTCTGATCCGGCAGCGGGGGGAAGCTCTGATCCAGTTGGGGGGGAAGGATTCGTGGGAGAGCTCCGATCAGCTCCAATCCGGCCGCCAGGGGGGGAGGAGGAGAGCTCTGATCCGGCCGTCTGGGGGGGGGGAGGAGAGCTCCGATCCGGCCGTGGGGGGGAAGCTCCGATCCGGTCGGGAGGGGGATTCGTGGGAGAGCTCCGATCTGGCCGCGCGGGGGGGGGGGGTGGAAGGAGGAGAACTCTGATTTGGCCGCGGGGGGTGGGGTGGGTGGTGGTTCGTGGGAGAGCTCCGATCCGGCTGCGGGGGGAGGAGAGCTCCGATCCGGCCACGGGGAGGGGGGGGGGTGCTCTGATCCAGCCGCAGGGGGGGGTGGGGAGAGCTCCGATCCGCCCCGGCGTTCCACAGGGGGGTGCTCTTTGGCATTGGGTGTCATGGATGTTGCGGCCGGCGATGCCGCTCAGTGTGCCGGGTGATGCATGTCGACCTTTTGACTCTCGACCTAGACAAAGTAGAACTAATGACCTGTCGAACTAACGACCTGTCCATCTAATGACCTTTCGACCTAGAACCATGTCGACCTTTCCCCATGTCGACCCTTTCCCATGTCGACCTAATGGTGTCAACCATAATGCTGTAGACCAAATGATCCCAACCCATTTATATGTACAGTACTGTATGTATATGTGTGTGTATGCCTTACAGGTTTACAAGAATATAGTAGATTAAGTAACATGCAATACAGGAAAATAGAGATTAATGAACAAAACCAAAAGATTAGTGAGCATTGACAATATATAAGAAACGCTGATGCCAAATAACTTACAATCTAATCAAATTTCTGTAATAATAAACAGTAACAGAAGTTCACAATAGCACATACTGTAGAATGTAAGCTCTTCTCTGATGTGCGTTTCTTTCTCTTACTTAACCATCATTGATGGCACCAAATCCTGTGGTTTTCTGCCACCCTGATACCTATAGTTACTCCAGTGTCCTCTGCTGATGCAGCTATGGTTATGTACCCTGTACTTGTCCTCTACTGTATTCAACTGTGTAATGTAAATCATTATTTGCTTATTTATGTACTCTGTAATTAAGTGGTGCTGATCCATTGTGGCGCCATATAAATAATAATATCAACATCAACATATGGATTAAAAGTAGGTGCAATATATTTATTTCCCTGCTTCGCTCAACATGTAGTTTTACAAGTTGATGCTTGGAGTAAAGTGGTATTAAAGGAATTGACCATTGCAAATGGCATAAATATGACGATTCTATGGTGGAAGACAGTGAGCCAGAATCTAAATGGAAATTACATTTCACATATCAGGACTGTTTTACAAAAGAATAGGATATATAGTTTGCCCTTTGCAAGGTGCGATTTAATATAGGAGAGGTCACATGTGCAGGCTCTGGCCCTCTCCTTCTGAGTCTGACTTTGTGCCTAATATGTATGTCTCTGGGAAAATGGTGCTTGAGCTATATTCCCGAAGACTTCTTTACTACACATGTGCAAATCACTGGAAAATAACTGTCTGCCATTTTCCCTGTGATTTTTGCTGCCCCCATCATAGATACACCAGTGCTCATAGACTGTTTGGAAAATGGTCCCACTATTACTTTCATAAAATAAGAACGGATAACATAACACAACAAATGACATACTGTATGTAGTGGACCATGTATCAATGCTCTCATTTTTTTTTTGCCTGCCAATCACTGAATTGTAACAGATTTCAACACTGCATTGTTGATTAGCAAACAAACTAGACTTCATTTTGCTGGCTAGCATTTAGCAGAGAGCCCAAAGTATATAGTGGGCAACGTTCATGTCTATCAGGTACAAACCGTAGTGTAGAAAATTAGACCAGTGGTCCTCAAACTCGGTCCTCAGGACCCCACACAAGAAAACCGAAGGCTGATTAAGCAGAGAGGTTACACAAACCACTGAAGGGTTCAGACATGCTGTAGCTTGGGTGATATAGGGTTAAGGATTTAATTGCGTGAATGGCGTGTGGTGATCTTACCCCTCTTTTTTCTCTATGACCGTTCTTTAGTGCCACCACCATTTATAGTTTATAGCTGTCAATCAATAAATTTGACATTTAGTTTGAAACGCCAGCACTTGTGTCTGTCTCATTATTTTTAGTGTTAAGTTTAATAGTGTTAAGTATATTAGATAAGTGTGTTTAAAGGTATAGCACCAGGATACCCGATGGTGAGTTTGGTTCACGTTTTCCAGATCATCCGCCAGGTGCACTCATCATTACTGACTGACACGTTTTAAAAGATCCACAAGTGGAGCTAATTAATTTGATTCTGTGAGAAGACCTGCAAAACATGCACTGTGTGGGGTCCTGAAGACTGACTTTGAGAATGCCTAGGGTGCAGAGCTGCAACCAGCTCAATGTGATGTCTAGGGTGAGATTTAATAGGATGAGAGATTCAGAAAGTGAGAGATTTGGTAAGAAATCTCCAGGTTTTTTTAAAGCGGCAATCATTTAGACTGCAAACCCAGTTTGATTTTGAAGTGCAAATGATTGCCGCTTTAAAAAAAACCTGGAGATTTCTCCCCAAATCTCTCACTTTCTGAATCTCTCATCCTATGAAATCTCACCCCGGATTCGGTATGAAATCCAGACGGTCAAAATACCGGCGGTCAAAATACTGACAGCTATTGACAGACGGTCAAAATACCGACATGGTCAAAATACCGACATTTAAAATCCCGAAATGGTCAAATTCCTGACAAGGTCAAAATACCGACATTTAAAATCCCGACAAGGTCAAAATACTGACATATAGAATGTAGACAGGTGAAAAAGTCAACATGACTTTCAGTCGACAGGTCGCGAGGTCGACATGGGTTTTTCACAGTTTTTTACCCGAATGTCAACACAGTCGACATGGACACAGCTGGAAGTCAACCGCAGCCCCTCGCAACGCTCGCTTCGCTCGCGATGCTTCGGGCACGGTGCCTTGCTGCGCACAGCACACTATTTTATTCTCCCACCATGCCCTAGTGGATGGTAGGGCATGAAATACCGCCTGTCGGCACATGTCGGGTCAAAAAAACAGTGAAAAAACCCATGTCGAACTGTCGACCGAAAGTCATGTTGACTTTTCACCTGTCTACATTCTATATGTCAGTATTTTGACCTTGTCGGGATTTTAAATGTCGGTATTTTGACCTTGTCGGGATTTTGACCATGTCGGGATCTTAAATGTCAGGATTTTGACCTTGTCTGGATTTTGACCGTCGGTCAATGGTTGTCGGTATTTTGACCGTCGGGATTGTGACCATCGGGATTTAGACTGCATCCCCCCACCCCTAGTGTACAAAACAGTCTGGGACTGACTGGACCCCCGCCACAGACATGAAGCAAAACTTGGGCAAGTCAGCGTTATTATTGGTTGTCACAGCTGAGTTCCTTACCCGGTACTAAACTGGATTGTTAAATGGAGAATATTAATCTGGCCTATAAGCGAGGTAGATAATTAAATTAATTTACTAGACCCAGCAAAAGTACTCCACATAACCCTACTATAGCACAAATCCTTAAACTGAGTACTACTTAATTTCCCTGGCTAAACATCAGCCTGCCTTATATAATTGGGTAAACAGCTTTAAGTGGTAGAAATAGAATATTATATAAAACCTGATCACTAGTGTTTATTGTAGCACCCGCTATCTTTGAAAACCCATGCAGTTCCTCTTCCCTGCCTGGGGTGTCACTATCTGCTGTAGTACTTCTAGCACAATGTGGTCTGTATATCAGCACTGATATGCAAATCAGAAATGTGCTAGAAACACCACAGCAGACAGCCACACCCCAGGCAGGGAACAGGAACTGCATTGGTTTTGAAAGCTAGTGGGTGCTAGAATGAACACTAGCTCACCTTTGAATTGAATTACAAATAGTGACAGATACAGTGCGAATGGAGGAACTTATAATTATTATGAATGCTTTTAAAGAATTATAAAGAATCTACAGAAATTGAAGGTTACATTTAGAGATGTTCAGTTTTCCAAAAATTTGAATCAACCTGAATTTTGTGGGTGTACCGAACCAAAATCTTGCCCCAATTTCCTGAGAAGTATCTTCCCAGTGTTCAGAATTTAGATTTTAAATCCAAATTTTGTTTTGGATTGAAAAAATTACAGGACTTTAGTGGCTTTTATCAATATTTATCAATGATTATTGATTTTATTTAACCAAACCAAATCCAAACCAAAAACTTGATGAATTAGAACCACAATACGGAGGTCTGTACACTAGTTACAATAATCTAGATGTGAAAGAACAGGACCAACATTATAAACTTGACATAAATTGTTTTTGGTATTTTTGTTAAGGTGCAATTTTCTTCCCCATTCCCCACTTCATCCTCCTCCTATTGCTTATCACTGACAACTCGTGTTCTTACGGTTAGGATAGTTGGAGAAACGGACTTTCCTGTGCACAAATAAATCTACGGTATATCTGCTGTTTTTCAGAGAAGCAGAAACTCTTCTCTCTTTTCAACATCTTTGAAAGACGCCCTTCAAAAAAAGATCAGTATATTGGAGCATCAGATACATGAAAAGCACAATATTTCAGAGCACCATGATACGGAACGTGATCAGGCACATGAGATCCCAGTAAGACACAAGGTGAACAGCACTCTTCCCATCAAAGAGAAAGGTAAGAGACCCACCAGAGAAAGAAGCATCTGCATATATTTATGTAGCATAAATGACGCCAATCTAGCCAGCCTTGGGTGCAGGACACAAAGGGCCTTATTCTAGTTCACTCTTTCTGACAAAATCCTTCCTAGATGGACAAAACCATGTGCACTGCAGGCGGGCAGATGTTAAATGTGTAGAGAGAATTTGATTTGGGTGAGTTATTTTGTTTCTGTGCAGGGTAAATACTGGCTGCTTTTTTTTTACACTGCAATATAAATCTCACTTTGAAGTAAACCCCACCCAAATCTAATTCTCTCTGCACATTTGACATCTGCCCCACCTGCAGTGCACATGGTTTTGTCCATCTAAGAAGGATTTTGTCAGAAAGAGTGAACTAGAATAACCCCCAAAGTAACAATCAAGTATTTTCCGTGCAGGGTTGGAAAAAAAAAGCCTTGCCGGAGGGAAAATGGGCCTGCACATGCGCACTGGCGTCAATGCGCAGGACCCCACCATCCCCGGAGGGGCTGAATTTGGACCTGCGCGAACAGATCTGAATGGGCCCCAACGTTTGCCGCTGTAATGGACATGTTTCCCATAAGGGTGCTATAACCTCTGAATGCGTGGTATAAATTGGTCCTGTTTTTACATTCCTGCTAGAAAATAATACATGAAGGCAGAGGCGTACCTAGATATTCGTGGGCCCCATAGCAAATGTTTGTAAGGGCCCCCTATTTAGCAACTGATAAATGTATGCAAAACATATTATGTAGACAGCAAAGATGGGCCCCCTTCAGCTCTGGGCCCCATAGCAGCTGCACCCCTTGCACCTATGGTAGTTACGCCCTTGCATGAAGGAAATGAAATGGTTAAATATTAACCATATGATAATAATTTAGTACACACATCTACCATACAGTAAGACGCTTATTGACTCTAGTGATTAACAATGGTGTTTATTTAAGGCTGAATGGCAAGCTCATTGTTCCCCGTTTCTTATCTTATTCCAATAGGACATAAAGCAGACAAAAAGTCTAATGATTTCAGGGTCAGTTTCCCCCTCCGCACAAACTACATGTATGCCAAAGTCAAAAGGACTCTTCACCATGAGATCTTTGCATTCACCATCTGCTTATGGCTGAAGTCTAACTCCTCTCCGGGGCTGGGCACTCCTTTCTCCTACGCTGTTCCAGGACAGGCTAATGAAGTGGTGCTGATTGAGTGGGGAAACAACCCCATGGAATTGTTGATAAATGACAAGGTAATCTTTCCCATCTCTGATAAGTAGTCTTGTTTAACACTTCTGAAAGACTATGGGGGGTACTCAATCCGGGATTCCGAATGTCGGAACGTCTTGACAGTGGGAATCTTGGGCTGTTTTAGTTTCGCTGGACTGTAACTCAACAGCCGGAATGTTCTGGCTGCCGAGTACTGGAAACTCAGAGGATTGTCCATAGGGAGGTGGGTCTCTAGAAGGCGAGTCACAGCCGGGATGACGAGTCCCAGCCGGGATTGAATACCTTAACTGCCGATATTTTCACTGTTGGCAGACATTGGGGTATATTAAATGGGAGAGGCGGGGGGGGGGAGGGGCGGGGAGCGGCTGATGGCGAGCTATACGGCAAGAAGTGCCGTTAGCATGCCATCAGTATTCAATGCTCCCCCCTCACTCGACATTTCCACCACGCCTACTCCCTGGGGTGAGGTGGAAGAGGCGAGTGCGGCCATCAAAACGGCTAGGCTCGCCGCTATATGCAGCGTGTTCCCTGTATTTGCGGTGAACCTCACCGTTCCGGGGAATCCTCACCACCCTCTGACAGGATTTCCTCGGAACATAGAATGCGGCGAGCGGCCGGCAAGGGGGCTGGATGGAGAGGGATGGCTTTTCCTTGTTAAAAAAAGCCATCCTCGCCAAACAAACCCCCTTCACCGCCGCTCGTCGAGGGCATTGAATACTGCCTATTGAATACCCCCCCATTGAAACCTGTGCCTACTGAATACTGCCTATTGAATACCCCCCATTGAAACCTATGTTCCTATTTTATGCAGATATTAATGGGTGAATGCACATAACATATTTTTATTATATCAGGTTATCTAGTCTATATGATGCTTGCAGAACTCACCATTCAGTAAATTAGCCATTGTTTCCGTTCTATTCTTCACAATCCCTGTATTGGGAAATAGCCAATATCCCGGTGCTCAGCATGCCAATGGTCGGGATCCTGATGCCCCAAATCCCAACAGTAACTATTTGGGTTAGGTTTAGGGTTAAGGTGGCCATACACTACACGGAAGTATTGCATTCTAGCCTTGCATGTGTATCACACCCGGCAACTTACCCGAGTGCTCCCTGGTGGCTCGATTGAATGCGATACATCGTATGCAGTCATTTTGCATTTGATATATTGCATGCAATCCCATTCATTGCTACAAGTACTGTACAATACATTCTTGCTGCAGCGGTGACAATCTCTGGATGCACAATGAACGGGACTGTGCATTGGATCAATATCATAAGTAAATGACATACAATTTGACAATTTTCACACAAGTTATCAGCCCAATATGGCAAAATTGTTTATAAAAGGGCCAAATCGTACTATGGTTACCTTAAGGCTGTGTGAGTGAGGGGGATAAGGGTTAGCATGTGGGAGGGTACAGTTAGGGATAAGCTGTGGAAGGGGTGGGATAGGATTAGGGTCATAATCCTTACCAAATTCTGTTGGGATTCCACTGCTGGGATTCTGACTGCCAACGTGCTGAGTGCCGGGATATCGGATCAACCCCCTTTATCTTCTTCCAGAGATGTACTTTAAATTTTATTTGAGGTGGGATTATCATAGTTTAAACATTGGACCACTGGCTAAAGATATGCATGACATTATTGGGTAGTGGTACGTTACTGGGGGAATGTTATGATCCAGAAACTATAGAAAACATGGCAGGAGGCAGACAGAGGTAGCAGTTGCAACTGCAAATTTGCAATACAATACTCTAGACACCATTAAGCAAAGAACATTTTTACGTCACATCAGAAAAGATAGTACAGAGAAATCTATATAATAAAATCAGCTGCTGATAATAATGATGTCATCAAATTGGAATGACCTATGACTCCCGTAGGGGAGGGAGGAAGAATGGTGGGAAGAAAGTGTTAAGGTGGGGAAGAGAGAGAAAGGGGGGGGGGGGGGGGGAGAGAGAGATGTGGGCAGAAAGTGTGAGGAGAGAAAAGAGAGATGGAGAGGCAGGTAAGAGACCAGCAATTTGCGTCAGGTTATATAATTTATTTTATTCATGTGAAGTTTTTTCGGTACTTGTGAGTTATCCGGACGCCCGATTTCAAAATCGGGTCGGATCGGGCACATCGCATCGCATCGCATGCGACCATCGGATGCGATGCGATGCGATGCGATGACCCGATTTTTCCATAGGAATCAATGTTAAAATGGACTGAGTCCATTTTAACATGGAATTCAATGGGAAAAAGGGGTCCTTTTCATACCCCTACTATCCAAGTGGGCATGGAGTTGGATATAAACCTGTGGCGAGCGTAGCGAGCCACCGAGCCCGAAGCGTGGCGAGCGTAGCGAGCCCCGCGAGGGGACACGGAATACCGTTCGCTCGCCACGCTTCGGGCTCGGTGGCTCGCTACGCTCGCCACAGGTTTATATCCAACTCCATGCCCACTTGGATAGTAGGGGTATGAAAAGGACCCCTTTTTCCATAGGAATCATTTTAACATTGATTCCTATGGAAAAATCGGGTCATCGCATCCGATGGTCGCATGCGATGCGATGCGATGCGATATCGCATCGCATCGTATCTGATTGTATGCCTTAACTTAAGGCATACAATCAAAAAATCGGGCGTCCAGATAACTCACAAGTACCGTTTTTTCAATAATGCTTAAATATGTATATTTTGTTAAATAGGACATGTAGTAAGTATACTGTTACTAATACTGACTTTTTGTAGATAGGTCATGATGACAATGCTCTGTTTATAGATGGGACATGACCTTGTGGTGTATGTAAAAACAGCAGTATTACACTAACATGATCACTCTAATTCCATATGAGCTACCCATGTGGTACTATTAACGAATACCCCTTTCACACCAGAAGCAAATTACTGGGTTAAATCATTTCAACCCGGGAATTTGCGGAAAAATCCAGGTTTTTCTTTGGTGTGAAAGGGTCAGCACGGGTCTTAAATCTGCTCTTGACCAGGGTCGGAGTGCCGGGAATTAAGACCCGTGTTGACCCTTTTACACCACAGAAAAACACGGGATTTTTCTTCTTGAAAAGCTTTAACCTGGTAATTTGCGGGTGGTGTGATTTAGGGTTAGGCTGCACCCGGCAAAATGATTCGGCACTCAAAAATGGCAGGTTATTGCCTGGAGGCTGGTGTGAAAGGGGTATTACTTACTATGCTTAATTATTGAAGTTATGATATTTGTGTTGTTTATTGCACCGAACATGAAGATTTAGTTACTTTTAATTTTTGGTATGCATTTGATGTATATAGGCTGTCACTCTTCCACTGTCCATCAACGATGCTAAGTGGCACCATGTTTGCATCACGTGGTCAACGAGGGATGGTTTATGGGAATGTTATCTGGATGGTGTGAGACGTGGTAATGGAGAAAATTTGGCATCTTGGCACCCAATAAAGCCTGGTGGAGTGTTTGTCCTGGGGCAGGAACAGGTAAGAACATTGGCTTATTTTGTTTTTAAGTGTATACAGCCATCAGGGTTAGTTTTGCCTTTTTAATGGTTGTCCCTTTAAAACAAGAAGCAGATTTGACGAGAACTCCACGCTGCCTGCATCACGATCAGGATGTTACATGTTATACAAATGAAGTATTTACTGTAATATTACTTGCTCTCCCCGAGAAAAAGGTTTTCCATGTCATAGACCCATCACTGGTTGCTTGTTTCAGCTGTCAATATGTGTGGATTCAGCCTAATTCAGACTTGCGTACGTTCGCAGCCTAGCAAACATGTAAATGCCGCCTACCTGCCGCCGGACCGAACATCCGCCTTCCCCACCACATGAGGAGCTGTGTGCGTTACACATGCCCTTGCGTGGGGTCACATGAAAGAGAAATCATTCGATGGTCACCGAAAAGGTGGTGGGCGCTGACGTCATATGACATAATGTGACATCAGCCGCCCGCCCCAAGAAGGTACCGACCTGTCTGCAACTCCAGGGGAATGCCCAGCATTTTTATAAAACGCAGGGTGTTCCCATGCACCAGTCCGCCCCCCTTTGCTCCCTTGCCTGTGCAAACGCCTCGGCGAGTGTGATACTTGCTGCATGCACATAGCCCGACCATCGGAAACGGGGCCGAATTCATGGCCTTGTCTATATGTTGTTGCTATTCACTTAAAAAAGGGGAGTGGTCAACCAAAGAGTGTGTACATGATTATGAGCCATAGTACATATGGATGTAATATTCATAAAATTGGGCTCTACCAAGTTTTCACCATTCATGGAGTTATTTTGTCTATTTTGTTAATAGCAAAATACATGAAGCCCTTGTAATCACTGAAGCCTGTATAGCAGGCAATCCAGCCCTCGGTCCTTAATGCATATTAACATTGCAGGGTTTAGTGATATCCAGGCTTTAGCACAGATGCTGAATATGTTTTCACTGGACAATCGGAGGTTGACAGGTGATATGATTAGAATGTTCACATACAGGATTAGTAATTATATGGAACTGGGAGATGATTTGGTCACTAACAGCCCTATACTTAGGACACGCGGGCATGTACTGAGGCTCGAGGAAAAGAAATTTCGTACTGAATTAAGAAGAGGATTCTTCACCATTAGAGCAGTAACATTCTAGAACTCATTCCCGGTGGGGGTGGTTACAGCAACTATTGTTAATTAATTTAAATCAAAACTGGATGCATTTTTGGCCACTAAGGGAATCCTATAGATATTACTTACTCAAGTCAGTAGTTACAAGTCAAATAGGTTGAGCTCGATGGACTAACTTATTTTTTTAGCTTTAATTACTATGTTACTAAAACTGTGATACTAATTCACTCACCTTGAGGTCAGTGGTTGGAAATGCCTGCTGTAGAGTAATCATACTATGCCTGACCACAGGGCCATCTCATTATCACTGGCGTAACTACACTAAGGCAGCCACCGCCACCGCTTGGGGGAGCGAGTGGCAGCGCTGTCTGTGTGGGCGCCGTCATCCAGCACTTTCTTGCGCACCCACCGCCCGTCGATTCAGCTGGTGGCTGGCTCAGCCCACCCATATCAATGCTCTGGCCGGCTCACGATGTGACGTGCTGGCGTCACACCATGCTCTCCCCCGCCCTGCGCTGTACTCCTCCTGAGTTAGTACAGCGCAGGGCGGGGGAGAGCGCGGTGTGATGCCAGCACGTCACATCCCGAGCCGGCAGAGTACAGGAGGCAGGAGAAGATGCAGCCGGGACCCACAGCCACTTGCTGAAGGAGAAGGGGGCACAGGAGCAGGGGCGTAGGGAGGGCGCCGGAAGGTCTGCTCGCCCGCTCCCCAGCTCTGGACCTGCCGCTGCAGCCTCCGTGTAACCCACCGCTGATGCCTCCACCGTCCACATGACCCACCATCGCTGCTGCCCTGCACTCCCTAATGTGATGCCCTGCTTCCCACTGCAGCCTCCGCGGGACAATGGCCGCTGCCTCTACGGTACACTGATTGTCTAAATGATGATTGCTGTCCTTATATCTCTCTCTGCTGTTTTTATCTCTCTCTGCTGTCCTTATCTCTCTCTGCTTTCCTTATCTCTCTCTGCTGTCCTTATCTCTCTCTCTGCTGTCTGTATCTCTCTGCTGTCTTTGTATCTCTCTGCTGTCTTTATCTCTCTCTGCTGTCTTTATCTCTCTCTGCTGTCTTTATCTCTCTCTGATGTCCTCATCTCTCTCTGATGTCCTCATCTCTCTCTCTGCTGTCTTTATCTCTCTCTCTCGGCTGTCCTTATCTCTCTCTCTCTCGGCTGTCCTTATCTCTCTCTCTCTCGGCTGTCCTTATCTCTCTCTCTCT
This sequence comes from Crinia signifera, assembly GCF_055691185.1. Lineage (NCBI taxonomy): Eukaryota > Metazoa > Chordata > Amphibia > Anura > Myobatrachidae > Crinia > Crinia signifera. Next base: position 57,756,836 of record NC_139226.1, read on the forward strand.
CGGCTGTCCTTATCTCTCTCTCTCGGCTGTCCTTATCTCTCTCTCTCTCTCTCGGCTGTCCTTATCTCTCTCTCTCGGCTATCCTTATCTCTCTCTCTCTCGGCTGTCCTTATCTCTCTCTCTTTCTCTCTCGGCTGTTCTTATCTCTCTCTCTCTCTCTGCTGTCCTTATCTCTCTCTCTCTCTCTGCTGTCCTTATCTCTCTGCTGTCCTTATCTCTCTCTCTCTCCGCTGTCCTCTCTCTGCTGTCCTCTCTCTCTCTCCGCTCTTTCTGCTGTCCCGCTCTCCCATGTCTTTTCTCTTTCTGTTGTCCTTTTGTCTCTCTCCACTCTCTTAGTGAGTACATGCATCCTGGCAAAATATATATATATATATATATATATTTTGTGTGTGGGAGGGGGGGCGCCACAATTTTTTTAGCAGGGGGGAGCAAAATTTATAGTTACGCCACTGCTCATTATATGGGCTCACTGATTGGCCAGGCCTGATCAAAAGCAATAAATACTCTCCAGGATCGCTAAGATACTCAATTGTGAACTTTGGAAGTTTCCCAATACAAACACAAATGTGTATGACACTGTACAAAAGATGGAACCAAGGGCCTGATTCAAATTTGCAAACAAACCAAAAAGCAAGCAAGTAGGTAAAACCACACTGCAAGCAGGGTCTGGTTAAAGGTTCCAGCTGCCCTAGGCTAATACGGGAGCCCCACCAAAAAGGTTTTCATTCATATTCAGCTAAAAACCTGTAACAGGCTCCATTCAAATTGCCACTTACCGCCCTAGCAGTGCTAGCAAAGACAGCAGTGGTTTCAATCACAGCCTCGGTGGCAAAGTCAGCCATGTCTCTCACAAGATCTCCTCTTCCCGACGTCTCTGCCTCAATCCCAGCAGGCACTGCAGCTCCAACAGAGAGAAATCTCATGAGAACTTGCTTGACCCCAACTCTGGTAAATCTGAGTAAATCTTAGTAAAACCAAACCTGCTCATCCCTAGATTGAACACACCCCACCCAAATCTAACTCTCTGCACATGTCACTTCTGCCCACCTGCAGTGGACATGGTTTTGCAAAATTTCTTGCTATTTTACTTTACTTACAAACATGACCCCCACGAGGGAGAATAGCCGGTGGCCGTTGGGATCCCGAGTGTCAGGGTTTTGACTGTTGGGATCCTGACGTCGGGGTAATGACTGTCGGGATCCCGACTGTCGGGAACATGTCCGGCACCCGTAGCAAATAGGGTACTTCTAGTTTCATGTGTATGTTGTTTCTATTATATATAATAAAAGTTATGTTGTAATTTAATTTTGGTTGGATATCATTAATCATTGTAAGCTCACAATTTTTGAGTAAGAGATTTCATTCCACATTTTGCATAGAGTCATACAGAAATTTGTTTTCATAATGTGAAACTTCCAAAGTGCACAAGTATCCTGTCAGCGCGGAGAGTATTTATTGTTTTAGATTAATCCGTATACAATAGCATGTTTACAGACTGCTTTTATGTAGACTGATTAAATGCTGATAAAATAATTACAAAATTGTTTTTTCAAATTATTAGGATACCCTGGGAGGAAGGTTTGACGCATCGCAGGCCTTTGTGGGAGAGATCACAGACTTTAACATGTGGAGCCACATATTAGCTCCTGGTGAGATTTACAGCCTGGCCACCTGTGCTCTGCATTCCACTGGTGATGTCATAGACTGGACGGAATCCTCCATGGAGCTCCATGGGGGAGTGTCAAAACTCCCATTCAACTCTTGCCATTGACATGAGGAGTCCCTCCACATACAGAGTGCTCTGATAGGGAGCCCAGACATGGAATGGGTTCCCAATACCCCAATAACTATTGCTTCAAATGGCGTAGATAACAACTGTGTATCGCTGTTATTCCGACACCTTTGTTTCATAAGTTTCTTTTTAATTGCTTTTGAGATTTAAACCTGTTTTATTTTTATTTTTTGGTGATAGTGGGGCAGGTGTATGAGGCCTGGTGAAGAGATAAAGTGGAGCTAAATTAGAAGTGGATAACTCACCAGCCAATCAGCTGAAAAATGACAGTTAGTAGTTAATTGGCTGGTGCATTTTCACCTTCCACTTTATCTTTTCACCAGGCTTAACTTCTTTGGTGGTATTCCCGGAAATTTCTAAGGCCGAGCTGCGGTGCAGGAGCGAGGTCTCCCGATCTCCTGAGAAAGTCCCGGGCATACCACTGTAAAGAAAGGGTGCGCCAGTGGTGCCTCTAGTAGTGAACCACTGGCGCACCATCGTCACCCTGTCGCTGATCCGCCCCCCTCCCAGTTGCCGATCCTCCCCTTCACCGCTCAGAGAGAATCAGAGTCACTCGAGGAGGTGCGGCCATGCTTGGCCGTTGGTGTGTTCGGTCACCCAAACACATGAATGCCCGAACACACGAACGAGCGCTCCCATGCCCGCCCCAAACAGCCTTGACCTTCTCCAAGCGGCCGCAAACAGCCGAAACCGACAGCAGCCTCAGTGGAACAGGGGCTGCTGCAGAAGGCAGCGGCTGCCCCTTTTGTGATGATATGTGAAAATCCACCACTCAAGGGGTTAATACATCTGCCCCAGTGTGTGCTATTTTCTATAGCTATAATTGTGGTTTGCATAATAATCCAGCTGCCAGCTTTGGACTTGTGCATTTATTTACACCTGCATGTCTGAGAACAGGAATGTATTATATATTTTTACACAGTGCAATATGAATGTTTAAGCAAACGGATAAGAACACATTTGTTTGTTATTCTGATCTTGCAATAATCCAGACAACAAACTTGCACCCAAAAGAGGACAAGGTAATGTCTCATAATTCATCGAAATTCTGCTTTGCAAGCCACAGTAAGTGCCACGCTGAAATGACTGCACCTCACCTATCCACCTGCAAAAATGAGAGAGCATTTTGTGTGGCAAAACATTTCAATGATATTGCAGGGGCTGCAAGGGCACATAGACAGAGGGGAGTCTATGGCTTGCACAGTCACACAGCTTCTGCTGTAATAGGGACATTATTTCATGGGTGTATACTGGCCCTGATGTCAGTAACCAGGAGTCACCTATACTTGTCTTGTTATCCATCCAGGATCATTTAATTGGAGAACATGCATTTATAAACATACAAATAATAAAATATACTTAAACTTGCAAAAGGCCATCAAGCAGCCCCAGATTAAGACTGAGGCAGAGGGAGCTGCAGCTCCAGGCCTCCACATAAAGATGAGCCCAACATCATGACAGAATGATGCATTAAAATGGCATTTCTGTTTTACCCACAATGTTGCCCTCTTATATATATTAGGGAGACACTGGGGCTTATAGTGTATGGGTTCTACATGCCTACATGGCGTTGGCCTCGTCTCCTCCACTTCTCATAAAAGGCCCTTGAACATTTTCAGCTCCAGGCCCATGAGGCCCTTATTCTTATTACAAGGACAGTCGAGGTGGTCTCATGGTCACAAATAAACTTACTGTAGGTAAATAAAGCTGGACCAATGGGAGCTGCAATAAACCATTAGGCTGCTGGAGTTGGAAAAGCTTCCAACCTGTATGTTTAAAGCTGGACTAACAGTCGCAAGAAAATAACATTGTTCTTACAGGGACGGTTACAATATAATGAAATGTGGGCATGTACCTTATGGGCGAGGCAGATAAACACACATAGAAACCTATTGTGGGGCTCATTCCTGTATAAGTATTGAGATGGGGCATGTGTTAGGGTTTGGGTCACACTATGAAGGTCAACATACATTACGGTGACCACTAAATGTCGACAGGGCTTAGATCGACACATACGATAGGTCAACATGGCTAAGGTCAACCGTGTCAGAAGGTCAACACAAGCATTAGGTCGACAGTCAAAAGGTCAATATGAGTTTTTCACTTTTTGTCCCAAATTTGTTGACCTAATGTATGTCGACCGTCATAGTGTCAACACAGCAACCGTATCCCGTGTGTTAGACTTGCCAGGTTACTTATTGCTCAAGTACATGTTCCATGAATGTCATGCACCTAGTGCAGGCATATCCAAACTGTGGCCCTCCAGCTGTTGTGAAACTACACATCCCAGCATGCCTTGCCATAGTTTTAGCATCCCCTAATAGCAAAACTGTGGCAAGGCATGATGGGACTTGTAGTTTCACAACAGCTGGAGGGCCATCGTTTGGACATGCCTGACCTAGATCCTATATAGACCATAATATTCATTCTTGACCTATAGTTGGTTTATATAACACAAGCTATACTGATGTGGCCGATTTTCTTGCCGTCTTGCTCTATATGCTTTCTGTATATAGGTATATATATATATATATATATGTATTTTCTCTCTTACTTTTTGGGGTTTGTATCAGAGTACTATGTGGTGTTCCATTTATATATTGCCAGTGCTACATCTTTCTGTGCTGTAATGTGGAGGACTATATCCATGTGTTGTATATTGTGCATACTGATGTTGTTTTATTAACATTTCTGTGTATTTTATTACTTCAAGTAGTTAGCAACGTGTATTGCCGTGTGTTTCATTCATATACATTAACTAACAGTGTCTTTCAAAAGATGATAAATCCATTTGGTTCAGATGTCACTTTCTGCTTCACAAGTCTCATTTTTATATATTTTTAGAACCCTGCACCTTTATTTGGAACTATGGGATCATAACAATGGGAGCAGCACTCACATCAATGTCTTGCTGACTAAGCATATCCTCACTATAATACACTGTGGCTTCCTGTGGGAAACCACAGAGTTCCAATAAGTCTGCATGACCCGATCCTGCATGAATCAGAGCAACCGGAAAATAGGGGGCTGTGAAAGTCATAGACGGATGAGCCAAAACGAAGTCATACTACAGAATATATCATGGCTTTCCTCATTCTAACTAACTAAGCCTTTGCTGGTGAATTTGATCATTTTATCTCATTTGCAATTATCATTACTATAGCTGGCATTGCAATTAGGGAAGCCAATCCCGGGGAATTTTTTCAATCCCGGGATTCGGGATTGAAAAATGCTCAATCCCGGGATCCCCTGATTGGTTTTCCTAATAAAAAAACTGCCCCACAATTACTGCCCCAGTCAGTAATTACAATGTAATTACTTACATTTGATGGTTGCCTGGTGGGGGGACGGGTCGTCCATGCTGCTGGCATGCTGGCTTCGCGCTGGCTGGGTGAGCGGGTGGGCGCGCTGGCTGGCTGGGCGCACTGGCTGGGCGAGCGGGCGGCTGGGCACGCTGGCTGGGCGGGCAGGCGGCTGGGCACGCTGGCAGGGCGGGCACGCTGGCTGGGCGGGTGGCGCGGCATTACAATGCCGGGTGCGACCTCTGCCTGCGCAGCATGACCTCATCTCACGCTGAGAGGCGTTTTGGGGGCCAAATCCCGGGATCACGCCGATCCCGGGATTGGCCACCCTAATTGCAATGAACAATTATCAATAAAACGACTGATTGGGTATGGATCATTGGGAAGACAGCAAGTAGGTCGACATGCAGGAAGGTTGACATGACTGAAGTTTGACATGGGGAAGGTCGACAGGGTCATTAGTTTGACACAAGCATTAGGTCGACACAAAGAAGGTCGACAGTCAAAATGTCGACATGGGGTTTTTCACTTTTTTATGTCCTGAATTTCGACACAGTCGACATGGACATTGAAAAGTAGCACCGCATCCCCTCACATGGCTCGCTGCGCTCCCTATGCTTCGGGTTCGTTGCCTCGTTATGCTCTGCACATTATTTTATTCCCCCATCACACCCTAGTGGATGGTAGGGTATGAAATACCGCCTGTCGGCACATGTCGGCTTAAATAAAAAATATATGAAAACTCCATGTTGACCTTTTGATTGTCGACATTCCCCATGTAGACCTAATGCTTGAGTCGACCTAATGACCCTGTCAACCTAACCCATGTCGACCTTCAGTCATGTCGATCTTTCTGCATGTTGACCTTGAGTCATGTGGACCTTAATGCATGTCGACCTACTTGCTGTAGCCCTAGTTATCGTATTCCGACTGATCTTAACCACTAAACTGGCTAAGATTTTTCCAAATACCACTAAGAAATTGTAGTTTCTTTTTAATTACGTTTGGCTTTACATTGATTTAAAATGTATCCAACACAAGTTTATATAAAAAATATATTTATATAAAAAAAAGAATATATCCATTTTTAAACCATCGGTGACTAATACATTATATTGGAATACAGCAGTGATGGCTAACCTTGACACTCCAGATCTTATTGTACTACACATCCCAGCATGCCCTGCATCAGTTTTAGCATGGCCAAATAGCAAAACTGAAGCAGAGCATGTTGGGAAGTGTAGTTCAACAACAGCTGGAGTGTCAAGTTTAGCCATCACTGGAATAAAGTGATGGTTGGACAGTAACAACAATTTGGTTTTACATTTCCCAGTGGCTGCACCTCACACCCACCAGGTGCATACTGGGAGGCATCTTTTAGGATTTTTCGGCAGCTGCAAAGAGGGGAGGGCGCTGTGTACACAGGGACACGGCAGCTCACGGTATTACACTTTCCCACGGCTGAAAAGAGAAGCAGCCACGGGTATACACAGTGACAGACAGGCTCATTGAATTAGATTCCCTAGTGGCTGCTACTCTCTGCAGCTACCGGTGGGGTGTGCCTCTGGGATGGCCAATCACTGTACCCAGCAGTGATTGCCAGATATTGGGGTAGGTGACATGGATGTAGGTCCACATGACCTTTGCACCCATACATGAAGGGCATTTCTGAATGGTCACAGCAGATGCAGCCATGTCAGAGAAAGATTAGCCTGATCTGATGAGGCCCTGCCAGGCAAGTGATTAAACATAATCATTCACAGCCTGAAAAAAATGGTCTGGATCATATAGTTATTATCCAGGGTACCAGCCTTGTCCCCAAACATGTGACGCCACAATGTCATATGGAGCTGCTGGAGCCACTAGGACAAGGAAGAAAAGTGACAGGTCCTCTGCAAACCAAATAAAGCTCTGCTATGCAAAGATGCCAAACTATGGATTTCTATATTCACTATGCGCTTTCAAATGATAATTAGAACTAGGCAGATGGCACTGTCTCAATATTATTTTATGAGGCGAGTCACCTAAACCTATAGGCACACTATGCAGCTGTCCAGGGTTCTTCAACTCAAGGGGCATGTGGACAATCAGTGCGGGCTGGCAGCATTCTCTATCTGCTAAGCTTCCCAGCCTGCAGCCGGACAGTGGGTGGCTATCAGCATGTTGATTGGTAGAAGGTCGAAGCTATCCGCAAATCAGAGTGCTAACAGCCATTCACTGTATGGAAGCTTGTGTAGAGACAGAGCGGCATATTATTATTATTTATCATAACTGATTCTGTTGGTGGGTAGGGGCCCTAGTGCTATTATGGCAGCCCTGATTGGAGGTCGACTTTTCTCTGATATTTATATTTTTGGATACCATAAATGAGAATTCTAAAGACAGGTAGGCTGAGATGCAGAGCTTATTGTAAAGTCAGGTGTATCCAATATCGTATATATAATAACCATACCCCATAAAAAATAGCCTTCCATATAAGGCAATTAACATATTTATACATAAGCTTTCATTTTTGGTTTATTACTGTCCAAAGACAGCAAAATAAGTAATAATATTTTTTTGGGAAATCATATTTTTTTAAATACTTAAATGAGCGACAAATGTTGTGTTACCCTCATATGCACTTCTATGTAGCATTGAATCACTTTAGTATGCATTATATTGTAGGATCATTGTGCTTGAAAGGGGAAATCGGTAACATTTAAAAAATAAACCACCATTAAGAATTAGACAAGTAGTGTTTCCCTCCTCTGGGACCCCATTCTCTTTAAGTCACTTTCCCCTCCATTGTAAGATTACTTTTATAGCCCCATTGGAAAGTACTGGCTAACTAAGCAGGATCTGACCAGCACAGCTGGTATCCAATCAATAATCCCTATGGCTGCCAATACTGTATATCCAATGCTGATTTTATGTGGTCACCTCTCTGTAAATAGCTGTGTGTGACTTAAGACCTAGCCGGCGCTAGCCACTCAGCGGCTCCTGCAGTGCAGGGAGGTGCCGAGCTGCAGTGACTGCCACTCTCAGAGCAAACTATGCTCATCCATCATAGGAAGAACGTGGGGCAGGGCTTCTGTGGCTGTGCACTTGCCTCCCTCCCCCGGCAGCAGCCCCACCACCTCATCCAGTGCTGCAGGAGGCTGTGCAGGGAGGAGGTGTACACGGGACTGAGCACACCCTGCGGCGCTCGTGCAGGGGGGAGACAAGTGAACAGGCTGTGCTCCCGGGAACTCGGAATCCGTGCTCACTCAGGAAGGAGAAGCTGGGCAGGCCGGGGAAAGGGGTGAGGCGGAGACTTAGGAAGGATCAGCGGGTGCTGGAGGTCAGACCTAAGAGGTAGGAGACCCCGGGCTGCAGTGATGCGAGCTGGCCGCCTGTCAGTAATAGTAATGTGGATAATGTGTGTCAATGTCATATGGGCATTACTGTGTGCAGCATATTGTGTTAGAGGCATCATGATGTGTAGCATAATAAATAATAGGAATTACTGTGGGTTGAATAATGTGTAATAGGCATTACAGTGTGTAGCATTATGTGTTATGGGCATTACAGTGTTATTGGTACTTTTATATGGCCATGCCCCTTCCCCATAAAGCCACACTCCTAAATTTTTGCCGCGCACCTTAGGCGAGCACTCTACCAGTTTTCACTGTAGTGGTGGGGCAGTCACCAATCGCCACAGGACACCATAATGACAAGTTACAGCACTGGTGCTGTGTAATGTAAATAAGATTGTGCTACTGTGTGGTGTCATATTGTGTGGCCATGCGCTGTCCCTTTGTGAAGTATGAGAGGGCGCCAGTTTATAGTTTGCTGGAGGGCGCCGAACACCCTAGCACCGGCCCTGGACCTAGCGCATAAACTGTATTTTCCACTAATCCTGAAATTAATTATGCATTTCAGAATTGTCATCGCAAACGATTATAAAATACTTGCGAGTTTACATTCATAGAAATTGTGCTGGGGAACATATTGTAGGTGAAATGTATGCTGCAGTTCCAAAAAAGCTTGTATTAAATTAACTTGTACCCAGTTTATTTGTGTACATGGAAACATTCTAACAATTGTAAGCATTTACTGTATGTACCGATCAGGTCTCGCTACAACGGAAGGAAACCTATACAACAAAATATATGACCTCAATACCATGTTCGGGTATTCTACGCTAAAAATACAGCCATGTATAGCTTAAAGTAGTTTCCTGTCTCAGTTAAATTACGAGAATAAATGACCTCTTAGATTGCAAATGTTCCAAACCCATCACCACTATGCACTGCTGACATGCTAACAAAAACCCCAAACACCTTTTTGTTTTAAAAGAAAGAAAAAATACACTATGTGCCAGATGTAATGGGGTCCGAGTTTAGGGACTGTGGGGTAGGTGTATTAAGAAGTGATAAGGAAGAAGTGGCCCATGGCAACCAATCAGCTACTCTGTATAATTTCATATTATGCAAATTATAAGTGTTACTTCAGTGCTGATTGGTTGCCATGGCTCACATCTCCTCTCTTATCACTACTTCATACATCTACGCCTGAATGGGTTTCCGGCCGACCTCATATATTTTCTTAAAGGGGCAATCATTCACAAATAAAAGATTGCTCCTTTGAAAAAAAACTCAGAGTTCGCAGAGAATATCTTTTAGTATCCTTAAAGGCCCATACACACTAGAAGATATGAAAGACGAAAGATATTGGTGAACAATTTCCCTTGAACTGAGCATGATATTGCGCATACACACTGAAAGATTTTATGAAAGACAAAAGATATTGGCACCAATCTTCTGAGACACTTCAGTGACTGCACATTTAAATAATGGGCTGGTGTGAAACCCAGAAATTTTAATTAATTTGGTGGCCAGTGCCTAGGGGCCAAATACGGCTTATGAAGCCTGCACAGATCAGTGAGATCTGTGACCAGCCCCGTCCTCATTGAGCAACTCCTGGTTTCGCGAATACCACTGCAAAAATTATATAAGGTCCCCCCTATATTCAAAAATCAGCACAAGTTCTTGTTCTGGTTCCCAAAATACAGGAGAAAAAAGGAGTAGGGGTCCCCCGTAGTTTGGAAACCAGAACCAGGCTCTCTCTGCACAATCTAACTCTCTCTGCACAAGTTACGTCTGCCTCCCTGCAGTGCACATGGTTTTGTCCATTAGAGAGAGACTTTGATTTTGCAAGTGAACCAGAATCAGGCCCTATATTATCTATATACTTTACACACTGTAAAACCTAAGTGCACAGAATGGAAATAATTGTGCTGTTTTCATTTCGGAACCATTAATCCTTTTTAAACATAAATTTGCTGTGTCAGCGCGTATCTGTCATCATTTATAGGCAGAGGACTGTAAAGTTGGGGACTACAGTTTGTTGCACTTTCTAGCGTAGCCTTCCATCAAGTTCTATCTGTAGGATCAACACTAATTAAGACTTTGTTTTTATCCCTTGCTGAAAGCAAAACCCTCTGATGATCATCTCATTAGAGAGAGGATCAGTGCTGATGTCATCTCCTGAGAAAGACAAGGTCAACACAATGTATGAGTATACACATAAGCTACTCTGCTACTTTGCCTTTATAATAAACCCTATGCATTGTAGCTAAAACATAAATCTTGGTGCCCAGTACACTGAAATATCTGCCCCCCATCTCCACTTGAGCAGCACATTTTGATTACAGTGTATATAAAAACACAGATCATTTACATTCACTTTGCAATGCAATACAAATCTGATGCAATGCTGCATAGCACAGTGGGCCATAATAGCATCTGCACTTGGAAATTACATTGGTACTTACGTAGTATCTGGGCGTCCGATTTAGAAATCGGATCGCATCACATCGCATGCGACCAAATCGTATGCGATGGTCAAGATTTTTCCATAGGATTCAATGTTAAAATGGTCTGAGTCCATTTTAACATAGAATTCAATGGGAAAAAGGGGTCCTTTTCCTTTCCCCACTATACAAGTGGGCATGGAGTTGGATATAAACCTGTGGCGAGCGTAGCGAGCCACCGAGCCCGAAGCGTGGCGAGCGGACACAGAATACCTTTTAAGAAATATGCGTCCGCTCGCCACGCTATATAAAATCAACTCTATGCCCACTTGGATAGTGGGGAAATGAACAGGAACTTCTTAACATCGAATCCTATGCAAAATCGCATCAAATCGCATCGCATCTGATTGTATGCCTTAAGGTAAAGGTGCCCATACACGTTACAATTATTGTATACAATATTGTATACAATATCGCATCTCATCCGATCTCGGTTTTGCGATAACATCAGATGAGTTGAGATCTAGTACAAAAAGTATGTGCAGCACATACTTTTTGTACTAGATCTCATCTCATCTGATGTCATCGCAAAACCGAGATCGGATGAGATGCGATATTGTATACAATATTGTATACAATAATTGTAACGTGTATGGGCACCTTAAGGCATACAATCACAAAATCGGCAGCCCAGATACTACATAAGTACCATTACATTTGCATTGCACAGTAATTATCTTGGTTTTTTAAATATAGAATTAAGAACTGCCTATTCATAAATGGGGTATGGATCATTTGGTCTACAGCAAGTAGGTCGACACCATTAGGTCAACATGGGTCAAGGTCAACATGGCTTTAGGTTGACATGGGGGTTTTTCACTGTTTTTTGACCCAAATGTGGACACAGGTTAAAGTGCACTGCTGTGCTTGCCATGCTTATTCTCCCACCACGCCATAGTGGATGATAGGGCATGAAATACCGCCCGTCGGCACACATCGGCTCAAAAAACTGTGAAATACCCCATGTCGAACTAGAGCTTGTGTCGACCTAGACCATACTTGCCTACCTGACCCTCTCCATGAGGGAGAAAATGCTCTGTTCCTGGACTTCCCTGGTAATGTAGGATTGCCATCACCTGTGGGGAGTTAGGTAATTGATAAGAAAAGTATTTCATCACAGGTGATGGCAATCATACATTACCAGGGACATCCAGGAACAGAGCATTGTCTCCCTCATGGAGAGGGTCAGGGAGGCAAGTATGACCTAGACCCATGTCGACCATCATGCTGTAGACCTAATGACCGCATTTCCATAAATATGTGACAGCACTCACTTCCACACTGTCACTTTTACCAAACACACCTCCCTGGTACTGCCGGCACCACTATTCCTATAGGTGGATAGACCATCACAACTGCAGGGGCAGAACAGGGAAGCACAGAGTGGTAGTGGGCAGCATCTTGCAGTGCGTTGCGGGATGTCATCACACTGCGGGATGTCATCACACTCAGTAAAACTGGTAATCTGGTCAGGAGACCAGCTTTAGGTTTTATATTTTCAACCTGCTTGTTTGTTAACTCTTTCCAGTTCAATGTCTAGTCAGCCCTAGCGCTAGTAGCAGATCCAATGGTGAACCACTTTAAAAATACGAACATTAACATCGTTCAACATTGAATGTAGACCATTTAAAAAAAAAAAAAAAAAATACAATTAATTTAAGCATTTAAACCAGACTGTTTGAATTGAAAAAAAAAAAAAATTGGACTGCAAAGGGTTAAACGTGTTGTATAAAACTCGAAATTGGGTGGGAGGAATAGTGCCAATAGTTCAATGCAAAAATACAAACAAACAACCCTGTATATGTAAAATATTGTAAAGCAAGGAGATAAAACAGGGGGCATTTCATGGCAAAGAGAATTTCAGTACATGCGGTACACAAAAATGGAAATTATCATAGGAAGAGACTAAAATAGATTAATGCTGCCTAACTGGCGTTCTGAAACAGCCAGAGCTAAGAAATGCTGTTATACAGATTTTACAAAAGGATAATTATTGTAATTTAGCTGTTCTTCAAGATGATGCAACAAAAAGGAGAGAAACCTTCTATGGTATCAGCAGTTTGTATAGACAAGGGGGAGTAAGTGCATCAAATCATGGAACTAGAGAAAGTACCAGCTGTGGTTGATGAATGACCAGAGCAGGTTGGTCAAAACTTCATCTCTCTTCAAGGATTAATACCTCTACCTCATGGTGTTACGGTCCCAAGTGAGGCATTTAAATCCTAATATTAACATAGTAAGAAATAACTCCATGAGCAGAAAGCACATTCAGTCACAGGCAAGCAAACCGAGACAGAACTGTAATGCCAACATGAAAGATTTTAACTTCCAGAATCGTCAGATCTATTGTCCCAGTCCTGGTCAGCAGCAGCACAGCATTATGGCATCTGCCACATTTTCCTTGCTCTTGATGACCCAATAGGAGTATGTAACCTGTGAACTGCAGCAAGTGATCCAACGTGAATCAGAGGTTGCCATCAGGTCAACAATGGGCCATTGGTAAGTCTACAGTACCAAGTTTTACTTAAATCAGTTCCAAACAAAGAGCCTAATGCATGCTTGATCAGAAGAGGCCGAATTCAGACCGTTTCGAGGTTGAGGTGAGGTTCAGACCCACTCAGCGTTCGTACTGGGGGACGACTCCCAGCATTTTATGAATGTCCCCATGAAAACGCTGGGTGTGGCATTCCCTGCTAGAGGCAGGCGGCTGAGGTCACATGATAGGATGGGGGCGTTTGTTGGGATGGCGTGCGGCGTCAAGTGTACACTACCTAGTGAGCGGGTCTCAATCAGTAGAAAACAAAGAGATAGACTACGCTAGAATACTGATGCAAATATCCCTTACATTTTTGTATGTACGCTTAGGCAATAATTACAATATCTGCACCAATGAATAATCAAACTAAAAATAAAGAGAATGAATAAAAAAAAATATATATATACGTATTTAAGCCGGCATTAATAAAAATCACATATGATAGTTAAAAATGCACTAGTGCATTCTTATTTGGATGGTCCATCTCCTGTTAGGGTCGTTATATTAGAAAGGGGATGCAGTTAATTTGCCGGCGGTCGGGATCCCGACACTGGAATCCCGACCGCCGAAATCCCAAAACTTTCTCCCTCTGTGGGTGTCCACGACACCCATAGAGGGAGAATAAAATAGCGTGCCGAGCGTAGCGAGGCACCGGGCCCGCTGCGTGGCAAGCGCAGCGAGCCCGCAAGGGGGGGCGATCCATGTCCCCCCCTTGTCGGGATTTCGGCGGTCGGGATTCCGACCGCCGGCAAATCGTATCGGATCCTTAGAAAGAGTTGGTTAGTATTTCTCATAGAAGAGAGCCCAGTTCTGCTTTACTATTCAGTCAACTGTTATGTAGGCTATACACCAGAACAACCATGATCGTGAAACGATTTCCTGAAATCGTACAATGGTCGTCCAACTGGATTGAGTACCCAATCCAATGTAGATGGTGAATCTTTAGTGCAGCAGGTAAACTCTCCAAAGTGACCAAACGACCGGCGGGGATGCGCAACGGATCGGAATCACATTGAAACATGCACAATTCTGCTCTATTTACATATAATCGATCGCTAGACATGTCAAAATTGGGGGAACTGAGACCAAATCGTTCTGGTGTGTACCCAGCATAAGGCTCAAAGTTAATTAAAAGTCCATCCTGCACAGTACGGGCCTCAGTAGGAACTATAGTGTTAGTAAATAGTTACCACTTTGTGAATTATATGCACACATGCAGTACTTTACAGATGCGCACCTGTCTCCTTACTGTCGTCACAGTTACTAGGTACTAGTTCTCATCGCATCGCAAAACCTATGCGATGCGATCTAGTCCAAATTGTATACAATAATTGTACCGTGTATGGGTACTGTGCAGGACAGACTTTTTATTAACTTTGAACTAACAGTTGACTGAATACTAACAAAAAGGAATGCCAAGTCGACAAAGTAACATGTAAAGCAGAACTGGGCTCTCTCTTCTATGAGAAATACTAACCAACTCTTTCTAATAGACCGACCCTAACAGGACACTGACCATCCAAACGAGAATGCACTAGTGCATTTTTAACTATCGGATGTGATTTTTATTAATGCCAACTTAAATATAATTGTTGAAATGACATACGTTTATTTTGTATTCTCATTTTTATTAATTATCTTTATTTTTAGTTTGATTATTCATTAGTGCGGATATTGTAATTGTGTAAGCGTACATGCTTGTTTATTGTTAAAATGAAAGTGATATTTTCATCCATATTCTAGTGCAGTCTATCTTTTTGTTTTCTATTGGCTTTGCGTAGTTGGGTCTGAATCAGGGCAACATTTTCTATTTAGTTGGAATAATCCTCTAAACTGCAAATAAACAATCAAGAAAAAAGTTTAAAAAAAAAGACACACAATAGTTTGAATGTTTTTATTAACTCAAGTTTTGTGTACAATATA
The DNA here is from genome assembly GCF_055691185.1 of Crinia signifera. NCBI lineage: Eukaryota > Metazoa > Chordata > Amphibia > Anura > Myobatrachidae > Crinia > Crinia signifera. The sequence continues at coordinate 57,772,225 of NC_139226.1, forward strand.
ATATTAAATAGAAAAAAAAAATTACAAACAAAAATCCGATCCAATACCAGCATATCTTACAAGGAGGAGGAGGTATCCAATCCTGAATTATTTTCACAGTACTTGTTTCTGAGAGAAGGTAACAGACAGGCACAGTGCAGTAGGGAACGAGTGTCATCCCCTCACTTTGGCACACCAATATACAAAAACCTGCCAAAACGTATCACATTACAAAACTGAAACATTATTTAAAGTTAATGCCCCTAGCTTACATATCCAAAAAAAGATGTGCTTTAAATTCCTGTCGATTGTCGCATTATCAAAATAAATGCGTGCATCATCAGTGTCTGATTATCAAGTGTAACCTTCTTTAACAAACTGTAGTGTTTTATTGCCCCATGAACATTGTGGCACCAAGTCTGGGGCTCCTAGGTGGTCCCCATAGTGCTTCCTAACCAGGCGCACCCACAAGCACAAAATTATTCCTCTTCCGAACATAAAAAGTTGGTCTTTTTGCTCAAGATCTCATTTACAGCATAGGAATACTTTTTAGTTTCTAGACTGGAAGGTCATTATTGCAAGTGTACAGTGGGACATCAAATAATTATTTGTGTGATGATATCACCATCGTGACACTTTATATACAGAGTGGAGCAAGGAACAGCAAATTCAATGCCAAAAATATGGTATTTAAAACAAGACCAAATGTTGTTGAATAGAATTTCTCCCTGTCAGTAGTTAGTCTAGGACTTCTGTAATGTGGCTCCGTGTAAATTTCTATATTGTACTAGAATAATATATTCTAACAGGCATGATTGCCTTCAATTTTTGCCGCTTGATGCATCACTATCACAATATGGAATTTGCACTTCATTTCAAGATAGGAGAGAAGTTTGCAGACTAGACAAGACTTGAAATGGTTTGGAGAAATATGCACAGTCCCCAACAGCGGGTGAACGAAAACATTATGGTAAAACATTTCCTGTAAAACATAGGAATTAGTAGATGGCTTACATTCAACAATCTCCAATGTTATCCGAAAACAGGATGAACGGTTACTCTAGGATGCAATTAGTGCTTTTTCTTTCTTTGATTGGGCCAAAAATGGTTCTGAATTAACAGCTGCTTCATAACTTCATCAAAAACACACATTATGCTCCCGGGAAACTGACCAGAACACGCTGAGACTTGTGCAGAGCACAGATTTCTGGCTGATGGTAGCATTAGACATCGTTGTGTAGCTTAGCATTGCCTGTGTGTCAGTAAGCAGTACTTTGTGTTTCGCCTCCTAAAAGAAATGATAAATTGTGTGTATTTTGGTCACATGGAAGTAATCGATTAAGACCTGAATGTGTTCTGACGCTCTGGAATTGCTGAGCAAGTTGACTTAGAATGAGCAGAACGATGCTCAGTATAGACTACAAACCTATATGCTTATCCAGAACAACCTCTCTGCAATGAAAACACCAACGTCACGACCATCAGCAGACGAACAGTCAGCATTGTACTCCAAATCCAACAAGTGGTGCGCGGCAGCAACACATCAATCTTTCAGGATTACCCAGCACCAATTAACAATTTAAAGAATGGAAATCACAACAGAGAAATGATTATATCCTTGCGCAGAACGGAATGTTTTTTACCGATCCAATTTGGGGCTAGTTCTGTGCCCTGGTATTGAAAATGTTTTGGGTCATATTGCTTTTTCATGCAGTTTTTTTTCACCACACAGAAACAGAAAAAAAAAAAAAAAGTCAGCAATTCAATCGCAATTCTCTCAATGTTGCCTAGGAAGCTGAACAAATACCTAGATCCTCTGTAGAAAACAAACTTGAAATGTAAGAGGTCAGATCTGTTCCAGCCATGCACTTCCAATGAATTAGGCCTCGGATGGAAACATCATCCTCATTTTCTTAGTACACAAGCCGTGAAAGGCTGCAGAGACTTTGCCATCCTCAATTGCAAAGGGAGTGCTTAGAAGTGGTTGTAAGCCAGAAGCTCAATGCTCAAATGTTAAGTGGGTCCCTTAAGACTGTTCTTGCTGCTGCTGTTGCATCTGTTGCTTTTTCTTGACTGAGATCCGTTTCTTTCGAGCAGCTAGCATTTCATAGAAGGGGTCCACACTCACTGCCGCTCTGAGGACGAAGGAAATATTATTATCATCCTTTAATTATGTGGCACCACAATGGTTCCACAGCTCCTGACAAAGTACATAAACAAAACAAGAAAATGGGGGTTTTGAGAGCTCATTTGAAGTTCTGTAGAGGTGGAAAGTCTGATGGAGATAGGAAGAGAATTCCAGAGTTCGGGAGCAGCACTTGCAAGATCTTGGAGGCAGGAATGAGAGGAAGCAATCAGTTGGGAGGAGACAGGACATGTATTTGTAAAGAGGAAAGGTGGGAAGAGAAGGTTAGAGATGCAAAATGGAGCAGAATGGATGAGACGCTTATAGGCGAGTGTAAGAAGTGTGAATTGGATTCTGAAGGGGCTTGTAAGGGTGGGGAGGTGGAAGTAGTACATTTAGAGAGGTAGGTGATCCGGGCAGCAGCATTGATGATAGATTTGAGGGGATAGAGGTGTTTGTCGAGGTAGAAAAATAGCAGGAGATTACAGTAATCCAATCTGGAGATGACCAGTGAGTGTATAAGGGTCTTGGTAGCATCCATAGTGAGAAAGTCTACCAGGGGTACTGAATGAGTGGTTTAAAGGAGAGGAAGGAGTCAAGGATTACTCCAAAGCAGCGTGTGGGAGCTAGAAGAGATAGTTGTGCTATCAATAGATAATGAAATTGTGGGAAGTGAGGTTATGCTTGAGTGTGGGGAGGTTATCAGCTCAGTTTCAGGCACGTCAATTTCCTAAACTGTCGATCGGATATATGTGTGACAATATTTTACAGATAACTGATGAGCGTGGAATGCCAGAGTTGAGGGTGAATGGTGGTCGCTGGAGTCAAGAGCAGAAGTAAGAGAGATTTGTAAAAAGAAGTATCTTGTTCAGGGAAGGATGATAGAGAGAATAGGTGAGATGTACAGGGAGGATAAGGAAACCCTGTTGATAGCCTCAATTTTAGCCTTAGTCGACAGAGGCGATTAAGTTAAAAAAAGAGGTGACGGTCAGAGAGGGGGAATGGGGAGATGTAGTAGTCAAAAATAATAAACGTGAGTAAACAAGATCCAACTAAGTGCCCACTCACATGGGATGGTGAGGTCGTCCACTGGGAGAGACTTACCAATGAAGTGAGATTAAGGACGAGGGTTTTGTGGGGATATTGATTGGGATGTTGAAATCACCTAAGATAATTGAGGGAACGTCTGAACAGAGGAGCTGAGGAATGTAAGTTGTCAAAGAATTTAGTGGAAATGCCAGGGGTGTCAAACAACAGTTAATTGAAGGTGAATAGGTTGGAAAAAGTGTATACAATGGACCTCCAATGTAGAATATTTAAGAGATGGTTCTGGATAAATGAGTTGGTAGGAGTAACCAAAGGAAAGAAGTTCCCCAACACTGCCAATAGGATGATTCCAGGCCAGGGTGTGTGTGTGTGTGTGTATATATGTGTGTGCGTGTGTGTGTGTGAATGAATTAATGAATGAGAGGCCCCCAGAGGAGAGAGCAGTGGTGTCAGAGGGGGGGGGGGATCCATAGTTCTGTATTAGCTAGGAGATTCAGGGAGTTAAGATTAAGGTCATGGATAGGGACCAGCTTGGTACAGAAAGATCTAGAATTCCAGAGGGCACAAGAGAGGGTGACATTTTGTGGGAGAGATATAAATCAGATTATCAGGGTTTCTGTAGTGTTTATGTGAGATGAGTTTGGATAAAGCAGGTGAAGTGTTGGTACAGGCTCGTAAGCGAAGGAAGGAAATTGCATGGGAGGGCAGAGAGGGAGTATAGTGTGATGCAGATGAAGTATAGATACTGGAAAATAATGAAGAATAACATTATCAAGCACATGTGGTATAAACTGCACATGCTTTATTTCAATTCTTGCATTGTGGTGGATGAGGCAATGCAGCGAATGGCGCACCAGGAGCTGCTCTAATGAGCGGCTCCATCTGTAGGACTTACTTTATAGACTTGATCCATTCTTCCTTCTCTTCTGGGGTTGGAGCAGAAATTCGGTAGACATTATGGTTGCCTTCCACAACTCTACCATCAGCCTCCGTTTTGCAAGCTTTGATCAACTGGCCTTTGTTATTTGGAATATAAAGCTCAAAGCAGTTCTGCAACAGGGAAAAAAGGCTCGTTACTTGCAACATTGATATACAGTATGCAATTGGGAAACAATTTTCTAGATTTTAATTAACACAGGAAATCCAAATGTACCAACTCTTACCGGCTTCCGTGGATCTTCCACTTCTCGAATACTGAGGTTCTCCAGTGGAATAATTCCTCTTGGCTCTTTATCCTGTTAAGACATAAATGGATTTTTAATACTGTGACAATTGTATATTGAGTATGGTGTCATTTACAAAAACAAACAAAAAAAACCCCACAATTCTAAATAGAGGCTTCGGCAAAAAGATTGTAAAATACACCTGCATAGCAATGTTTAAAGACTACTCTATGTAGGGTAGTCAATCCGAGCAAAATTTTTGGCCTGCATTTTTCGCCCTACTCAATCCCCGTGCTGATTTTTCGCCTAGGCAATAAATCCAGAATTTGCGGAAAAATGCGTAAATCTGCCAAATTGAAGCCAATTCACGTGGTTCAGACGAGATTGAATGTCAATGCAGGTATACCACATAATATGCATGCAACTTTTCCAGCATACAGTACTTTAGCCTAGAGTTGAATGGTCAATGGAATACCCAGTGGCCAAATGGATCCACGTTCTCTATTCATTATAGTATGTTATAAACGGTAGCCTAGAAACTTACCGTAGTATATTCAAAATAATACAAACAGTTGTCAGTCAAAATGAACCAGCGCCTCTTCCATGTTTTCACCCGACCACCTGCAAATATAGGGAGGGGGTTGGGATATGGGTGTTAATATTTACACATGAAATTTGTAGTTGCAAGCCATGCCGTAATCTATTTGGTGGTTCACCCCACTATGAATCATAACATTGTCCACAAACAGCCACAAAAACACCATGTGTAGTGACAAAAATTAATAATTCCCACTTTCCTCTATATTAAATGAATTGCTAGGAGGAAGACAATGCACTATGAAATACATACCCTGCGAATTGCTAATTTAGTCAAATCGCTGGCACAAAAAAATTACAGTACTGATTTGAAAGAAAAAAAAAATATCTTTATGCTGCTAAAAGAAAAATGGTTTAGCACGAAGACGCACAGATACAAGGGGAGCCATCACTGAAACTAAGTGTATAATGCAGCTTTCCACATTTTCACTGAAATATTGGCATGCGATACATGGTATGGTGGCGCATGGTTATTGTTCCTGGAATACTATGGGACCTCTTGTACACAAATTGTAACTGGCCACAGAACCCCCCCACAAACTTTAATTTAGATTCGACAGACTGTCACTCCTGTCTCACTGTAATATCAGTGGTATAGCAATGGGCCTCAATGGAGGCTGACCGAATGCTGCCAATGAATTTGTATCACTAATCCACAGGCTGCATTCTCATGTAGTCCTCTATAGTTTTGAAAGAAAGAAACCAGTTAACACTGTATATTTGGGAAGAACAACGAGGCAGTCATCTATTAGGCATACTTACTGAGCAATAGCTTATTTTTATGGCTGGTTCCACAGGGTGCCGGATGACTCACTGACCGTCGGGATTCCAATCATTGTTTCTCCGACATCAGAATCCCAACTGTCAGGAGCCCGACAGTCGGAATTCTGACTTACCATAGAGGGAGAATTGATTAGGTGGAAAGCTCAGCTCGCTACCAAGCCTGCAGGAGGCTTGAATCTGCTCGCCTCCCTGTCGGGCTCCTGACAGTCAGGATTTTGATGAAATGACCTTCGGAATCCCGACTGTTGGTGAGTTATACCATACCCGGTACCACAATGGAGTTCAAGAATATTGCATATAACCAATGCTTCCACTTGTAGTTAGCATAGTTAAAAATGGAATCAACGGAGAAAACCCCACTGACCTCATAACATTGACCTGCGATGTATGGGGTTAATGTGACTAGCAGCCACAAGTGGGTACGAGGTCTTAGGAATAATCAGGTTCCATATACATTTCTATTTAAAGGTTTATTCAAACCTTAAAGGCTAGTAAATGCATAGTCATTTAAAAACAGTTGGTAGGGGGCTTAATGAGTACAGGACTAAGGACAAAAATGTTACAAGTGGTCCAATAGAATTCTCAGCAGCCACCCCAGAAGGCTGCTCTGCCATGTCAAATCAGAATAACACAGACTTAGTTGCAATGATAGACCCCTTGTTAGACATGGAAAACGGAACAAGTGATCAGAACCCAATGATTGTTGGACACAATGTGCACTGTTCTTCTACACATAAGACTATGACGGTAGAGTGAAACACTGAGCTCTACCTACCTCCTGGGGAGTTATTGTGAGCAGACGGAGAGCAAAAGGTCATCAGCGGCGGAGCACACAAGGTATGGAGAACAGAAAGTAGGGAGAAAAGGCAAAGAAAGAGGGGTGCACGTCACATGGAAAGGGAGGGCAGGCAGGCAGGTGAGGAGAAAGAGAAAAGGAAAAATAAGTTACATAAACAAAAGGTAGAAACCAAGGTTCATACACATCCTCTAGGCACATTCAACACTAAATCTAGACCTGGCAAAGGAACATTTACTAAGAGCCGTGCACAAAATATGATTTCTTTCCTCGTGGTCTACAAAATCTCTCAGGCAGCTCAACAATTGACCCAATCATTTATTATGCTTTGTGTCAAAATGATACATGGTAATGAAATGAGGTGGAAAGTAATTTCATGTTGGACAGAAAGGAATGGGGACTAACATGGCTCTGGCCCATGGACATTGTAAGTATGTTTATATGTAAAGGGTTCAGTGCTCTAAAGCAAAGACACACTCATAGGGGGCAATCCTGTTCTCAGTGACGTGCCCTTGAAACTGTCATGAAAGGATCCCATAGCTATATATTTTTGTTCTTCTTCCTATGACCCCACAGAGGAGCGAAGATTGCTAATTGTAGAGACACGGAATGTACACCGCCCGACAACGCAGCACGACGACGCGGAGCACTTCTACACCTTTTTCCAACAATAACCCCAACAGCACATTCACAGCTTACTCCAGAATAACATCCAGCATCACTGTGCTAATCACTTACTAGTAAACCACTAAAGGCTGTGTTAAGACCAATACTAGAAAAAAAAGAAAAATACTTTTAGATTGTAATGGTTGAGTATGGTTTACTTATGTGATGTCAAAGTGGCTCCCTACGCTCTTTTTTGATGGAATGTTTTAGATTAGAATCCTCAATATTCCTGTACAACTGTGGAATGTTTTGCTGATGTGTGCCGCCATCAGAATGCGGTTCTCGAGGTTTAGTTTGCAGAGAATATTTACTGTTACCCATATCTGAGATATGTGACTGAGTTACCGATGTTATGTGGTAACATCAGCTGAATGGTTGTCAACCTGTTTTCTGTTCTATGTGGCTCCAGAGAGATGTGGTGGGGTGGCAAAAGAGGAAGAAGGGAACACAGAAGAGCAGAGGGTTTGAAGATAAAGCTTACATTGCATTATACACAGGGACATCTCTCTTACCCAGTTTGAGGAGCCAGCCTTCTCGATCTGGGTTAAAGAAGGTGTGTGTGAGGTCATTCCCATCATCCTCCGGGATCTTAAACGGTTCATTCCGGATACTATCATACAGGTTCTGAAATAAAAAGGAGTGTGTTAAATATCATGGAGTCGCCTTGCTCAAAACCAAGTTTGCATATATGACAGAAGATGTAGCCTGTTCTAATCTCAAACTGCTTATATTTGAAAAGCTTTGTTTACTGGTCTACACACACTGGACAATTTTTCCCAGTGTGTATGGACAGAAAGGATCTGAAAATTGCTGGCCTGAAAATCGTTCAGTGCCAGCGATTTTCACAGGGGGTGGACGACTTTCCATAGCAGGACATTATGGAAAGCCGTCCACCGTCGCTCATCTGCTGTTAATACCAGCAAATGAGCAGTGGTGGCTGGAGATGATGCGGGAGCGTGCATCAACATTCACCGCTCATCATTGACCTGTAAAAGTGAGCTGCTTTCAGCTCAAAATCGCCCAGTGTGTACGGGCTTAAACACAACCTAGAGACAATAAGTCAGAACTACAAATGGTGGAACCTTTAAATCAGAAAAGGAAAACAAACCGCCAGGCTGTCGGAAAGGAAGAAGATTTACAGTTTTTAAAATAAAGCCGGCCTATCCTAGCCAGTTCTCACCCGAAGTAGCTCTTCCGGAAGATCCCCGCCTTCATTAATCCCCCTGTTCATCGATATGAATCTTTCAACGCTGGGCTTGTCGCGGACATTGGGATTGTGCAGACTTGTGTTCAACATAATAACCGCAAAGGACAAAACGTAGCACGTATCTGTGTACAGAACAAAGACAGCTGAGTGTGTGCAATACGACGACTGTGACACGCAAGACTACCACAAAATAAAACCCTATCAAAATATTGTTTTAGATATTGTCATTTACTATCATCAGCACCATCTTTTTCTGCAAATGAGATGGAAGGAAACAAATGGGGTATAATGGTGCTTGTCACTAGCTGCAAGAAGATAAATGGAAAGACTGCATGAACTTCTCACATACAAATGAGCAACAGAACGGGTTCTATTCCATAATATATTGGTGTTATGAAAAGTGCTTTCAGAATTCAGCTTCCCATAGACACCGTTTCGGTCTGCCCCTTTATTTTCATAGTTCCTCTGAATGAAAGACATTCTACACCAAATTCAACATCTTGGAGGACTGACCTACTGGTACAGGGCAGGATTAAGACCATTGGTAAAATATTCAGATGTAGAGATCATGCTCAAATTAAAGGATTGTTGTATCAAGCAGTGAAAAAGAGTTAAACCGTGAACCAGTGGAGAATATGTCCATAGCAACCAGCTCCTACCTATCATTTGATAGTATACACAATAAATGTTATGGGGCCCATACACGTAGTAATTAAGGGGGGGATTTTCTAAGTCAGTGTTTTTCAACCAGTGTGCCGTGGCACACTAGTGTGCCTTGAGCTGTTCTCAAGTGTGCCCCCAGATCTAGAAATGCCCAAACCCATTTACAGCCACCACCAGTTCAACTGTTATTTACTGGTCTCTTGTGTTCATGTAAAGGGCCAATGTATTTTATTTTTGTTACCTGTGGGTACCAGTGTGATTGTTTTTAATGTGAGGGCCAATAGGTTTTTTTTCCCTGTGATGGCCAATGTGTTTTGCCCTGTGGGGATCTCATGGTGTGCCTTGGCAATTTTAAAGTCCTATTTAGTGTGCCGCAAGGTAAAAAGGTTGAAAATCACTGTTCTAAGTGATCTCACTAGATCGCGTAGAAACTGCCCCTACATTGCTCCATGTATAGGGGCATAGCGATAGCAATTTGCAGCCCCACGCGTCTATCTCCCTGGCAATTAATATCCAGCACACTGGTTAATTGCCGGGGTCGCGGCCAGTGTTCACAGAGAACACTAGTTCTGACAGATCGCTCAGCCGCACATTGCTATGAGCTGAGCAATCTAGCGTCGCCCCTTTATATGTCTTCTGCAACTTCACTCCTTTCACTGTTTGATACATTAACCCCTTAGTAGCAGAGCAGGCAAAATTAGACGAGAAACCCTCAAAATAGAGTATAAACGATGGAGTTGGAGAGAAAAGCGTTGCCTAACATGACTACACCTGAATTAGGGACACCGCAGTGAAGAACGTGGTTGAGGTTAGGGTCTCAGATGATACTAGGACAAATGACTCACAGGTAGTTCAAAAATAACTCACTTACAGTACAGAACTGTATTAAAATAACACTGTGCTCGGGTTGGGATCGTTTAGTCCAGCATAACTAGGTCGACAAGCATTGGGTCAACACGGGTCTGGGTCGACACTAGTGTTAGGTCAACATGGGGGGTTTCTACTGTTTTTTTACTCGAATGTCGACACAGTTTGCAGTTTAACGCATCCCCTTTGCATCCCTCGCTTTGCTTCGGGCACACTATTTTATTCTCCCGCCACTCCCTAGTGCAGGCATTCCCAACCACGGTCCTCAAGGCACACCAACACTGCAGGTTTTGTAGATATCCAGGCTTGAGCACAGGTGACTTAATTAGTATCTGAGGGATTCTGATTAAACCATCTGTGCTGAAGCCTGGATATCACTAAAACCTGCACTGTTGGTGTGCGTTGAGGACCGTGGTTGGGAATGCCTGCTCTAGTGGATGGTAGGGCATGAAATACTGCATGTCGGCACAAGAAAATAGTGAAAAACCCCACGTCGACCTTTTGACTGTCGACCTAGCCCATGTCGACCCAATGCTTGTCGACCTAGTTACTGTAGACCGTATCCCTTGTGCTCAGGGCTGTAATTTCTATGACAACTTGTTTCATATACAGGTTATCTTTTGTTGATGAAGAGATTTCCAATGAAGACAAAAAATGATGCAAACCTGAAAAATCATGATCACGTTGCCCATCTAAAGAAATACTTTCAGAAAGAAGGCCAGAAATAACTAAGAACAAGCTTAAACAAATGTCTAGTCTAGTAATACAAAAACAAACAAAACTGGGTGCAGTACACACAAACAGAGGCATGCACAAACCGAAAGGAAAATATCTTTAGCCGTATCTACATATCCTGAGACAGGAAACGCAAATAGAACATCGGTTCGTGACACATTTGTAATTATGTATTCACTACATTATATGGGTGACCGCCTTGTTTGTTTGATTTTATTTATTTTAATTTTATCTAAATCCTGGTACACCAAAGAAGTATGGACACAAGAGCTAGATTATGACACGATCTGTTGAAATAGTCCCAAATGGCATAAGTGTGGGGGGGGTGCTTAAGCTCTAAGCACATTAGGAGCTGGATGACACCCCCTAGTAGCTCATACAGGTAGGGACATGGGACAGATCCCAGACTAGGAAGACGACCATACCGATCGCAGGAAACATGGTAACTATGGAAGGTGTAGGAAGTGGGGGAGATGGGAATTGGGTGAGTTTGAAGGACTGACACTTAGCAGGGGATAGGACACAGCAACAGATAGGAGACAGCCCCAGAATAAGCGGTTGGGTAGAGGTAGAGACGAAATGCTGGGTCCCCTAGCTAGTGAATAATAATTAACTGACTTTTCTAAGGCCCCCTTTTCTGTGCAATATAAGCAGCAGCAGCTGTTTTTTTATATGTTCATGTGAGTGCACAACTGTAATAAAAGTTTTTTGTGGATTATACAGTGTTGCACTATTATATACTCTGGAGTTTTCAGGGAAGCACAGGATACAGTCTGTTTGGAGAGGTTTATCTATGCAGGACCATCAGCATCCATAGAGGCTGTTGAAATATTTGGAACCATGCGAGGGCATACATTGGCTATTCATTTCTCAAGGTTTAAACCACCTGCACTGTGGTTGTTTTCTGTTTGAGATTTTAGGAAAAACTTCTGCACTCACGAATATCATATAGAGAAAATGAATTCCCATGTAAGAAGGGATCTATATAACTCTACATCTGTATTGTGGTATCGCTTGGTGTGACCAAGTTCGGTTCTAAACTTGGTGAAGGTTTTCAATTGTCACTATAGCTGGAAAGCACGGGGAGCGCCAAAAGAAAGTTAAAATGGTTTATATGCCAATGTAAGCAGTACAGCAGAAATTTGCAGTTTACCTGTTTTACAAGTTGTGATCAATATTCTATTAACCATTATAAGTTAAGCAATGCCAAACTATATCATTTACATTTGTGATTTATGTAGTAGTGTATACGTGCCAGGCATCGAACTATAGGGCATCTAGTGAAAATTGCTTTGCTCACGACTTCCTATAATTTAAATCATTGCCTCCATTGTTTTTCATTTTGTTTCACATTGTTGTTGGACAATGTCACCAGCGCTTCCAGAATACACACTGTACAAGATGTATACATAAACTCCAGTTTAATGTTCTTTGTTCCCACCAAGATGCCACATACAGTACAATTCTAAGGCACTAAATGGATCTTAAGGCCCCCATACAAAAGCCCAATTTGTCGGACCAGTTTGCCTAGAGCCCCCCCGGCAGCTTCACATGCGATCTAGCACTCGATGTGCCATTTTACATGCAATAAATCACATGTGATTTATTGCATGTAATACTCCGGGGAGCTGCTGCAGAGGCGGGGGTGTGTGTGTGTGTGTGTGTGTGTGTGTGTGTGTGTGTGTGTGTGTGTGTGAGACTCTCAGCCAATCAACGTCCGGCCAAATATTCAACAGCCGCATCCTGCCACCCGTCAAAATCCCGCTACAAGCTCCAGCCTCCCAGCCGCCGCCACTCAGACCCCACTGCCTGCCTGCCTGCCCGCCCACCCCCCCGCCACCACCACCACCAGCTGGCCGGACCCTGCTGCCCACCCCCGCCTCACAGGGAAGGAGATCCCAGGTCCGGTGGTCGGACAGCCAGGTCCGATGCACATGGGACCACGCATTGGACCTGAGGGGACATCAAACTGAGCCAATTTGGGACGATTTCACGGCACGATTCGTCGCAATTGTCCGAAATCGCCTCAGTGTATGGGCACCTTTAGGAGCAGATGTAAGACTAGCAGGTCAAACACTTATAATGACATTGCATGTCACGGACCCAGCTAGAACATTGATCTGTACCACACAATGACTTGACTGACTTGAACAACAGATTTGATTAAAAAAGGCAAAAACATTTCTGTACTTAAATATATACTGTAAAGAAGGACCACTGGCTTAAGCCTACGGCTACTATGCTGTTCCTTACCTGTGGACTGAAATACACCAGGATTGCACATGCAATATCGCTGAGCAAATGCCTCCATCATACGGTCGATTTTCTGGGCCTCTCCAGGCAAGCGGAAACTCCAGAGAAACTGTCTACATAAGTCAGAGAGAACAATAAAATAAGTCCCCGCCAATCATTACAAATCACATGGAATATATTCGTGTCATGATACTGATGAAGCCACCACATAGGGCGGTATTCAATGAGCCTGATTCGCCAGGTTTTTATGGCGAATTTGTGCTGTTTGGCGAATTTCTGACAAAAACGGTGAATCACCCTATTCAATGACCACATGGCGAATACATTTCAAGGTTTTTTTCGCCATGATTCACCGAGTAGCAATCGCTATCTTTTTATGGCGAAGTGGAATGTGAACTTTTAAAATAAAGTGTTTTGTTTTTTACATTTGGTGTCAAAAAATCAGGAATTTTATTCTGAGGAGGGGCATGCTATTTTTATTCATGTGCTGTAAGCACATGAATATATATTTAATTTTAAAAATAATATATATATATTTTTTTTTACACAGCAGCCAGCAGGGGGCGCCGGAGCCGAGCCGCTCATTACATATTCATATATTCACTGCACGATCATTACGATCGTGTGTAGTGAATATACGCTCCCCTGCTGGCACCCCCGGGGGGGCAGCCTGTGCTGCCTGGCACCCGGGGAGCCCACCTAACCCCCCACAAAGGTCTGGGCTAGGCAGAGAGACTACCATCTCTCTGCCTGGCACCGTAATCAGGCTCCCTGCGGCAATCGCCGCAGGAGCTCATATTCGCCAGTCAGGGGCTCGCTGCCCCTGACTCGTTGAATACCGGAGCCCGCCGGCTCCGGAACGTGGCGAATGTGCAGCGAATCCAAAAAAGGATTCGCTGCACCTCGCAGGTATTCACATTGAATACCGCCCATAGAAATCATTCAAGACCACAGACTCCAAAGTATTTAGTTCTGCCACAATAAGTCATTGTTAAATTGGCAAATGATTTTTCTTGCTGTATAGGACTGTACTTAGGTGCAAAGCAAAAATGTTTATGTGCATCCAAAGTAACCTTTGGAAGAAATAAAAACAATGCACTGTCGGACTGTGGCCTGAATGGCCCACGAGGGAATGCAAAGTTAGGAACCCAAACTTAAGTGTTGTGGCCAGCCACCAGAATGACTTGGCCAACCATTACAGAGGACCTACACGGAATAGCGCCCATTTATAACAAAAAACAAGGTAAGAGTGAGTCAAGACTATCCACTATGATTGGTAGGAGGATTAATCTTGGTGTATGTTCCATAGAAACAAACCAATAAAGCAATCTGATCCATGATACTGACCCCTAGACGAGGGGGTGGAGCCAGGTGTACTGGGCCGTTCCCAGTACACCTGTGGGACAGTCCTCCCCTGCAAACACTCAATAACTATCAGAAAAATGTACCAAGACATGTACTATTACTTAATAGTATGGTTAAAGCTTCTCTTAACTGTTGTCTATAGAATTCCTCACACCATGGGTTTACCATCAGGATTATGCTAATGCCATTGGCAGACAGCTATAGTCTGCCTTTCATACTGGTGCTTATAAGCAGGAAAAAGCCCAGGATTGATTGTCATATTTACAGATTGCATAATAAGTGAACAAACCAGTAATAGCACATATCTTGCCTCACCATCCTTATTTGTACTACATAGCAACTACTATTTTTACAGCTTCCTGAATAGACTTTAGCTTATTCTTTGTGGTAAAACAGAGCACTTCCTTATTACAGATTAGCTTTCCTGTTTGTTTGCATATCACCAAGGAAAATGGGAACCAGTCTGGGACTTTAGAGGAGATACGCATGGTGACTGACCTGAGAGCCTGAACCAGATTCAGGTCTGTAAACTCGTGAAGGTCCACAAAAGCGTGAAGGACAGCGATGTTGAAATCCTCTCTATAAACCGCAAGGGAAAAAAAAAGAAAAAAGTTATTTTGTGTCACTAAATGTTTAATGTATTTCAAACTCTACCATCAGACACGTATTATGGGAAAACACTATTCACAAGCACAATTGTCATGGATTGTCCGATAGCTACATACATTTATCCCTTTGAGTGCTGACTGAATTTGTCAAAATAGGTGCAAAGGTTCTTAATGAACTGTAATGTCCTGTAATGTTTACCTTATATAGGAATTATAATCTTTTACACAATATTTTTATTTGAATGTACTGTATATAACATATGTGAGCGACGCTGGCATTTTTAACCGGATATTTTAAACATCTCTTACAGAGATGTTGGAACTCAAAGGTTTAATAAAATACACTGCGGCACATGTATTAAGCCTTAACAAGAGATAATTGCAAGGGTGATAAAGAGAGAAACGTCCAGCCAATCAGCTCCTTACTGACTTTTTTCAAAGACAGCCTGTAACATGGCAGTTAGCAGGTGATTGGCTGGACGTTTATCTCTCCTTATCAACCTTGCATTTATCTCTTGTTAAGGCTTAATACATCTGCCCCACTGATACAAATAAAATCCTTTCACTGACACAATGACATTTACAGCCAGAAGTGCAGTATTCCATAGGCTAATGCGTGTCACGTGCAGTGTATGTCTACATTACCTCTCTCCTAGGTAGTCCCCAATAGCAGTCTTATTCAGCCCTTCCCCCTTGTAGAGAAAACGTGCTATTTCCTCCGCTGTGTTCCTGAGCAACTCATTCTCCTGAAGGAAAAGGATCCCCTAGGAGTAGAAAACAGAAAAATTCTTCAACTGTACGAAATACTCAAAATGAATATGATGGTTTTTTTTTTTAACAATAACATTTAAACTAGGATAAATATGGTGGTTTTATTTTGAAGAAACAGTACAATGCGGCATGCTGAATCACGGCAAGGGTGAGTGGGTGGACTACAGCAGCGTGTTTTTTCCACACCATTATGCGCGGCATCATTTGCAGAAGGATAAGCCAGATTATTTATAAATAAGTCATCAAAGTAAGATCACGATTGCAAATAATATAAATGTATTTGTACCTTTTTAGGATCCATATTAAACTTCTTTCTACCCATTCCTATTTTTCGATTTCTTTGCAGAGTTTTACTGTATAAGGGAGAAATAAGAGCAATATTAAAGAATAAGCACTCAACTATTAGCATACATTTGAAAATGATGACATCAGCTTTTTTAAACCAATCAACACCACCACCCAGCATCATAACTTGTAGATGCGGCCTGCAGAGGGTGTGCTATAAATCTGTATTTGAGTGGACGTAGGCAGAACAAAAAAGGGAGCACTGAAAAAGATACTGTAATAGGAATAACCAAACTGGGTGCCACGGGTTGATGGACCATAACCAAATTAACGTTATTTATCATTAGTGTGATAGGCAAAACCAGTGCTAGTGATTACCGGTCATAACCTAGGTGGACAAACAGAGGAAAACACATAAGCGCATGTTTTTAAAACCACTTCTGTAACAGGTTCCGTTAGTTGAAAACAGATGTGATACATCTACCCTTAATTCGCACTAAATTGCCCGCATTAGCACACCACTTGGACTACTTTGTAACTTAGCCGCACCAAAAAAATTATCCTAAAATCACTTGTACACCAGAAGTCAACTAAGATGTAAACTGGAGGAGAATAGTATGCAAATAAGCAAAAGACAGGTCTAACAACTGAACCAGGAACCGTTTGGCTTAATATGAGCCTTTATACCAATTTCTTGCTCCAAAAATACTATGCTTAAGTATCTTGTATACTAGAAGCAAAGGCGCAAAATTGAGTAAAAAGTCCACAGCCCAGAAATCGGGCGTGGAGTCTCATGCCATACGGCCTAAAAAAGTATGTGTCTGAGAGCATCTATCTATACCGACTGGTATCTGCTCTACTCCTGCCTGCATGTACGTCAACATAAATTCAAAAGATAATCTGTATAACCATCTCTCTCATAAAGGCAAATCAATTGGAGACACAAGGTCCTATGTACAAAACCACAAATCTCCCCTTGGTTGCGTGGGTTTCCTCCGGGTACTCCGCTTTCCTCCCATGATCCAAAAATTATACTGGTAGGCTAATTGGCTCCCAACAAATTAACCCTAGAAAGTCTGTGCGTGTACATGTGGGAAGGAATATAGATTGTAAGCTCCACTGGGGCAGGGGCTGATGTGACTGTTCAACTATACTCTGTAAAGCGCTGCGGAATATGTGTGCGCTATATAACAAACAGTTAATATATAACATAAGGCCATTCGTCACACAAAAATAAACTTAATGTAATTTAAAACAAAGGTTTATTTCACCTGAATGGAAGAAAAGGAAGACCTTTCAATTGCGTCTAATGCCGGATGACACTTTCTGTGCACGCTCGTAAGTAAACAATATTCAACTGACATTACGACAATAAGAGCCGACAGGTCTACAAAGCCCCCGCATAAGAGGGTTTGTGGTACAGTCATACCTTCCTTCATTGGCCTCGAGGCCTTCCACCTCGTTCATGGCCTCGCTCAGCTCATCACGTAGTCTTTGGATCTCTTCCAGCAGTTCCTGTTTCCTGCGGCGGATGTTCTCCAGCTCAATGCGTTCTTCTGGAGTCAGGTCAGCGGGGACTGGAGAGGAAGCGACAAAACAAACATTCTCAGCAGCTAATACCATGAGCAGTAAAAGTACTTCTGGGGAAAGTAAGATGCATCTCTTTGTTATATTGCTGGACAGTCCTATTACTCTATGTTCCCTATACCAAAAACAGAGTCAAAGTAATTGGTGGACCCGCTTCCACGGCCATTACTGCAGATTGCATTTGATCAATGGAACCAATGTTAACAGTTACAGTAAATGATTTAGAAACTGTTCCAAGCACAGTACTGGGCACAATAACTGCCGCTTTATTCCATACAAATATCTCCCAGCTGGCCCTGAAGACAGAGAGGCCTGTGTGTGCGTTCTGGAAGTAAAGATAGGAGTTTATTGTAAAATGACCCTCTGCAATTAAATGACATGGCTTTGTCATGGTATCATTTTCAGCATGCAGCAATACAAAGTTCTATTTCATGATGGTATTTTTATTTATTTATTACCCTTTTCACTGCATTCACTGGTTCAAGATTAGATCTGTGTTCTGTGCAATTCCAAAAGCACAGGAGCGCAACTACAACCAGGTACTTACAATATAGTAATAGTTGCTGTATTACCAAATTAATATAAACTTATACCACTTTTACACCAGTACTGCCGGTTTTTGAACCCGGATGCAACCAGTCAGTTGTTCCCCTTTACACCGGCGTCCCCCGGCATTATGCCGGGTTGGCGATGCCGGTGAAGTCGGACCCTGAGCTGGCGCTTGGAGATGACATCACCCATTCACCTCCTCCCAGCCTCAGCTGCTGTCTGCACGCAGCCCCTGCCCAACCTCCGGACTGATCGCAGGATGTTGCGGTCCTATTGGTGGAAATGGGTCCCCAGGTCGGATGACCCGTCCCCTGACTCCGGGGAAGCCCTGTGTCCGACCCTGAACGTTTGCTGGGTCAGACACCCGGGGAACAGGACCCCCCCCTTTTACACCAAGACCTGGCCCGACTGGGGTGGCAATAACACGGGTCGAGGCTCTGGTGAAAAAGGGGCATTAGTGATCAACAACAAAATGTTGTAAAATATAGCTGCGTGCTAGAACCAGACATGTAAAAGACGTACATACAGAATTTCTCATCAGTGATGTACATTGGTCTTCACTGTGCAGGGCTTTCATTAATCCCTCTACATTATGGCGTTACAGCTGTCAACTTAACTCGCTAAGCAGGTACATACACTAATTTCAAGCATTCAAAATGTACATGGAAAGATAAAAATAAATCATCTCTATGGTATTATAGAGCCTGACAGTTGGCAGAACACTTACAGTATCTCTTTTCTATATCTCAACGCCATTTCTATTTTTATGCAGTGAACATAATGTATTGGAACAGGCACACTTTACATATTCATTAACCCTTTGAGTGCCAATGCAGCTGTGAGATCCTGAAAATATCAGCCAAAAAATGCCAGCGTCGCTCACAGCGAATGTTCTTTTTTTGGGTACAATATTTAATTAAACTTCAGCTAATTGACTTGTCTGTATTTCGTATGTATTAATACTAAAATAGAAATTGCTGTGAGCGATGCTGGCATTTTTAGCAGATATATTCAGGATCTCTCACAGCAACGTTGACACTCAAATGGTTAAATAGACTGGACTGGACCTGGAAAATACTATACAGCAAGGGATAAGCGATTAAAAAAAAAAAAAACCTAGGTTGAACTTGATGGACGCAAGTCTTTTTTCAACCTTACCTACTATGTAACTATGGGGTAGATTTATGAAGCGGTGATAAGGGAGGAGAAGTGATAAAGTGCCTGGTACTTTATCACCAGCCAATTAGCTCCTGACTTTAAAGTTACAGGCTAGGTCTAAAAAGGGACAGTCAGGAGCCGATTGGCCGGTGATAAAGTACCCGGCACTTCTCACTGCTTCATACATCTACCCCTATGTAACTATATAGTGAGGCACTCTTTCTAGCAAAATAAATGGGTCCCACAGGATGCACTGCTGTGTCCAACAGGATTTGTTTGTTCTCTCTCTCCACCAACAAAGAAAGCTGGTCATCAAATCATTTGTGCAGACTAGTACAGGAGAAGGAGACACAGACAGGCTTTAGATACCATCCATTTATTGGTGGACAGGGTCACTATCTCAAATGAGCCAATCACAGCTTAAAGGGTAAAGCTTAAACTTGGGACCAGCGGCTGACCAAAAGAAGTGCTATTCTCCTTT
Organism: Crinia signifera; assembly: GCF_055691185.1. Classification (NCBI taxonomy): domain Eukaryota; kingdom Metazoa; phylum Chordata; class Amphibia; order Anura; family Myobatrachidae; genus Crinia; species Crinia signifera. Next base: position 57,791,910 of record NC_139226.1, read on the forward strand.
ATTTATAGAATACCACAAGGGATCATCAGTCCAAGATAATACACAAGTAGTACATGGTATATAAAACTTAACTGCATCAGCAAACGACACTGATATAAGTACCAGGGTGGCAGAAAACCGTGGGATTTTATGCAGTCGAGGGCGTATGGCATAGAACTACCAACAGTTCATGTTTTTCAGGCAACCTATGGATCTATAGTAGGAATAATTGTAGCACATTTGACTAATGACTTAATCTGTGCAGCAGCTAGAAAATTTGGAAAACGTGGACCGTTTGTGTAAAAAACATAGTTCAAATAAGAACAGAAAAACCACATGAGGGAAGAGGGCCCTGCTCTTACATACTAAGGAGGAGTGTTTAGGGCAGCAGTTCCTAAACTTGACCCTCAAGGGTCCCACACAGTTCATATTTTCCAGATTACCCAGCAGGTGTACATGTATACTCATTACACATTTTAAAAGGAGTCACAGGCTAATTAATTTACAGGTACTTCTGTGTGGAGACTTGTAAAACATACACTGTTTGGGGTCCTTGGAAAATGTGCACTGTGGGAGTTTGGGGACCACTGGTTTAGGGTAATGGCCAAATAAAGATTTCACCAGCCCTCCTCTGGTTAGATGGGCCAAGAAGTCAAGTTTTAGGTTTCTATGTGTTTATAGAGAAAATAAAGGTCAGAGTTTACATTTAACTCTAAACCACAGTTAAAATTAGTTCACCTATAGAATATTCTATATGAACAAAAGTATTCCAGCACCTAACCAATACACCAACAGGGACTGTATGGACAATATAATCATACAGTATACATATACTTTAATAATGAGTTGGTCCCCCCTTTGCAGCTAAAGCAGCTTCCACTCTTCTTTAAAGGTACAGATGGTGTAATGGTTAGCATTACTACCTCACAGCACTGAGGTCATGGGTTTGATACCAACCATGGCCCTAACTGTGCAGAGTTTGTATATTCTCCCCGTACTTGCGTGGGTTTCCTCCCACAATCCAAAAATACACAGGTAGGTTAATTGGCTCCCAACAAATTAACTCTAGAATGTCTGTGTGGTAGGAAATATAGATTGTAAGCTCCACTGGGGGCAGTGACTGATGTGAATGTTCAAATATTCTCTATAAAGCGCTGTGGAATCGGTGTGCGCTATATAAGAAACTTAAGAAATAAATAAATACACAGATGTTGGGAGTTATACTGTGTGAATTTGCGTCCATTTATTTTGTAGATCAGGCACTAGTGTTGGAGGATAAAGCCCGCCTCGTACTCTCCATTCCAGTTTATCCCAAAGGTGCTCAATGGGATTGAGGTCGGGGCTCTGTGTGGGCCAGTCAAGTCCCCCCCACAGCCCAGCTCGCTCCTCCGCCTCACAGGGCATTCCAGCTTCCGCAGTGGGTATCAGTCCCTGCAGCATGACCCCCTCCCCTGCCCACTCGCAACTCAATCCTCCCTGCTTCCCAATACCCTCATAACTACTTCTAAGCCCTCCCACAGACCTGTCGACATCTAAAAACCTAACAATACTAACTTCCCCCCGGCACCCGATGTGTCCGCATTAAAAGGAGGTTCCGGACCAACACACAGTTATTTATTTTTTTATTTTTATTCATTGAAGCAGCAGAGTATAAATCATGACAATGAAAGTGCGTCAAAATAAATAGGTACAGTACAATATCGTTCCAGTGTATTATTGTGGGAGAATAATGGCTATTTATTTTAATTAACTTTTTTTTTTTTTGCTGCTTAGTGTTAAAGGTCACGCTACTGTATTGCTCTGACAGCACATATTTATCATCAGTCCCAGCTGTGTGGAATGGTGATTTTGCTGTGACTGTATTGATCTCTTTATCTATTCATGTCTTACACAGCACAATGACTTTTCTAATTGCTTGGCAAGTTATGTCTTCATTAACTACTTGTATTGTACCAGTTAAGGAAAAACCCAAACACCTGCTTCTGCCTGGCTACGTCTTATTTAGGACAAATATAACCAGGATCCTTTTTAATCAGATCAACCAGAGACACCGAATGAGGATTTTTTTTTTTTTTTATATTAGGTAGTGAAGGAAACAAAATAGAAACGAAGGGAAAAACAAAAACAAAAAACAGCCTTCATAAAAAAATGCTAGACAGGACAGATCAGTAAACATTTACATCATAATATCGAATGGACAACACGGTTGTGACTGCAGGTTTGTTCAACATGAAAGGATCTGTTACTTCTGCTTTGTTCATCTAAGCAACAATAACATCTGAGCTTGTACCAAGTCTGATTAAAAGAGACAAATACCAACAAACCGGATTACATATACCCCTTTCATCACACTGCACTTTTAAAACGGTATATTACCGTTTTTTTTTTTTTTTTTTCCATTTTAAAATGTTTAAGGCTGCAATGTGAAAGTGCCAGAGTTGATTTACTGGTTAAAGTTAACTGGTATTTCAACACGTTTAAAAAGCAGAGTCCTACACGTTTCAAAGCCGTTTTTTAGGCAGTGTGAATGGCTCTATTTCTATGGCTTGAAACGTGTCCCTTGGGGGTTAAACGGGTTGAATGTGTGAATGGTATTAAATGCTTTTTAAAATGGTTTTCAACTGCAATGTGAAAGGTCTGAAGGTTCAGACCCGGTTTAAAGTCCCATTTAAGAATACAGGGTCAATACCCATTTCTGCAATGTGAAAGCAGTATTAGTACAACATATTAGGCACTTGTTTTCATTTGTCAATTTAGAAAAACAAATAATTACCAATTTACACACCATCAAAGGGGAAAAGCGGCATGTTCAAACGCACGGTGGTTGGTCGAAAAACATAACAAGCCGTGTTATGACCAATCAGATCGTTCCCATTTCTTTCTTTTTGATGACTGCCTAGCACCTGATATCTGCCATATAGCAAATATACCTTTAGCATTGCAAATTTTCCTTTGTGCTACTATGGGATGCAAGGAAGACACATGCGATGTTCCAGCCCGCAACAGGCACGTTGCAGCCATCACACGGAATTAAACTGGTCCCTTTATTTGAGAGCAATATACAGAGTATGAATAACATACTATGATGAACATATGCAAGAATGGTCACAAGAGGTAGAACATACACCTGGTAGGAGCATACTTGCCCTTAGGATACAAGCGTAGTACTGCGGAATGCAGAACACACAGGGCGGGGATATCATGCAGGCCTTATGATGAGATAATGCTATTCGCAAAGGGGTACGATATTTCCGCAAAGAGGCCAAACAGCTGACCATTTATCCCTCTCACATGTGGCAAACAAGGGAACAGCATAAGGGGACTCATTGTTACCAACATCTCTAATACGTTAGCAAAAAGTCAAGATGCAAATTAGCTGTGGCCTGGGATACTTCAAATACCAGCCTAATAAATATTACATAAAGCCATCTTTATAAGATTGTAAACCCATTTTTTTTTTACCTTGTGACTTCGTGAGTAATGCTGGAAACCTGGCAAAAGCTTGTGAACTGGTGGCAGGATAAGGTCCACATTCAGAGCTTATTTCCCGTTACATGAGCAGTAAAATACATGCACATAAATGGCATATTGTGTCCAGAATTCTTGTCGTAAAAGATCTCACAGACCAGGCATAATGTAAATTACTAATGGGGCCCACACACATAGCGATGTCAGGCCATTTTCTGAGTGATGTAGTTACATTTAAAAACATTGCTCAGAAAACGCCCCTACATCGCTCCGTGTGTAGGGGCATTGCGACAGCGATGCAAGGCCCCGCATGTCACTATTGCCCCGGCGATTAATATCCAGCACGCTATGGACCCAACACATGGAGCAATGTAAGGGCATATCCTAAGCGATCTAATGAGATTGTGTACAAAATACCCCTTTAGGCCCCCATACACTTGTTCAACTTGCTGGGGAAATGTCCTGTAATGTGGTCCTTGTCATGTCAGTCACCATCAGATTAATTGGCCCAAATCTGACAAAATCTCCCAAGTGTATGGGGGCCTTAAATCGCTGCGTGTGTAGGCCCCATTACAAGATCTCCAGATTTGCTAGCTGTGTACAAAAATGTATAAGTCTGAAGGAGATATTGTCCATTGGCAGTATTTGCATGTTGGTATAAAAGCAATTCGCCCCTCTCATCGCTAACTGAATTGACCGCAGTGTTGTGGGGGTTTGTATTGTGACCCTTTAATATTTGATACAACTTGTCGTGCACACTTGACACATTTCTCTTCTTTAGAAGCAGGAAATATAGGACTTCATATAACCCAGATAGTTGGCTCAGTTCTGCATGCCATTGTATAAGTGTATGTACACTGGTGTCTGTCACAGTTCCTGTATTGTTCAGCCCTGCGTATGTTGGTGCTTAAAGAATATTAACATGCTAATGAATTCCTAAACACAGAGGTAACATTGTCTTATTGATCATAATCATCTTACGCAAGTTAGGCAACTACAGGAAAGCAAACACAATTTCTTATTGAATACATGTTACCATTTAGCAAAACTTCATAAGCTATTTTAAGGGAAAGTATATTTATTGCAGAATAATATACCTTTATAAGATCTTTGAACAATTTATAAAAAAAAGGTGCAAAGAAATAATATAGCCACCAATACATATTTGCTTTCAGTCTGTAATTATTGGCTGCAATGGGCAAGGCTATGTACCCACTCATAAATGCCTATTCTGTATTTCTCTAAAGGGGAATTTAATTGTTTTTCCCCTATCTGAGCAATGCAATTGTTCCAATTAGTAAAACAATAAGGAGGGTATGCAGTCCCGGCTTTTGATCCCTGCCGACAGCCATGATCCTGGCCCATTCGCGGTTTGCCCGACAGCAAATCTGCAGGTGGGATTCAATGTCCCGCCTGCCAATCGGCGGAAAGGGGGTGTGCCCACGAAAATGGCCGTGGATTGTTGATCTACAGTATGGCCGGGATTGCGACAATCCACAGCTGTTATCGGCAGAACAGGCCCGACAGCTTTTAAAGTCAGGCTCGTTCTGCAGTGATCCCTCTTCAACGCCTCTATTTCCCCCGTTTGGAATAGCGGCGGAGGATTATATACCCCCCCATGACCTGCTTGGAGGCAATAGAAACAAAAAAATAGTCAATAAGTGCTTGTTTTTTGCAGCCACAATAACAAAAGCACATGGATTTGGGAACGTGTTGTGGATCCTGTGTTTTTTTCAGGTTACATTTTACAGTGTAAAAAATTAAATTAAAAAACACGGGCTGAAACTGAAATGTCAGATAAAAATTATTATAACGCCCAATTTTGTTTTTCGCTGTAATATAAAACCAATGCCTAGGTGAGCCTCAAATCAGGGTACATGTCTTTGATCAAACATTAATGGGATCAGTTGCAATGTTTATAATTCTGAGCGATATGACTGACCACATGAGAAAGACTGTAGCGGAGTTGGTCAGCATTGTTTGCAGTGATCTATAACACACAATGTAGACAAAATTGATTGGATGCCCAACAGCATATAGAACAATGAGATTTTATGCATGTCAGTACTTTATAGGTCCACAATGTGCAGTGATTACTGCAGTCACCCCTCTTGGTGTCCGCAGTACAAAGTTCCTGCACAACAGCAGGCAGTATATTTTACCCTTCTGCCTTAAGTACAGAGACCAACTGTGACAATGAAGAAGGTAGAGTCAGCCTAGAATGTACCCTTCGCTCTAAAGGAGCCCATACATGCTCCGTTTTGAGGCTCCGTTCTGTACTTTTAAAGTACACATCGTATCGGATCGCATGCCTTGTGCATGCACTGCGATCCGATACGATGTGTACCTAGTACAAAAAGTATGTGCAGCACATACTTTTTGTACCGTACTATGTGATGCGCGCATCGCATAGTACAGAACGGATGCCGGCGAACGGCTCCGTGTATAGGCAGCTTAAATCCTCCCAGAGATTCTCAATGGGGTTAAGATTTGGAATCTAAAATGGTCAGTCCATCCAGGATAACGAAGTTTCTTTATACCTGACCAGAATCAGCCTTGAAACAGGACAGGTGGTATTGTCATCCAGATTAAGACATTTGTTGTTTCCTTATGCCAAAATGTAGGAAGCACAGAGTTGTGGAGAACACCTTTATACTTTCCAGAGATAATGCATTACAACCAGTGGGCCCATGCCAAACCAGCTGAACCATCCCCACATCATAACACCACCACCTCCAAGATTTGCTGTTCATGCTGTACATCAATGTTTTTCAAACACTATGCCGTGGCACACTAGTGTCCCTTGAGGTGTTCTCAAGTGTGCCCAAATATATATATATATATATATATATATATATATATATATATATATATATATATATATATATATATATATATATATATATATATATATATATATATATATATATATATATATATATATATATATATATATATATATATATATATGGGGGCCAATAGGTTTTTTTTTTCCTGTGGGGGCCAATGTGTTTTGCCCTGTGGGGATCTCATGGTGTGCCTTGGCAATTTTTTAAATCTTATTTAGCGTGCTGCAAAGTAAAAAGTTTGAAAATCACTGCTGTACATTCTGGCATCAGAAGTCCTCCTGGCAATCACCAAACACGTCCACCTGATGTGAAGTGGAAATTGTTATTAGTCATTCCATATCGATCGGTGACGCTCCACTGTCCAGTTTTTTGCGCTCTTTACACTATCATAAGAGCTGGGCTGAATTCTACATTGTGACGAGAGGGTTTTCAATGCCCATAATATCAAAGTGCTTGGGCCTACCTACATGTGTTCTTATCAACACCGGCACAAGTGGCCATTTTGAACTTGTGTGCAATGTTATGCATGGGATGGCGCCTGTTCACATATACCTGATTAGCATTCTGTTCCCTGTGTTGCAGTTTTGGTGGGGTTTCAGGGCAAGATGCATTCACTCACTGTACATTCCTTTTCAATGCATTAATGAAAAAAGACATAGTCAATGTAGGAACATCCACAATGCTTCTCACATGCATACCTTCGATCAAGCCGCCTAGAATGATCTCCTTTTCAAACTTGGTCAGCTCCATCTGGCAAGCTATTTCATTAGCAAATGATCTAATCAGTGTGCCTCTACCAGTTTTATACCTGGATGAGCAGATGGGTCAATAGGTGTCTTACATGGGGGTAGGGATGCCAATACCGGGGCATTTTTCCAATCAGGGGAATCAGGATTAAAAAAAGGCTCAATTCTTTGATTCCCGAGATTGGCATCCCTAACAAAAAAATGCCCTATGTCCCCCACATTAACTTACTTGGGGGGAGCAGGTGGAGGCAGTGGGTTGGTGTTGTGCCAGGAAGTGGAGTTGCTGAAGAGTTTCCAGGCAACTAAACTTCTAAAGCGGAGCCGGGAGCAAGCTACGAGAGGGTTCTGGCGGCTTCGGCGGTACAGCAGAATGGACCAATGACCTAATCACGCTGTGCGCTGGGGTCGGGAACAGCCAGGCAGTGTATGAGCAAGGGCTCAGATGCTGCCTGTCAGACTGCAGTGTCTAATCCCGAAATCCCGGACATTTTGGGGACAATTCCCGGGATCCCGAGATTGACAAATTTTTGTACAACTGTCAGAAATGGATAAGGTAAGTTATTGAAAATGACAAATTGAGAATGAGACTTGCAGCACTCAACTGGGCAGCTTCACAAGCCATAGTAAAAAGTAACACATTTTCTATGACAATCATTTCAACAGGGAGTGTCTATAGGAAAGTCATCTTGACAATAAGAGCACAGAATAGCTGGGAAGGATGTAGACAGGAAAAGCAAGAAACTAAGAATATCGGACCCTTTGCAAAGAGCCAATCATTTTCATACAATGGAGTCATGGGAAAGAAAAACAACACCACCACCACATTTTTCAATGCAAATCAAAAAATGTCAATGTAGATGTGATATAAAACTGTAAAGCTATGTACACACACTTCGATTTACTTTTGATTCGATTTTCTATTAGATCTGGCATTAGATCTTGCCATTCAATTTGGCATTAGATCTGTACTTTTGCATTCGATATCGAATACGATTTACATTCATGGTACATTGTACACATTCAATTTACCTGATTGAATTCGATATTTCCTTAGCTGCACAGTGGATTTTTCTGTTCGATTTTGAGAAAACGGGAGCGCGCATCGAATCGAATGCAGATCGAAAGTGTCCTAAAAACCATTCGATGTGGATTTGATTTTGCTTCTATAAACAAAATCGAATAAAAAAAAAAAAAAAAAAAACAGGGCAGGCTTGGTTGGAATCACATGCGATATATCGCATGCAAAATGACTGCATGCAATATATAGCCTGTGATCCTGTCGCCCGGGAATGTCAAAGGGGGATTGCCGGTGATTTGGCTGAGGGGAGAAGTCGCTGCTGTGTATGGGGGCCTTTACTGTTTGCAGTTTGTATATTCCCTATGTGCCTGTGCGGGTTTCCTCCCACAATCCAGAAATATACTGGCTTCCAACAAAATTAACCCTAGCAATACCTTTGGTCCAGCAGAAATTAAAACGTTTTCATCTATGCCTCACAAGTGTACAGGGCTCTTCAGTTACAAAACCCAAAAGCTTCAACATTGAATAATAAATACCAAAGTATTTTAGGAATAGGCAATATACCAGTCCCACAGTCATTTCATAGCAATAGGATTCGAATGGAACTGATGAATGATAAAGAAAGCTCTCCTTCAGTTACAAACATTTCATCGAATCAAGGAACAGATCGTTCAGAACAGTTAGGGGTTTTTTAAATGTCAAAATTAGCATATAGCCATCTTATTATGCCAACGGTCAACAGGTCACAGAACTAGATACAATACTAAAATCCCCCAGAGTTTACAAGCACAAGTCTAAAATGTAACAATGTAATAGCATAATACTGTACATGTATTAAACACTATTCCATTCAGTTCCTAACATCTAAAAGGTTGATACCATTTATTAAAAGCTTGTACACAAAAAATAAAGACATTAATTAATATACAACTAGTAACCAGCCTGTCAAAATGACAGCACAAGATTAACAGTAGAGTAAGTGTCAGTGCAAGCCAGAATGTAGCAACACTTGAATTGGTCTGTTGGGGCGCCATGTAGAGGCTGTCTGCCCATCAAACACTTGAGTTCCCCTCAGAGGTGAGGCACAGCATTAACCTCTAATTATATAGGATATTGTACAAAAATGACAGCTTCTGTTGTAACAGGGGATACAGGTGTTTCTTCAGTTTCACTGACTGCAACATGTACAAGCTAAGTATACACAAGTAAAGGTGTGTACACACATATCGATTTACTTTCGGTTTCCCCTATTCTACCCCCTTTCAATTTGGCCTCTGCTTTCACATTCGATCTGCACTTTTGCATTCGATATCGATTTACATTCAAGGTACAGTGTGCCCATTCGATTTACTGGATCGAATTCTATATTCCCTTGTCAGCACAGTCTACAGGAGTGCGCATCCAATCGAATGCAGATCGAAAGCATCTTAAAAACCATTTGATTTCGAATCGATTTTGCTTCTATAAGCAAAATCGAATTGAAAACCTGGCACAATTTAAGAGTGTGTGCACCCCTTAACGGTTGAAGCTGCAAGTTTGGATCCAACTTTCTAACAAGAAAAATGGTAAATACGGCAATAAAAAAAAAAAACCACACAACACAAAAACCATCAAAATTTCTCACCTAGCTGACTAAAATTAGGGGTTAAATCAGCAAAAACGTATGTTACAGATTTACTTGGCATAATACGTATTAAGCAAAGTACTTAGGGAAGCATTATTCAGCACAAAGTACCAAATCCAGTGGTTTTCATGACAGCACCACACATGTATGGACTAAGCCTTTAAGCCCTCTTTAAAATGTAATTCAGTAGTAGTAATTATGACAAAGTAAACAACCTTGGTAGCAATTGGACATAATATAAAATAAAGAGAATAAAAACAAATAATAAATAGTATTTTTAAAAAGCAAATACATTTTTTTAATCTAAAAAACAATATAGTTCAGTATTAAAAATATATGAAAAAATAAGCTTTCAGTCTAGAGGTTACATAAAGTCGGCTAGAAGAGTGCAGCTGTGTAGTTTTTGTAACTACATTTCACTTTAGGTTATAATTACTTCACCTACTAATTGAGGTGTATTCAATGCCGAGGCGAGAGGGCTTTGTATGGCGAGAAAAGCCATCCTCGCCACCGAACCCCCCTCACTATATTCAATGTTTGCCCGTCGCGGTCAAGGATTCCCTTAAATGGCAAGGTACGCTGCATTTTGTTGTGAGTCCCGCCGGTTTAAAGGACACACTAGCCGTTTCCACCTCTTTGAATAGATCCAGTGAGGTGGAAAAGGCGAGTGAAGGGGAGGCAGTTGAATACGGTGAGCTATTGGCACTGCTCTCCATCATAGTTCCCGTCAGAGCATTGGATTAGTTCTAGCCAGATCAGAAGGGTTATCCATGAATTTGCCTCTGAATTAAACCAAGGCATTGAAAGAGGATTCTGGGATTTTATTGTAACTGAAAATGGTGGAAGGATGCTTTGGCCTCTTTGGCCAATGTCCCAAACTACAGTATGATTTATACCTGCACCTCTTCATTCGATGTTTATGAAAGTATTTGGGTACTTAAACAGCTTTAAAGAGGAGAAAAAAAAATACCAGAAATTAAATGAATACTGCAGGCAATTCCCCACCTCAGTCTGGGTGAGCTGGGTATGCACTATGTCATTTTAGCAACCAATATGTACGTTATCATTAACGATATTATCGTGCATATCATTTAGGGTGTACCCAGTATATTGTTAACGATGTACAATCTCGCCCTGCCATCTGAACATGCAGTCAAATCTGGCTATATCATCAGCGAATGCATGTTCGGTAGGGGTCTCTGTGAGGTCACTGAACAATATTGTTCGTTCAGAGTCACCGCCGATATTGCTAACTATATCAGCGGTGTCACACACCGTATAGTGTGTACCCTGCTTAAGAGCACATATTTTATTGATACAGTATCCAAGCTTCATCACATATAGTGAAATCAGAATAACTGAGGTACTAAATAAATCACTAAGACCTGGACTGTTAAGCTGGGTACACACCTATAGATATATCTGCAGAGCTATCTCTAGACGGACTGGGCAGTGTGTTCTGCATACACGCTACCTGCTGATGTCACACTTGGGTGGTGGACACTTACATGCACCTGCTGAGTTGCTCTGTCAACCATCTCTGCAGTGAGTATATGAGCAGTTGTGGATCGCCCATACACACATCTCGATAGGCCGACATGATTTTAGAAATATCAAACATTGGCTGTGCTACAACGCAGACGCAATGTGTATGGAAGACGTTGTCCACAAACATATCGCCGATAGACACTGGATGACAGAGCAGATCAATTGAATGGCTGAAATATTGGTTAGTGCGTATGCACCTTTAGTGTGCTGTGAGGACAGAGGTAGGGAAAGCCTGGTATACTGGCAACCTAGAGGGAAGGTTCTGCTCAGCACCATCATCTGGCAGAAATGTACATCAGCAGAACATTTCGGTACTTGTGTATTATAGCGGCGCCCATCGCATACCAAAAGGCATGCGATGGTATGCGATATCGCGCGATGTTGTACAATGTCATACAATTTTAAAATTGTATGACATTGTATATGGCATACAATGCCATACAATGCGATGTGATGCGATTAAAAATTGTATAAGCACCCTAATGGGTGCTTACAATGTTAAATGCACCCCCACACCACCCCCCACTATAAACGTGAACCCGAAGCGTGGCGAGCGCAGCAAGCCCGCGAGGGGCGGCGGTACGTGTCCTACGACCTTTTCATACCCCCACTATCCATGTCGGCGTGGAGTTGAGAATAGAAAGTGTGGCAAGCGCAGCGAGCCACCGAGCCCGAAGCGTGGCGAGCCCCGCGAGGGGACGCGGATACCTGTGAAGCCTGCGAGGGGACGCGGATACCTGTGAAGGTAATTTTTCATCGTATAGGGGGCAAAAATCACGTTGCATCGCATGCCATCGGGTGTATGGCATGTGATGCGATAAAAACATCGTACGACCAACATCGGGGGCGCTGCTATAATACACAAGTACCAACATTTCTACTGGAGCCTTGTTTTACTATCCAACATTAGTAAAAAAAAAAGTATACAACATGATATGTAAATTAAAGCCTTAGAAATGGTGTAACCTTCCTGCATAATAATCCTGTAAGTAAGGGGTTCTTAAACTATTTTGCACTGGGACCTCATCAGACAATAAAATTATTACAGGACTTCAGCAAGTAACCGCAGAATGGTTTTCACACGTGTGTTGTCAGCAGACCCCACATGCAAGGCAGCATTGTGGAGGCGCAAAAGGATGCCAGGAGTCTTAAGTAACACACAACTCAACAGGTTTTTCAGATTACTTGTATCACTGACTGAGAGATTAGTCATCAGCCCCACAGTCAGCAACATGGAGTCTCAACCCCATGATGAGATGTCACAGTCCACTATTGGGAAGCGGTGCTGTAAATGTAATAATAGTGTTCATTCTAGCACCCGCTATCTTTGAAAACCCATGCAGTTCCTCTTCCCTGCCTGGGGTGTCGCTGTCTGCTGGAGTGCTTCTAGCACAGTGTGGTCTGTATATCAGCAATGATATGCAAACCAGACATGTGCTAGAAACACCACAGCAGACAGAGACACCCTAGGCAGGGAAGAGGAACTGCATGGGTTTTCAAAGATAGCGGGTGCTAGAATGAACACTAGTAATAATATTATTCTTAAAATATTACGCGGGAGAGTTATCAGAGATATTATGAGCGATATTACTCATTTTGCAATTCTGAGCCATATCGTTCATTATATTGGCCGCTGTCTATACTCTGCCCAATGGCCGATGCACACTCCCGCAGGTCATTAATGCCCACTCCATCGTCTGCATGTATAGATGCGGGAGCAGATTAATGAGGGCCATGCAAAATGGCCCCACTGCAGGCATTGGTAGCAGGGATCGTGTACAGGTTGAGTATCCCTCATCTGGATATCTGTTATCCAAATGAGGGATACTGTTATAAAAAAAAAAAAAAATTAGTTTCCGGAATGTACTTTTTTTTTTTTCTGCTTAAAGTCCTACGGGTGACATGGTATGAAACTTGCACTAAATAATGATTGTCCCAGATTTTCTGACTGAGCGGCGTGCTGCAGCACAAAACACTCAGCACACTGCAATGCTTGCCTAATAGGCAAAGCCCCGTGATCTGGGGGCTGTGGATCGTTTTATTGACCATAGTTAGGTCGACAGGTCAACATGGGTTTTTTTCACAGTTTTTTTACCCAGATGTCGACATAGTCGACATGGACACAGTTGGAAGTCAACCGCAGCCCCTCACAATGCTTCAGGCACGGTGCCTCGCTACTCTCGGCACACTATTTTATTCTCCCACCACACCCTAGTGGATGGTAGGGCATGAACCCTTGACCAATGTCAACCTAGAACCCTTTCGACCTTCCCACCTGTCAACCCAACGGTGTTGACCTAATGACTGTCGACCTAAATGCAGTCGACAATACGACCGTATGCCGATCTGGGGAAAGCCAGTGCAAGCACTGGCTTTCCATGCAGGCGATGCTGTAGGGCATACACACGGAGCAAACTTTGTTGCATATTTTGAAATCACGCACAAATAAAATATATTTTTGTCTATGTCATGTGTTTATAAAACAAATGCATTTTGTGTTCACACATGAGTACCGTCCTCAAGATAGCTCATTGAAATATAAAAATATTCCGAAATACGGAATAGCTCGTTATCCGAAATGGTTCTTGCCCGGAGCATTTTGAATAAGGGATACTCAACCGGTATCCTTCTGGAGATTTGGGCTCCAGAATTGAACACAGTATAATAGATAAGGCTGTACAAATGACATATACAGCAGTACAGCACTTAAGGAGTGAAAAGAACCATAGAAAGCAGGGCAAGAGATTGTGTCTGAAAATGACCATTTTGGGAAAAAAATTATCTTAATATGTAACAAGGAAAAAGTTTATTATCTATCTATTATCATGTTTTACCCTATTCTTTCTGACCAGATCATGAATATCTCATATGTCAAGCAATAAGTCACTGTTTTTGCAACAACTCAAGATTATTTTGCAATGTCTATTTTGTGACGCCTGAGGGGATGTTATACAGAATATGGACGTGATGTTCCAATTGTTACTGCAACTCCTTTCCCTTCCAGTAGCATACAATATAAAACTGGTAGGCAACTATAAAATATAACTGGAGCACAACTACCAAGAACTTACTGAGCAGTATGTCCACAATGCTTGACCTCTGGATTATACCAGTCCATAATTAAACATTACGTAAATATTGTGTGAAGCTAAAAGCTGGCCATACAGTAGTGCGATTTGGCCACTTTTCACCTGATTCCAATGGATCGGGACAAGAAATCGGGTGAAAAGTGGCCAAATTGCGTGTGTTTGACATCTGATGTGCGGTCCCGGATTGGAATCAAGAGATCGGAGATATGCACGTCCAACCACCAACTTGGACAGCCTCCCAGCAGGGGGGAAATGGGTACGCATACGATATATCGTATGTGATCCTGCCGTCTGGGAAACTCCTGGGTGGTTCAAGGGGCATTGTGTATGGGTGTAAAGTGTCACAAAAACGGCTGGTATTTCAAGATTGTTTTTATTTTTCATTCACACAAATGCTTGGATTATTGTTATATAAAACAAAAGGGAAAGATGAACTGATATACTGTTTCATCCATCACTATCAAGTTCATGAAACAAAGCTGTACTATACTTATATTTCTTACCCATTACAATGCATAGATTATACCAGTCCATAATTAAACATTACTTAAATTGTTCTTCATTTAATAGCCAATTCAAAAAATGACCAATATGAAATCAATGTTGGCCAGATCACTGGCTCATACAGAAGTGAACTACATGCTCCTGCATATTTGCTACCAGAGAGGAAGGGTCACATTACTACACATTATGGCAAATGTTACCTTTAAACCTTCCCCTATCCTTACACCACCAAGACACTTCCCTGTATCAGGTGGCAGACAGATTACAATCTCATCCAATGCATACTGGTTTACACCTCCAGTAACAAGATCAGCACTGTCTGCAGCTACAGTATGCATCTCTCGACAGGACTACAGTGCATATACAGCAGCACAGCCTAGAATGGACACATATGACAAACCAGCATGGGTATAGCAGAGCCTGTGTGTATACAGCAGCCCATCCCAACATATGCACATATCACAGACCAGCATGGGTATATATCCCAGGTGTATAAAGCAGTACAGCCCAGTAGGGGCATTTGGAGCGTCACAGCCCAGCAGGGGTACATAGCAGAGCCCAGCCAGGTGTATAAAGTAGCACAGCCCAGCAGGGGCATATGGAGCAGCCCAGACCAGCAGGGATTACATAGCAGAGCCCAACATGGGTATATCAGGGCCCAGCAGCCCCCTCCCCCATAGAAGGGGCACACAACACAGCACAGCCCAGGTGGGGCATATAGCAGCGCACAGAAGCCCCCTCCCCCTCTCATACATGCTGCTCACAGGACACAATAGTGCCATCTCCCACCACAGCAACGACATTGAGCCCCCGTCCTGTCCTCACGACGCTCTTCACCACCAGCACCGTAATACACGCTCTTCTCGGGAAATACGTCCCGGCCTCACAGCACTTACTGTAAATGGTGTCCTCCATGTTCTGGGAGGCGGTGGCCGGGTCCGAGGTCTGAGCTTGACCGGAAATAACAAATTTCGGTCCGCTGCCGCCACTCGGGACGGTCACCCCTGCAGACAGACGACTGAGCTGATTCTCCTGTCCCCGCTCCCCGACCAGATCGCACACATCGGCCAATTCCACCCCGATGCTAGTCTCCTCTACAACCCTCCCACCGCTGCCATGGCAGCCGCCACACACTCCGCCCACTGCGGCCAACCGACAGCGGCGCCAACCAATAAAGTCTCGGATCTGTGTCCGGGCTGGGCCAGGGATGGGCGGGGCTAAAGAGCGCCTTTGTTCCGAGGACGTCCGTTGCTTCTTGATGGACACGTAATCCGCCCAATCTTGTCCTCAGTCTCCCTATTACAGGCGGGTACTCGGTCTCACTGACCAATGGAGTCTGCGGATCGTACGCAGCTCAGCCAGCTAGACGTCGGCGGGGTGGAGACTGGGCTGTCGCTGTGTCGTGATGAAATTCACACAACACAGTACTACTGTAGTAGAGCTAATAGTAGTGAGAGAGGAAATGCTGATGGAGTTTGTCATACATTCCTTGGTGTGTAACATCGTGTACTGCTGCCTGCTGGTATATGCATAGTACAGGGACAGATTATAACAGTGACAGCATAGCTTTCTGTAGTTGGTTGGTAGCTGCACCTTGACTCCCGTGGCGCACTATAAAATAGTAAGGAGCACTAGGGCGGTCTGCATACACATGGCTCTCTGATGAAGAGGTAAGTAGCCCCGACCGTAGTCCTGCTCACAGGCGAATAATAACTACAGCATGTCTTCCCTCCAGGCTGAAAATAAATAAACGGTACTTGTGTAATAGCAAAGCACCCGGCTATGCTAAGTTTTCAGAGTAGGCTAAGCTATGCTGTCAGCGTAGCCCAACGGCTGCCTAGCGTAGTTAGCGTAGTGACTCCGCGGCAGCCCGGCTCTGTCCCTGGCAAGCCTAGTGAGTGCCTCTCACACAGCGCCGGTAACCGCCAGATCCCCTGCGCTGGCGGACGCCGGCGGAAAGGGGATCATGCGGAGAGGCGCTCCATCTGTCTGAGATGCAGGAGCACCTCAGTAATTATTGCGGCAGGGTACGGCAACCGTGTCCGCTTCAGGGAAACGGGTTTATGGGGTTCCGTAGCACGTGCGTCTCGTGCACAAAGGGGGGATGAGGGCGCAAGTGTGTTCATGCACAATAAAGGAGGCATTTGCCAGTACTCCATGTTACATGCTGGCAAATATCTCCTTTTCAAAGCCCCAGTATCCACGCCAGCCCCAAGCGTGATGAGTGCACGCATTACGCGCCCCCCCCCCCCCCCCCCCCGGCCTGTTCATACCCCCACTATCCACGGCGTGGAGTTGATCTTATACAGTTTGGCGAGCCCCACGGAATACATGTAATCCGCGTCCCCTCGCTGCGTTCGCCACGCTTTCGGGCTGGCGTGGATAGTGGGAGGTTTTCAGGAACACATGCACACCTGACATATACATCTGAGACAGTAATGACGACATGTCATGACAAAGAAGAAAAAAACACTTAGGGCGAGATGTACTAAAGGGAAAATGCGGTAAAACTCCCGTTTTACCGCATTTTCCTATGTACTATTACCCGGCCGCACCGTTATCGCAGGGCAGGGTATCGCCACCTTTGGGTGGCGATACCCTATAGAAGCCTATGGGCTTCTTTTCGCCACGTCACCGCAACCCCGCCGCGCCGACCACCCCTTTCCCCCTTCCCTTAGGCTTACCTTCTTGCAGGTCCGTCTGGACCCTGGAAGGTAAGTCCTTCCTCCCCCTATCAACGCAGCCGGACGTCCTTCCGGCTGCAGGGAGGAGGAGGTGCCAGGGACAGCCTGCTTAGCTGTCCCCAGCGTGTAGGCTGCAGAAGCCGGCTGGGAGGTAACGGAGACCCCCCGCAGACCAGAGTACAGGTATCGCGGGGGGGCTCCATTACCGCGATGCCAGCCGCATATGTTAGTACATTGCGCTGGCATCGCGGCGGGGGGTGCGCGAAGACATACATCTCGTCCTTAAAGTACAATAATATGAAATAACAAGACAATAAAATGAATAAAACAGTTATTCTTCAATTTCTGCATTCACGGCAAATGCAGCTGAAGCTGACGCAGCTGTGTCTGCATTTGTGTCGTCTGCTTTGTCGGCCTTTGGTAGCAGAGTTAGGGCATATAGAATCTGCTGGAAAGCGTTTTCTGCGAGGACAGTTTTGCACCAAATAAATTCTTGAAAATAGGAGTCCAGATTTTGGCACCCAGGGCCCCTTTGCCTTTTCTTACGCTACTTACAAGATCCCCAAAGGCATTCAATATTTTGGGTATGAACCCTAGTCTCCGGATCCACAAAATAAGACCTGTGGTTTAACCGTGCATTGTGGTACCCTGCCTGCTCCAGCTGTTCAGTGTTATATGCACGCCAGCAATCAGAATATAAAGTCGTACCCGGTTCTATATATTTGTTGATGGTGGACATCAGGGTGCTGGCGTCACGTCTGTCCACAGGCGTTACAAAACACTCATCAGTGTCTCGGGATATGCCTCCAAACAACCACTGTTGAGGCAGCATGCGTCCGACATGACTTTTTCTCTGGACAAAGAGACTCTCGTCCACCTCCACTATTTTTCCCAGACCACCAATCCGGCGTTGGGGCTGTGACATTAAATCCACGGTGCAGTCCTCCCGCATAAGGTTGTTATACAGCAGGGTGGTTTTGTTTTGTTGTCACAAAAAGATATGCTTGTGAGCTCCTCTGCCCATGAAAATATAAAACAAATGAGGGTAAGAAATGGGATACGACAGCCCAGAAACCAATGTGCCGCACGGAGACTGACCTTCTTTTGGCATGTTTTAATGTGGCAGCTCCACATACACTCCTTCATACTCAAGCGCATTGGATGGCCATTAAGACAGGTTTGTGTCAGTGGCAGCAAATGGTGCTGATAAAAAAATGCCACCAACTCCTCCTCCGTCTGCGGCAGGTTAAACATTGTCAGAGGACCATTTGTTCCAGATGGATTGGCTGGAGACCACACTGCACAAAGAAAAACTCACAAAAACTTATTTTGACACCTGAGAGAGTTACATAAACTCCCTCCCTAGGGACTTTCAAATCAGAATTAAATTAACTCTCCAGAACACAGAATACTTTGAAACTCGATTAGTGCAGGGAGACCCACCAATTCTCCTTAACACGTGATGTGGGGGGGGGGGTGTAAAGGATATTCGGGGGTCCTCAGGGCCACAGCCTTCTCGCTGACGTGGCGAGAAAACCCCACACAGGTTTTTCTCTTTTTAGGAATACCGAGTCCAAGATGAACATTCAACCGAAACATTAGTTTCTGTTTAACAGATGCCGTGATTGTAATATTATTGACACTGCTATGTCTCTCTTTATAACAAATGGACTTAAATATGTACATTCAAAACCCACAACTTAATATATCAGACAATGTTTTACTTATATATGAATATATGTTAAACAAATGTTGTCAAATTTATTACAAGGTGAGAGTACAATAAAAAAAAAATGAACACAAAAAAAAAACCATCGCCAGAGGTTCTGAAGCCATTCCAAATTACCAAGGAGCTTATACGAGTGTCAGAAATAATACAGCCGCAGTCACTTCACCTCTGACTGACTATGGTAACTGCGTAATGCTGACTGACTACGCCGGCCGTGGGAGCACTACGCTGAATCTGACAGGGACGCTGACTATACGCTGGCCGTGGGAACACTATGCTGAATCTGACAGGGACGCTGACTACGCTGGCCGCGGGAACACTACGCTACTTCTCACTGACTACGCTGGCCAGGCAAAGCTGATTCTGACAGGGACACTATGCTAACTACATAACAGGCGCTGTGCTATTACACAAGCACCAAATAAACCACCTACTGTAACTACTGCAGCTTCACTAAAAGAAAAACATGAAAAACTCCACCTTTTCCACCACATGTCCACCTTTTGACATTACCATTGTCGACCTTCAGTAGTCGACCCAATGCATTTCTACCTAAATAGGATTGACCTAGTGACCATATCCCTCTTGTATGTGTGTGTATGTTGTAACAGCGCTGATAAAATGCTGCTTGTGACAATGGCCCTCATTCAGGTTCATGCGCTCGCATGCACATTCGCAAGCACTCTTACGGAAAAAAACACACGCACGCATCTGGCGAAGGCACGCCTACAGTGCTTGCGAAATCATTCGCACGCAACCATACAAAGAAGGGGGGTGGTCTATCGCTGTGCGTACGTGTAACTGGTCGCACGCGCCCACACATTTGCGCACGCACACTCACCTCAAGCTGCTAACGAACATGCTCTACTCCCCAAATGTTAGCATACCAAATACTAGTATGCACATGTGTTGTGTTGTAAAGGAAGTATCTGATATCTATGTTGCATGTAAGGTGACACATGTCGACTAATGTTGACAGGGGCAACATGCTAAATATAGCAGAGTAGAAATGACAATAGTGGTGGTATGTTACATAAGGCAAATTTATAAGGGTGGGATTTGTTTGGTTTTAGCGCATTGGTTTGGTCAAAATAACTTTAGCAACAGAAGAAGTTTGTATCTGCTAACACTTGATTGCTGGTGGTATGCAATCAGAAGTTGTGCTAAGGTAATTGTCTCATGAAATCAACCATGTATTGGTGTCAATAGTGTGCAGGTGCCATTGATTTACCCATTGATTTAGCCATTTCGTGCGTGTGTTTGCTCCGTGCGAATGAGCACATTACAAGGAGCAAGGTGTGCGAAACGAAAAACCTGCTTTGAGCTGGCGAAAAGTTTTGCGTTGGAGGGGAACAATCCCTCGTGCACTCATGCGAAAGCACTCCCACCACTCATAGTGAACGCCCATGTGTACGCCCACTTTTGCTCATTATAATGGTCGCGCCCATGCTAACGCCCACTGCACGCCTACTACCGATGCACTCGTTCGCACTGAGAAATCTCTGCGAAAGTTTGCTTGCGAGTATTTTTTAATGACATTGCACATGCGCAGTGCGCTTGCTGCACATGCGCAATGGGGGTTGCAGGGTGAAACGTGCGAATTCGCATGCGTACGCGCCAATGTGAATAAGGGCCAATGTCTTGCACCCAAGGTGAAAGATATAGGGGGTTGTTCTGGTTGACTAGTAAGGCTGCGAAGGATTGTGGTTGTCCTGTGCGAGAAGCAAGCGGGCAGATGAAATCCGCTGAGGTCATCTGCCAGCCCAGTGTTTTCATGGGAATGCCCATTAAACGCATGGGTGAATCTCCCAGCACCCCGCGCGTACACTGTTGTGTGCGAGTGCCTGGTGAAAATCTATTCACCATGGCCGCTCGCACACACTGGCTGCACATGCGCATAACTGACTATGCGCAGTCGCGAAAAATCGGTCACTCAATTGGTTGAACCAGAATCGCCCCCATAGTATACAGCTATCCAGAGCAGCATTGCAAGCAAACAGATGATAAAACAAAAATTGTTATTTTCATTGCGTCATATTCAAACTTCTCATAGATTGTAAGCTTGCAAGCAGGGCCCTCCTACCTTTGTCGGTTTGTTACTATTGTGATTTGATCACTGTTTCCTATTGTAAAGCACAACAGAATTTGCTGCGCTATATAAGAAACTGTTAAAAAAAAAAATGTCCGTGGTCTATTGGTATAATGAGACACTATATTGGACCTGATTCAGGCCTGAGCTGCAAATGTGAGAATTCGCAGTGGACTGAGAGGAGAAAACCACTGCCCCTTGCACAATTGTGAGAATTGCAAGTCCATATGCAATTCCTGAACCATCTAAAGGATTTCACTCTCTGTGCAAATCTTAGTAGCTCTGGGCTTTCAGTAATCTGCAACTGAGGCAAGCTGGAAGTGGTCACCTCTGACATCATAGCTCCTCCTACTAAGTGACTGGGCACACCTGCGGTTTTTTAAGACACATCATGAAATGGCTGTTTTTTCCCCCCAAATGCTAACTTACTGTCACTGAAACTGTGAGAGGAAAACGATCATACGCACTTCTGTTGCTAATTCCCTTTGCACATGCGCAACATTCTTTATTCGCCCACTTTACAAATTTTCTAATTAGCGATCAACTCTGAATTAAGCTTATTGTGTTTAAATGGACAGAGCAGAAATAATGGGTCAATGTATCAGCCTGCAAGATGCAGGCCTCAGCGAGATTCTGTGGCTATTTTAAAGGTAAAGCCAGATTATTGCTGTTTTCTTTAAGGCCATTACAATTCCCTGACACAATAATATGTCCCATTCAGCTAGAATTGGACAGAGAGAGAGACTTTTCAGACCTCTTTTTATTATTGTACTAGCCTTAAGGCTCGTCCGAGGGATGGGCGAAAGTTTATCCTTTAACCTCTTCGGTGGTATGAATGGAAATTTCTCGAGGTGCGCTGCAGGAGCGGGCTCTCCCAAGAATTTTCAGTGCATGCCACTGTAAAGAAAGGGTGCGCCAGTGATCTCTTGTCACTGATTTCCCCAGATTTTATTGTGTTGTATTTAGTGCTGTCAAGAGGGGTGGGTACTTTTTACCTATGTCTGTTGGAGTGGCCCGGTCCCGCACACCCTCCCCTGCTGCAGAGACTGGGCAGTGGGAGTAGGAGACAGCCAGTCTCCTCCGATCAGCACACGCTGGTCAGTGCTGTGTGCTGAGCTGGGGAGAGAGGCAGCAGCAGCCTGTGCACCAGCACACAGCCTACAAACATTTTTTTACAGGGGTGTAGCCACACCCCTCCCATTTACCATGGCCCAGTGGCACTTTTTACCCTGGTTGCACTCAGAAAGTCATAAGCTTTCCAACGACCTATCACAATGCATGAAAACAACAGAAATAGCATGGACCCTTATGACAGCACCCTTAAGGGCTCGTCCGATTAAACCCATCTTCGAACTTAGACTGTAGCTTAAGATAATAAGGCAGTGTACAAAGTTTGAAGATGATTAATTAAAGCATTCGAGAGTTATTGTGGAACATCCACACACAAACATCCTTCAATTATACTTTATTTAGATATATGCTCATCTAAAGCTGGCTACACATTTGACAACACAACAAACTATTTCCCTTGTACTGCCTGGAACTCCCTGACAAAAGATGTAGCGCATAGACACTAAACAATGTTACAAACGATATTGTTTTGTGGCCCACATCCAGGAGCAATGCTACTAAAGTAGAGAAACAAGTAAGGTGCTTACCTGGAGCCACAGCTCCAAGAGATAAAGAACGCATGCTAAGAATTGTAAAGGCAGCAAGAAAAGATGGGGAGGTGGATGTCATCGTCCACCTAGGCACAAATGACCTGGTTAATGCTGAAGTCACGGCCGTAAAAGATTAATTTAGAAAGTTAGGAACTGGTCTAAAACAGGTGGCAACCACTGTAACTTTTTCAGAAGTATTGCCAGTACACCAAGGGGAAGATAGAACTCTGAGAATTAGAAACTTCAATGTTTGGCTAAGGAATTGGTGCAACGAGGAGAGATTTGGATATTTAGGTCAAAGTCAAGCTACCTGGCAAGACAAAGCCTTATATAAAAGTGATGGCCTGCACCCATCTTCAAGGGGAACGAGAATATTAAGTGAGAAGTTTGGAAGCTTCATAAGCAACTTTTTAAACTAGCAGAGGGGGGCAGTGAACCCAAATAAGAATGAAGAAATCTGCTTCCACAACCTAGAGGTATTGTCTCTGCAGGCAAATGGAACAGGAAGCCTATCCACTGCAACAGAAGATAATGCCAATCAAAACCGAATAGATATAGGCAGAAAGATGAACATAGCTAGCACCAGGAGAAGCACAAACACAACTTTAAGAGCTATGTGTGCAAATGCTAGGAGCTTAGGAAATAAAATCCCAGAACTAATTGCAATAATGACAAGGGATGAACTGGATATTGTGGCTATTACAGAGACATGGTGCAATGAAAATCATGACTGGGACATAGCTATACCAGGATATACTTTATTTAGGAAGGACAGAATGGGAAAAATTGGAGGAGGGGTTGCAATATATGTGAAAAAAATATAAAGACTACCTTAATACAAAGTATTGAAGAAAAAACGGAGGCCCTTTGGGTGACCATAGAAACAGGGGAGAAGGCGATTCTTCGTATAGGGGTGATCTACAGACCACCAGGTCAGGAAGAGGAACTAGACAAGAGCCTATTGCAGGACATCAATAAAATGGCATTAAAAGGAGAGGTGATAATCATGGGAGACTTTAATCTACCTGATGTAAACTGGGAGCTGCCTGTTGCAAGTTCCACCAGAAGTAGGGACATGCTGAATTCCTTGCAAGGAGCATCCCTCCAGCAATTGGTGAGGGAGCCCACTCGTAAGGACGCAATATTAGACTTAATACTTACAAATGGTGACAGAATATCTGACATAAATGTGGGTGAAAATCTGGGATCCAGTGACCATCAAGCAGTATGGTTCAAAATAAAGACAGAGACTGACTCATCGCACACAAAAACAAAGGTGTTAGATTTTAGGAAGGCTGATTTTGTAGAGATGGGAAACTCTGTAAGGGATTCTTTGGCAGAGTGGAAGAACTTGGAAGAAGTGCAGGATAAGTGGGAAAGATTAAAAAGTGCAATTCTAAAAGCAACAGAACTTTGTGTCAAAAGAGTTAGGAAAAACACAAGAAAAAGAAAGCCATTGTGGTTTGCAAAAGAAGTAGCAAGTATTGTGAAAGCAAAAAAGTTGGCCTTTAAGAAATTTAAGCAGACGCAGAAGAATGAGGACAAAGAGGTGTATCTTGTTAGACAGAAGGAGGCTAAGAAGGTAATCAGATGTGCAAAAGCACAGGCTGAAGAGAAAATGGCCTAGTCAGTGGGTAAAGGGGGGAAAACTTTTTTTAGGTATATAAGTGAAAGGAGAAAAACAAAAAGTGGAATAATTAGACTGAAGACAGAGAGTGGAAGTTTTCTTGAGGGGGACAATGTAATAGCAGATAATATTAATAATTATTTCTGCTCAGTATTCACTGCTGAAAGAGAGGGGAAGGGGCCACAGTTAAGTTGCAAGTATAGTCAGAAAACTGAGGGAGAGACAAGTACATTTACAGAGGAGAAAGTCCTCACAGAACTCTCAAAACTGAAAGTGGATAAATCAATGGGGCCAGATGGGATAACCAATAACAGAATTATTCAACCAGTCACTAGCTACTGGAGTAATCCCAGAGGACTGGAAAACAGCGAATGTAGTCCCACTGCACAAAAGTGGAAGCAAGGAAGAGGTAAGCAACTATCGACCAGTGAGCCTTACATCAGTAGTAGGGAAATTGATGGAAACACTCTTAAAACAAAGAGTTGTAGAATATCTCCAAACCAGCAATTTACAGGATCCAAAACAGCATGGGTTTACTGGGGGAAGATCATGTCAAACAAATCTTAGTGACTTTTTTGACTGGGTGACTAAAGTAATAGATCAAGGTGGGGCTGTAGATGTAGCTTATCTAGACTTTAGTAAAGCTTTTGACACTGTCCCACATCGCAGACTGTTAAATAATCTTGAAAGCTTGGGATTGGATTCTAAGATAGTTGAATGGATAAGAGCGTGGTTGCAGGACAGAAAACAGAGAGTTGTAGTAAACGGAGTACAGTCAAAGGAGGGAAAGGTTACAAGTGGAGTACCCCAGGGATCTGTACTTGGACCGGTGCTTTTTAATATCTTTATTGGTGATATTGCAAATGGAATTGAGGGTAAAATGTGCCTTTTTGCAGATGACACAAAGGTATGCAACAGGGTAGACACACCAGGAGGGGTAAAACAAATGATTGAGGATCTAGGTAGATTAGAGAAATGGTCAAGAGAATGGCAACTACAGTTTAATGCCAAAAAATGCAGAATGCACTTGGGTCTCAGAAATCCAAAGGCTAAATATAGTATAAATGGCACTATAATGGAAACTACTGAGGAAGAGAGGGATCTAGGTGTCACTATTTTAGGGGACTTAAAAGCAGGTAGGCAATGTAACAAAGCAATGAAGAAGGCAAGTCAGATGCTTGGTTGCATAGGGAGAGGTATCAGCAGTAGAAAGAAAGAAGTAATAATGCCACTGTATAGGTCATTGGTATGACCTCACCTAGAGTATTGTGTTCAGTTCTGGAGGCCATATCTCCAGAAGGATATAAATACATTAGAGACTGTACAAAGAAGAGCAACTAAAATGGTGCATGGCCTACATCACAAAACGTACCAGGAAAGACTAAAAGATCTTAATATGTATACTTTAGAGCAGAGAAGGGAAAGGGGGGACATGATAGAAACTTTCAAATATATCAAGGGTTTTAACAAGGTACAGGTGGGAGACATTCTTCACCGGAAGAGGAGCAACAGAACACGAGGACATGCACTGAAACTAGAGGGAGGAAGATTCAGGGGAAATGTGAGGAAGAATTACTTTACAGAAAGAGTAGTAGATAAGTGGAATAGCCTACCATCAGAGGTGGTAGACGCAAATACAGTAGTACAATTTAAACATGCTTGGGATAAGCATATTGATATCCTTACAAAATAAGGATCAAATATGGTTTGAGGTAACATGTTTAAAAAAAGGGGCAGACTAGATGGGCCAAGTGGTTCTTATCTGCCGTCAAATTCTATGTTTCTATGCTGTCATTGATGATATAGTAAAGATTGAGGTACATGTACAGATTACCTCGTTACCAATATTGTGTGAACACATTTGAGAATATGAGAAAAGGGACAAGCACAAGGCGAGTTGAGCAGCGCTATAAATAATTGCACCAGATGATTGAAAATATATGAAATGTTTTACTCACGTTAAAAATCACAATAAAATACACAGTATTACAAAACAATATAACAATATGGGGGGGGAGATAAAAGTAAATTGGAATGAAGGTAAAATAAGTGGCCAAGCCTCAATGGATTCATGCAATAATCGGTGGAAATAATCACTGGTTGTAGTAACTGGGTGTATATTACCACATGTAGAACCAGGTCCCAGGTGAGTGGAGAATGAGCTGAAGTCCTCACGATGTACGCGGTGTAGCTGTTTTACCGCTGGAGGGTGTATCAGTCGCTGGAACTCACTGGTGTAGTTTTGCCCATTTATAGGGAGACGAAAGAGGTAGTAAGAGTCACCAAAGGGAGTCCTTTTCAACGAACCACCACCAGGGATATCACTGGCTGGAATGGGGAAATCGACTTCCGTGCACAGTTAATTGTGGGCACTTGTGTGCACAGGATGATTTTTGCAGATGTCCTGAGAAAGACTGTGCACGGTGTCCGCCGCTGTATGGGGGGGATTCAAGTGAGAAGATGGAAAGTCCACGATCTGTAGGCAATAATTTGTATGATCCAGAGGCTGGGATGAAGCACCTTACGCGTTTCACTGCGTCCTGCAGCTTTATCAAAGGTGATCCTTCATTCCAATTTACTTTTATCTCCCCCCCCCCCCCATATTGTTATATTGTATTGTAATACTGTGTATTTTATTATGATTTTTAACGTGAGTAAAACATTTCATATATTTTCAATCATCTGGTGCAATTATTTATAGCGCTGCTCGACTTGCCTTGTGCTTGTCCCTTTTCTTGTCTTTTTAGTGGGGAGTGACTACCCCCACATTTTGAGCAGCAGCTTACATTGAGGCAACAGCTCGTGTCATAGCACCTGTATATTCCCTAGGGAATAATTTCTTGTACATTTGAGAATATGCATGAAAATATCGGTAACAATGGTTGTTACGCACCTTAACTGAGCTGTTAGGGAACTGGAAGCCTGCCCTACATCAAAGGTCCGACATGTTCTTTTTATTAATTATATAAACTTTATTGTAAGGCATGTAATTATCATCATTGATTTTTTTTTAATATACATCGTGTTCCCCTAGGCTGTTTTAGTGGGGCGCTGCGCCCTGCCCGATTTTTATAGGGCAAAATGCGCCCTCCCCCTCTAGCAGTGCCCCGCTAAAAAAGCCTGGTGTCT
This sequence comes from Crinia signifera, assembly GCF_055691185.1. NCBI lineage: Eukaryota > Metazoa > Chordata > Amphibia > Anura > Myobatrachidae > Crinia > Crinia signifera. The sequence goes on from NC_139226.1 coordinate 57,819,654, forward strand.
GCCCTGACACTCTGCACGGGGAAGCCCCACGCCGCCGTAGGCGAAGCCCGGCGCTTCCCCGGCAACACAGCGACTTCGGAGGGGCCGGGTCCCTTTAATAACGGCGGTGGCCCAGGCCTGCCCTCTTTGATGATGTTGTGGCCCGGACACGCCCCTTTTGTGACATCGGTGGCCAGGGACCGCCCACAGCTGTGAACTCTGCGGGCCCGGTCCACCCCCCAGTGCCCTGCCCGCACAAAATGCTAGAGTGAACACTATATTAAGATTAATTTGAAAATCACTTATTATATTTATGGGTGGCCTTCACATTATTGCACATTTGGCAAGTTCCACATATAAACCTCCCATTTTTGGACAGGTTTTAGACATGTTTTGCCGAATCAGTTACACATTTTTTTCAAAGCAGAAACTGCATCGCCGAAATGCCTAAGGATGTCTGTAATGTCGACAGTCATGTGGATCGGCAAGTAATTTGCTGATCCATATGATTTTCGACCGTGTCAGACTTTTCGAAAAATCTGCACTTTAATTGGATGTCGAGTGTAAATCCATCCTTCAAACATCGAAAAGTGCAGATTTTTCGATTGCTGAAAGATCTGGCCCTTAATTGAATACCCCCTTTTGTTTTATCCAGAAACTTTAAATGAGGGTCTCCCAAAGATCTTCTCATTAATTTGTTTTTACAATTCAACACCTTTAAAAAAAAACAGTCCCTTTTTAATTCCCAGTGTTTTAAATTTATGTTTTTTTATTTTTTTTTGGGAGAAGATGGTGTCCTTATTTAAAGGTAAAGGTCAATTGCTAGTCATCTGTTTTATTTGGTATAGTTTTTAATCAAAAATTTGTAACCGTATTACTTTTTTTATTGCTGCCTTATCTGTCTTTATAACATTGTAATCCTTTTGAATAAATGTTTTCCCTGATATTTATTTATCTGACATATTTTCAGTACAGATCACAATTATTTGTTTGAATTGGCCTAGGGATATACTGATTAGCTACTTTTTATGGTGTTTGCTCTCTGCTTGTTCATATTTATTGTAGTCTGTGGGCATCTTGTACATTTCTGTGTCTCCTTTTCCCTCTTTTATATAGATATGTTTAATTAGTCTATAAATGTAATTTCCAATACAGTGGTTGTGTATACTAATTGGATGTTATATTTGTTTGTATTTTATTTAAAATAAAAATATTTAAAATTACTCTTCAGGGGCCTACACACGGGGCGACACTGCTGAGCGATGATTGCTCAGCACACATCGCTGCACAGCAATGTGTCAGCGCTGTGTGCTGAGCGATCTGTCAGGGCCAGTGTTCTCCAGGTGATCTCACTAGATTTATCCTAGTCAGGGCCGGCACTACCCACTCAGCAGAGGATGCAGGTAGGCACCAGCAGGAGAAGCGCTGTCCCTGCTCTGCATCCCCTGCTGTCCTCTGTGGCTGCTGGCTGCTGCTGCGCCTGTTACACTGCATGGCACACAGCAGCGCCGGAGGCACAGAGTTCCCTCCAGGCTCTTAAACATCAGGTCGGCAGTACAGATGAAAAGGTGCGGACTACACTGGTGGAGGGCACGGGGCTACATGGGTGGAGGGGGAGGGGCTATGAGGGAGCAAGACTGAAGACACAGGAGAGGCTGAGCTGCCAGGAGACTAAAGTGTGAGTGTACTATGTTGGCAACTGATGTGGGCACGTGTATAGGTAGTGCTACTACTGTCGGCACCTGGTGTGGGCACGTGTATAGTCAGCACTACTAATGTTGGCAACTGGTGTGGGCACGTGTATAGTCAGCGCCACTAATGTCGGCAACTGGTGTGGGCATGTGTATAGGCAGTGCCACTGATGTCGGCAACTGGTGTGGGCACGTGTATAGGCAACACTACTAATGTCGGCAACTGGTGTGGGCACGTGTATAGGCAACGCTACTAATGTTGGCAACTGGTGTGGGCACGTGTATAGGCAGAGCTACTAATGTCGGCAACTGGTGTGGCACGTGTATAGCATTAATGTCGGCAACTGGTGTGGGCACGTGTATGGGCAGCGCCACTAATGTCGGCAACTGGTGTGGGCATGTGTATAGGCAGCGATACTAATATCGACACTACTCACCAGGCACCGCCATCGTCATCAGACAGTGACCAGCGGCCGCAGCTGGTCACAAAGTGCAGCATCGCCCAGAACAAATATGGCCGCCGCATATGTGCATATAATATATGCATATATGCGGCGGACATATTTTTTTCTGGGCAATGCTGCCGTTTGCGACCAGCCTGCGGCCGCTTGGTTCCGGGAGCCCTGGTCCGGCACACCGGGAAATAGCCTGGTTTCCCGGTGTGCCAATCCGCCTCTGAACCCAGATGTCTAAGGTGACATTCTATGCTCTGCGATTAGCGCGATTTTGCGGTAATTAGACCACAAAATGGCGCTATCGCATTTTCCCATTAAATCGCCGATTTAATGGGATGCGCACAGAGGCTGAAATCGCATATTTTGTGCGTAAAGGTCTGGTGAATAAAAATGCGAGATTAATTCGCATTTTTATCGCATCCAGATGTTTGCGCACAGAAAAGTATACAAGTCGCTTATTTAATGCTATGCGCATTTGCACATCGCATTATTTAAGTGACTAATTATCGCACTTATTTCAGACCTGGGTCTGTTAGGCGAATTAGGCAGAACCCTGCACAGATCGCAATGTTCTGTGCAGGGTTCTGCTTTAAAAAGTAAAATAAATGGTTAAATAAAAAAAAAACGAGCGCGGGGTCCCCCGCCCGAGTGTAACCAGCCCCGGGCTCACTGAGCCGGTGCTGGTGACATAAAATCAGGGTCCCCGACAAATAGGGGTCCCCTTGATTTTATGAAACCAGCACCAGACTCAAGGTCCGGCGCTGGTTCCCAAAATACGGGGGACAAAGTGACTAGGGGTCCCCCGTATTTTAAGAACCAGCACCGGACACAACCAGCCAGCAGGGTAATGCCACAGCCGGGGGGAGACTTTTTATACAAGTCCCCCCGGCCAAAGCATTAACCCCCTGGCTGGTCAGCATGGGCAGGGGTCCTGGGGAAGTGGGGACCCCCCAATGAAGGGGTCCCCCCCCTCCAGGACTTACCAGCCCATGCTGATAGTCAGGGGCTGTCCTCCATGCCCCTGGGCTGTGGGCATGGAGCTGATGCTTTGTGTAAAAAAAAGAATGATAACTATTGTTTTACACTGGCGAACTATCAGTCCCAGCAAGCCTACCCCGCATGCTGGGATTTGGGGAACCACAAGTCCCAGCATGCGGGGCATTAAAGGGCCCGCTGGCACTTGTAGTTCTGCAGTGTAAAAAATAGTGCACAAAATCACACTGACACCCTGTGAAATAAAACTTTAATACACACAAAACACACTGATACTTACCTACCTTGAGCCCGTAGGTCGGTCCCTGGATCCTGGATTCTTCCTCCGGGGCTCCAGGGCAGAAGAGTCCGGTTCCGGGGCCTTGGTCCTGGTTCCGGGGCTGGTCCTGGGGTTCCGGGGCTCCTGGCGTGAAGAATCCGGGGTCCGGGATCCGTGGTAGTCCAGAGGGGTACCTAAGGAGGAAAATCCTACTCACCTGCTCCCCGGCGGCGACCTCCGGTGACAGCGCTGCTCCCGACTGGTACCCGGCTTGAAGGACTTTGCCCGGCGCTGAGATGTTTCCTCTTCGCCGTCTGTGAACAGAATGATTTCTCGGCCAATCAGGAGCCGAGAAAGTCGGCTCCTGATTGGCCAGAAATCATTCTGAATATAGACGCCGATGGAGTAACATCTCAGCGCATCCAGAGCAGAGATGTTACTCCGTCGGCGTCTATATTCAGAATGATTTCTGGCCAATCAGGAGCCGACTTTCTCGGCTCCTGATTGGCCGAGAAATCATTCTGTTCACAGACGGCGAAGAGGAAACATCTCAGCGCCGGGCAAAGTCCTTCAAGCCGGGTACCAGTCGGGAGCAGCGCTGTCACCGGAGGTCGCCGCCGGGGAGCAGGTGAGTAGGATTTTCCTCCTTAGGTACCCCTCTGGACTACCACGGATCCCGGACCCCGGATTCTTCACGCCAGGAGCCCCGGAACCCCAGGACCAGCCCCGGAACCAGGACCAAGGCCCCGGAACCGGACTCTTCTGCCCTGGAGCCCCGGAGGAAGAATCCAGGATCCAGGGACCGACCTACGGGCTCAAGGTAGGTAAGTATCAGTGTGTTTTGTTTGTATTAAAGTTTTATTTCACAGGGTGTCAGTGTGATTTTGTGCACTATTTTTTACACTGCAGAACTACAAGTGCCAGCGGGCCCTTTAATGCCCCGCATGCTGGGACTTGTGGTTCCCCAAGTCCCAGCATGCGGGGTAGGCTTGCTGGGACTGATAGTTCGCCAGTGTAAAACAATAGTTATTCTTTTTTTTACACAAAGCATCAGCTCCATGCCCACAGCCCAGGGGCATGGAGGACAGCCCCTGACTATCAGCATGGGCTGGTAAGTCCTGGAGGGGGGGGACCCCTTCATTGGGGGGGTCCCCACTTCCCCAGGACCCCTGCCCATGCTGACCAGCCAGGGGGTTAATGCTTTGGCCGGGGGGACTTGTATAAAAAGTCTCCCCCCGGCTGTGGCATTACCCTGCTGGCTGGTTGTGTCCGGTGCTGGTTCTTAAAATACGGGGGACCCCTAGTCACTTTGTCCCCCGTATTTTGGGAACCAGCGCCGGACCTTGAGTCTGGTGCTGGTTTCATAAAATCAAGGGGACCCCTATTTGTCGGGGACCCTGATTTTATGTCACCAGCACCGGCTCAGTGAGCCCGGGGCTGGTTACACTCGGGCGGGGGACCCCGCGCTCGGTTCTTTTTTTTACACCTTGCGCTGTCCTGCAAATGTGCGATTTTCACACATGAAAATCGCACATTTTCAGGACTAAAAACAGCGCACCACATCGCCGCAAACCGCCCCTATTCGCACTTTTCAGCCTCCAATGCGCATCACATTAAATATGCGCATTTAGGCTGAAAAATGCGATTTGAAAATAGGCGATTTGCGGCGATATGGTGTGCAAATTAAACATGCGCATTTAGCGCATAGCATAGAATGTCACCCCTATTGTCATTTTCATGGAATCAGTTAAACTAACATACACTTTATAACATTGCATGTAATCCAGCTGGCACTATGGATTCATGTTGTTTGTGCTGAATTCTGACACTACCATCTGCATGTCACACCACAAATCAAGATTCTGCAGACTAAACTACATCTTACCAATCTGTGATTGACATCTTTGATGATCCTGAAGAGTACAGTATGCTCCACTATCCACAGTTAGCTACTAGGAGGGGAACACACTGGTCTTCTGCTGCTATAATCCACCAACTTCTGCATTGTGCATATTTTACATTATTTGGCTATTTAAGGGGCATACACACGGGGTGATTTAAGCCCCATTTCTAAGCAATCTGTCTAGATTGCTTAGAAATGAAGCTTGGATCACTCTGTGGGCCTTATTCTAGTTCACTCTTAGAGGCAAATTCCTTCTCAGATGGACAAAACCATGTGCACTGCAGGGGGGCAGATGTAATAGGTGCAGATAGAATTAGATTTGGGTGAGGGAAAATACTGGCTGCTTTATTTTTACACTGCAATATAGATCTCACTTTGAAGAAAAACCCCACCCCAATCTAACTCTCTGCATAAGTAACATCTACCCCCCCTGCAGTGCACACGGTTTTGTCCATTTGAGAAGGCATTTGCCTCTAAGAGTGAACCAGAATAAAGCCCTGTGTGTACACCCTATAGCAGTGGCGATGTGCGGTCCCGTGCGATAGACAGTGCATGCTCCTGCGATCAGCGACCATTAAGGACTGGCTGCGGGAGCACGCCCCTAGCGATTTATCGCCCACAACAAACAAAAACAGGTGATAGGGTCGCTCAGCGATCATTTAGCCAGCTATAATGGCTAAAATCACCTCGTGTGTACAGGGCTTTAGTCTACTATCCCTGCAATAACTCTATTAATTAAAAATACATACATGTGAACACTACAGTTAAAATCCAATAAAGAGTACACCCATGAAAAATAAATGTAAAAGGTTCAAAATCTAAAAGACTTTACAAATATGAGAAATACATTTATTTATTAAGAAATGCATAATTTTATACACTTACTTTTTTATATTCAACCCTTTCAAGTCCAAAGTGTAGTCAGGCTCAACAGCCCTAGCGCTAGTAACAGATCCAATGGTGAGCCACTTTAAAATAAGAACATTAACATCGTTCAATATAGACCATTTTTTTATATAAAAAAAATACAATTCATTCAAACTAGACTGTTTGAATTGCAAAACAAAAATTTGGGCTGCAAAAGGTTAAATGTTATACCTATTTTGAAATGCTACCCTTGCGTCCTGCCCTGGCTGGTTTCACCAAGGGGTAAAATTTATTTATTATTAATTTAATGCTGGGGCATGAAGAAGGGGATAGATGGATGTGTCTAGTGCAGGCATGTCCAATCTCTGGCCCTCCAGCTGTTGTGAAACTACAAGTCCCATCATGCCTTGCCACAGTCTTGTTATTAGGGAATGGTAAAACTGCAGCAAGGCATGCTGGGATATGCAGTTTCACAACAGCTGGAGGGCCACAGTTTGGACATGCCTGGTCTAGTGCAAGACAGAAAGTAAAGAGGGGGAGAGGATTTAAATGCATGATTGGGTCTAGTGAGGATAAGGGGAAAGTGTGGCAAGGTGGATATTGGTGACATTCATAATTTCAAAAAGTGGTGGCATGCTGGTTGGTAAAAACAAAGAGAGCTGTGCTATTTTTAAATGAAAGACAAGTGATTTTCCTAAATTAGTTGCATAGTTATATGATACATACACACAAAAATGACATAAAAGTTAAGCATTAAAAACAATAAGAGGGTACAACACCCATAGGGATACTAATGGGTGACTAATAGGTTAATCTTGAAACGTGGGATATTTTAGAAGGTAAGTCCACACTACCATAAGTTCCCACCGCTGGAGGAAGAAGTGGGGAACAAAGTCCCAAGCAATCCAGATGGTAAGTGTCCTCACTATTTGTGATGGTCCAATAAAGTTAGCCACTGGAGGAGGAGTTTGGAGCTATGTCCATTAAGTCCTGTCATGCGTCCTCTCTATTATACATGGTCAATGTCTCAAATGGTCCAATATCATGTCCTCTCTAGTGTGTGGTAAATGCTGAAAGTAAATGCCAAGTCCAAGAATGTCCAAACACCTGAGTTGGTCCAATGGTGGTCAGGAAGGATAGTCCTTTACTGTGGTACCAGTAATGTTAACACGTTTTGCATCAAGCCTGTAGCTGGTGGCTCTTCAGTGGCTTGCTGCAAGGACTATGCAGAAGCTGAGCACCAGGAGCATCCAAAAGCGCTTTCTAGCCTGCATTGTATCATCTCAGGCACTCTGCATGCCAAATGCAAGTGTCACTGAGCAGTACTAATGCCCTGCAGACAAGAGCACAACTTGTCCACTCCTGCTGTAGTTACCACCTTGATTATGATCATGAAAACTGCTTGAGGTACCTTTTAGTACAATTTAATGAGGGGTTTTACCCTGGTTTAATCTGATCTGTTAGAGCTCAGTACTGGCACACATCATCTGTAGGACCTTCAGAAAATATAATTCTAGTTTTCTATAAAAAAATAAAAAAAATGGATCTACAAATTAAATAACAATTACCAGTTTCCAGAAAAAAATGTAATTGCCCTGAGAAATGGGAGTTTTCACTTAAATAGAAAAATAAGAGCACAACTTAGGCACGGTTTGGGCTTGGCCTCTTATGTCCAGTTAAGACATTTTGAATAATACTTTGCTTCCAAGTTTGTGGCAACAGTTTGAGGAACGTCCTTTTCTGTTCCAACATGACTGTGCCTCAGTGCACAAAGCAAAGACTATAATGTTGGTGAGTTTGGTGTGGAATAACTTGACTGACCTGCACAGGGCCCTGACCTCAACCCCACCAATCACATATCGGATGAACTGGAACAGTAACTGCTAGCCAGGCCTTCTCATTACCATGTGCCTGATCTCGTAACTGATCTACAGAATAAATGGGCCCAAATTCCCACAGAAACACTGCAAAATATTGCGGAAATCCTTCCAACAAGAGTGGAAGATATTGTTGCTGCAAAAGGGGAACAAACTCCATATTAAAGTATATCAATTTAAATACAATATAATTACAGTACCTGTTAGTGTAATGGTCAGGTGTCTGAATACTTTTGTCCGTATTATCTAAAATATATAAACTAAGAAACATATACTGTACATATAAAAACTGAACATAACTGCCTTTTATTTAATAATTACTAATATATCAATCAAGGCCTTACCCAGTCACTCTTTTACCTTAGTAACATAGGGCCTTATTCTAGTTCACTCTTTCTGACAAAATCCTTCTTAGATGGACAAACCCATGGGCACTGCGGGTGGGGCAGATGGAACATGTGCAGAGAGTGTTAGATTTGAGTGGGGTTTTACTTCAAAGTGAGATCTATATTGCAGTGTAAAAAGAAAGCAGTCAGTATTTACCCTGCACAGAAACAAAATAACTCACCCAAATCTAAATCTCTCTGCACATTTTACATCTGCCACTGTGCTGTGCACATGGTTTTGTTCATCTAAGAAGGTTTTTGTCAGAAAGCGTGAACTAGAATAAGGCCCATAATCTGTAAGGTTGAATAATGACATCCATACATCAAGTTCAATCTGTTTTTATTTTTTTAAGGGATCAGCCGGAGGGTCCAGTCCGGACCAGCAGTCCGACCCTGAGAAAAGTCCAGCATCTCTGCTGGGTAACAAGCAGGGGGACTCACCTGCTCAGCACAGCGCCCAGTGATAGCTGACGGCACAGCATGCACCCAAAATTAATTCTCTCTGCACAAGTTACATCTGCCCCACCTGCAGTGCACATGGTTTTGTCCATTTGAGAAGGAATTTGCCTTTGCGAGTGAACCAGAATAAGGGCCACAGTTCACATCCATGTGGACTATAAACACACAATATGCCTCTATTTTAAATACTTGCCTAAATATCAGTCCACATTTGGATCCATCAAAGTGTTATGTCAGAAAATGCCTATTTACTTAGCAGCATCCCCATATATACCCGTGGAAATAGCATTTTCTGTAGTAAGAGAGCGACAGTCGCTCTCTGACTGATGATTACCCACACACAGACGTTTCTGATCACAGAAGGTCAACTCTGTAAAAACATCAGTTAGAAAGTGGTGTATATATGCTCTATGAATATGATGCTCTGACTGTATATTGGGATACTGGTCATATTAATCCTATGGTTCTACCCACCTTGGGTCCGTAATGTTAGAGGTGTTCCCCCATCCTGAACCTTCAGTGAGGGGATTCTAACAACTGCCTGTCCTTAGTCTCCGGGATTTGATCAATAACCTGTGTTCCTTTACTGCTAGCAGGAGAATAATCAAATCAACACACACACTCTGGAGTGTCAAAAAGATGTTCTGAAGTTTATTAGTCTAATGCTTACATTTATTCGTTTTCTTATCTATTACAGAATGGGTTTCACACATATAATTGCATTCCATAACTATACACAAATCACAACTAATTGGCACACCCCAGCTTGTTCACATCACTACTGAGATTTGGTTCCCCCACATCTCCTGGGCGTACAGCCAGAAACACAGATAAACGTTGTGCCCCTTATAAAAGATTTACGAGTCTCCTTCATGAAACGAAACTCTAAGCTAAACTAGAAATAATGAGAAACACAATACATTACATATATGATGCATACAAAATGGCGTATGTGGAGCTACATAGAATAACCAGCAATCTGCCTCTCTCAGTCCCTTCTATTGATTCTATTTAGGGACAACATACGTTATTTGCCCTGAGCCTCTCTGCCAATCAGACCAGGCGATGCCCTGATTAAGTACGTTCTGTTCCCATGGGCCTACCCTGACCACATGGAAGGCAACATGCCGTCCCGCACGGACAGAGAGTTCAGGTCGCTGTCACATGGACCACTAAACAGGTTCTTGTTCTCTTTCCAGGAAGATTGCTTTCACAGCTTTATCCATGGCTTCAGCATCATCATACTGACAACGGATCAAACAAATGTTGTGATGATCATTGTCTTTGTGAGCTTTCTTTTTCTGTGTTCTCTTATTGTGTTTTTTTATTTTCTTGGCAGTACATGCAAAACAATACAAACAAAGCTTGATTAATACATAGAAAAGCAGAATTACGCATATAATTTTTGCTAACCATGAAAGTATTCCCATAAACCATCCTCCTATACCCTTATACCAATTGGATGGGTTTAACCAACTGAACCAACTATCCTCAGCGAATAACCAATTACCCTTGTGCTGTTCTGCAAATTCCTCCTTAAGAGTTTTGACAATATCTATATGCTGTTCAATGGCTTCTCTATGGAGTCAGACTGATTGAGGTAATTACAGCAAGCTTCTGCCACTATCAGGCACAAACCCCCCTCCTTGGCGGTAAGGTAGTCTAGTACCATACGGTGAGCCCTAACTTCTCGTTTAACCATTTTTATGTCCTCCAGTACTAGGTCAAAAGTATCATCATATATCCTGGTTATATTGTCCAGTAATTTGGCTAGGTCACTAACTTATCTGTCATTGAAAGCGGTCCCTATAGTAAATACGTTTCCTATAGTTACCCCTACCATTGTACCCAAACTAGTATTAAACAGGGAGTGGTAAGATTTATGATGACTGCCTCTTTCCCTGAATTCTCTCTTATTTAATCTGTTCGGGAGCTTTGCTTCTATGGCGTTTTTTACCCCTAGTTTTTCTATTATTCTTATAGCTGGGATTACTCTGGCTATGGTACGCTAGTTGAGATACACATTAACTTCCACCAGGGCAGATGGTCTGGCCTGAGGTGCGTTATCATTTTGACAACTTAACTTTGCGTGGGTAGGTGATCTGGTTCGTGTTCAACTGTGGGAGGAGTGTATCCACGTCTCTCTTCCAAACACTTTCACTGAGGTTGGGGTCGTCAGCAACACTTGGAACGGACCATCATATCTTGGTTCCAGTGAAGATCTCACGTCTCTTAACATAGACCCAATCTCCAATCTTTAGTGCATGAGGTTCTGGTTCTGGGCTTTGGTTACTTAAAAAACAAAACTTGAGAATGCAAATCAGTTAAATATTCATTTAAAGACTTCACATATGCTGTCATGTTCCCATGCTTAAACTGTAATTCTTGGGGAAAATAACATCCTGTCTTTGGTTTAACTCCAAATAGGATCTCATATCCTGGAGTTGTTCTTATTGCAAATAAGGCCATAGGTAAGCATTCTACCCATGTTTTGCCAGTCTCTTGTATGGCTTTTTGGACTTTTAGTTTCAGAGTGCCATTAAAGTCTCTCGATTTGGGCACTGACCTGTGGGCCTGTATAATATTCTGCATTATTTCTCCTGTGTAATGACTACCTCTGTCTGATTCTATTACTTCTGGTACCCCATATCTGCAACTACTTCAGCTATTATCTTTTTGGCTGTGGTCAGGGCATTTGCTTTAGATACTGGCCAAGCCTCAGGCCATCTGCTGAAGATATTTGTGCAAGTTAGGGCGTACTCATACGTGCCACATTTAGGCGTGTGAATGTAGTCTATTTGGAGTCTTTGGAAAGGGAAATATGCTTTTGGCATGTGTCCCATGCTTGTCCTGGTTCGTCTTCCTGGGTTGTTTTTTGCTCATATCCAGCATTGGTCTGTGTAGTTCTTAGCTGCCACATAGAAGCCTGGAGCCAGCCAATACTCTTGAACTGTCTTAGTCATCTGTTCCTTGCCTTTATGGTCTGGTCCATGGGCTACTTGAATCATAGGTGCATATAGTGTTCTTGGCAGGCACCATTTTCCTTCCTTTTTCCAAAGACCCACACAGGATTGCTGGGCTCCCATCTTCTCCCATACTTTGTGTTCTGTCTTTGCTTGTTCTTGTAGTCTGATGAGTATCTTCATATTAATTTCTGCCTTTGTCTCTTGGACATATATTCCAGCTGTTTTCTTCTCCTTTACAGCTGCTTTCTTTGCTTGTTCATCTGCAAAAGCATTCCCTTTTACTTCTTCTGTGTCTTCTTTGGTGTGTGCCTTTGTCTTTATGACTGCCATTTGCTTTGGTAATCGTAAGGCTCTGGTCAATCTCTGGATCAGTTCTCCATTCTTGATGGGTTTTCCTGTTGCAGTAAGGAAATTTCTTCTTTTCCATATAGATGCATAGTCGTGTGCCACACCCCAGGCATAACGTGAGTCAGTGTAGATATTCATTGACTGTCCTTCAGCCATCTCCAAGGCTCTTGTCAGAGCTGTTAGTTCTGCTGCTTGGGCTGAGGTACTGGCTGGGAGTGGTTCTGCTTCCATAACATCATTTGTGGATACCACTGCATATCCTGCATATCGGTGTCCATCCACATAATAACTGGATCCATTGGTGTCAAATAAAAAAATCTGTATTATTTAACTAGTTTTTCTTCAATTTTCCAATCAGGTTGCACTTTTTGTTTCATCATGGATACACAGTCATGTATTATAGGTCTCGAGGTATCTTCTTCTACTCTCCCTTCTATTGAACCATCAGGTTCATAATCAATAGGTAGTAGAGTGGCAATATTGTGCATCGCTTGATAGTCACATTGCTTGCAGATAGCAAGGCTACTTCATACTTGGTGAGTCTGGCAGAACTCAAATGCCGTGTAGAAGCTTGTTGCAGTATTTCTGTCACTGCATGTAGAACTTGAATGATGAGGGTGTGATCTAGAACGACATCAGCACATTTTTCCTTTAGTATTGCAGCTGGCTTGTTTGATCTGTTCAACTGCTTCCACTTGGGCTTGTCTTTCCTCATCAGATTGGGTTGCTGTTTTCTTGGTTGCATCATAAAGGGGTTGCATGAGGGCTGAAGCTCCCAGTATCCACTCTCTTACATACGAGGTTAAACCTAGAAATGCCCTTTTCTTTCTTAAGGTGTCTGGGAATGGGGCGTCTAGGATTGCTTCCACTCGCTCTGTGGTGAGATGCCTGGTAATCTGTGAGATGCAGTGTCCAAGGAATATGACTTTTTCTTGTGCATATTGTAACTTGTGCTGAGTTACCCTGCAATCTTCTTCCGATAGGAATATGAGTAGTGCTACTGTTTCTTCCTTGCACTTTTTCTTGGTTGTTGTGGCTTTGAGTAGATCATCCACATACTGTAACAATTGGTTTCATGGGGGTATAGAGGTCCCCCTTTTTTCAGTATCGTAGACAGCCTCTGTAAATTCTTCCATCTTCTTCACTTGCGTACCTAGAGCTTAATTTTGTGCCTTGCTTAGAGGATACTGGCATATTGCTACTGGTACGGTATTCGGCTTGATGATCAGCTGTACATTCATCTTCGCTACATCGTTTTTCCCTTTTGCCCATACCTTGTCTGGAACTCCTAGATGTGACAAATATTCAAATGCTGTCTTCTCTGCTGATTCTTGCAAGAGGAATATCTGGACAGCTGCTTGTATCTTGTTGTATTCTTGGGGTTTCAATGCAGTTTGAATTACAATCTTGTCCCCGCGATACAGTATGCTTGCTTGTAGTTTTTGCATTAGATCTGCTCCCAACAGGTTCACTGGGCATGTAGGTGAGACTGGGAATTCTGCTGGTACTTCTTATGGGTGACCTTGCACCTGAATATTCATCTTCTTTGTCTTGTTCAGGTAAACTTCTTCTTGAGCTGTTACTGGTCTGTTTGTAATGAGGGAAGGTGGAATATCCTCTTTTCTGATCGCTGTTTTGCTCGCCCCAGTATCGAGTAAACAAGAGATCTCTTCTCCCCCTGGTAGAGTGATGTTCACAAAAACCCTCTACTGATTTGCTTTTGTGAGGGGAGTGCATAAATGTTCTTGACTGGGGTGCCCAAACTTAAGTCTGAGCTTGTTGGTCCTGTATTTTTGGGGCCATTTCTTCTCTTCTCCATGTAGGACTTATATTGCTTACAGTGACGTTTCATGTGACCGGATTTCTGACACCAGAAGCACTTTCCAGAGGATGGACTCACAAAATTCATTCTTTTCCCCTGTGCTACATACTTTTTCTTGTCTTCGGTCACAATGTATACTTGTATTTGCCTTGCTCCTTTCCTCTCCTTTCCCTTCACTGCATGTGGACCTATCTCTTCTCTCATTATTTCTACAGGGGTGCGTCCACCCTTGGTATTAGAAGTTCCCATTTTGCCTTTTCTCAACTTATTAATACGATTTTATTTGTATTTAATTTTAAAAAATGTATTTAAAATAAACAAATAATAATCCTAGTACCACTTTTCAGTACTGTATTAATTATTGAAAAATGGGTTGCTGTCACTACAGTTTACTTCTTTCCTGCTGATTATTTGACACCTATAATCATTTTATGCCTTCCGCTTCACAGTCTTCCTACTAACTGATCAGCTATACATAATGAGTAGAGTATGGACAAAAGATTCTGCCTGGTTCGTCTCTTTTTATTATCTCCTTTCTTCTCTTAATGACACATGCTCTTATGCCGTATATGGGGTATTGGTGACCATTTACTTTCTTAAAACCAGTTACATCTTTTTCTGTTCTGGTTATAAATATACAATTTTCTTCTCCCCTGCCTGTCACAAACCACTTCAAACTACCATCACATCAATTACAACTATCTGAACTTTGTGATCTCAAAAAAGCTATCAAGATCTATTACATCACACATTTATCATTTTGAATTTGCCTCTATCTTTGTAAACATAAAACACAAATACAATCTACTGTATGGCAACAATTATCACTATAACAAACGGTACAATCAGACAATATTCAACATTTTCCCTTATAACATTTTCCCTGAGACAAGGAGGCAGGACAATATGAAAAGCGCTTGAATCAGAGAGAGAAATAAGTATTCTGGCAGAGATATCAAGACACGTCAAGTAACAATTGGCGAAAATCGCTTATCAATTTGTTACTTACCGCGGTTTGACGTTTGTTGGGATCTCTGGTCAGATACTGGTCATTCCTCCGTCCAATTTCTTGGCTTTCCCGGGGGTTTCGGCACCATGTAATGTTAGAGGTGTTCCCCCATCCTGAACCTTTAGTGAGGGGATTCTAACAACTGCCTGTCCTTAGTCTCCTGGTTTTGATCAATAACCTGTGTTCCTTTACTGCTAGCAGGAGAATAATCAAATCAACACACACTCTGGAGTGTCAAAAAGATGTTCTGAAGTTTATTAGTCTAATGCTTACATTTATTCGTTTTCTTATCTATTACAGAATGGGTTTCACATATATAATTGCATTCCATAACTATACACAAATCACAACTAATTGGCACACCCCAGCTTGTTCACATCACTACTGAGATTTGGTTCCCCCACATCTCCTGGGCGTACAGCCAGAAACACAGATAAACGTTGTGCCCCTTATAAAAGATTTACGAGTCTCCTTCATGAAACGAAACTCTAAGCTAAACTAGAAATAATAAGAAAAACAATACATTACATATATGATGCATACAAAATGGCGTATGTGGAGCTACATAGAATAACCAGCAATCTGCCTCTCTCAATACCATTCGGAATACTAGTGATATACTGATACCCCATTACCCCTGAACAAGTCCCGTATGGGACGAAACGCGTAGGGTGATTTCAGGAAAATATTGGCTCTAAACGGTATCAAGCACTGGACCATCTGATGTGAAAATTAATTACTATGTTACTATGGGCCTTATTCTAGTTCACTCTTTCTGACAAAATCCTTCTCAAATGGACAAAACCATGTGCACTGCAGGTGGGGCAGATGTAACTTGTGCAGAGAGAATTAGATGTGGGTGCATGCTGTGCCGTCAGCTATCACTGGGCGCTGTGCTGAGCAGGTGAGTCCCCCTGCTTGTTACCCTGAGGAGATGCTGGACTTTTCTCAGGGTCGGACTGCTGGTCCGGACTGGACCCTCCCGGCTGCTCCTTTAAAAAAAAAAAACAGGTTGAACTTGACGTATGGACGTCATTATTAAACCTTACAGACTATGGGCTTTATTCTAGTTCACTCTTTCTGACAAAATCCTTCTTAGATGGACAAAATAACTCACACAAATCTAATTCTCTCTGCACATTTTACATCTGCCCCCCTGCAGTGCACATGGTTTTGTCCATCTAAGAAGGATTTTGTCAGAAAGAGTGAACTAGAATAAGGCCCTATGGCAGTGGTTCCCAAACTGTGTGCTTAGGCACCCTGGGGTGCCTCAGGACACTTGCAGGGGTGCCTTGGGTTGGTGGTCCAGGATCAATTCATATTATTTATGGTCAATGTACCAGGCAAAACCAGTGCTGGTGGCTGCCAGTCATAATATATGTGGACAAACAGGAGCAAATCCTGTCCCTCACCAGATAACTGTGACATATAAACACAATGCACTTCATTTAATATTTTCTGAATTTCTCGATAAGAAGCATTTGGCCTAGGGGTGCCTTGAAAACATTTTGATGCTCTAGGGCGCCGTAATTCAAAAAAGTTTGGGAACCCCTGCCCTGTGGGATGAGACAGCGAAAAGCTCAATCTAGTATCCATTCCCAGGGAGCGGAGAAAGGCTGGGACTGAGTAGATGGCTCCTGTTCCAGAGGTTCATAGGCTCTGATGGGGAGACCGCGAAAAGCCCAGCTTAGTACCTTAACCTTGGGATCGGAGAAACACTGAGACTGAGTAGATTGCTCTTCTGAGTTGGCCGCAACCCCTAAGGGAGTCATTCAAAAAGCCCAGTGGAGTACCCATTCCCATGCCAGGGGCTGGAAAGTGCCCTATGATGGGAGCAGAGAAACACTTGGTCGGACGCTGATCAGTCGACTGCCTGGAGTCCGAGGCTGCACTGTGCCCCCGGGGAAACTCGGGGGTGCCTAACCTGCACGGGTGATCCCAAAAATCACCTTGCACAAGTAAGCACTTGCACTGCGCACTTTCCTCTAGGTTAGGCTGCACGTCCTTACCTCGTCCTTTTGGATGGGGTAGGATAATTTGGCTGGGGTTCTCTTTATTATTTATTTATTTTCCTTCTTCACGTTTTCTGTTTTTCTGTAGTGTGTGACTTTTTTTTGGGTTGTGTGGTTGACCCTTATGGGCCTACCATTCCCCAATGTACAGAAGCTCTCATCCTTTTGGGGAGAGCTTCGGTCCCCTCGAGGGCGACCCCAAACCGCAGGGCGGAGGGAAGCCTAATGCGGGTCTCTCCAAACCTTCGGGTGCGGAGGACCCACCGTCCTGACCCTTCCGGGGGTTGAGGAAAGAGGGTCTCTCTAAGCTCTGGCGAAGAGGACCCACCGATCCCTTTTTTCCCCTCTTTGGCCTTATGGCTGAGAGGGGTTAGGGGGAAAATGGGGCCCTTCTCCTTTGGGAGAGGGTCCATTCGATCGCACGTCCCCCTATGCACGTGTTTAGGCACAGCACTGGTGGTAGGGAGCACACCTCGGGCTCCTGAGTTTTTTTTTAAACTCAATGGCTTTCTTCTGGTGACTGGACCATGTAGCCCATTTTTCTTAAAATGCCTCCTTATTGTGCATCTTGAAACAACCACACCACTTTTTTTTTCAGAGAGTCCTGTATTTCAGCTGAAGTTATTTGTGGATTTTTCTTTGCATCCCGAATAATTTTCCTGGCAGTTGTAGCTGAATTTTTTGTTGGTCTATGTGAACATGATTTGGTTTCCACAGAATCCCTCCTTTTCCACTTCTTAATTAGAGTTTGAACACTGCTGATTGGCATTTTCAATTACTTGGATATCTTTTTATATCCCTTTCCTGTTTTATACAGTTCAATTACCTTTTCCCGCAGATCCTTTGAGAATTCTTTTGCTTTCCCCATGACTCAGAATCCAGGCACGTCAGTGCAGTACTGGATGAAAGATGCAAGGGTCTTTCAGGAGACCAGAAACTCATTGACCTTTTATACACACACACTGATATCAAGCAAACAGATCACAGGTGAGGATGGTTACCTTTAGTAGCCATTCAAACCCATTTGTCTCAACTTGTGTGCATGTTATCAGGCCAAATTAACCCTAGAATGTCTGTATGTGCGTTTACATGTGGTAGGGAATATAAATTGTAAGCTCCACTGATGCAGGGACTGATGTGAATGTGCAAATATTCTATGTACAGCGCTGCGGAATATGTGTGCGCTATATAAGAAACTGTTAATAAATAAATAAAATAAATAACTATGATTCACATTTGCAATCTTTCCTCCAAAAATCTGCACCCAACTCTATTATTTTTTTTTCTCCAGCCCCGTATGGAAACATCGGGGAAAGCACAAGTGTTTGTACACATTTTTAAATCTCTGCAATCTCTAGATTCTAGAAAGCCAACAAAGCTATGTGAAGAAAGTCCAACCTAAAGTGGGTTCCTCTGGAATTCCTTTAACAAGGACCGTTCATTATATAATCTGGCCTCTAGCTTTTATGTAATCAGTAAAACTTTTGATCTCACTATTAGTTTAAAGCCCAGCGTTTTTTTTTGGGGAAGGCGTAACCACGGCAGCACGTGTGTGACGTCACGCGAGTAGGAGCTCCGGCATGGCTCCGAGGTAACCACGCTACTTCCCTGGCCCAGGACGGTTATCTGAAGTCTGAAGCCTGCTGACTGATGACTCCCCCGAGTATGCATACCTAGACCGTGACTCTCATCCGGCAGTGATTGAGCGGCTTGTCAGCCAGACAGCGTACTGAGCCACGGGAGGAGCCACGCTGCTAAAGAACTTATTTGCCGGGGGCGCAGTTCCGAGTTGCACCACTGAGATCCGTCGGCTGCCAGCAGGAGATTCCAGAGGCGCGTCACGCAGCGGCAGTGAGAGGGCCGGATGCCGGGACGGCTGACTGAGCTTAGGCAGTGAGAGAGCCAGCTCATATGCAGTAAAGCTATTCCTAACCGCAAGATCACCGTTAGGCAGCGGACCACGCAAGCGCAAGTGGGGACAAGCTAAAAGGTACTTTGTTTCTACTCTCTGCCAATTTGAGACCTGCCAGCATAGCCTGTGAGAGAGGCTGGCACAGTGTTGTGGAATCCCGGGTGGGAGACGGGACCACCGCTGGTAAGGCAGGACAGAGTTTGCCTAGCGGAGACGGATCAGCCCTAAAATAGTATACAGCACTGCTGAATCCCTGGTGCTGGGGGAGGAGAAGCTAAATTGCCAAAGGGTTGGCCCACCTGGGGAACCGAGCAGATAGTATAGATCTGCGGAGCCCCTTGGGCCACAGAACCTAATCTTTACTGTGCCATACGAGAGTGGTGAATTTCTGAGACTTTACGAGTCCCGGTGGGACGGAACTGTGTCTGTATTATCCGGTTTGAGTCTCCGGCTGTGTGTGGGCCCTATTACTGGAATTGATCCAGACCTCACGGGGATTGGGAAACATTGGCAGCCATATTACGCCTTGCTTGGCATACTGTGAAGGCATCATGCCTAAATCCTGGAGCTCAGCCGCCACCAGGCTAGAAAAGTATGCCCAATCAAATTTCTCCCAACCAACTACCCCACAAACCACCCCTTTTAAGACACTAGTCCAGCCATCTGTTCCGGAGGTTACTCTGCAGCAAGTCCTGGACGCTGTGTCTAAGTGCAAAACTCGACCCCTGAAACAGATAAACAAGGTTCAGTCAGATATAATGTTGATTAGAGATGACACCCAGAAAACTAGAGACAGGGTAGTGGAGTTGGAGAAACGTACTTCAGACATAGAGGATATAGTGGCTCCTCTATAGGCCCAGGTCAAGGCCATGTCTGGGCAAATATCGGACCTACGATTTAAGGTCACAGACTTGGAGGGTCGATCTCGGCGAAATAATGTCCGGATCGTGGGCCTGGAAGAGCGTATAGAGGGGCGAGAACAGGAAAAATTTGTAGAAACCTGGCTGCTGCAAGAATTTGGGAAGGAGCCTTTCTCAGACCAGTTTACCGTAGAGAGGGCACATCGAATACCCACCCATTCAGCAATTCCAGGAGGACATTGATCGTTAAATTCCTCCACTTCAGGGACCGGGACCAAGTCTTAAGACTAACTCGGGAAAAAGCTGAGTTTGGCTACCATGGGTCTAAGGTTTCCATCTATCCAGACTTTCCTCAAGAGGTTCAAAGGGACAGGGCAAAATTTCGGCTTGTGAAAGCCCGGCTGAGAGAGTTGGAATTAAAATACTCAATGCAATACCCCTCTAAACTCCGAGTGGTAGCAAAGGGAGAGACATTATTTTTCTTAACAGCAGCCGAAGCTGCTATCTGGCTGGACAAATATTATCCTGGCAAGACTAGTATGCAGTAGAAAGCTGGTCTCGGGCTAAATACTGAACCAGGGCTTAGGATGTCTTTTTTATGAAAATTATTGGCCTAATTAGTGGCCAGTGTCGGGGCTAGAGAATGTGGTAAAAACAGTAGGCTTAAAAAATTTGTAATTATGTGCCGGGGCTCCGTCGTTCTTGATGTGGTTATCAGGTAACAGTCCCTCAAGTGTAAGAATAAGTTTGTTGTGGTAAATGGGGGTATGGCCATAGGTATGCCTTACGGGAGAGGTTATACAGGGAGGGGGGAGGGAACGGGGTATATGTTAAATGTTGTTCGTGTTTATGTTGAGTATTCTGGTGGATTTGATATGTTGCTTTCTGACCCATTTTTTGCCCACTATATTATCTGTTATAATAGCCGTATATTACTATTTTAAGGTTGCCCCCCGCTATATATTGAGTCTATGGTTAAAATTGTGACATGGAATGTCCGAGGGCTTAATGATAAGGTAAAACGGGCCCTGGTCCTCAAGTATTGTAAATCTCTGGAGGCTGATGTGATCTGTCTACAGGAGACACACTTAACAAAGGAGAGGTGGGGTTCACTGAAGAGACCGTGGATCGCCCATATGTTCCATTCATCATTCACGTCAGCCTCCAGAGGAGTATCAATCTTGATAAAAAGATCAGTGGTTTATGAACATGTGGCTGTCCAGATTGACCCAATGGGCCGTTTTGTTTTCCTAGATGGTATTCTGGGTACTAACAGAATTTCGATATTATCAGTCTATATTCCCCCTCCCTTTGGGTTTGATGTCATTAGAGCAGCTCTGGAGTTTGTAGCGGCAAGACCAGATAACCCCTTCATTTGTCTAGGAGATTTCAATATGGTGATGAACTATGACCTAGATGTTTGGTGCCCTAGAAAGAGTACCCCTGTTTGTGAGAGCTCCCTCGCCAGGTTTACGGTAGCCCTTGGATGGCACGAGGCATGGCGGGAGAAGCACCCCAACCAGCGTCAGTACTCATGTTACTCTCTTACCCATAATAACTTTTCACGAATTGACATGATTCTTACTAATAGGGCCCTGGTAAATAAAATAGTCAATATTGAATATATGTCACGGGGTATTTCGGACCACTCCCCAATGGTAATGGTGCTTGACTTAGATTCATACCAGGGCTTCCGATATTGGAAACTTCAAGCTACTTGGCTAACACAAGTGGAAAATATCAATGAGTTAAGGAATGAAATGGAGGGATTTTTTGGCTTTAACATTGACTCAGCTAAAACAGGAGTTGTCTGGGACTCTTTTAAAGCCTTTGTAAGGGGTACCTTGATTAAAAAAATATCGTATACCAGAAGTCTGTTACAAAGAAAAGCCCTAATATTAGAGAGCACTATGGGGACACTTGAACAAAAATTTATAGATACCCAGACAGATCTCGCGAAACAAGAATGGCTGTTGGCACAGCGTGTCTGGACAACACACTTACAAGACATGGCTAGAGTCAGGTTACTAAAAGACTCACATAGAATATATTTAGATACAGACAGGGCCGGCAAGTTAATGGCCTACATGGCAAAAAATTATGAATCCTCTAGGACAATCACTAAAATTTGCTCACTTAATGGTGAAATAGTCAGTTAAAATTTCAAAAATCACAGAGGTGTTTGTGGATCACCATAAAGAAATATATCTGTCTAGATTAACATCTAAGTACAGTAATAGTATGAGCTATTTGGGGGCTATTGACTTGCCTACCCTGTCGAGTCAAGAGAGAGAAACCCTGGAATTACCCTTCACACTGAGGGAGGTGGAAGGGGCAATAAGAAGTGTAGCATCTGGCAAGGCCCCTGGGATTGATGGGCTACCCATAGAATTATATAAGATGTTCAGTGACACTATCTCCAGTAGGCTTCTGTACTTTTTCCATGAAATGGAAAAAGAAGGCCAACTTTCACAATCCATGACTGAGGCAGTCATTACAGTCATTCTTAAAAAGGGCAAAGACCCATTAAAAGCCGACTCTTATAGACCCATCTTGCTGCTTACAGTTGATGCCAAGGTATATGCAACAATTCTGGCTAGCAGACTTAGCGAGGTAATTGACAAACTTGTGCACGGCGATCAGACGGTATTCAGGAAAGGGAAATCAACTGCCATCAATATTCGTAGGGTTTTTTCGTACTTACAGATAGGGAAAACTTTGGGGCTTGATACCGCTTTGGCCTCCTTTGATACTAACAAGTCATTTGACTCTCTTGAGTGGCCATATTTGAGGACCACTCTAACGGCATTTGGCTTTGGACCATGCCTTATCAAAAGGATCCTCCTGCTCTACCAGAAGCCAAGTGCACGTGTTACTATCAATGGTTTTGTTTCAGACCCATTTCCGATATACCGTGGGACGAGACAGGGTTGTCCCCTCTCGCCCACGTTGTTTGCCTTAGCCATAGAACCAGTGGCATGTAAATTGAGAAGCAGATTAGGTCAGAAATCAGAGTGAGGAAGGGGGGGGGGGTCTTGTTTCACTATATGCAGACGACTTATTGGTAGGGATGGCAAATTATAAACAGGATCTCCCAATAGTGATGGAAATCCTTTATGAATTCGGGCACTACTCGGGACTAACGATAAATACTAGTAAGTCTCATTTATTGATTGATGAGGCAGCCAATGAGTCGAGGGATGAATCCTATGTAGCAATAGACATACCAAGGACCGAAAGATTTGACTATCTCGGAGTGGTAGTTACAAATGATACAACTGACTTTGTAAAATGTAACATCATTCTAGTAATCGATTCAATTAGATCCAAATGCAAAAACTGGCTCAAATTACCACTGACTGTGATGGGAAGAGTAAATCTGGTTAAGATGATGATTCTGCCAAGATTGCTCTATCTCCTTCAACACTCACCGGCAGCCATCCCCGACACGATATTTGGGAAAATTAATGGGATAATATCCGCCTTTGTATGGAGAAATAAAAACCCAAGAGTTAAATTAACTACTCTGATGAGATCAAGAGAGTTGGGTGGTCTTTCCCTCCCAAATTTCAAAGTATATTACCTAGCAACACAGCTGGTACATCTGCGAGACTGGCTTGAGGAACCCTGTCAATCAAAAGAGTTAGTGACACTTATTAACAACGCTATCCCGGGTTATTCCCCAATTCAAGCCATCTTAACAAATAGATGCCGAAAGAAATACCCTCCCATCCTTAACCAGGCAATTAAAATCTGGAAACGGGTCTCTAAGGAAATAGGCTTCATGGATACAGACCCAGAAACAAATATTTCCTCCCTAAACGGACTTAAAAATCTCAAAAAACATCAGGGGCTGGTAGCATGGTCTCAGTTTGGAATAAGAACTCTGGGCCATGTGGTTGCGCATAGTGGGCACAAATCATTTGCCCAGTTGCAGATAGAATATGAAATACCGAACACTATGTTTTTTCGCTTCTTGCAGCTCAGAAGCGCCTTAGAGGAATATTTGAAGGTATCCTCTCCTAAAATAAGAGAACACCCAATTAAAAGATTCCTTCTGAATATGGGTCCACAGAAGGGGGTCTCCAAATGTTATAAATATATCTCATCACTGTCGCTAACCTCTGGCCTAGATGCTATTAGGACAAAGTGGACCGGGGAAATTTCCGACCTATCATCAGATGATTGGGATAGGGCACTGGCAATTCCCAAAATAGCAACTACTTCGCTAAGGACCCAGCAGATTCAATTTAATATCCTCCATAGAATATATTTAACACCGGCCAAAATCAAAAAGTTCGCAGGGAGTAGGGAAGACTCATGCCCTAAATGCAGGGAATTAGGATGTGATTTTTGGCATTTAATCTGGCAATGTAAACATTTGCAAAAATTCTGGGAGGAGATTGCCGAAATTCTGTGTAAGATTGGTGTTCCACGTAGGGAAATAGGCCCTAAAGCCCTAATACTGGGAGTATGGTCTAGGGCGGGGTTTTCACCCGACCTAAAGCAACTGGCAATTAATCTTGGCTCAATTGCCAAGACTTGTATCGCAAGAGCCTGGATGGCAGCAAAGGCACCCGACATCAAGGAATGGGTAAACATAGTTAATTACACGTGTGATCACGAGAGAGCTGTCTCTCTATCCAGAAACAATATAGGTAGATTTCACTCAGTTTGGGAGAAGTGGCACGACTCCCCTTATTATAAATGATTCTTTGGATACTAATCTCTAAAAATTAAGGGATAAACTTAGGACAAAATGTGCACTTGAACACAATAAGGTTTAGATACTTAAACACGGTCATTAGGAAGCGTAATAAAACACAGTACTGGTAAGTAAAGAAGGAGGGAGGGTGGTTAGAAAATTTGGAGCGCGGGGGAAGGGAGAGTCAGAATCACAATTGCACGATAAAAGGGGAAATTAACGTGACACGTTGGGAAAAGTTAAGTTAAGTGGACTCTGTGCCCACGACAAAGGACACACACCTATAGAATGATAAGTAAAATAAATTAAACTCACATCAGGAAAGCATATATACCCAATAGAGGGTGAGCACCACAAGGTACTAATAGGGTGACAAGGTAAAAAATGTCGGGGGACGGAGACCATAGGGCTACTAGATGTTGTAAGGGAAAGGAATTGGGCAGGATATGACCAGGAGTATGGTGGGGGAGGGACAAAGAGAGTAGGACTAAGAAATCTCACCAGATGTTTAAATGTTAGTAATGTATGTAACGTATGTAATGTATTGTATGTATATTTCTCAGTTCTAGCACGAATAGTACCGACTACGATTGATCTATATCTCTCAGTAACTAAAAGTGTGTAGAACTGTGTTTTTTATTGTATGTGTATGTGTGCAAATTGAAAATCAAATAAAGATATATATGGAACACTATTAGTTTAAAAAAGATTTTAGTTGTTCAACATAATTATCAGTGGAAACGTATTTAACAGTTTCTTATATAGCGCACACATACCATTTAATTGTTAGATGTCAATGTGGGATTTTATTTAAATGTGGTTTTTCATTTCCTAATGTCGGAATTAGCATGCAGGATTTTAGTGTGCCGAGTCCAAGAGGAAATGTTGCAGAATCAGAGAAATACTTTATTGCAACATTGTATCACCATTTAGAACTCATAGTACAGGTTTCCTTTATATTTTCAGAGTGCAGGAACCGTGGATGAAGTATTAATTAGATTGCAATGGTCGACACAGTGTCAACACAAAGAATTACCACACACAAAAAAACACCAAGTATATGTGGTTGTGATTGCTGCTTAGGGTGCGGTTAACCCCTGTGTTACCGCTACATATGAGCTTAGTTCGCAGACATATCGAACGTATGCTGCTGGTCGATACTGGTTTAAAAATCAATGAACTGAGACACATTGTACACTAGTCCCTGTAATCCCTAATGCATTTAGTATGCTGAATATAGTGATCGCAGTGGTTCCTCTTACAATTGTAGCGGCTCTGTGGCCTTATGAGGTAACCCAGTGCGTCTCAGCATTTTGCAGGGATAGTTATCTGCTCATATTGGGCATGCTCTTGTTAGCATGTCATTAGCAAGGCTCTGTACCGTGTTGCCGCTATGCCCCCCCTTGGGAGTACGGGGTCGGCAGCCGGTACAGGACACTTTCGAGCTACTATAACCTGTAGGAAGTAATACAGATATCAAAATGCTAGTATGTGGGCGAACGAGTAGGCACCACCTATGACCAGTAGGCATGCCTATGACCAAATACACACAGACGAGCAGCTAGTGAAAAATAACTTTCTCTGCACGTTTTGGGGCCGCGCATCGCTACCGCCTGCAGTGTACACACGGTGTGATTTTGGCTAACCTAGGCGATTTTGTCTATGTAGTCTACATCACCTGGCCAAATCTCATCATGTGTTCGCGGCTTAATTGTACCACAGCCAGTTTTATTGGCTTTTATTAGTACTAATAGTGCGGTCATACAGTATATGGCTCCCTAGATGCTGCTATTGTCTCATTTTATACTAGAATCCATGAAATAGAGATGTGACCCCAAAACGAATAATAATGATAAGTAGCTAACTTATTTGTTACTTGTAGTTCCATCTTGGCTTTGTGTAAACATCACAGTAAATAAGGGAATCAGCATATAGGATTTTATCCTGCACTAGGCCAAGATCAAAGATATTTGGACAGTATTTTATCGGAAAGAATAGTCACTACAAAAATATGCTTTCACAGATACTTTGTGGAGATCCCAGATGTTACAGGAAAAAATGAATCATGAGGGGTAAGATTAAACTAAATTTCTTTTTTTATTACAGGAACACATTTTGAATATAGTAAAGCCAATTAAGGTTAGTGTTATAGGATTGGCTGAGTAGGTCTGGACATCTGTGAATTAGACATTTGACCTGTCAGGTACTCAAGCAAGATATATATACCAGGCACTAAACAGAACGGAATATAGCAAAGAGCATGAGCAAAGACATTATTTCTTTATTACCAGTAATTTATATCGCGCACACATATTCCGCAGCGCTTTACAGAGAACATTTGAACATTCACATCAGTCCCTGCCCCAGTGGAGCTTAGAATCTAATTTACCTACCACATGTACATGCACACACAGACATTCTAGGGTTAATTTGTTGCCAATTAGCCTACCAGTATATTTTTGGATTGTGGGAGGAAACTGGAGTATCCGGAGGAAACCCACACAAGCACAGGGATAATATAAAAACTCCACACAGTTAGAACCATGGTGGGAACTGAACCCAGAACTCAGTGCTGTGAGGCAGTAATGCTAACCATTACAAGTCCCAGGGTTGCCTGCCTGACCCTCTCCTTCAGAGAGAAAATGCTCTGTTCCTGGACTTCCCTGGTCATGTATGATTGCCATCACCTGTGGGGAGCTAGGTAATTGATAAGAAAGGCGTTTCACCACAGGTGCTGGCAATCGTACATTACCAGGGAAGTCCAGGAACAGAGCATTTTCTCCCTGAAGGAGAGGGTCAGGTAGGCAACGCTGATTTAGTTCTAAATAATGACAGTGCGTCAATCTATTACTTCACTGATGACTATCACTGGATTTCAGCATATTTCAGTAACGGCTGTGCCTGGAATCTGAGCAGGTGTGGTAGATCTGGCTTGACTCACCTAACATGTGTTTACATGAAGTGGATCTTTGCATTCCTCCTGAATGCATTTTACTTTCTTTTCAGCTGTATTTTGTTGTGCTGAGTATGGCAGGGTAAAGGCCCATACACACTGGGCAATTTTGAGCTGAAATCAGATCAGTGTCACCATTTCAGCTCAAAAGCCGCACAATGTGGATGTGCAGGCAATGAGCGGTGAGCGCTGATGCGCGTTCCTGCACCATCGCCGGC
This sequence comes from Crinia signifera, assembly GCF_055691185.1. Taxonomy (NCBI): domain Eukaryota; kingdom Metazoa; phylum Chordata; class Amphibia; order Anura; family Myobatrachidae; genus Crinia; species Crinia signifera. The sequence continues at coordinate 57,847,328 of NC_139226.1, forward strand.
AGGCCGCCATTTCTCTGCTCGTATTACCAGCAAAATTAATGGTTTTCCATAGCATCCTGGTATGGAAAGCCATTCACAGTGGCGTAAATCGCTTTGCAGTGGAAAATCACTCAGTGTGTATGCACCTTAAGACTACATACACATATAGGGCCGATTCAGGATTGCTTATTGTGACCCAGGCCCGCTGGTTGGGGTTTGGGCTGCACATTTCTGAACATGTGCAAACCCTGACACACTGAACGGCTTTGGTGAGTTACACACTCGTGGGGCTGTTCACTGTGGGGAGAGAAGGGTGGGGGGCAGGCGGGGGCGGCTGCAGCGGAACACCCAGTGTTTTATGGGCCTCCCCAGATTCAGCGGTCGGGGGTCGTTCGGTCGAGCAACTGCTGCTAAGCGAGCCTTGCTGAATCAGGCCTATATATCTTCTGCACAAGGGGTAGACGCGTGAATTTTTTTTCTCATGTGCCGATCCCTTCTATTTGCTTTATCGTATTTACAAAATGTGATTGTTGATGTAGTCTACATGCTTTCTACATATTGTTCATTGTGTTGGTTTTGTTAACTGAAACACACAACTTAAAACCACAATAGTATTCACAATCTGATGCCGATATTGATGTATTTTTTATTTTTACATCTACTCCCACAAGAAAAACTATAAAAGAATGTAGTGCTGATATTCCAAGGAAAAATACATTTTAAATATAATGTACTGCTAACAGATTTGTTAGTACACCCCAGCGACTTGATTTATATTAGACTGCTGAATCCATGCAGTTAACGAGGAAAGAAAACTGTATTTTTTTCTGCATTAATTTAAACTGTCATACATAATTCATTGCCAATGCTACCCACTAGTAACATAAAAATAGATCATGCTTTGTAAATAGAAGAGGCCTCAACAGACTGTAAAATATCTGCACGTTTTCCCATTGGCAAAAAATTATAAGTAATAATACTTACTAAACTTTACCAAAAGGCAACAAAAGAAGATATTGTATTTATTAAAAAGTAATGACATATAGCTAACGACTAATCAAAATTAGAAGTTCAAAATTAGAACCATTACTGAGTTATTTCACTTGGAGGAATTTTAAAGCAATGTGGTATTTTTTATGATTCATATAGCCCAAAAACCTACTTTGTGAGATTGCATTCCTCAGACTCATACCGCCATCAAACTACAAAGAGTGCACAAGCACATGGGTGAGGTTTACAGTATTTACGTTTGACATTTTATAAATGATACAGGGCGGGATGCATGATGCATTGAATTTTGCATGTGAAGCATCCCACCAATCATAGCAAGCCTAACAGCATTTCTTTAATGCCTTAAGCTTAAAAAACATCTCAAAGGACATCTTTCCTGATAAGATCTGTCCAGTGTCATAAAAGGACTATGGGGTAGATTTATTAAGCTTGGTGAAGTGATAAAGTGTCTGTTTTTTATCACCAGCCAATCAGCTCCTAACTGTGAAGTTACAGGCTTCGTTTGAAAAATGACAGGTAGGAACTGATTGGCCGGTGACACTTTATCACTTCACCAAGCTTAATAAATCTACCCCTATAGGTTTTGGACCTGGTAGTCCTGCTGTTTATACCTTGGGAGGTGATGGTGGGGAGGTTGTGCTGGGGGATTGGATCCCAATCAGGAAGAAGCACCTGTAGATGGTGTTACAAGCTCTAGAACGCATCGCATTCCGGGACTTATTTCATATGCAGTAAATGATCAAACCTCCAAAAATCTCATTTTCAATGTTCTTCCTGCAAATTATGCTTTAAACCTTTTTTTTTTGGGGGGGGGGGGGGGGGGGGGAGCAAACAATGAATCAACTTGTTTGAAAGAAAAATAGATATGAACAGCAGACTTTATTAGCTTCTAAACAGGACCTGGGTAGAAGTCCTGTGTAAAGGGACACGGGTTAATCCCTTTTACACCGCCGCTGACCTGGGTACAGGAGGGAAAATCCCAGGTTTTTGCAGCTGTGTTAAAGGGGAATTATTTACCTTTCCAGAAAACAATTAATGCAGTTCCAAGAATGTTTCTTATTTAATTTATTCAATGTCTATCATTCAAATACCTATAATTTAATACGTTTCTCACTTTGGATAGAAGATTACATTTTATTATGAGTATCAATTTTCAGTGGAAATATCCTATAATACACTATTAAATTAGAGAATTACCGCTCATAGCATAAATAACAATAGTACAGGAATGGAGGTTGTACAGTCAACACAGAGCAGTGAACGTACATGTCACTATAGAAGTATAGTTTAAAATTTTTATTTCAAAAACAAAAATACAAACGTGACCTCTCAGGCGCTCCACTTAAAGGTGACCAGGGTATCTCTCCCCAATATAGATCATATAAAAGAGGAAATAAAGCAACAATAGTGAAGCAAGTTTTAAACACGCTTCCCTCCCCTTTTAATGAATAAAATGCATATATAAAAACACAGCATAAAAACAATTACATGCAAACCATATAGAAGTTATATCCACAAAAATTGATAAAGTGCTGTGTGCAGTTGCGGAATTCAGATATCCAGACAGGGATACAGATGGAATAGTTACCAGGTATGGTGGGAACTGGTCGTTAAACCGTTCCTTACAGCGCTTGCAGCACAAATTGACAGTGGTGCTGACACTGGATTCCTGGCACCTGCTCCCCAGTCCTCCGTTCACCGTCTGCCCACAGCGATAGTGTGTATAACAGCCACAGTTCACCAACGCGTTTCGTCCTCCTGTTAGGACTTTTTCAAGGTGTACTTGACCATAGGCAGTATTCACACTTATATACACTAATTGCGTATGCCAGCTGGACCCTAATCAGTGTGTTCCTACAAGTCCCATGGTCCTTAGCTGACATACGCACTTCCGGCCCACACTCCAATGCGAGCCGGGTTACCTTGGAGACGCTGACGCTCTGACGCAGCAGGCCGTCATGTCCCATTCCTTAGCTTCCGGGATTCACCTCTAGCGGCGCGTCACTTCCGGGTTGTCAAGGTGATGTTTGGACACATTCTGGTAGTCGTCCGTCCCCGGCTCTTGGCCTTTTTAGTTACCAAGGTAAAGTGGTGTTGCGATACGTCACTTCCGGGTTGCCATGGTAATGTTTAGAAGCGCTGTCACATTCTTATTACTCCGGATTCTGGGGCTTTGTATATTGCCAGTAGGACGCCCGTTAGGAATATTCTGTTCTCATATGCCCTTGTGGAAGCAGTACAAATATAGAGAAATTAGTAACCCATTATAAAACACATGATCATTCTGGACCATAACCCGTTACCACCCGAAAGTGCATAATAGTATGAAAGTGCTAGGTGCATTTTGAAAACCACTACAGAAACCACTCAATTTCAAAATCTGAGTTTAATCCTCCAGGGATCAGTGTACCCAGATCATAGATAAGTTGCATCTCAGCCTTAGCTAATTGTTTTGGTAGACCTTTGTGCCTCCAGTTTTCTTTGATTTGTCTGAGGCCACAAAAAGCAACTATCCCCTTTGGGTCACTTTGGTGATGCGTCCTGAAGTGTTCAGATAACGCATGAGTTGTCATTCCTTTCCTTATATTCCTAAGGTGTTCTCCTAGGCGCACCTTCAGTGGCCTAGAAGTCCGACCTATATACCATAGGTTGCAGCTGCAACCGATGGCGTAAATGACGCTGCTACTATTACACATCACGAAATCCCTAATAGCAAAATTCTTTTTATTAATTATGACCTCTGTAATTTTGGATGATGTGCCCGGAACCGCCCTACATCCCAGGCACATCCCGCACCGAAAAAAACCTTTAGATTTAACAGTGGTCATAGGCCTGGTCGGAGGGGCCGAACTCCTGACCAAGCTGGTCCTGATAGTCGGTGCCCTTTTATAAATGCATTTAGGGTGTTTCGGAAGGAGTTCTCCAATGACTGAGTCTTTTTGTAAAATCCCCCAATGTTTTTTAGGGATTTTTCTAGTGCTCTGTATGGACTATTGTATGTGGTTACAAATGACCATTCAAATTTATTATTGGTGTTTCTTTCCTCTTTGGCCTTAATGGCTAACAGGTCTTCCCTGTCCATTTCCGCCACCTTATTCTTGACTGTGTCAATTTTTTCTTCCTTGTAACCTGATGAGCTGAATTTGTCTTTCATATTAGATGCCTGATTATTGTAAACATCTACCTTTGTGCAATTACGCCTTAACCGGCGGAACTGTCCTTCCGGTATGGACCTAAGCCAATCAGGATGGTGGCAGCTTGAGGCCTGTATATAAGCACTAGAATCGGTGGGCTTATTGTAATTCATGGTCAAAATTTCATTATTCTCAATGTATATGGATATGTCTAAAAAAATAATTTTATTAAAATCTTTCTCGAACGAGAACTCAATATTAAGATCATTTGTATTTAAATATTTAAAAAATTCTTCCAATAAGATTCCCCCCCCCTTCCAGATAAAAATCACATCATCTATATATCTTCTCCAGAGCACCAGGTTCGCCTCATAGGGACAGTGGTTCCAAATGCATTCTTCTTCCCACTGCCCCATAAAAATATTCGCATAACTTGGGGCGAACCTGGTGCCCATAGCTGTGCCGATGTTCTGAAGGTAAAAATTGCCATTGAACAGAAAATAGTTATTTTCTAAAATGAATTGTACCCCTTCCAGTAAAAATTGTTGTATTGGGGTTTCAATTTCACTATCCCTAAGGGCCTCTTTTAATGCTTGCAGCCCTTTATGGTGATCTATGATGGTGTAGAGGGACTTGACGTCGGCCGTAACCAACATCAGTCCCTCTTCCCATCCCACCCCCTTCAGTGTGTTAAGTACATCCCTTGTGTCTTTGAGATGTGAAATTTTCTTTGTCACCAGAGGTTGCTAGAAAAAATCTATATATTCGGATAAGTTTGCTGTTACAGACCCGATTCCCGAAATTATGGGTCTGCCGGGGGGGCACACTGGGTCCTTGTGGACCTTCGGGAGGACATACAGGACGGGGATGGATGGTTCTTCATTCAGAAGAAACTCATACTCTTTTTCAGTTATTACCTCCTCATTCTTTCGTATATTGAGGAGGCTTTTTATTTTATCCAAAGTTTTTTTGGTAGGATCCCCCCTGAGTTTAGTGTAGGTATTATTGTCCTCTAATTGGCGATTAATAAATGAAATTAAGAGATAACGAGGAAATCGTTATAAAACCAACAGATAAGGGAGGGGGGGTGGTGATTATGACAAAAGAGAACTACGATAAGGAAATTTATCGCCAATTAGAGGACAATAATACCTACACTAAACTCAGGGGGGATCCTACCAAAAAAACTTTGGATAAAATAAAAAGCCTCCTCAATATACGAAAGAATGAGGAGGTAATAACTGAAAAAGAGTATGAGTTTCTTCTGAATGAAGAACCATCAATCCCCGTCCTGTATGTCCTCCCGAAGGTCCACAAGGACCCAGTGTGCCCCCCCGGCAGACCCATAATTTCGGGAATCGGGTCTGTAACAGCAAACTTATCCGAATATATAGATTTTTTCTTGCAACCTCTGGTGACAAAGAACAAATCGCATCTCAAAGACACAAGGGATGTACTTAACACACTGAAGGGGGTGGGATGGGAAGAGGGACTGATGTTGGTTACGGCCGACGTCAAGTCCCTCTACACCATCATAGATCACCAGAAAGGGCTGCAAGCATTAAAAGAGGCCCTTAGGGATAGTGAAATTAAAACCCCAATACAACAATTTTTACTGGAAGGGGTACAATTCATTTTAGAAAATAACTATTTTCTGTTCAATGGCAATTTTTACCTTCAGAACATCGGCACAGCTATGGGCACCAGGTTAGCCCCAAGTTATGCGAATATTTTTATGGGGCAGTGGGAAGAAGAATGCATTTGGAACCACTGTCCCTATGAGGCGAACCTGGTGCTCTGGAGAAGATATATAGATAATGTGATTTTTATCTGGAAGGGGGGGGGAATCTTATTGGAAGAATTTTTTAAATATTTAAATACAAATGATCTTAATATTGAGTTCTCGTTCGAGAAAGATTTTAATAAAATTAATTTTTTAGACATATCCATATACATTGAGAATAATGAAATTTTGACCATGAATTACAATAAGCCCACCGATTCTAGTGCTTATATACAGGCCTCAAGCTGCCACCATCCTGATTGGCTTAGGTCCATACCGGAAGGACAGTTCCGCCGGTTAAGGCGTAATTGCACAAAGGTAGATGTTTACAATAATCAGGCATCTAATATGAAAGACAAATTCACCTCATCAGGTTACAAGGAAGAAAAAATTGACACAGTCAAGAATAAGGTGGCGGAAATGGACAGGGAAAACCTGTTAGCCATTAAGGCCAAAGAGGAAAGAAACACCAATAATAAATTTAAATGGTCATTTGTAACCACATACAATAGTCAATACAGAGCACTAGAAAAATCCCTCAAAAAACATTGGGGGATTTTACAAAAAGACCCAGTCATTGGAGAACTCCTTCCGAAACACCCTAAATGCATTTATAAAAGGGCACCGACTATCAGGACCAGCTTGGTCAGGAGTTCGGCCCCTCCGACCAGGCCTATGACCACTGTTAAATCTAAAGGTTTTTTTCGGTGCGGGATGTGCCTGGGATGTAGGGCGGTTCTGGGCACATCATCCAAAATTACAGAGGTCATAATTAATAAAAAGAATTTTGCTATTAGGGATTTCGTGACGTGTAATAGTAGCAGTGTCATTTACGCCATCGGTTGCAGCTGCAACCTATGGTATATAGGTCGGACTTCTAGGCCACTGAAGGTGCGCCTAGGAGAACACCTTAGGAATATAAGGAAAGGAATGACAACTCATGCGTTATCTGAACACTTCAGGACGCATCACCAAAGTGACCCAAAGGGGATAGTTGCTTTTTGTGGCCTCAGACAAATCAAAGAAAACTGGAGGCACAAAGGTCTACCAAAACAATTAGCTAAGGCTGAGATGCAACTTATCTATGATCTGGGTACACTGATCCCTGGAGGATTAAACTCAGATTTTGAAATTAAGTGGTTTCTGTAGTGGTTTTCAAAATGCACCTAGCACTTTCATACTATTATGCACTTTCGGGTGGTAACGGGTTATGGTCCAGAATGATCATGTGTTTTATAATGGGTTACTAATTTCTCTATATTTGTACTGCTTCCACAAGGGCATATGAGAACAGAATATTCCTAACGGGCGTCCTACTGGCAATATACAAAGCGCCAGAATCCGGAGTAATAAGAATGTGACAGCGCTTCTAAACATTACCATGGCAACCCGGAAGTGACGTATCGCAACACCACTTTACCTTGGTAACTAAAAAGGCCAAGAGCCGGGGACGGACGACTACCAGAATGCGTCCAAACATCACCTTGACAACCCGGAAGTGACGCGCCGCTAGAGATGAATCCCGGAAGCTAGGGAATGGGACATGACGGCCTGCTGCGTCAGAGCGTCAGTGTTTCCAAGGTAACCCGGCTCGCATTGGCGTGTGGGCCGGAAGTGCGTATGTCAGCTAAGGACCATGGGACTTGTAGGAACACACTGATTAGGGTCCAGCTGGCATACGCAATTAGGGTATATAAGTGTGAATACTGCCTATGGTCAAGTACACCTTGAAAAAGTCCTAACAGGAGGACGAAACGCGTTGGTGAACTGTGGCTGTTATACACACTATCGCTGTGGGCAGACGGTGAACGGAGGACTGGGGAGCAGGTGCCAGGAATCCAGTGTCAGCACCACTGTCAATTTGTGCTGCAAGCGCTGTAAGGAACGGTTTAACGACCAGTTCCCACCATACCTGATAACTATTCCATCTGTATCCCTGTCTGGATATCTGAATTCCGCAACTGCACACAGCACTTTATCAATTTTGTGGATATAACTTCTATATGGTTTGCATGTAATTGTTTTTATGCTGTGTTTTTATATATGCATTTTATTCATTAAAAGGGGAGGAAAGCGTGTTTAAAACTTGCTTCACTATTGTTGCTTTATTTCCTCTTTTATATGATCTATATTGGGGAGAGATACCCTGGTCACCTTTAAGTGGAGCGCCTGAGAGGTCACGTTTGTATTTTTGTTTTTGTGGTGACGGTGAAGGGTTTGTGAGGGACCCAGACAAACGAGTTCCACCCGGCAGCTCCAAGCATTGCGCCTGTATATCACATCACTCACCCCTGTTGTTGCTAAAATGTTTATTTAACTAAAGGCAATATGAGGATTTGTAGTTCTCCAGTAAATGATGTTAGACATCTGGACACGTGGATGAATCATGAGACAGGAAGTACACATAGAAATGAAAGATAAGACAGAGCTATTTTGCAGTTTTTATATTTTTGTAATAAAGTAATGGAGGCCAGATGGTCATCATCGCATATCATCAATATATGTCTAGTGTCTGTGTGTGTCTGAAACACTGCCATCTGTTGGCAGCCAGTGAAACTACATCTCTTCCGCTCTCACACCTGCACAAACACAGAGGCAATCACAAGGTAGCAGACTAGCTTTCGAAGCATTTGTTTTGAGCGGGCTTACTAGTATAATATATTTGGATAAACTGGGAACTAAAACGGCAATGTGACGATGTACTGTACATTTCTTTCCTACTGATAATCCTAATGTTTGTGCTAAGAGCATGCACAGCTGTTCTGAGATAATCTGTAGACTGCAGTCATTTATATAACTTATACCTTTGCCCTTTAAATTTGCTTTAACAGGAAAAAAAGTAACTAAATAAATTATATTAAAATGTGCTATTGGCTGGGTATTATTGCTTTGCTTAAAAAAAATTATTTCCATTAACATTTTAATTATGGCATGATATTTCTTTCTAAAATACTTTTGTCATTATTCTCTAAATTATTTCTAGGTTGTCATTTTCATTCGCCATGCAACTCCAGACTGTAGCAAAGCTGTTACTTAAATTCCAAACATCCCTTCTAAAACATCAGGAACCATTAATGTGTTGACGAAAAGTTTGATCTTCACATCCTTGTCTTCATTTCTTATCCCCGTTAGCATGACATATTTAACCCCTTCATGACAGAGCCAGTTTGTGCCTTCATGACAGAGCCCTTTTTTTCAAATCTGACATGTCTCACTTAAGTGGGGATAACTTTTTTTTGCTTTTACTTATCCCAGTGATTTTGAGATTGTTTTCTCGTGACACATTGTACTTCAAGTTAGTGGTAAATTTTCGTCGATACAGTCTGTGTTTTTTTGTGAAAAATACCAAAATATCGTGAAAAAATGGAAAATTTAGCAATTTGCAAAATGTTAAATTTTCTGCTTGTGAGACAAATAATCATACCACTCAAAATAGTTAATAACTAACATAGACCATATGTCTACTTTATGTTTCCATCATTATTTCAACTTCCTTTTAATTTTTTTGGACACTAGGAGGCTTACAATATGAATAGCAAATTCTCAAATTTTCATGAAAATTTCAAACACTGATTTTTTTAGGGACCAGTTCAGTTCTGATGTGACTTTGAGGGACTTGTATGTGAGACACCCCCATAAATGATGCCATTTCAAAAACTGCACCCCTCACAGTATTCAAAACAGCATTTTGGAAGTTTGTTAACCCTTTAGGTGTTTCACAGGAATTAAAACAAAGTGTAGGTGAAATTTCAAAATTTCTTTTTTTTTGCAGAGTTTCAATTTTAATACATTTTTCTAACGAATACAGTAGATTTTACTAGAGAAATGTGACTAAAAATTGATTCCCCCAATTCTTTTGTTTTCAAAAATATCCTATATGTGGCCCTAGTGTGCACGTTGACCAAACCACAGGCTTCATAATAGAAGGAGCACCTACTTGATTTTGGAGCCTCCTTTTTATGAGATTTTTTTTTAGGCACCATGTAGGTTTCTAGGCACCATAAGTGCTAAAAGTTAGGAACCTCCCCCACAAGTCACCCCATTTTGCAATCTACACCCCTCAGGGAATTCATCTAGGGGTATAGTGTACATTTCAAACCCCCAGGGGTTTCACCAATTTTGGTACAACTGGGATGTGAAAATGGAAAATTACATTTTTTTACACAAACATGCAGTTCTGGCTCAAAATTTTTCATTTTCACAAGGAATGAAGGAGACAAAGCACCCCAAAATCTGTGCCCCAATTTCTCCCGAGTACGGCAATGCCTCACATGTGACCAAAAAATACCAGTTGGGTGCATGGCAGGACTTAGAAGGGAAGGAGTGATTTTTGGATTTTGCAGCAAAGATTTTGGTGGAATGAATGGTGGGTGCTATGTTGCATTAGCAAGACTCCCAAAGCACCAATACAGTGGAACCCCCCCACAAGTCACCCCATTTTGCAAAGTACACCCCTCAGGGAATTCATCTAGGGGTATAGTGTACATTTCAAACCCCCAGGGGTTTCACCAATTTTGGTACAACTGGGATGTGAAAATGGAAAATTACATTTTTTTACACAAACATGCAGTTCTGGCTCAAAATTTTTCATTTTCACAAGGAATGAAGGAGACAAAGCACCCCAAAATCTGTGCCCCAATTTCTCCCGAGTACGGCAATGCCTCACATGTGACCAAAAAATACCAGTTGGGTGCATGGCAGGACTCAGAAGGGAAGGAGTGATTTTTGGATTTTGCAGCAAAGATTTTGGTGGAATGAATGGTGGGTGCTATGTTGCATTAGCAAGACTCCCAAAGCACCAATACAGTGGAACCCCCCCACAAGTCACCCCATTTTGCAAAGTACACCCCTCAGGGAATTCATCTAGGGGTATAGTGTACATTTGAAACCCCCAGGGGTTTCACCAATTTTGGTACAACTGGGATGTGAAAATGGAAAATTACATTTTTTTACACAAACATGCAGTTCTGGCTCAAAATTTTTCATTTTCACAAGGAATGAAGGAGACAAAGCACCCCAAAATCTGTGCCCCAATTTCTCCCGAGTACGGCAATGCCTCACATGTGACCAAAAAATACCAGTTGGGTGCATGGCAGGACTCAGAAGGGAAGGAGTGATTTTTGGATTTTGCAGCAAAGATTTTGGTGGAATGAATGGTGGGTGCTATGTTGCATTAGCAAGACTCCCAAAGCACCAATACAGTGGAACCCCCCCACAAGTCACCCCATTTTGCAAAGTACACCCCTCAGGGAATTCATCTAGGGGTATAGTGTACATTTCAAACCCCCAGGGGTTTCACCAATTTTGGTACAACTGGGATGTGAAAATGGAAAATTACATTTTTTTACACAAACATGCAGTTCTGGCTCAAAATTTTTCATTTTCACAAGGAATGAAGGAGACAAAGCACCCCAAAATCTGTGCCCCAATTTCTCCTGAGTACGGCAATGCCTCACATGTGACCAAAAAATACCAGTTGGGTGCATGGCAGGACTCAGAAGGGAAGGAGTGATTTTTAGATTTTGCAGCAAAGATTTTGGTGGAATGAATGGTGGGTGCTATGTTGCATTAGCAAGACTCCCAAAGCACCAATACAGTGGAACCCCCCCACAAGTCACCCCATTTTGCAAAGTACACCCCTCAGGGAATTCATCTAGGGGTATAGTGTACATTTCAAACCCCCAGGGGTTTCACCAATTTTGGTACAACTGGGATGTGAAAATGGAAAATTACATTTTTTTACACAAACATGCAGTTCTGGCTCAAAATTTTTCATTTTCACAAGGAATGAAGGAGACAAAGCACCCCAAAATCTGTGCCCCAATTTCTCCTGAGTACGGCAATGCCTCACATGTGACCAAAAAATACCAGTTGGGTGCATGGCAGGACTCAGAAGGGAAGGAGTGATTTTTGGATTTTGCAGCAAAGATTTTGGTGGAATGAATGGTGGGTGCTATGTTGCATTAGCAAGACTCCCAAAGCACCAATACAGTGGAACCCCCCCACAAGTCACCCCATTTTGCAAAGTACACCCCTCAGGGAATTCATCTAGGGGTATAGTGTACATTTCAAACCCCCAGGGGTTTCACCAATTTTGGTACAACTGGGATGTGAAAATGGAAAATTACATTTTTTTACACAAACATGCAGTTCTGGCTCAAAATTTTTCATTTTCACAAGGAATGAAGGAGACAAAGCACCCCAAAATCTGTGCCCCAATTTCTCCCGAGTACGGCAATGCCTCACATGTGACCAAAAAATACCAGTTGGGTGCATGGCAGGACTTAGAAGGGAAGGAGTGATTTTTGGATTTTGCAGCTCAGATTCTGGTGGAATTTTGGTGGGTGCTATGTCGCATTAGCAAGACCCCCCAAGCACCAATACAGTGGAACCCCCCCACAAGTGACCCCATTTTGCAAACTACACCCCTCAGGGAATTCATCTAGGGGTATAGTGTACATTTCAAACCCCCAGGGGTTTCATCAATTTTGGTACAACTGGGCAGTGAAAATGAAAAAAATACATTTTTTTACACAAAAATGTACTTCTGGCTCAAAATTTTTCATTTTCACAAGGAATGAAGGAGACAAAGCACCCCAAAATCTGTGCCCCCATTTCTCCAGAGTACGGCAATGCCTCACATGTGACCAAAAAATACCAGTTGGGTGCATGGCAGGACTCAGAAGGGAAGGAGTGATTTTTGGATTTTGCAGCACAGATTTTGGTGGAATGAATGGTGGGTGCTATGTTGCATTACCAATACAGTGGAACCCCCCCCACAAGTGACCCCATTTTGCAAACTACACCCCTCAGGGAATTCATCTAGGGGTATAGTGTACATTTCAAACCCCCAGGGGTTTCATCAATTTTGGTACAACTGGGCAGTGAAAATGAAAAAAATACATTTTTTTACACAAAAATGTACTTCTGGCTCAAAATTTTTCATTTTCACAAGGAATGAAGGAGACAAAGCACCCCAAAATCTGTGCCCCCATTTCTCCAGAGTACGGCAATGCCTCACATGTGACCAAAAAATACCAGTTGGGTGCATGGCAGGACTCAGAAGGGAAGGAGTGATTTTTGGATTTTGCAGCACAGATTTTGGTGGAATGAATGGTGGGTGCTATGTTGCATTACCAATACAGTGGAACCCCCCCACAAGTGACCCCATTTTGCAAACTACACCCCTCAGGGAATTCATCTAGGGGTATAGTGTACATTTCAAACCCCCAGGGGTTTCATCAATTTTGGTACAACTGGGCAGTGAAAATGAAAAAAATACATTTTTTTACACAAAAATGTACTTCTGGCTCAAAATTTTTCATTTTCACAAGGAATGAAGGAGACAAAGCACCCCAAAATCTGTGCCCCCATTTCTCCAGAGTACGGCAATGCCTCACATGTGACCAAAAAATACCAGTTGGGTGCATGGCAGGACTCAGAAGGGAAGGAGTGATTTTTGGATTTTGCAGCACAGATTTTGGTGGAATGAATGGTGGGTGCTATGTTGCATTACCAATACAGTGGAACCCCCCCACAAGTGACCCCATTTTGCAAACTACACCCCTCAGGGAATTCATCTAGGGGTATAGTGTACATTTCAAACCCCCAGGGGTTTCATCAATTTTGGTACAACTGGGCAGTGAAAATGAAAAAAATACATTTTTTTACACAAAAATGTACTTCTGGCTCAAAATTTTTCATTTTCACAAGGAATGAAGGAGACAAAGCACCCCAAAATCTGTGCCCCAATTTCTCCAGAGTACGGCAATGCCTCACATGTGACCAAAAAATACCAGTTGGGTGCATGGCAGGACTCAGAAGGGAAGGAGTGATTTTTGTTTTTTGCAGCTCAGATTCTGGTGGAATGAATGGTGGGTGCTATGTGGCATTAGCAAGACCCCCGAAGCACGGTGAAATGATGAACCTAATAATCCATAGATGTGTGGTATATTTTGAAACACTCCTTTATACATAGGCCGGGTTTGTCGGGGCAAGTTTCACAGTGGAAAATAGTTTCCTTTCTTATTCCCTTTTTATAGCAAACTTTGCACCTTTTTTGTGTCCTGCCCTTTCTTGCAGTGGAGGGGATTTCGTTGGGAAAATGCTGCCCTGGTACAATACGGGGGCCAGTACTAGAAGTACTAGGGCCCTCTGCCTGCTGATTCCCAAATGTTAGGCTCTTTATGACTTCCTCTTGAAAGTGCATAAATGTCCCCCTCTGGCCGGTAGAACGGAATAGCACGTAAGCGTTATACAGTGCCATCTGGATGATATACACGGCCAGCTTCTTGTACCAGATATTTGTTTTCCGCAGGGCACTGTACGGCTTCAGTACCTGATCTGAAAGATCCACTCCGCCCATGTACTTATTGTAATCTAGGATACAATTTGGTTTTGAGGTGTGGGTACTGGTACCTTGTACAGGGATGGAGGTGGTACTGTCTCCATGAATTGTTGTCAGTATAAGGACATCCCTCTTGTCCTTATATTTGACCAACAACATATTTTCGGTGCATATTCCCCTGCTTTCACCCCTTCTCATTACTTGGGCAATGTGCGTTTTGGGGAGGCCTCTTTGGTTCTTGCGCACAGTACCGCAAGCTGCTGTACCTCTTGAACCAAGGGCCTTAAACAGGGGGATGCTGGTGTAAAAGTTATCCACATAGAGGTGATAACCCTTATCCAGGAAGGGGTGCATTAAATCCCAGACAATTTTTCCACTAACACCTACGAGGGAGGGGGGGCATTCTGGTGGTTCAATTCTTGAATCCTTCCCTTCATATACCCTAAACTTGTGGGTGTACCCTGTGGTGCTTTCACACAGCTTATACATTTTTATGCCATACCTTGCCCTCTTACTGGGAAGGTACTGGCGGAATTTAACCCTTCCTTTAAAATGTATAAGGGACTCGTCGATACTAATACATTTATCAGGGATGTATAGCTCTGCAAATTTGGCACTGAAATGATCAATGACCGGCCTGACTTTGAATAGCCTGTCAAAGGTGGGATCATCTCTGGGTGGGCACTGTGCATTATCGGTGTAATGTATAAATTTATGGATTGCCTCAAAACGAGCCCGGGGCATGGCCATACGGTGAAATGGGGTGCTGTACAGAACATCTGTACTCCAATATTGCCTAATTTGTGGCTTTTTTACTATGCCCATATGTAACACCAGACCCCAAAACGTCATCATCTCTACTGCATCTACAGGGGTCCACCTAGCAAATGATGACGTGGGGTTTTGAGCAATAAACTGCTGGGCATATAAATTAGTTTGGTCCACCATTAAATTTATAAAATCATCAGAGAAAAATAATTTGAAAAAGTCAATTTCTCTGAGACCTGTTGAATCAAATTGGATTCCTGGGATGGCCAAAAACTCAGGAACCTGGGGCTCAAAATTGTCTGGTGGTGGGGTCCATACGAGATCAATTATTGGGGGGGGGGTCTCAGCTGCTCTACGGGGGCGTCTTTGAGGGGGTCCCTCATCATCAGAGGAGGAAGAGGAGCTTAAGACAAATCCTTCAAATTCCCCGCTTGCCTCACTGGCTGTGTCAGAGTCAGAGGCAAGCATGGCATATGCCTCCTCCACCGAATACATTCTCCTGGATGACTGGGACGACATTTGGGATGACATTTGGGATGCCATTTATATTTTTGTGTTACTGGTAGTGAAATGTTTTAACACGTGTATAGTGTAGGGGGGGGTACAAACTTTATTTCAACCCGGGGGGTATGTAGTGTGTAGTGTGTATGTATGTAGTGCAGAAAAAAAAAAATACAAAAAAAAAAAAATTGAAGGGTTCAAAAAAAAAAAAATGGAAGGGGTTAAAAAAAAAATGGAAGGGGTTAAAAAAAAAAAAATGGAAGGGGTTAAAAAAAAAAAAAAATGGAAGGGGTTAAAAAAAAAAAAGGTCCTGCGCCAAAAATTGAGCACAGATGTTGGTCAGTAACGTCCGTCACTGAACAGCGCTCAAAGGCAACAGGAATTTGATCCAAAAAAAAAAAAAAATAGATCAACCCTGTGCCGAAAAAGCTGATCAGTGATGTACGTCACTGATCAGCGCACAGTGGCCACAGGACACACACAAAATCACAGTGTGTGTAAAAAAAAAAATGTAAAAAAGACCCCACAGCACTCACAAAAAATAAAAAAAGGTGATCAGTGATGCGACACTGATTACCAGTGAGGGGCAGCAGGTGCACAACCTTTGGTGGTACTGACAGGTATATATAAAAAAAAAAACCTCTGTACCCCCAAAAAGTTGCTGATCACCTCAGATATAGTGATCAGCACAAAAGGCGGGGGCAGCAGACACAAAATTTAGCACTCTCTATCACTCTCTGTCACTATCTCTCTCTATCTCTCTATCTCTCACTATCTATCACTCTATGACACTGCAGCAGCAGCACTGACAGGTATATCTATATATAAAAAAAAAACTGCGCTCCCAAAAAGTTGCTGATCAGTTAATTTATACTGATCAGCACAAAAGGGGGGGCAGCAGTCAGTTATATAAAAAATATATAGCACAATCTGTCACTATCTCTCTATCTCTCTCTCTCTATCTCTCTCTATCTCTCTCTATCTATCTATAGCTCTATCACACTGCAGCAGCACAAAATATAGCACTAGGCCTCTCTATCTCTCTCTATCTCTTTCAGTTATATAAAAAATATATAGCACAATCTGTCACTATCTCTCTCTCTATCTCTCTCTCTCTATCTCTCTCTATCTCTCTCTATGTCTCTATCTATAGCTCTATCACACTGCAGCAGCACAAAATATAGCACTAGGCCTCTCTATCTCTCTCTATCTCTCTCTATCTCTCTCTCTCTAACTCTCTCTCTATCTAATAAATCGCAGCAGCACAAGATGTCACAGGATGTCACAAGATGTCACAAGCATAAGCAATATCAATGATCAGGTAAGTATTTTGGATGGGTTCTGGTCAGTATAGGCGGCAGCTGGGCACGGTGACCGCACTGCACGCTATTCCAGACCGGAATGGCGTCTGCAGTGCAGTCACCGTTAGTTTAAACCCCCCTCCATGGCTGTGATTGGTCCGTCGGTCCGACGAACCAATCACGGCCTTTGGGGGCGGGAGGGGTGAGGTGGGGTGACACCAGTGTCACCCTTACACCCCGCGGTGATTGGTGCTGTACTTTACAGCACCAATCACCTCCGATCCCGTGTCACCGGCGAACGTTATTCGCCGGTGACACAGAAAACGCTGTGAATGGCTGTTCACAATGAACAGCCAATCACAGCGATCGCCGACGGGGGGGCATGCACGGACATGTCTGCTGTCAGGGACAGCAGACATCGTCCCTCTGTCACTGCGTCTCTAGACGCAGTGACAGTTTTAAGCCATGACGTATATATACGTCAACGGTCGGGAAGTACTTCCCGGCCATGACGTATATATACGTCAAATGTCGTGAAGGGGTTAAATAAGTAACTGAAAGATTGGATCTGCTGTATTAGTCGGGTTGGTCCATGGGCCACAGCTGCATTTGTGAGTATATGTGTATACCACATTTGGATAGGTTCTGTGGATAAAATTCCTATTTTTTTACATAAAGTTTTGTGGTCACACGGTCTCTTTTTTATATATGTAAGCCAAGGTTTGTCAGCTAATTCCTCAGGTGCTCATTAACTGTTATGGTTAGGTGAGATTACTGGGTATATTGTACTAAAGGCCCATACACACTGGGCTATTTTGAGCTGAAAGCTGCTCAAAACAGCAAGTTTGAGTGACTTTTACTCATAGCCGCCCATTGTGTACGGTCTGGCGATAATCGGTGAGCGGTGACGCACGCTCCCGCATCATCGCTGTGAAAGCCGCTCATCTGCTTGTATTACCAGCAGATGAGCGGCTTTGTGGACGGCTTTGCATAGCGCTGTGCTATGCAAAGCCGTTTTCCCCCCGCTGACAGCACTGAGCAGGAGGAAAGCCACCCAGTGTGTATGGACCTTAAAAGTAGATTTTGGTTTTCAGTCCATTTTCAGTTGATTTTCTATGTCCGGTATTAACTACACTCAAAATGGACCACAAATCACGAAAATCGACATATCTGAAACAGTTCTGTTCAATCATGTACAATTGGCTGAATCCTTCTTATGATGCATATAAGAGGGGACACAACCATTGCCCCAATAAGAAGAAAAATATGTCTCCTGTAAAGCAACCACATTTGCCCCCTGTGTATGAAACTCAGATAATGCTAGTCTGCACTAATTAGAAGAATTTAAGCCTTTAACATTCATGGAAAAATATACACCATTTAAGCTAACAAGGATGGTAATAAGCAGAATGATTTAAGAAAACAAAGAACTGTACATTCTAGAAACCATGAATGATGTATTGGGTCAGCATAGTTACTGCAGGGGAAAGACAAGGGTGAAGTAACAGTAAAGAGGGGGCACAACATTAACATCATTACCATGTTCTAAGAAAAATAAAAGAACACAATATTAATAATCAACATACCATGTCTATCAGCAAAACATACAGTAAATCAAGTCACCTAGAGATAAGGACAAACAGAAACCCCTAAAAATAACAAACAGGAAAATTATGCAGCTACAACAAAATAACTCACTTATCCTAAACTTAAGGTGTGTACACACGGTCAGATGTGCCTTAAGATGCGATCCACGATCCGATCCGATCGGATCGGGATCGGATCGCAAGGCACATCCGATTTGCATACAAGTCTGACTATATAGTGCAGATCTGCACTATATAGTCAGGGCAGACAAGACTTTCTGCCTTGCGATACGTGAACGCGCATCGGGATCGGATCGGGATCGCAAGGGTTAAAATCCTTGCGATCTGCATCCGATTCCGATCCGATGTTGACGATATAGTAAGGCAAATTGTACCGTGTGTACACAGTATTAGACCTAAAGGAGCCCATAGACGCTCCGTTGTGTCCGGCTCCGTTTTGTACTATGCGATGCGCGCTCCCGCGCATCACATAGAACGGTACAAAAAGTATGTGCTGCACATACTTTTTGTACTAGGTACACATCGTATGGGATCGCAGTGCATGCACAAGGGATGCGATCCGATATGATGTGTGCTGTTTAAGCACACAACGGATCCGATTAACGGACCGTGTATGGGGGGTTTAAGGACAATATAAAAATAAACAAACTCTTTCCAAAACATTTAAAAAAAGAAAATATTTAGGTTGAAGTCCATTCAGGTCTAGGTGAATGCAAGCAGGGGGGTGCTGCGCTCACCTTCTGAGGTGCTCGCACAGCCGGTGTGAACTGGGAGCACTTCTTGATAAGACCTTAAATGTAACCCTAGGTGGGATCTGAACTAATTGTGAGGACAATCAATGTGGGTTATATAAAGATATTTATTTATAGATAAATTACAAGTGGGGATGGGGTAAGTGGCCGTGTAGCTTCCACTCCGTTGGAGTGGTGTCCACTACCGGCAGGGTGTGGGGGAGGGGGGGCGCAGGTAAGGAATGTCTCTGTCCTGCGGTGGGTGGTGAAGTGGGGGGAGGAGGAGAAAAAAACAGTCCCGATCTCTGTCCAGAATGCAATATGGTATGAAGATGTCACCGGAGGCTGGCGTCCCAGGACACTCTCAGTGGTGCATACAACATACCTTAAAGCTGCCGCTGGAAGTGGAAGGTATGTTGTATGCACCACTGAGAGTGTCCTGGGACGCCAGCCTCCGGTGACATCTTCATACCATATTGCATTCTGGACAGAGATCGGGACTGTTTTTTTCTCCTCCTCCCCCCACTTCACCACCCACCGCAGGACAGAGACATTCCTTACCTGCGCCCCCCCTCCCCCACACCCTGCCGGTAGCGGACACGACTCCAACGGAGTGGAAGCTACACGGCCACTTACCCCATCCCCACTTGTAATTTATCTATTAATAAATATCTTTATATCACCCACATTGATTGTCTTCACAATTAGTTCAGATCCCACCTAGGGTTACATTTAAGGTCTTATCAAGAAGTGCTCCCAGTTCACACCGGCTGTGCGAGCACCTCAGAAGGTGAGCGCAGCACCCCCCTGCTTGCATACTTCGTTACTAGAGTTTGGACAACTCTGGGTCTGCAGCCCCTTTGAACAGCAGTACTTGAGCGCTATACCTACCTTTTGTACGTATCACCAGGTCTAGGTGAAGGCTACTTCCAAGTAGCATTAGGTAATTTGACAGAAATGTCTCATTCATAAAGAGTTTTGGCCCATGCTTCCACATTGGAGACCACATAAGCTGATCTATCATGAGAGATGATCAGTTTCACTGGGAAACCCCAATGATATTGGGGGTGAGATTTAATAGGATGAGATATTCAGAAAGTGAGAGATTTGGGAAGAAATCACAAGTTTTTTTAAAGCGGCAATCATTTACACTGCAAAACCAGTTTGATTTTGCAGTGTAAATGATTGCCGCTTTAAAAAAACTGGAGATTTCTTCCAAAATCTCTCACTTTCTGAATATCTCATCCTATGAAATCTCACCCTGGATCTCTTGAGTACGAATCGCCAAGGCGATGGGGGCCAGAAGTATGAACATGGGTATCCCTTGGCAAGGTTCAGAAACCAATTTAGATCTTGGGAGACAATGAATTCAGTTGATAAGGAGGTCTTTTTCATCAACATTAGGAAGAAGTTTAAAAGAGAATAACTTAGTATAGTCTTCCAACTCAGTATTGATTTGCCTCAAATTTTAATATTGTGTTTTATGGAACTATCTGCCATCTTATCCTAAAATGTCCCAATTAATTACTGCTTTAGAAAAGAACCAGCGAGGATCCAAAACATGTTGCAGATGCAGGAGGGATTTTAAATGAATTGGTGATCTTACTACTACAGCGTACATACAGGCCCAGGCAACCGAGTCATCCGGAGATCCGAGCTTGCCAAATAAGATCTGATAAGCCTCATTTATATGTCTGTCTGGTAGACATTCACATCCTATTTTTATTAAAGTTGTTTTCTTATGTTTTATGGGTCATTGGATTTTATGGAGGATCTATGTTAAATAAAATTGATATGGGAGGTATTACACTATTCTTTTCTCCATAGCTCTCTTTCATGTTTTAACATACAGTGGCCCACTAAGGGTGAAGACAAACTGAAAACGGAAAGTATAATTTGTACCCCTTGATTCACTACTACTTTGTAATCCATCTGCACACAGTCTCTATTCTCACATTTTCCTTACATTTTTCCAGTTCAGACCATGATTATGTGTAGAGATAAGAACATTTTGTGAGGCCTCCAATTCCTTCATCTTTTGGCCCCCATACATTAGGCCGATTTGTCCTAATGACAAGTCGGCCCCGACTTCCCCTGCACTCCCCCAGCAGCTCCCTGGGAGAGCTTAATAAGATTTGGCACTTGATGTGCCATTTTTTACATGTGCAGGCAGGGTAGCAGCAAGAGAGGAGGGTCCGGGATAGCGGCAAGCGGGGACCGGAGAGCAGGATCCTGGGTAGCAGACCCTGGAATTATTGTTATTTTATAGTATTATAATATAGTGAATCTTTTTTATTTATTTCCTTAATTGAAGCAACAAGAAAATATAAAGAATGTATTCTTGAGTGAAATTCAGAACAAGGCATTGATAAAATCAATGTATACAATAATATATGGGATAAAAAGAGTCTAACTCTAACCTATCCATTTAAAAAATGTCAGAATAGTATTTCCTTAAACTTTTCACTGATTGTCGAGGAACTCTGGCTCCACCGTTGCTAGATTGGCAGTAACAATTTCTTGACATCTCAAGGAGCCTGAGCACCTGAAGATAAAAAAAAAATTCCCACTTTGATTAGCAGAGCCTCTATCCAAAATCATCTAACAAAAAGACAAACCCTAAAACTATGATAAAGATCGGCCAAGGGATAGAAACATATTGATGGCAGATAAGAACCACTTGGCAGATTAAACATGTCACCTCAAACCATATTTCATCCTTATGTCTTTGTAAGGATATCAATATGCCTATCCCAAGCATGTTTAAATGGCTCTACTGTATTTGCCTCTACCACCTCTGATGGGAGGCTATTCCACTTAGCCACTACCCTTTCTGTGAATTAATTTTTCCTCATATTTCCCCTGAATCTTCCTCCCTCTAATTTCAGTTTCTATCATGTCCCCCCTCACCCTTCTCTGCTCTAAAGTATACTTATTAACCCCTTCCTGACAGAGCCAGTTTTTGCGTTCCTGACAGAGCCCTTTTTTTCAAATCTGACATGTCTCACTTAAGTGGGGATAACTTTTTTTTGCTTTTACTTATCCCAGTGATTTTGAGATTGTTTTTTCGTGACACATTGTACTTCAAATTAGTGGTAAATTTGGGTCGATACAGTCCGTGTTTTTTTGTGAAAAATACCAAAATGTCGTAAAAAAATGGAAAATTTAGCAATTTGCAAAATGTTAAATTTTCTGCTTGTGAGACAAATAATCATACCACTCAAAATAGTTAATAACTAACATAGACCATATGTCTACTTTATGTTTCCATCATTATTTCAACTTCCTTTTAATTTTTTTGGACACTAGGAGGCTTACAATATGAATAGCAAATTCTCAAATTTTCAAGAAAATTTCAAACACTGATTTTTTTAGGGACCAGTTCAGTTCTGATGTGACTTTGAGGGACTTGTATGTGAGACACCCCCATAAATGATACCATTTCAAAAACTGCACCCCTCACAGTATTCAAAACAGCATTTTGGAAGTTTGTTAACCCTTTAGGTGTTTCACAGGAATTAAAACAAAGTGTAGGTGAAATTTCAAAATTTCATTTTTTTTGCAGATTTGCAATTTTAATACATTTTTCTAAGGAACACAGTACATTTTACTAGAGAAATGTGACTAAAAATTGATTCCCCCAATTCTTTTGTTTTCATAAATATCCTATATGTGGCCCTAGTGTGCACGTTGACCAAACCACAGGCTTCATAATAGAAGGAGCACCTACTTGATTTTGGAGCCTCCTTTTTATGAGATTATTTTTTAGGCACCATGTAGGTTTCTAGGCACCATAAGATGCTAAAAGTTAGGAACCCCCCCACAAGTGACCCCATTTTGCAAACTACACCCCTCAGGGAATTCATCTAGGGGTATAGTGTACATTTCAAACCCCCAGGGGTTTCACCAATTGTGGTACAACTGGGCAGTGAAAATGAAAAATTATTTTTTTTACACAAAAATACAGTTCTGGCTCCAAATTTGTCATTTTCAGAAGGTATGAAGGAGACAAAGCACCCCAAAATCTGTGCCCCAATTTCTCCCGAGTACGGCAATGCCTCACATGTGACCAAAAAATACCATTTGGGTGCATGGCAGGACTCAGAAGGGAAGGAGTGATTTTTGGATTTTGCAGCTCAGATTCTGGTGGAATTTTGGTGGGTGCTATGTCGCATTAGCAAGACCCCCCAAGCACCAATACAGTGGAACCCCCCCACAAGTGACCCCATTTTGCAAACTACACCCCTCAGGGAATTCATCTAGGGGTATAGTGTACATTTCAAACCCCCAGGGGTTTCACCAATTTTGATACAAGTGGGCAGTGAAAATGAAAAATTAAATTTTTTTACACAAAAATGCAGTTCTGGCTCAAAATTTTTCATTTTCAGAAGGTATGAAGGAGAAAAAGCACCCCAAAATCTGTGCCTAATTTCTCCCGAGTACGGCAATGCCTCACATGTGACCAAAAAATACCAGTTGGGTGCATGGCAGGACTCAGAAGGGAAGGAGTAATTTTTGGATTTTGCAGCACAGATTTTGGTGGAATGAATGGTGGGTGCTATGTTGCACCAATACAGTGGAACCCCCCCACAAGTCACCCCATTTTGCAAAGTACACCCCTCAGGGAATTCATCTAGGGGTATAGTGTACATTTCAAACCCCCAGGGGTTTCACCAATTTTGATACAAGTGGGCAGTGAAAATGAAAAATTACATTTTTTTACACAAAAATGCAGTTCTGGCTCAAAATTTTTCATTTTCAGAAGGTATGAAGGAGAAAAAGCACCCCAAAATATGTGCCCCAATTTCTCCCGAGTACAGCAATGCCTCACATGTGACCAAAAAATACCAGTTGGGTGCATGGCAGGACTCAGAAGGGAAGGAGTGATTTTTGGATTTTGCAGCTCAGATTCTGGTGGAATTTTGGTGGGTGCTATGTCGCATTAGCAAGACCCCCCAAGCACCAATACAGTGGAACCCCCCACAAGTGACCCCATTTTGCAAACTACACCCCTCAGGGAATTCATATAGGGGTATAGTGTACATTTCAAACCCCCAGGGGTTTCACCAATTTTGATACAAGTGGGCAGTGAAAATGAAAAATTACATTTTTTACACAAAAATGCAGTTCTGGCTCAAAATTTTTCATTTTCAGAAGGTATGAAGGAGAAAAAGCACCCCAAAATCTGTGCCCCAATTTCTCCCGAGTACGGCAATGCCTCACATGTGACCAAAAAATACCATTTGGGTGCATGGCAGGACTCAGAAGGGAAGGAGTGATTTTTGGATTTTGCAGCTCAGATTCTGGTGGAATTTTGGTGGGTGCTATGTCGCATTAGCAAGACCCCCCAAGCACCAATACAGTGGAACCCCCCCACAAGTGACCCCATTTTGCAAACTACACCCCTCAGGGAATTCATCTAGGGGTATAGTGTACATTTCAAACCCCCAGGGGTTTCACCAATTTTGATACAACTGGGCAGTGAAAATGAAAAATTACATTTTTTTACACAAAAATGCAGCTCTGGCTCAAAATTTTTCATTTTCAGAAGGTATGAAGGAGAAAAAGCACCCCAAAATCTGTGCCCCAATTTCTCCCGAGTACGGCAATGCCTCACATGTGACCAAAAAATACCAGTTGGGTGCATGGCAGGACTCAGAAGGGAAGGAGTGATTTATGGATTTTGCAGCACAGATTTTGGTGGAATGAATGGTGGGTGCTATGTTGCACCAATACAGTGGAACCCCCCCACAAGTCACCCCATTTTGCAAAGTACACCCCTCAGGGAATTCATCTAGGGGTATAGTGTACATTTCAAACCCCCAGGGGTTTCACCAATTTTGATACAAGTGGGCAGTGAAAATGAAAAATTACATTTTTTTACACAAAAATGCAGTTCTGGCTCAAAATTTTTCATTTTCAGAAGGTATGAAGGAGAAAAAGCACCCCAAAATATGTGCCCCAATTTCTCCCGAGTACGGCAATGCCTCACATGTGACCAAAAAATACCAGTTGGGTGCATGGCAGGACTCAGAAGGGAAGGAGTGATTTTTGGATTTTGCAGCTCAGATTCTGGTGGAATTTTGGTGGGTGCTATGTCGCATTAGCAAGACCCCCCAAGCACCAATACAGTGGAACCCCCCCACAAGTGACCCCATTTTGCAAACTACACCCCTCAGGGAATTCATCTAGGGGTATAGTGTACATTTCAAACCCCCAGGGGTTTCACCAATTTTGATACAAGTGGGCAGTGAAAATGAAAAATTACATTTTTTACACAAAAATGCAGTTCTGGCTCAAAATTTTTCATTTTCAGAAGGTATGAAGGAGAAAAAGCACCCCAAAATCTGTGCCCCAATTTCTCCCGAGTACGGCAATGCCTCACATGTGACCAAAAAATACCATTTGGGTGCATGGCAGGACTCAGAAGGGAAGGAGTGATTTTTGGATTTTGCAGCTCAGATTCTGGTGGAATTTTGGTGGGTGCTATGTCGCATTAGCAAGACCCCCCAAGCACCAATACAGTGGAACCCCCCCACAAGTGACCCCATTTTGCAAACTACACCCCTCAGGGAATTCATCTAGGGGTATAGTGTACATTTCAAACCCCCAGGGGTTTCACCAATTTTGATACAACTGGGCAGTGAAAATGAAAAATTACATTTTTTTACACAAAAATGCAGTTCTGGCTCAAAATTTTTCATTTTCAGAAGGTATGAAGGAGAAAAAGCACCCCAAAATCTGTGCCCCAATTTCTCCCGAGTACGGCAATGCCTCACATGTGACCAAAAAATACCAGTTGGGTGCATGGCAGGACTCAGAAGGGAAGGAGTGATTTTTGGATTTTGCAGCACAGATTTTGGTGGAATGAATGGTGGGTGCTATGTTGCACCAATACAGTGGAACCCCCCCACAAGTCACCCCATTTTGCAAAGTACACCCCTCAGGGAATTCATCTAGGAGTATAGTGTACATTTCAAACCCCCAGGGGTTTCACCAATTTTGATACAAGTGGGCAGTGAAAATGAAAAATTACATTTTTTTACACAAAAATGCAGTTCTGGCTCAAAATTTTTCATTTTCAGAAGGAGAATGAAGGAGACAAAGCACCCCAAAATCTGTGCCCCAATTTCTCCCGAGTACGGCAATGCCTCATGTGTGACCAAAAAGTGGCAGGACTCAGAAGGGAAGGAGTGATATTTGGATTTTGCAGCACAAATTCTGGTGGAATGATGGTGGGTGCTATGTCGCATTAGCAAGACCCCCAAAGCACCAATACAGTGGAACCCCCCCACAAGTGACCCCATTTTGCAAAGTACACCCCTCAGGGAATTCATCTAGGGGTATAGTGTACATTTCAAACCCCCAGGGGTTTCACCAATTTTGATACAAGTGGGCAGTGAAAATGAAAAATTACATTTTTTTACACAAAAATGCAGTTCTGGCTCAAAATTTTTCATTTTCAGAAGGTATGAAGGAGAAAAAGCACCCCAAAATCTGTGCCCCAATTTCTTCCGAGTACGGCAATGCCTCATGTGTGACCAAAAAGTGGCAGGACTCAGAAGGGAAGGAGTGATATTTGGATTTTGCAGCACAAATTCTGGTGGAATGATGGTGGGTGCTATGTCGCATTAGCAAGACCCCCAAAGCACCAATACAGTGGAACCCCCCCACAAGTGACCCCATTTTGCAAAGTACACCCCTCAGGGAATTCATCTAGGGGTATAGTGTACATTTCAAACCCCCAGGGGTTTCACCAATTTTGATACAAGTGGGCAGTGAAAATGAAAAATTACATTTTTTTACACAAAAATGCAGTTCTGGCTCAAAATTTTTCATTTTCAGAAGGTATGAAGGAGAAAAAGCACCCCAAAATCTGTGCCCCAATTTCTCCCGAGTACGGCAATGCCTCACATGTGACCAAAAAATACCAGTTGGGTGCATGGCAGGACTCAGAAGGGAAGGAGTGATTTTTGGATTTTGCGGCTCAGATTCTGGTGGAATGAATGGTGGGTGCTATGTGGCATTAGCAAGACCCCCGAAGCACGGTGAAATTATGAACCTAATAATCCATAGATGTGTGGTATATTTTAAAACACTCCTTTATACATAGGCCGGGTTTGTCGGGGCAAGTGTCACACTGGAAAATAGTTTGCTTTCTTATTCCCTTTTTATAGCAAACTTTGCACCTTTTTTGTGTCCTGCCCTTTTTTCCAGTGGAGGGGATTTCATCAGGAAAATGCTGCCCTGGTACAATACGGGGTCCAGTACTAGAAGTACTGGGGCCCTCTGCCTGCTGGTTCCCAAATATTAGGCCCTTTATGACTTCCTCTTGAAAGTGCATAAATGTCCCCCTCTGGCCGGTAGAACGGAATAGCACGTAAGCGTTATACAGTGCCATCTGGATGATATACACGGCCAGCTTCTTGTACCAGATTTTTGTTTTCCGCAGGGCACTGTACGGCTTCAGTACCTGATCTGAAAGATCCACTCCGCCCATGTACCTATTGTAATCCAGGATACAATTAGGTTTTGAGGTGTGGGTACTGGTACCTCGTACAGGGATGGAGGTGGTACTGTCTCCGTGAATTGTTGTCAGTATAAGGACATCCCTCTTGTCCTTATATTTGACCAACAACATATTTTCGGTGCATATTCCCCTGCTTTCACCCCTTCTCATTACTTGGGCAATGTGCGTTTTTGGGAGGCCTCTTTGGTTCTTGCGCACAGTACCGCAAGCTGCTGTACCTCTTGAACCAAGGGCCTTAAACAGGGGGATGCTGGTGTAAAAGTTATCCACATAGAGGTGATAACCTTTATCCAGGAAGGGGTGCACTAAATCCCAGACAATTTTTCCACTAACACCTACGAGGGAGGGGGGGCATTCTGGCGGTTCAATTCTTGAATCCTTCCCTTCATATACCCTAAACCTGTGAGTGTACCCTGAGGTGCTTTCACACAGCTTATACATTTTTATGCCATACCTTGCCCTCTTACTGGGAAGGTACTGGCGGAATTTAACCCTTCCTTTAAAATGTATAAGGGACTCGTCTATGCAAATGAATTTATCTGGGATGTACATGTCTTCAAATTTGGCACTGAAATGATCAATGACCGGCCTGACTTTGAATAGCCGGTCAAAGGTGGGATCATCTCTGGGTGGGCACTGTGCATTATCGTTGTAATGCAAAAATTTAAGGATCGTCTCAAATCGAGCCCGGGGCATGGCCATACGGTAAAATGGGGTGCTGTACAGAACATCTGTACTCCAATATTGCCTAATTTCTGGCTTTTTTACTATGCCCATATGAAACACCAGACCCCAAAACGTCATCATCTCTACTGCATCTACAGGGGTCCACCTAGCAAATGATGACGTGGGGTTTTGAGCAATAAACTGCTGGGCATATAAATTAGTTTGGTCCACCATTAAATTTATAAAATCATCAGAGAAAAATAATTTGAAAAAGTCAATTTCTCTGAGACCTGTGGAATCAAATTGGATTCCTGGCATGGCCAAAAACTCAGGAACCTGGGGCTCAAAATTGTCTGCTGGTGGGGTCCATACGAGATCAATTATTGGGGGGGGGTCTCAGCTGCTCTACGGGGGCGTCTTTGAGGGGGTCCCTCATCACCAGAGGAGGAAGAGGAGCTTAAGGCGAATCCTTCAAATTCCCCGCTTGCATCACTGGCTGTGTCAGAGTCAGAAGCAATCATGGCATATGCCTCCTCCGCTGAATACATTCTTCTGGATGACTGGGATGACATTTGGGATGACATTTGGGATGCCATTTTTATTTTTGTGTTACTGGTAGTGAAATGTTTCAACACGTGTATAGTGTAGGGGGGGGTACAAACTTTATTTCAACCCGGGGGGTATGTAGTGTGTAGTGTGTATGTAGTGCAGAAAAAAAAATACTTTATACAAAAAAAAAAAATTGAAGGGGTTAAAAAAAAAAAAATTGAAGGGGTTAAAAAAAAAATTGAAGGGGTTAAAAAAAAAATTGAAGGGGTTAAAAAAAAAAAAAAAAAGGTCCTGCGCCAAAAATTGAGCACAGATGTTGGTCAGTAACGTCCGTCACTGAACAGCGCTCAAAGGCAACAGGAATTTGATCAAAAAAAAAAAAAAAAAAAATAGATCAACCCTGTGCCGAAAAAGATGATCAGTGATGTACGTCACTGATCAGCGCACAGCGGCCACAGGACACCCACAAAATCACAGTGTGTGTAAAAAAAAAATTAAAAAAAGACCCCACAGCACACACAAAAAAAAAAAGGTGATCAGTGATGCGACACTGATTACCAGTGAGGGGCAGCAGGTGCACAACCTTTGGTGCAACTGACAGTGCAACTGGCAGGTATATATAAAAAAAAAAACCTCTGCACCCCCAAAAAGTTGCTGATCACCTCAGATATAGTGATCAGCACAAAAGGCGGGGGCAGCAGACACAAAATTTAGCACTCTCTATCACTCTCTGTCACTATCTCTCTCTATCTCTCTATCTCTCACTATCTAACACTCTATGACACTGCAGCAGCAGCAGTGACAGGTATATATATATATAAAAAAAAACCTGCGCCCCCAAAAAGTTGCTGATCAGTTAATTTATACTGATCAGCACAAAAGGGGGGGCAGCAGTCAGTTATATAAAAAATATATAGCACAATCTGTCACTATCTCTATCTCTCTCTCTCTATCTCTCTCTATCTCTCTCTATCTCTCTATCTATAACTATCACACTGCAGCAGCACAAAATATAGCACTCTCTGTCACTAGGCCTCTCTATCTCTCTCTCTCTATCTCTCTCTATATCTCTCTATCTCTCTCTATCTCTCTCTATCTCTCTCTATCTCTCTCTATCTCTCTCTCTATAACTATATCACACTGCAGCAGCACAAAATATAGCACTCTCTGACACTATCTCTCTCTATCTCTATCTAACTAACGCTATTACACTGCAGCAGCACAAGTTCACAACACAGGAAGTCACAAGTAACAGGATCCAGGAAGCATCCAGCACACTACAAGCAGTGATGAAGCAGGCAAGATATTTGCAAGGATCAGGTAAGTATTTTGCAAGGTTCTGGTCAGTATATCGCGGCAGCTAGGCACGGTGACCGCACTGCACGCAATTCCAGACCGGAATGGCGTCTGCAGTGCAGTCACCGTTAGTTTAAACCCCCCTCCATGGCTGTGATTGGTCCGTCGGTCCGACGGACCAATCACGGCCTTTGGGGGCGGGCGGGGTGAGGTGGGGTGACACCAGTGTCACCCTTACACCCCGCGGTGATTGGTGCTGTACTTTACAGCACCAATCACCTCCGATCGCGTGTCACCGGCGAACGTTATTCGCCGGTGACACAGAAAACGCTGTAATTGGCTGTTCACACTGAACAGCCAATCACAGCGATCGCCGACGGGGGGGCGGCATCGCAGCCCCCCCTGGGCATGCACGGACATGTCTGCTGTCAGGGACAGCAGACATGTTGAAACTGTCACCGCGTCTATAGACGCGGTGACAGTTAAATGCCATGACGTACATTTACGCTATGTGTCGGGAAGTACTTCCCGACCATGACGTAAATGTACGTCAATTGTCGGGAAGGGGTTAAGATCTTTTAGTCTTTCCGGGTAAGTTTTATGATGTAGGCAATGCACCATTTTAGTTGCCCTCTTTTGTACAGTCTTAATGTATTTATATCCTTCTGGAGATATGGCCTCCAGAGCTGGACACAGTACTCTAGAAGAGGTCATACCAATGACCTATACCGTGGCATTATTACTTCTTTCTTTCTACTGCTGATTCCTTTCCCTATGCAACCAAGCATCTCACTTGCCTTCTTCATTTGCTTTGTCACATTTCCTACCATTAAGTTAACTGAAATAGTGACACCTAGATCCCTCTCCTCCTCAGTATTTTCCATTATAGTACCATTTATACTATATTTATTCTTTGAAAATTTTTGACCCAAGTGCATGCTTTTTTACATTTTTTGGCATTAAACTGTAGTTGCCATGATGTTGACCATTCCTTTTATCTATCTAGACTATTAATCATGTGTTTTACCCCTCCTGGTGTGTCTACCCTGTTGAATGCAAATAAGGCATATTTTATCCTCAATTCCATTTTCAATGTCACCAATAAAGATAATTAAAAGCACTGGTCCAACTACAGATCTCTGGGGTACTCCACTGGTAACCCTTCCCTACTGTGGCTGCACTCCATTTACTACAACTCTCTGTTTTCTGTCCTGCAACCATGATCTTATCCATTCAACTATCTTAGAATCCAATCCCAAGCTTTCAAGTTTATTTAACAGTCTGCGATGTGGGACAGTGTCAAAAGCCTTACTAAAGTCAAGATAAGCTACATCTACAGCCCCACCTTGATCTATTACTTTAGTCACCCAGTCAAAAAAGTCAATAAGATTTGTTTGACATGATCTTCCCCCAGTAAACCCATGCTGTTTTGGATCCTGTAAATTGCTGGTTTTGAGATATTCTACAACTCTTTGTTGTTGTTTCCATCTGTTTCCCTACTACTGATGTAAGGCTCACTGGTCGGTAGTTGCTTACCTCTTCCTTGCTTCCACTTTTTTTCAGTGGGACTACATTCGCTATTTTCCAATCCTCTGGTATTACTTCAGTAGCTGGTAACTGGTTGAATAATTCTGTTAATGGTTTTACCAGCTCCCCTTTAAGCTCTTTTAGTATCCTTGGATATATCCCATTGATATATCCACTTTCAGTTTTGAGTGTTCTGCTAGGACTTTCTTCTCTGTAAACGTACTTGCTAACGTTTTTTCCTAATTTTTCTGAATATACTTGCAACTTAACTATGGCCCCTTCCCCTTTCTTTCAGTAGTGAATACTGAGCAGAAACTCTCTGTCTTTAGTCTTATTACTCCACTTTTTTTTTTTCTCCTAATATACCAAAAAAAAAAGTTTTTCCCCCTTTACCCACTGACTGGCCCATTTTCTCGTCAGCTTGTGCTTTTGCACATCTGATTACCTTCTTAGCCTCCTTCTGTCTAACAAGATACACCTCTTTGTCCTAATTAGTTGTATCTGCTTATATTGCCTAAAGGCCAACTTTTTTGCTTTCACAAAAGATAGTTTTATAGTGCTGACATTTGGGACTATCAGAGTCATCCAGAATGTTACAAAACCCTGTGAAAAGTAATATATGACCAATGACATATACTAAGATACCTCTCAGTGTATTTTGCAGCAGGAAATGTGGAAATGGAAATCAGCAACATATTTAGAAGTTGCTTTAAAGATAGGGAGGCGAATTGTTTTAACCAATAGGATGTATCAGTTTTGAGGGAGGAGTATTCCGCTAAATAAAGTAGGTTTTAACAAAAAGTATCCAAAAGGTTGCCCGGTACTCTTTACCTAGAACGGCGCCCATCGCGACCATCGCGACCATTGAATGCACTAAAAAACGGGTGCGATGCGATGCCCGCGATGGCCGCGATTTCCCATAGGGATCAGTGTTAAAAGTGAGATTGGACGCGATTTTAGTGTTCAATGCCTCAATGCCCGCGATTTTTCCATAGGAAACAATGTTAAATGGGCCACAGAGCCCAAATAGTCACCCTAAAGTCTGAAAATGGCCCCCACAATTGTTAACGCCACCCCACGATCAACGTCAACCCGAAGCGTGGCGAGCGCAGCGAGCCCGCGAGGGGCGGCGGTACGCGTCCTCCGACCTTTTCATACCCCCACTATCCACGTCGGCGTGGAGTTGAGAATAGAATAGTGTGGCGAGCGCAGCGAGCCCGAAGCGTGGCGAGCGCACGCGGATACCTTCACAGGTAAACGCGTCCCTTCGCGGGCTTCACAGGTATCCGCGTCCCCTCGCGGGGCTCGCCACGCTTCGGGCTCAGTGGCTCGCTGCGCTCGCCACACTATTCTATTCTCAAGTCCACGCCGACATGGATAGTGGGGGTATGAAAAGGTCGGAGGACGCGTACCGCCGCCCCTCGCGGGCTCGCTGCGCTCGCCACGCTTCGGGTTCACGTTGATCGTGGGGTGGCGTTAAAAATTGTGGGGGCCATTTAAGACTTCAGGGGGACTATTAGGGCTCTGTGGCCCATTTAACATTGTTTCCTATGTAAAAATCGCGGGCATTGAGGCATTTAACACTAAAATCGCGTCCAATCTCACTTTTAACATTGATCCCTATGGGAAAATCGCGGGCATCGCGGGCATCGCGTCGCACCCGTTTTTTATGTGCATGCGATGGCCGCGATTTTTTACCCCCGACGCCAATCGCGGGCGCCGTTCTAGGTAAAGAGTACCAGTTGCCCCATAATTTTTAAAGATCAGTCAGGAGACATTTTACTCTCACACTACTGGGTCCGAGGAAATAAAGTCCAGAAGGACACATTATAGCAACAGTATATATTATAGGGAATTACAGTTTATATTAATTGGGGAAAATGAGTTGGCCTACTGTGTGAAACCGCCTGGATTTCCAAATGTAGACAGTTCGTTCCGCTATGCCATTTTGAAAATTTGGGTTTTGTATAGAAGGTACTGTAAATTAATTGAAAAGGACTGTGGCAATCCAAAATTGTCATCATAATAAACAACCACATTTTTTGTGGTCATTTAAAGGGAATCAGTAAGGGAAAAGTAATTTAGGTGGTGTTTCTCAATACGCCAAATGCAAAAAGCCAACCAGGAAAATCCTAGGTAGAAAGGTTTATTTCGAGGAAATATTAGCATATACCTGGTTAGCTGTCAAAAGGTATTTTAAATAATGAAGTAATTAAGTTAAGTTGTATGTCAGAACATCTGGAACGTTAATACCTCTATTGTATTTAGGTTGGTGTAATTTATTCATTAAAAATTTGCATTTTGTTTTAATTCCAAATAAAGGTATGTAATGATTGAATGATGTGGATGGGGTCTCTCTGAGACAAAAGGATAGGTAGCACATGTGGGAGTAGAGAAGTTTTGGGAATCTAATCCTTATGTAAAACTTTTGCCCTTCCCAAAAAAGATAACTGAGGATTGCTGCTCTGCCTTTTGGCTAACATGAAGTGTAGTATCTGTTCTTACCAGTTCGTACATTTCGGTACTTTATGTACTATTCCCTGGCATCTATACGTATGGGGTGACCCAGCAGGCCTGGCGCCTTATAAACTGTGTTGAGGACGCTTTTTTGGTTTGCCAGAATACGTCTCATACTAAGGAGGGAGAGGATGTCCATTCAGGACTGCCGCAGACTGGTTCACAGCCTTCGCAGAGACTATTCCATCATGGATAGCCCTGAGGAGGAAGAGGACTAAACCTCCCTTCTTCTGGCCCTTTCTACTTGTTTGAACTGTTTTTATAAGACTTTGGGACCGTAGCCCCTCCCCCTCACTTCACAATGGCCCTTATTCAGATCTGATTGCAGTACAAATTTGGGTACTTATGTAATATCTGGGCTCCCATTTTTCTTATGAGACCGCGTCCCCTCGCGGGGCTCGCTGCGCTCGCCACGCTTCGGGCACGGTGGCTCGCTGCGCTCGCCACACTATATAAAATCAACTCCATGCATAAGTACCCAAATTTGTTTGGAAAATGGGCAAAACCATGTGCACTGCAGGTGGGGCAGATGTAACATGTGCAGAGAGAGTTAGATTTGGGTCAGTTATTTTGTATCTGTACAGGGTAAATACTGGCTGCATTATTTTTACACTGCAATTTAGATTTCAGTTTCAACACACTCCACCCAAATTTAACTCTCTCTGCACATGTTACATCTGCCCCACCTGCAGTGCACATGGTTTTGCCCATTTTCCAAACAAATTTGTACTGCAATCAGATCAGAATAACCCCCAATGTCCGATGTTTTGTTAATGTTTTTCTATTTATTGCCCTCCCCATATATATGTGTCTGTCTGATCAATAAAGCTTTGAGCTTGTGATTCCCCCTCTCTCACGCCCTACCCTCCACACCCATAGCCTTGTATACTGTTGTGTAATGTTAACGGTAGAATGCATAGTGCATAGTATATAGTCTATAGTTAGTTTATCTTGGACTGTATTTTATAATATGTACTATACTGTATAGATGTGTGCTTTGTTTTGTCTGTGGCTGGACTGAGGATCTGTTCTAATATGCTTAAGGGGGCAGGATCCCTCAGGCATGGAGCAGAGAAACATCCAGCTGAGTATCTCACCCTACCAGGGTTTGTCATTCACCCTATATGTTAGGGAGGGAAGTACACTGGGTCCACATAGATGGCTCTCTTAATGGGGCTTGTAACCACTGATGGAGATACATCCTGTTTTAGTGTCCATTCCCAGGGAGTGGGGAAACACTGGAACTGATTAGATTGCTCCCATTACCAAGCTTTATAGCCTCTGATGAGGAGTCAGCCAAAATCTCAGCTTATTACCTTAGCCTCGGGATGCTAGAAAAATTGCTCTTCTCTGGGGTTCACAGCCCCTTAGGGAAAAATCTTCACCTTTTCCATTATTTGTAGTATGTCATCTTTTTTTTTTGATGGGCTGCAGGCATGACCATTATGGGCTGCTCTGTTTCCCAATGTTCCAATGCTCTCTCCTTTTTAGGAGAGCTATTGTCCTTGATTCTCAGGAGGAGGCTTCTGCTAATCCTGGGGATTTGGGGCGACCCCAAGCCACAAGGCAGAGGGAAACCCACCGGGTTTCAGCAAGCTTCAACAAGGAGGACCCAACCGCCCTAACCCTTGTGAGAGTTGGGGGAAGATAGTCTCTCCAAGCTTTGGCTAGGGGGATCCCCCATTCCCTTTTTTCCCCTCAGTAGGCCTTGGCTCTGAGAGCTTAGGGGAGAATCTCCCTCAGACAAGAAAGTGCTAAAAGATCTCTTCCCCTATGTTAGTAAAAGTTACTAGCAACCCACCTCTGCTTTGCGGGTAAATTTTTTCTAGTAATGGTGATGTTTATAAAATAAAAAATAAGACATTAGTTACTCATAAAATTTCTTTATAGACCACATTTGTCATTTTTCCTTCAGACGTGAGTGCAAAAAGTTTTTTTTATGTAACACGCGAAGAGGCCACATGAAGTTGGCCATGGGAAAAACATTCCCCAGAAAACTGGCCTCGCTTGCTGCCAATGGTCAGGGACTCCAGCAATGCGGCATCAAATCCATGTCTAATTCCCCCCACACAGTTTACGAGGTTCCCACATGTAGTTGCAAGACTGCCGCTGGATCTCAAACTGGATCCCTCAGCACAGCTGCCAGCCTGGGCCAGGCCCCCAGCCTCCGTCTGTTCCTGTTCCAAGCTGGGAAGCACCACAGACAGCTGTGCCCGGTATGTTATTATCAGGGTGGGCTGCAGATCCACAGCACTGAGCGGGGCCCAGGAAGGAGGAGAAAAGTGGCCCTGAAACCTGCACACTGTGGCATGTTGCCGCAGTGAAAGAATATGGCATAGGCAGGTTACAGGGATTAGCATAAGGTATGTACCGGGACCATGAATTTGCTTAGCATGGCAACTGTACTGCTAGCACTGGGCTATGACTTACACAGTGAGTGTGCATGGCTACATAGGCAGGTGCCGCATTCCTCCATGCTTTATGATAAACTGATTGAGCTCACATACAGGATAGGGCGATGGTGACAGGTGTAGTCCATAGTAGTTGTAGTGAAGTAGTACTGACACTGCATAAAGCACTTAGTATACTAATGCTGGTCGCTATGGCTGGTGTAGTAGTGCAGTGTATCTTTCATTACCCTTTTAATAGTATAAAGCCTTACATAATATAAAGTGAAGTCCCTGAAGCACGTCTGTCTTTCTGTCTGAACGTACTAATCTCGAAAACTGCTGCACAAATTCTTCTGCAGTTTGCATTATTATGTAGTATGGTTCTCCCGGATGGTTTAGAATATTCACCATTGCCCTACCCCATATGGGGGCAGAGCACACTGGGGCAGATTTATTAAGCCTTAACAAGAGATAAATGCAAGGGTGATAAGGAGAGATAAACGTCCAGCCAA
Source organism: Crinia signifera (assembly GCF_055691185.1). NCBI lineage: Eukaryota > Metazoa > Chordata > Amphibia > Anura > Myobatrachidae > Crinia > Crinia signifera. The sequence goes on from NC_139226.1 coordinate 57,884,477, forward strand.
TCAGCTCCTTACTGACTTTTTTCAAACACAGGCTGTAACATGGCAGTTAGCAGATGATTGGCTGGATGTTTATCTCTCCTTATCACCCTTGCATTTATCTTTTGTTAAAGCTTAAAGGCCCCCATACACTATGCGATTTTCGTCCGATTTCGGCCCTTTGGGCCGATAAATCGGGTGAAATCGGCCCAAAATCGCATGTGTTTGACATCTGATCTGATGCGCGGTCCCACGCGCATCAGATCGGATCACGGCGTCGGACCTACAGAACATAAGATATATCGGAATCTGAGCCATCATGGGTGCTATTTCTATTCTCCCGCCGCGCCGACAGTCTCTGCTCTGCGCCGCCTGCGGTCCCCGCCTGCACTACCTCCGCAGGGAGCCATCAATGCGGGGGGGGGGGCGCTGCTAGTAAAGGCCCCCATACACTAGGGCGACTTGTCCTTAGGACAAGTCACCCCCGACTTCCCCCTGAGCTGCCCCGGCTGCTCCCCGGGGGAGCTTGATTAGATTGGCACTTGATGTGCCATTTTTTACATGTGATAAATCGTCTCGATTTATCACATGTAAAAAACCCGGGGAGCAGGGGGGGGGGCTACAGAGCAGGGCTGCTGGTGGGAGCAGGGGGGGCTGGGGACGCTGCGGGGGACACAGGCGGCATAGAGCCGGGAGCTGTCAGTGCTAGAAAAAAAAAGCCTATACAATGAATGGGCAGCCTGTGATTGGCTGAGCGCTCTCTCAGCCAATTGCTGACTGGCTGAGAGAGCGCTCAGCCAATCACAGGCCGCCCATTCATTGTATGGGCTTTTTTTTTTAATTCCGTACTGACAGCTCCCGCCGGCTCCCCCTGCCCGGCTCTATGCCGCCTGTGTCCCCCGCAGCGTCCCCAGCCCCCCCTGCTCCCTCCACCGCCGCGCCACCCCACTAGGTCCCAAGTCGGGTGGTCGGACGTGCAGCAGGTCCGACCACCCGACGCAGATCCGATGCGCACGGGACCGCGCATCGGATCTGAGGGGGCATCAAAACTTGCCGATTTTGGTCCGATTTCTGCCAGATCCGACTGATCTGGCTAAAATCTGACCAAAATCGGCTAGTGTATGGGGGCCTTAAGACAGGGGGGCGCTGCGGGGGACACAGAGTTGGCAGTAACAGAGCCGGGCAGGAAAAGCTCTCAGCCAATCACAGGCTGCCCATTCATTGTATGGGCTTTTTTTTCCAGCACTGACAGCTTCCGCCTCCCCCTGCCAGGCTCTGTCACTGTCCCCCGCAGCGTCCCCTGCATGCTGCCTTAGCAGCGCCCCCCACCAGGAGCCCTGTTCTGCAGCCCCCCCCCCCCCCTGCTCCCCGGGTTTACATGTGATAAATCGAGACGATTTATCACATGTAAAAAATGGCACATCAAGTGCCAATCTTATCAAGCTCCCCCGGGGAGCTGCCGGGGAAGCTCAGGGGGAAGTCGGGGGCGACTTGTCCTCAGGACAAGTCGCCCTAGTGTATGTGGGCCTTAATACATCTGCCCCAATGATCATTATCAACCATTCAGCATGTAAATGTAGTGACTGGAAACATCTCAGCTGGGCTGCACATCATTTGCACAGCAAGTGGCAGCAAACACGGGGCCAAAGAGATGCCCAGAGCAGTGACTACTCACCCACTCCACAGGGGCAACGGGTATGGATCATTAGGTCTACAACAAGTTGGTCGACAAGCATTGAGTCGACATGCAGAAAGGTCGGCATGGGTCTAGGTCAACATGGGTCAAGGTCGACACAAGCATTAGGTCGACATGGGCAAGGTCGGCGGTCAAAAGGTCGACATGGGGTTTCTCACAATTTTTTTACCCGAATGTCGACACAGTCAACATGGACACAGGTTAAAGTGCACCACGTCCCCTCACATGGCTCACTGCGCTTGCCATGCTTTCAGGCTTGGTGCCTCGCTATGCTCGCCACTTTATTTTATTCTCCCACCATGCCCTAGTGGATGGTAGGGCATGATATACCACCTGTCGGCACATGTTGGCTCAAAAAAAACAGTGAAAAACCCCATATCGACCTTTTGACTGTCGACCTTGCCCATGTCGACTTAATGCTTGTGTTGACCTAATGACCCTGTAGACCTAACCCATGTTGACCTAGACACCTGTTGACCTTGTCGACCTTTCTGCATGTTGACCTAATGGTGTCAACCTTCTTGTTGTAGACCAAATGACCGTATCCTGGGGCAACAGCCAGGCGGCTGAAACAATGACTGCAATCGGCACTGCACAGATGAGAACCTGTCCACCTTTAAATAGGTAATGATGACATATATTACTGATATTGAAATAGGTACGCTGAGCAGTTGTAATGAGACAACCATATAATTTACAACACAAGGGGCGAGATTTGGTGGGTTTACCGTTTTTGAGAAAATGCGATTTTTTTCTCATATCGTCCTGTATCGCTCTTTTTTAAAATCACATTTTTGCCGCGAATTCGCATATTTAATAAGGTGTGTATTCCGGCATGAAAAGTGCGAGAAAGTGCGATGTAGGGCGATTTTCGGGATGAAAAGTGAGATTTTTTAGTAATGAAAAGGTGCGATTTTGTTAAAATGTGCGATTTTGTGATTAAAAAAATTAATAAAAATAAATTGGCGTGAGGTCCCCCCTCCTGTACATAACCAGCCCCGGGCTCATTGGACCGGTCCTGGTTCCAAAAATACGGGGGACAAAAAAATCTGGGGGTCCCCCGTATTTTGAAACCAGCACCGGGCTCCAACAGCCCGCAGTGTCATGCCACAGCCGGGGGACACTTTTTACACAAGGTCCCCCGGCCGTACCATGAGCACCATGGCTGGTCAGCCTTGGACGGGGTACCTGGAGGAGTGGGGACTCCCCCAATAAAGGGATCCCCCCCAGACTTCACCCGTCCAGGGCTGAAGCCCGGGGCTGTCACCGGCGTCCCTGGCCATTGGACGCCGGCCTGATATAGTTAAATTCACATTCCTAACATTGCTTAATACAGGAGAACTACAAGTGCCAGCAGACCTCCCCCGCATGCTGGGACTTGGAGAACCACAAGTCCCAGCATGCGGGGCATTAATGGGCCCGCTGGGACTTGTAGTCCACCTGTAAAAAGAATGTTAAAATAAAACACACACACAGAGAAGTAAAACTTTATTACATACACATCCATACACCTCACTTTTACATCCACATTCTTACCGATCCAGGAATCAGCGCTGGTCTCTCTGCAGCAGACCCCAACGCTTTTTGTCCCCGTATTTTTGGAACCAGGTCCGGCTCAATGAGCCCGGGGCTGGTTATGTACAGGAGGGGGGACCCCACGCCGTTTTTTTTTTTTTTTTAACTTTTACACATATTTTACCAAAGAACCATACACAGATCACAATGATCTGTGCATGGTTCTGACAAAATCGCCAGTCAGGATCAGGTCTATTTTTTTTTTTTAAGTTTAGACCATTTTTTTTGTCGATTTCCAAATTCGCATCTCATTAAATATGCGAATTGTATATTTTTCAATGGGGAAAACATCTGGATGCGAATTCCGGAGTTAAAAAAAATCGCACTTTCAGAAAGTGCGATTTCGCGGCAAATCCCGCATTTTTTGCCGATTCATTAATTATGCGAATTCGGGAAGTGAGTGAGAAAACGGCAGTTTTTGCGATAAAAATCGCGAAAAACCCAACTTCGACCTCTAATAAATGTCACCCCATATATCAGTCAAAAGAAGCTAACCACTAAATAGAAATAGAATAATGGTGTGTAATAAGATAATTAGCCACTGGGTGGCAGCAAGACTCCAGTCATGAAATAAAATAAATCAGTCAAATAGTGTTCAAAGGGGCAACCGAATACAACTCATCTTAATACGAATGAATACGACTGCCAACGCCCATATTTTTGCTAAAATACGATTCGTAAATACTGTAGGGCAGATTAACTAATCTGAAGTATTTACAGATTTGTATTTGGCCGATGGTGTAGGCAGGCGTATTCTGCCGGATTTGTAATTCATATATAGCGGCCTTATAAATGGCCGCTAAATACAAATTTATTTATTTATTTGTTTACAGTTTCTTATATAGCGCAGAATACGAGTGGGCAGCCTGCACGGATCTTGCAATGTAAAAAAAAGTGAATAAAAAATAAATTCTTTAAAAAAAATAAGGCGTGGGGTCACCCCACGGTCATAACCGGCCCCAGGCTCAAAGAGCTGGTACCAGTTTTCAAAAATCAGGGAACAAAACATGTGGGGGTCCCCTGGATTTTTTTAAACCAGCACCAGGTTTAAGGGCCGGTCATGGTTCCCAAATACGGGGGAAAAAAGAGTAGGGATCCCTCGTATTTCAAGGATCAGCACCAGGCCCAACCAGCCAGCAGGGAAATGCCACAGCCAGGGGGAGACTTTTTATACAAGTCCACCCGGCCATAGCATTTACCCCCTGACCGGTCAGCTTGGGCAGGGATCCTGAGGATCCCCCCTACAGAAGTTACCTGCCCAGGCTGAAGCCTGGGGCTGTCCCTGGTGCCCCTGGGCAGTGGGCACCGTGCTGATTGTAGTGTAAAAAAAAAAAGAATAAAACTATTGTGTATTGCTGTGGAACTATGAGTCCCAGCAAGCCTGCACCACATGCAGGGACTTGGAGAATGACAAGTCCCAGCATGCGTAGCATTAAAGGGCCCACTGGAACTTGTAGTTCCACAACAGTACAAATATGTTTACACACTGAAGCCTGATCCGTGCACGTTTCAGCCATAGTAAATTCCAAACTAACTTTTCACGGTTGTTTATGGGCAAAAATGGCTACGAATAGGCATATTCGTAGCCATTTGAGGTTAGTAAATTTCCCCCATTGTGTTTTACAAGTGGTTCCATATAAGTGGAAAACAAGAAATATTATTTAAAATTCATGTACAGTAGCTATAGGAATTTGTGCATTATAACCAATGCTGGGAAATGAGTTTGAAGAAACTCAGGAGCCCGAGGTGTGCTCCCTACCACCAGTGCAGTGCCTAAACACGTGCAAAAGCGGCCGTGCGATCGAGTGGGCTTATCTCCCGAAGGAGACGGGCCCCGTTTTTCCCCTAACCCCTCTCAGCCATAAGGCCGACGAGGGGAAAATAGGGAACGGTGGGTCCTCTTCGCCGAAGCTTAGAGAGACCCTCATTCCTCAACCCCCGAAAGGGTTAGGACGGTGGGTCCTCCGCAGCCCATGCTTTGGAGAGACCCGCAGTGGACTTCCCTCCGCCTTGCGGCTCGGGGTCGTCCTCGGGGGGACCGCAGCTCTCCCCAAAAGGCGAGAGCTTTGGCACGTTGGGGAAATGGAAGGCCCGTAAGGGACGACCACACAACCCAAAAAAACGTGACACACTACAGAAAACAGAAAACGTGAAAAGTGCACGAACGTGAAGAAGAAGAGAAATAAATAATAAAGAGGACCCCAGCCAGAAGGCCGGGGTGGGGGTGTGAAAAATTGTCCTACCCCATCCAAAAGGACGAGGTAAGGACGTGAAGCGCTAACCTAGAGGGGAAGTGCGCAGTGCTAGTGCCATACTAGTGCATGGTGATTTTGGGATCACCCGTGCATGTTCGGCACCCCCGAGTTTCCCCGGGGGCACAGTGCAGCCTCGGACTCCAAGCAGCCAGCCAGTCAGCGTCCGACCAAGTGTTTCTCCGTCTCAACAGCAGGCACTTTCCAGCCCCTGGCATGGGAATGGGTACTCCACTGGAATTTTCGAAAGACTCCCTTAGGGGCTGCACCCCCCTCGGAAGAGCAATCTACTCAGTCCCAGTGTTTCTCCGCTCCCAGGGTTAAGATACTAGGCTGAGCTTTTCGCTGTGCCCAGGCCAGGGGTCAGTTCCCCCCTGACCTGGACCAATCTACTCGGTCTCAGCTTTTCTCCGCTCCCTGGGAATGGATACTAGACCAATGCTGGGAAATGCTACTGATGATCCCATTTGAATTCTTATTTCTCTGATTTCTTTTTTTCCCCCAAGAAATATAACAGCTGCATAATGTGGGTTGTGTAGAATCATGGAGATCGAGACAGCCTTCAGGGAGATTGATACTATTTCGGGGGGTCTTATTTAGAATGCAGGAGGGTAAACAACTAGGCCATATTCCCTAAATAATGTGAATGACAATTGCCACTAGGTAGATAGACTCAGATGCTTTTTAGCATAGGTAACTGCTACTGTACAATTAAATCTAGTTCCATTTGTTTTTAACATGAACTTGCCAAATCTATAAATTGAAGTGCACATTGGCAGTTGTGATCCATATCTCTGGAATTCTCTACCCCTCCCTATCAGACTTGCCACCTCCCTACAAAACTTTAAATGGGCACTGAAGACCCACTTCTTTATTAAATATAACCATTTCTCATCCTAACCCTATGTTTATGGTCACTTATATCCCAGCTGTGTCACCCTAGTTTGTCTGCCCTCTACCTTTAGAATGTAAGTTCTAAAGAGCAGGGCCCTCTCTCCCTGGGCCAAATGTAATAGGGTGAGAGTTTTAGAAAGTGAGAGTTTTTGGGAGAGTTTTCCCCTGTTTTTTAAAGCAGCAATCATTTACATGGCAAAATCAACCTGGTTTTGCAGTGTAATTGATTGCTGCTTTAAAAAAACAGGGGAAAACTCTCCCAAAAACTCTCACTTTCTGAAACTCTCACCCTATTACATTTGGCCCCTCATGTGCTTTTCTTAGAATATAGTTGTGCTCATAAGTTTTCATACCCTAGCAGAATTTGTGATTTTCTGGCCATTTGTCAGAGAATATGAATGATAACTCACAAACTTTTCTTTCACTCATGGTTAGTTATCAGGCCAAAATCTCCAGGGTAGGTAAACTTTTGATCAGGATCATTTGGGTAGTTTCTGTTGTCATTATGATTTAAAAAGAGGAAACACAGTTGTTTGACAACCATGAGTGAAAGAAAAGTTTGTGAGTTACCATTCATATTCTCTGACAAATGGCCAGAAAATCACAAATTCTGCTAGTAAACTTATGAGCACAACTGTATATCCCTGCCGGTATCCGGACTGGTCATAGACAGACTCATCATAGACAGTCATATGGTCGACCACTAATGGTTGACAGTCACAAGGTCGACAGGGTCAAAAGGTCGACAGTCACAAGGTTGACAGGGTCAACAGGTTGACAGGCAAAAAGTCGACAGGGTTTAAAGGTCGACACACACAATAGGTCGACAGGGTCTGAAGGTCGACATGCAATATGTCGACATGGTGGAAATGGTCGACATAAAATGGTCGACATTAAAAAATTTCAGCCGACATGTGCTGACAGGCGGTATTTCATGCCCTACCATCCACTAGGGCGTGGTGGGAGAATAAAATAGTGTGCCGAGCGGAGCGAGGCACCGAGCCCGAAGCATGGCGAGCGCAGCGGTACACTTGGACAGTGTCCATGTCGACCTATGTCGACATAGACACCCTAAAAACACCCTAAAAACATTAAAACCTTAAGACCCTGTCGACCTTTTAACCCTGTCGACCTTGTGACTGTCGACCATTAGTGGTCGACCATATGACTGTCTATGATGAGTCTGTCTATGACTTAAGGCCCCCATACACTAGGGCGATTTATCACATGTAAAAAACCCGGGGAGCAGGGGGGGGGGGGGCCTACAGAGCAGGGCTGCTGGTGGGAGCAGGGGGGGCTGGGGACGCTGCGGGGGACACAGGCGGCATAGAGCCGGGCAGAGGGAGCTGTCAGTGCTAGAAAAAAAAGCCCATACAATGAATGGGCAGCCTGTGATTGGCTGAGCGCTCTCTCAGCCAATTGCTGACTGGCTGAGAGAGCGCTCAGCCAATCACAGGCCGCCCATTCATTGTATGGGCTTTTTTTTTTATTCAGTACTGACAGCTCCCGGCTCCCCCTGCCCGGCTCTATGCCGCCTGTGTCCCCCGCAGCGTCCCCAGCCCCCCCTGCTCCCTCCACCGCCGCGCCGCCCCACTAGGTCCCAAGTCGGGTGGTCGGACGTGCAGCAGGTCCGACCACCCGACGCAGATCCGATGCGCACGGGACCGCGCATCAGATCTGAGGGGACATCAAAACTAGCCGATTTTGGTCCGATTTCGGCCAGATCCGACTGATCTGGCCTAAATCTGACCAAAATCGGCTAGTGTATGGGGGCCTTTATACCATAACCATCTCTGCCACTGTTATATTTGCATCTGTGTCCGCTGCTGCAACTGTCTTTTTTATTTGCCATGTACTTGTCGTAATTTGCATTTGTACTGTAAATCACAATATTTCTTGTATTGTTCTTTGCTCATCTATGTATTGTCAGGTGCTGCGGAACCCTTGTGGCACCATATAAAAAAATGATGGTACTTGTGAGTTATCCGGGCGTCCGATTTTTTGATTGTATGCCTTAAGTTAAGGCATACAATCAGATGCGATGCGATGCGATATCGCATCGCATCGCATCGCATCGCATCCGACCATCGGATGCGATGACCCGATTTTTCCATAGGAATCAATGTTAAAATGGACTGAGTCCATTTTAACATGGAATTCAATGGGAAAAAGGGGTCCTTTTCATACCCCTACTATCCAAGTGGGCATGGAGTTGGATATAAATCTGTGGCGAGCGTAGCGAGCCACCGAGCCCGAAGCGTGGCGAGCGAAGCGAGCCCCGCGAGGGGACGGTATTCCGTGTCCCCTCGCGGGGCTCGCTACGCTCGCCACGCTTCGGGCTCGGTGGCTCGCTACGCTCGCCACAGGTTTATATCCAACTCCATGCCCACTTGGATAGTAGGGGTATGAAAAGGACCCGATTTTCCCATTGAATTCCATGTTAAAATGGACTCAGTCCATTTTAACATTGATTCCTATGGAAAAATCGGGTCATCGCATCGCATCGCATCCGATGGTCGCATGCGATGCGATGCGATGTCCCGATCCGACCCGATTTAAAAATCGGACGCCCGGATAACTCACAAGTACCAAAATGATAATAATAATAATCAATTGTTTACAAAACCTTATTATGAATGGTGAGGTTCCATTCTTTTTATTTATTTTCGAAACATTTTAGGAACTTTCCATTGATCATAATTGTAATTTATTACATTTTCCTCATTTTCCTATATGCTTTATATAAAATTAGTTTTTTGTTAGTTTGTTTTTAGCTTTTTCCAAGAAACATGAACAGGCTGGATTCATTTATTTGTTCTTTCCACTAGAGGGCAGTATGCTCTTATTTACGATGTACTGTATGTGTCTGTGTCTCCAAGCTAAGGATCTGATACGCAATCATCAAATTGAGAACCGAATCGGTGGCACTCATGGATACCATGCGGCCCGTATATGTTATCACTACATGTATGTGTGCATGAGTACATTTTGCATATGAAAAAGGTGTATTGTCTCATGTGTCAAATGTACCCTATTGTTCTGTAAGGAACAGTTTTATTTTACTAGCATTCGATGCACTCAATAAACAATCCAAGGAAATATCACACAATCTAATCTAGACCAGACAATAGATGCTTATACCCATTACAAAATAATCTTAGTGGGCCTTATTTTGGTTCATTCTTTCTGACAAAATCCTTCTTAGATGGGCAAAACCATGTGCACTGCAGGTGGGGCTGTAACATGTGCAGAGAGAATTAGATTTGGGTGGGGTTTTATTTCAAAGTAAGATCTATATTGCAGTGTAAAAATAAAGCAGTCAGTATTTTCCCTGCACAGAAACAAAATTACTCACCCAAATCTAATTCTCTCTGCACATGTTACATCTGCCCCCCTGTAGTGCACATGGTTTTGTCCATCTAAGAAGGATTTTGTCAGAAAGAATGAACCAAAATAAGGCCCAGTGTAACAATATTTACATGTGGGCAGTTTAATAAATACTGTCGCAAAAACGTTAGATTTTTTCTTCTACTATATATATTTAGATTATTATTTGGAAAAACAGAGGCCTGTCCCTACCATTTAGGGGGAAGGGAAGATGATGTAGGAATGAAATATCCCATACTTACGCTCCAGAAATGGCCAGAAGGAAAAATCCACTTCTTACCCTCCCGAAAATCGGGTCCACCACCTTTAGAGGGGTCCCCCGCATCAGCCCCTGACACCATCCCTCTGCCGGTCAATTACTGGCATTTGCAGCTCTTTGGGGAGGAGGCGGGGCTAAAATTATGCAATAGCTCCCCAACATATATAGAAATTTATTAAACTGATGACACATGTTGACATTCAGCATCAAATTTAGACACAATACTACAACAATCCTTTTTTTTTATATCCCTAAAGCAAACCATAACTCCTTACCACTAATCCTAACCCTAATGTCATCATTTTCACTTTGTCGACATTTTATTTATATATTATTATATTTTCCATGTGTCGATATGTTAGATGTTGTCATTTTATTAATGTCAAAATCATAACTGTTGATATTCTGGTGAGGACATGATACTAAAAGGAGGTGATTCTTGCTCTGGACCTTCTTATAATTATACATATTGGTATGGCTAATATGTTAAAACAAAGCTTTCATTAAAAAATTGTAAATACTTAATATTCTGTTTTTGTCAAAAATATAATAATAATAATAATAATAATAATAATAGATGCTACACAAGGGTTTTCATAGTTTGAGCATCACTCCCCTTAGTAATGGGTGTGGGCCATTGAGTCAACACAATTTAGGTTGACATGCATTGAGTCGACCACTAAAGGTGGATAGGCCTTAGGTCGACACCTGAAATAGGTCGACATGGCTAAGTTTGACAGGGTTGGACTGTCGATACAATCATTAGTTTGGCAATGGCAAGGTCGACAATCAAAGGTCGACATGAGTTTTTCACGTTTTTTTGTCCCAAATATTGACATAGTCGACATGGACACCGTCAAAGTGTACCACGTCCCCTCGTTATTCTATACTCCCTGCATGCCCCAGAGGATGGCACAGCATGAGATAATGCCCGTTGGCACAAGTCAGCTAAAAAAAAAAAGGTGAAAAACTCATGTCGACCGAATACATGTCAACCTTAATAGCGTCTACCTAATGACCGTATCCCATTATAACATTAAGGGAGAGATTTGCCACAGACTCCAAAGTCATCTATCAGCAAAATGTTGCAAAATAAGGGTCTGATTCATATATGGGCATTAATGCACTCACAGCTGTGATCTCGTACACAGCGGATATGCAAATTCTGTAACCGCCTGTCAATGGATTGATCCGCCCACCGATGGCTATGCAACTCTGAGCACCTGTGTACAAGCACACAGAAGTAGTCAGAGGTGCTTCGACCATTGACTAGCTGGGTCACGCAGAATGGCCACGAGAACAGAGATTTTGGGACCATGGTTCCTACGTACGACTTTGCAGATGTGGGCATAGAAATGCCATGAAAAAAGTCAACTGACCCAATCATGGTCCCCGGCTGTCAATCAATTTGCCATTAAATCCTCACTATGAGCGAGTGTGCAAAGGTAACTTGGTGCGTGCACAGTGCGACCACGATGCAGTTGGCCAATACTCAGCTTTGTAAATATCAGCATTGCGTAACTCCCCGAATCAGGCCCCAAGTTTCACAATGATTATAAGCAAAAAGGCAGTAATAATAAAAATGATAGTTCCCACAATTTTATATATGCATGATATAATATATCCCACAGCCATTTAAATGCTAATTACAATGATCAAATTTGTACCAGAAATAAATCCTCAGTATAATAATCCGCACATGAAAAATTACTAGTGGAAACATTTCATAAATAATAGATTCAATCTTATCAACACATATTGATACATCGTTATCCTCAATTATTCAAAACTGTCACAATGATGCAAATTTTCATCTAAGATAATAATGCGGGTAGTTGCTTTGCAGATGGGCTATTCTGTTTGCCCCAGTATGCTGGCTTATTGTGCAGGCGAAGCACAGTAGTTTCTGTTGTCTATACGATTTAAACAGAGTAAACACAGTTGTTTGACAATAAATGGTTTCACCCAACCACTGACCATGAGTGAAAGAAAAGTTTGTGATTTATCATTCATATTCTCTGACAAATGGCCAGAAAATCACAAATTCTGCTAGGGTATGTAAACTTATGAGCACAACTGTATGTTATTCTATGTAATAAATTGTTTTCCTTAATTAAACAAAGTAAGTTTTATTGGTATCTGAGAAGTGTAGAAGAAGTAAAATGTAATACTCACCCGAAAGATCCAAATTACCTCAGTACAAATATAACTATGTGTTTATTTGCTACCACTGCACTCTGCACAGGTTACTATTCCCAATTGTTCTCCACATGCCTGGTAAATGATGAAAAAGTGTCAAAACAATATTTGTGTATCAACCATTGTCACATTGACCTGTTGAACCTGTCAACCTTAAGCACTGTTGACCTTTTGACTCTGTTGACCTTTTGGGGTCATCCTAGTGACTACTGTAGCTCTATCTACTGAATAACAAAGCTGTGCATACAAACAAAAATATTTGCTTTCAGATGTATCCTTTGTAGGGATGGCCATCGTTGCCTTTACCATCGATAGTGTATAACCATTCTATGGCTAACCATCGATGTTTTTGCATATAGATGGTCATCCATTTTCTCTGATTGAGTGGCCTGTGGCCCAATCAAAATGCGGGGGCGGGGCTTCACGGGTGTCGGAGGCGGAGCTACGCTCCATGTGCCGGCACTGTAGGGAAAAAGCAAAATAAAACCATTCGTTTAAGCTTTACATCGATGGTGGGAAACCATCTGGTTCTCCCTCATCGATGGCAAAACTATTCAACATCGGCCATGAACCATCGATGATTTCTAATCATCGATGGTCGATGGCCATCCCTAATCCTTTGCTCCAAGTATAGGACTGGAGCATGTGCACACTAATAGTAATGGCTGTGAGACCAAGTGCACCAGCCATAGCGATGTGTACAATTCTCTGTGCATTTAGGTTTCGACCTGTTCGCTAGCCTTTGTATGTTCGTCAAACCCCCCCCCCCCCTCAGTGCCCAAATCCTGATGCTAGCATGCAATGGGATGTTTTACCTAGCACATCCCCTTGCACGCAGCCAAACAGGAGGGAAATAATTGCAGATCGCCGAAAAGGGCGGACACAGACATCATGTGATGTGAGCCACCCGCCCCGAGCAGGCATCGCCACATGTTTTTATGGGGACGCCAATAAAATGTTGAGTGTTTCCCTGCAGTTTGCGCATGTGCACATACGCAAACCCCACAAATGAACACGTCTGAATCAGCCCCTTACTTTGGGGAAGACATTGCGGGACAAGCGCTATTCACTTTCAGCTTTGCATCAGTCCCAGCAGGTTCATGGAGGATGGACCCTTCTATAGTTCCATTTAATTTTATTATTTGTTCCCAAAATGTAATTTCCCTACAAGATACACCTAATAAATGCAATAACCTTTTCCATATTAGGCATTTGTGCATGTTTGTAAATTGGGTCAGCAGATAACTGATACTGTGGGGGGGAATGTGATAGGATGAGAGAATCAGAAAGTGAGAGATTTGGTAAGAAATCTCCAGTTTTTTTAAAGTGGTAATCATTTACACGGCAACACCAGTTTGATTTTTGCAGTGCAAATGATTGCCGCTTTAAAATAACTGGCGATTTCTTACCAAGTCAATCACCCTGTATCTGGTTTGTGCGTCATTTTCTGACTGTACTAACAGGTGTAATTCAGACATGCCTGCATGGGGCTTACTTATCACAGTTATTTTCATTGCCCTTCCAAGATAAATTCTCTAAAGCCCCCATACACTTATCCGATTTGGGCCGAGAAATGCTTGAGACCTCATCCGACCCAATGCGCATCGGGTCAGAGCCTACAGAATGAACCTGCAGCAGGTTTAAATCTGTCAGATCGGACTCATCAGTAGCACATTGCAGGTGCTTTTTAACACCCGTGATGTATCCCGTCCGATTCCGAGGTGTGTGCCAGCGTTCAATTGCCGCCCTGAAGCCAGGCCGCTGATTGGCTGAGAGTGCTCTCTCAGGCAATCAGAGGGCGGAGAGTCATTTGACATGATTTTTTGAAAATTCTAATACCCGCCACAGCCTGACATGCCCGTCCGTCTTCAGCACCTGCCACCTGCCCCACTGCTTCACACCGCCTGCTGCAGCTCAGCAACTGCCACCTGCCCCACTATCCTCACCGCTTGCTGCAGCTCCTCGGTTACATGTGATAAATCACATGCGATTTATACATGTAGCATAGACAAATGTGTTTCTGCTGTACACATCCTAACATATAATATAATGCCCTTTTGTCTTACATGATTGGAGAACGCACTTGTATTCAGAGCTGGATTATATAAAATGCTGTCCACCCTGTTTCTGCTTGAGGGATCACTGTATCTCTGCTCGCTTGACGTCAAGCACTCTCAATAAACACCTCTCTGATAAGCCAGAATAATTTTGTCCTGTCACCTCTGTTCATGTTGTGCTATAAGAAGAACAAGTACTGCTTCATCTTCTCATGGCTCTATTTATAGGATCACTGCATATAACAAACAGCATAGGCAATCATCTGTTCTGCAAGAAGCTGGAGACCGGCCCGTATGGGGAAAATGGTTCGGGCCTTGCTGGCAGAATGCCACCTCTAGTTCTGATATAACCATTGTGTGTAATGGGTGTTGAAATGCCTTCACACCCTGAGCCTAATAATTCATCTACCTTATCATAAGCCACTCATCAAGTCTGTTCCTATTCTCTGCTCAAAGCACAATGTCTTCACTGGGAATTGCTCAATAAAACCCCCCTCCAGCACTGGAATGCTATTTTGAGGGCATCAAACTGAAAACACTGTGACCATGTGGACAATGGATCATACATGATAATGTACAGTAAATGGCTAGTTAATCCAGTTCAGATAACAAAGGTCTGGTAAAGTTCATGTGTTACTCAATAGACTTACAATGACAGGTCTATTAGTTTTGCTCATGATTACTGCAATGTTTACTAAACAGGTTGGCATTAGGTGTCTGGTGCTAATAACAAAGCTTACATAGGGGCCAATTTGTTATAGGATCGCATATGCAATTAGAGCCGGGCAGGATCTACCGCCCAGGATCACGTTGCAATATGCGATCTTATGGGTGAGATGTAAGACCTGTGTGATGCTGCCCAATATTAGCACATCGGGCAGCATTGCCCCCGCCATTAAAATATGTGCCCCTTACCGCTGCATCTGCCGCCTGTGCGTTGTCCATTGACAGCACGACGATCCGCCTGTCTGCGGTCCCGGCGCGGCGCTCCTCCAATTAGAATGTTATTTGCAAAATGGCCACCGGCTTACAGCAGACCATTATTTAGGATGCAAGAGGAGGTCGCCGTCTCCTCTAGCATCCTTAATAACATCTGCTGTGAGGGGGGCGACCATTAGACAAATTATATTCTAACAGGAGCCGGAGGAGCACCAGGAGTGCAGACAGAAAGAAGCTCTGCTGGTCCCGGTGGCCGGCAGCAACAGGTAATTGGTGGCGGCGGCCCCATTAACAATAGCTTCCACAGACCCTGTGGTGACCAAACTTACCTAGCACCACCGCGGGGTCTGCAGAGCTATTGTTACGCCCAGTACTATTTTTCTGGAAAAATAGGTTCAGGAACTCCAAGTCTGGGGGTGGATCAAATGAATTAAAAAAAACATATATAATAGAGAGAGGGAGGGAGAGATAGATGTATATATTGTATTTAGAAACAAAGGCACTCACAGGTGACTTTAAAATAAAACTTATCTTATGAAAGGTACATTTTCAGTTCCTGATGATGTCATATTTAATTAGAGGTTCAGAAACTGAGTTCCTGCTGGTTCCTGCTGAAAAATAGCACAGGTTACGCCACTGCATAGACAACTGTGGGCGAAGTGGCTGCGAGGGGGGCAGGAGAAATCTCCGATACCTGCTGCGGTCTTCCGTCTCACATTCTGAAGGTACTTAATATTTGCGGCTGCTTGCGGGAATTAGCTGCAAATATTTAATCGAAAATTAGCCCCATAGTTTTCTACAGGCATTAGAGACTGTAATGGCTCTCTTGGGGGCCCATGTATCAATGATCATATATTCAATACAATCTGGGTGCATTATTAGCAACCAGGATTCCATTGCACTATGCAATCCCATCGTCTGTATGTATTAATAAGTCCTGTACTACAATAGTTGGGAAGTATGTAACTCTCAAAAAGTACTTGTACAGCTACCATTTTAGCATAAATGATTTTGGGCGGGATGTATTAAAATACATCGCCGCCCTTCGCCGCGATGCTGCCGCATATGTACTAACATATGCGGCTGGCATCGTGGTGCGGTGACGGAGGCCCCCCGCGATACCTGTACACTGGTGTGCGGGGGGTCTCCGTCACCTCCCTGCCGCCACGCTCTCCCCTCACGTCCGGCGCTTCCTCCTCCCCCCTGCAGCCGGAAGGATGTCCGGCTGCTTCACTAGGGGGAGGCAGGGCTTACCTTCCGCGGTCCAGGAGGACCCTTCAGGAAGGTAAGCCAGAGGGGGGTCGGCGAGGCGGCGGGTTTGCGTTGGCGTCGGCGAAAAGAAGCCCATAGGCTTCTATAGGGTATCGCCTCCCAAAGGTGGCGATACCCTTCAGTGCGGTATCATTTTTGATACATTGGAAAATGCGGTAAAACCGGGGTTTTACCGCATTTTCCATTTGATACATCTCGCCCTTTGTCTTGAAAGATTAGATAGCATACAAAAGATGGTGATTATAAACCTTAAGACGGCTAAGGAAGTAAATATCTGGTGCTGCTGTAATGGCATTATAATATCCTTGCATACACTAAAACAGAAGATAAATCAAAAACGCTTCTTATGTACCGCATACATATTCCGCAGCACTTTTGCAGAGAATATTTATCATTCACATCTGTCCCTGCCCCAGTGAAGCTTACAATCTATATTCCCTACCACATGTACACGCACACACACACACACACACATTCATTCTAGAGTTAATTTTATTGGAAGCCAATTGACTTACCAGTATATTTTTTGAATGTGGGAGGAAACCGGAGTACCCGGAGGAAATCCACACACACATGTGGGTTTCCTCTAGGTATTCCGGATACAAACTCCACACAGTTAGGGCCATGGTGGGAATCAAACCCATGACCTCAGTGCTGTGGGGCACCGTCCATGGGGCCTCATCCATCTGTATAGTGTGGGTGAAAGTAATAACTAACACCTTGCAGCCTGGAATCAAACTGTAAAGCACATTTTGTCTGTCACCAGTTACTACCAGTCTTCGATTGCCATAGCGCTCTATGATCTAACGTTTCTTATCTTTAAAACATACCTACCTACTTTGTAAGACTCAACCCAGGAGCAACCTGGAGAGAAGACACTGCAGGGGTGGAGCTATAGGAGGCAATCCATATATTTACCCCGCCCCCTTATTATGGCTCCTGCGATTGCCGGTGAGTAAGATACAATTCGTAATTGCCTACCCTCCTGGAATCTCTGGGAGGCTCCTGAAAATTGGCTCTGGAGAGATAGGCAAATTCCCCAGATTAGCAGCAGTCTCCCACAACCCCCCTCCACGGTGGATCAGTGGGACCAAATGTCACAAATCACGTCATTGTAGCCCTACCCTCCACTGTGTAATGCCTGTAATGCCGGCAATGTCACCAATTTAGGGCCTTTATCTCAATGTAAGAAGTTTCCATGCTCCCAGGTCAAAGCAGTTCAGGATTTTCCTGGCCCTTTTGGGCTATGGGAGCTGGAGTAATTATAGAGATGTGTAAGAAAAACAGATTATCAGTGGTGCTCAAAGTCTGCACTTTTTGAGCAAAGTAGTGTATTGTGAGTACTCAATTTAATTCAAAAGATTGTTACTTTCGGCACAATGGGAGCCGATGCAAAAATGGACATGAATCCCTCTTGGGATGAGTCTTTAAATATTGGCAAATATATGCCTTTCCTTCTATTCATACAAAGTGGTAGCAATTATGGTCAATTAGTGTTCAACTCTGCAAGCAGCCCCAATAAATGTAATGGGATGCAGTTGACATCCTGGCGGTGAGGGTACCAACTGCCATCAGAATCCTGACACTGTTCAGAATCCCGACAGTTAGGATCCGGAATATTAGAATGCCAGGCAAGGTTAGAGTTAAGCTGAGGGGGGCCACTAGTGGGAGAGTTATGGTTAAGCTGTGGGAGGAGAGGGTTAGGGTTAGGCTATGGGAGGGGAGAGTTAGGTTGTCTGTCGGTAGGATTAGATGGAGAAGTATGGAGAAGGGTTAGCATACTTAACCAAAATTTGTTGGTATTCAGACAGTTGGGATGCCGCTGTTGGAATGCTGATCACTGCCATCCTGTTGATATTTTGTGCCCATTCCCGTGTAACTTTGAAAACAATGCAGCATGCAATTTGTTCCTTTTAATGTGCTGGACTAAGTTAACTCTGAAATCATTACATACAAAGGCCTTCTATAATGCATTGAAGCCACATATGCTGGTTTGTATAGGTGTGTTTAAAACTCATGGTGGATTTGGTACCACTTTTCTGTAATAGCCTATAAGGGGGAAACCTAAAAAAATTGCAAAGGACATGAGTGAATAGTTTAGTGCACATGGGAAAACTGTAAGAGAACCTTTGGATGAATTAAACTAAAATATATGGGGAATAAATGTCATGCATTGGGCCTGATTTAGATGACGCTATGCTAATGCTGGCATTAGCTCTTCCTCTGGTGTACAAGCATGCATCTGACAGTGCAAGGATTGAGTCACCCACATGAGCATCCTTAAACACTGTAATATTGCTTGGTGCATCTTGAGACTCAACCACCATTGCACCATGGAAACATGTACTAGACTGACGCTAGGTTCAGATTCTCCATCAGAGTATCAACTCCAATGTGATGAATTCGCAACCAGTTATGCAACGCACCCATGACATTCCCATTATATGCCTATAAGATGGAACATGTGCATCTAAATACCCTCCACTAATACCATGCATCTCCATTGCAACATCGCATGAACCGTACCATAGGAAGCAATTTGCTCAACTCCGAGTACTTTGGCACTGCCTGCAACACTTGTGCGAAGGGATCCTATGGTATATAAGCTTCACCTTTAATGACATAGCCAATTAATCATTTGTTACTGATTGTCTTATCGATGGGCCTTGTGTTTACCTTATGTTCTAACATACAATATTTCTGTATAGCAATGCTAAAGCTGGGTACACACTACAAATGGGCCATCCCGCACACTCTGATTCCCGCCCCTGTGCGCGGCTGTACATTTGTCAACAGCCCTGCACACAGGGAGAAATCTATTCACCATTGAATGGATTTCACCCAGCTCGCCGCACCAAGTAAGCCAGGACTCACTCAGCACCATTATGGCTGTGGTGAGAAGGAGGCCGCTGTCAATCACACAGGAAGATCCAAGGATGACAGGCATTCGGATCACAGGGCTTGTGCGTATGCACTGCAGACCAGGCGCGTATGTGGTCCTCCGATGATGGCCAGGGCTGAGAATTCGTACCCCTACGTTCAGGGCAGATTTGGGCCTAATGCGTGTACCCAGCAACCCCATACATGGATCCAGCATTGGTAAGTGCATACACACTTGTCAATGCTCACAGCGGCAAGCAACGGCAGGGGGAGGGTTGAGCAGGCGCCATGTTGCCAAATCCTCATTAGCGACATCCCCTGATTGACCTGCAGGTACAGATGACGCGGAATGTTGCTAGTGACCCGCAGGAGTGAGTATCGTTAGCAATGCAGTGTGCACAAGATTTTACAAATTTGTTTTAATGACATATCTATTAGTAGATAACTACCCAATGATCAATACTACATATCATCTCCAGTCTGCTACCAGATGAACGCTACACAGTGAGTTTACTTGGACTAAAGCAACAAGAGTGCTCAAGGTCAAAGCAAGAGAAAGAGCAGATTGGCTTTCCAGCTGGAGGAACAGAGATTAAAACGACACAGTTTCAATCACTAATCCCATCTGCTTAACGTCAAAACATTCCACCAATTCCCAAAGACAATCTTCAGCATTATTATCATGCGTTCTAGTACAGAGTGCCCTCTAAGCTAGACACGCGTAGATGCCTATTAGGGGTAGGAGTCTAGACCGGGTGTCGGAGTGCCAGTCTTGTACTTCATTGGATGTGTAAGAACTGCAAGCTGAAGTGTAATCTACAGAGGTGTATATGTGAGATATTGTAGTTGTATTGTTCTGTATTTGTAATGTCTTTATCTTCTCCAGCAGTCCCATATGTCATTGCTCTGGTGTGTTTTTGTTTAATTAGTTTCTTTGTCTAATTTATTATACTAACTTGCAGTGATGCTGAGTTTATTTGAGACTTACAAATAAATGCTAATTTAATGGTAATCACACAGTCTATTAACCGCTAAGAATGCCAGCGTTGCTCACAGCGACTGTTCTTTTTTGGGGTGCAACATGTAACTGCACTTCAATTAATTAACTTGGCTGTATTTGTATTTATTTATACTAAAAGAACAGTCGCTGTGAGCAATGCTGGCATTTTTATCGTCACTTAAGGTGCCCACACACTAGAAAGATCTGCGATCTTAAGATGTGCGCATAAATTCGCCTTGAAATCTTTTGTCCGTCCTGGACCTTCTTCACCAAAAATTTCTCTTTAGATCCCATGTGCATTCCTATGGATCTTTTGCTAAATCTTCTGATCTTTCATGCAGCAGTGCACATCCGACCGATATCGGACGAAAAAATTGGCAGATTTTTCAGCCAATCGGCCGATAAGAAAAAAAATCGTTCTAATGTGTGGGCACCTTTACTCTCCAGTGCAGGTATATTTTAATACCAAGGAAAAAAATACCAATAATGGTATTAAGGGCGCTGTCAGGGGGTAATGGCAAGAGCAGCCACTTGATAGTGGGGTAGTCAGTCCCACCGCAAAGAACCAAGAACAAAATGAAACAAGTGGCGCAAGGAATAAATGTTAGAAATGTAATTATAAAACAATGAATTGGATAATGTAATAAACACAGTGATAAAATTATTTAAATAAACAAATTGAATAACAACAATTACAAGTCACTGTAGAGTCCCGTTCCTATCGTGCCACCATTGGAATAGCTGGGTAGGTATTAGGGAGAAAGCTCCACTCAGCGCACGTGCAAGGCACCGGAGCGCCGCAGGCAGGGGGGGTGTGCTCCTGGTGGAGGGCTAACTCAGCGTCAGGGGGGTTTGGTGGAGAGAGATGCTCCAGGGGGGTCAGTGTGGGCTCCAGCCGAGGGGTAGGGTCACTCACCTGCTCCCATGACAGTGCTTTCCTCCTGCTCTCCTCGGCGCCGGCGGGAGTCAGGACCCTTCCTGCTGCTGCTGCTCCTCCAGGCAGCTCATTACCGCCCTCCATTGGCTGGCGCCCTAGGCAAATCCCTAGACCTGCCTAGTGGTGGCACCGGCCCTGACTCCACTGGATTCAAACACGGGGGTCCCCCTGAAACTGAATAGTTACCAGATAACCACTAGAGGTGTTGGATCCAATTAGGAAAGCATTGCAGCGTGTATCCTCAGATTGGTCCGGTGAAAGGTGCCAAGGCAAGGCGATAATTGTAATCTGGTATTGGTAGATGGAAGGCTGGATTCTTCAGGTTAACAGCAAATGTTGATGATGGTGATGGTCTGGTCTGTAGGCCTATGACGCTGTCTAGGGTACAACTTTGCCAAAGGTAGCCATTTTAATACCAGGTTGTGGCACTTTATTGCTTTTATATTTGTGGAACATAATTGCTAAATCTTCATTAAATACCCATTATACAATCACTATCATTTTAATATTTTACCAGCGCTGCTTTTCCTCTTTATATTATTATTTACTTTGGGAAGTGAATACGCCTACCTCACAGCAGCATCTATTCAGAAACAAGCTCCAGTTAGTGCCCGACTGTAACTTTGGTAATTTCTTCTTTATAAGGTACTGTAGTGTATGTGTGTCTAGTTTTTTTCAAAAAGGCTTCAGCAAAATGTAATTGAGTTTTATAGAAAAGGTACAGCATACTGCATGATTACTATTTACTGTATGTTATAAAGGGTTCACCATTTAGCTATTGGAACATAATAGCATAACAAACTCAAATCTGCATGTACAGTAAAATTAAGTAAGCTGCAGCAGACCTTCAAACAATTTGATTGATGCTGTAGGACAGACCATTTCCCACAGGTGCCAAGTTCCAGCCATACAATCTTCAAGATCCAGTTTTGCCTCACCATTCTCCTATACATACTGCGTCGGTAAAATGAATATTTGCAGGAAAATAGTGTCTATGGGTATATTGAATTAGCATGGGGGATTTAAGCCATGGCTAATTGTCAGATCAGACCAATTCAATTAGGTTCTGTATCCCCAAGTAATAAGATTCATAGATGCAGGTAAAACCTGCATGAAAATGTACCCTTGGGATTCAAGGTTTAGGGAAACCTATAGATTCCTTAACTTTATGTGGAAATTATGGGTTTATCGTGGGGTTTCCAAGGTTTTACCTTGTGATAAAAATATGAAATCATTGAATAGCTCCAGACACGTAAACCAGAGCGTTTCCCATTTGGTAAACCTTGTACCTAATTGAATATGCCTCTATGATTCAAATTGGGATGTTGAAAGTCAATTTGGTTTGTTGAGTACACTTATTACCAAAGTGTATTGGTAAGACAATTGACATTTCTATAGTTTTTGAAATTTTAGGATACTGGGTACACACTAGGATGACTGATCAGTCTTCAACCTATCAGCCTGTGGGAAAGTTACACGTACCAGCCATGTCAGGCGGCCTCTGCAGAAAGTTTACGGGTGGTTTTCGGATTTCCTGTACAAACATCACAATGTTAAGATGTATCGCTCATTGGTTGGGCAGCAGGGCACGTGATATGTCAGTGGGAAACGGCATTTACAAACACAGGGGGGGATTCAATCTATTCAATTCGGGTAGCTGGAAAAAAAAGCCTATTCAATGGGATTGTTTTCTACCACTTTTTTCTATGATACAGAATTAACTTTGCTTAAAATTGAATCTGATAAGCACGAGGTTTAGATATGTCACAAATAGTTAAATTAATAATGACTAGGGAAATATTGAATCACTTATTGCGCAAGTATTTGTACTAATTTTATTCAACAAAGGTAAAGTAGACAACACAGTAACGCATCACTACAATAAGAGTAAAAAGTGTAACAACTGCAAGAAAAATTGCACTGTAAATTTAAATTTAAATAGAACTTGAATAATTAATAATTGAGATAGAGCTTAATGAGTAGAACAATGTAATAGATTTTGAATATGTCCGTAATATCCTTTGGGCAAAGGGGCTAAGGGCACAGCATACATATATTCCATATGCTTGATGGAATAAGATACCGTAATTAGGATTTAATGGTGTATATAAAGGACAACCTGATCAAGCTTTGACCGCACATAAATGATATCAACTTGTGTAAATGTTATACTGCTATATGTAATACTAAATTTTATATTATAAAATGAAAAATAAAGATTTAAATTTAAAAAAAAAAAAGGAACCTGCCTCCACACAGGACGCACATAGGGTCAGATGGAATGTCAAACTCATTTGATTTTGGACGATTTCTCAGCCCGATCCGTTAGGATCAGGTGAAATTGTCCCAAATCGGATAAGTAACATGCTGCATTCATCTTGCATCCCCACACATCCCCAAAACGGGATGCAGTAAAAATCCAGACGGTCAAAATCCCGACAGGATCAAAATCCCGAATGGGTCATAATACCGACAAGGACAAAATCCCAACAAGGTCAAAATCCCAACATTTAAAATCCCGACATTTAAAATCCCGACAAGGTCAAAATACAAGTCGCGAGGTCGACATGGGTTTTTTTCACTGTTTTTTGACCCGACATGTGCCGACAGGCGGTATTTCATGCCCTACCATCCACTAGGGCGTGGTGGGAGGATAAAATAGTGAGCTGAGCGCAGCGAGGCACCGTGCCCGAAGCATCGCGAGCGATGCGAGGGGCTGCGGTTCACTCCCAACTGTGTCTATGTCGACTGACGACATTCGGGTAAAAAAACAGTGAAAAAACCCAAGTCGACCTTGCAACCTGTCGACGGAAAGTCATGTTGACTGTTTCACCTGTACATTCTATATGTCAGTATTTTCACCATGTCGGGATTTTAAATGTCGGGATTTTGACCTTGTTGGGATTTTGTCCTTGTCGGTATTATGACCCATTTGGGATTTTGACCCTGTCGGAATTTTGACCGTCGGGATTTCATACCGAATCCCCCAAAACATCAGCTATCGCCTCCGTGTTTCACAGTAGGAATGGTGTACCTTTCATCATAGGCCTTGTTGCCTCTTCTCCAAATGTAACGTTTATGGTTGTGGCCAAAAAGTAAAATTTTGGGCTCATCACTCCAAATGACTTTGTTCCAGTAGTTTTGTGGTTTGTCTCTGTGCTGTTTGGAGTATTGTAAGCAGGATACTTTGTGGCATTTGTTCTGGCAACTCGACCAAGCAGACCAACAAGAGTCCTGTATTTCAGCTGAAGTAATTTATAGATTTTTCTTTGTATCCCAAACAATTTTCCTGGCAGTTGTGGCTGAATTTTTTTTTGGTCTACCTGAAAGTGATTTGGTTTCCACAGAATCCCTCATTTTCCACTTCTAAATTAGAGTTGAGTAACGAAATGCCAACACTTGACATGGAGTGAATTAAACATCCACATCTGCGTGTCACACTGAGAGGCATGTGACTCGGAGAGCCAATAAGGACATAGGTCTGGCAGTGATGACTGATTGATAATAGCAGGAAGGGGAGGAGATTTCCTCTTCTTCCTGCAGAATTCAGTGGAGAAAGTCGCAGTTTGGAGCTCCTGCTGTGTGAAGTAATTTTGCACCCAGCGCGCCCTGTACCCCGCTACTGTGCCAGGTATGTCTGCTAGTGCCCCCTCATCGCGGCCCAGACGGTCTGCCCGTCCACCCGCGCGCTTCGCGGAGGACGGTGGCCTGGATGCGTCTGACGCGCTCCCTGGTCTGTCTCCCCCTGCCCGCACGCGCTCACCCGCTGCTCCACGCCGACGAGCCCGGGGGTCTGCCAGAGCTGGCGCAGGCTCTCCGCCTGCGTCGGCGGGTCAATCCGCCGCGCAGCCGGTTGCTGGGAGAGGCGCGGGTGTGCCGCGTGGCAGGGGTGCGTCATCCAGGGGCGCCGCGTCGGGCGCAGCTCGGGGCGGCAGGTCTGGGAGAGGTGCGAGGGGGTCCAGGACGGCGGCGGTGGGTGTCAGGAGAGCTGCGCGGGGTGGCGCTCAGCCTCAGGCTGCAGCGCAGTCCCCACCACACCAGCATGTCAGTTCCGGCTCTGACAGAGAGTCAGGCCGTGGTCGGGCGCATGCGGACGACGCGCGGGGGGATAGAGGAGAGTCAGCCAATAGATATGGGTCACAGGTGTATGGGGGACGGCGGCGCAGTGACGGAGTTTCTCCTGGACGCAGGTCTGGTTATGTGCCCACTTATGCCCGGGCACCGGAGTCCATCGGGGGCTGGGGTTACCTGGGGGCGGCTAGGGACGATGGTGGGAGGCATGGGGCCTGGCGCCACGGGGGCCGCACCGGATCCTCTTCGGGGTCCGGGGCGGGTTCCAGGGTAAGGTCTCCTGCTCCGGCCTTCGATCCATCCGCACTCTCGGCAGCCTTGTCCTCAATGGCAGGTGCCCTGGCACCCCTGGCGGGTGGCCGGCCGCCGCGTACTAGGGGTCACGGTTCTGCACGGCGCAGGTCCTCCGGAGCCCTCACGGACCCCAGGCCTAGCCGCTCTCGGCAGCGGCGAGCAAGGAGGGATAGGGGGCCTGCGGTTGGCAGATCTGCTACACCCCTGAATTCCTCCGCAGGGCGTAGACGGCCTTATAGCGGGAGGCACAGGGCTGCGGCTTCTCCACCGCCAGAGTATGATGATGGCGGGTTGCCCGCTGGGGAGCAGTACGGTTCCGGCTCAGGTTCGGATGATCCAGATGTCCGGGAAGAGGATGATGACACTTGGGCTGCTCAGCCGGAGTCGGCAGGTGAGGACTCTTCGGAGTACGGTTCAAGGTCCGATAGGGGGAGTTCCTCTTCAGGGGGCTCCCGAGATAGCCACTCTTCCACTTCCTCCTCCTCATCCGCTGGGGGGTCTGATGTAGGTAGCGCAGCGAAGGCTCGCAAGAGGGCGGCCAAATATGCTAAGAAGGAGGCGGGAAGGCGTGCTCGCCACGTTAAGCGCAGGAAGGTTTCCTCCCTGTCCCGGAGGGAAAGGAAGAGGCGGAATCAGTCCGGGGTGGTACACTGCGACTATACCGCAGTTTTGAGGGGGCTGAGGGAGAGTTGTAGGCGTAAGATCGAGAAAGGAGATTACGTGGATGTGTTCAGCCTGACCGAGGACACCAAGAAGGCCTTTAAGGCAGCCAAGGATAAGGGCGGCATAGGCTCTGATTCCTATAGGTCGTATGACAACTGGCTGGCAGGTTTCTGTGTTTTCGCGGCCTGCTATCTGGAAGATCGGCCGGATGAACACATTAACGTAATACGCTACATTCACATGATACATGAGATGCAGCGGAAGTACGGGGGTTATGCTTGGCGCACGTACGACGAGCAGTTCAGGCGTAAGCAGGATTGCTTGCATATCCTAGACCTGGGCTGTAAGGACGTTGAGGTTTGGATGGAGGTGGCTCGTGTACATTTAGACCCCATAGAGGCTGCGGCGGCCACTCCTCCCTCCACGTCGGCTTCCCTCCCGCAACAGCGGCCGGTGGCGGAGTCTTCTGCTGCCCGCCGCTTCCCTGGAGCGGGTAAGCCGGCTCCCCTGGGGGCCGCTAAGGGCAAGTGCTTTGCGTACAATAATTCCACCTGTCAGCTGGGTTCCCGGTGCAAGTACAAACACCTGTGCATCAATTGCTCGGGGAACCACCCTGCTGCCACCTGCTTTCGAGGGTCCCGCCCCGCCAGAGGGGCGGGCGCTGGCACTGCCCCCAAGCCTGCCGGAGGTGGGGGCACTCGATAGGGCGGCTACGCCAGTGCGGGTGGAGGCCATGGCCAAATGGCTCCGCTCGTACCCGGACAGGGAAGCGGCTGCTTTCCTGCAGGACGGTTTTAGCATAGGTTTTCGACTTCCTGTGGTGGGGGAGGTGCAAGGGGGCGCTTTTAGAAATTTGCAATCTGCTAGAGCGCTGCCCTCCGTGTTGTGGGAGAAGGTGATGAAGGAGGTACAGCTTGGACGCATGGTTGGGCCCTTTGCCACGCCCCCTTTGGCGAACTTGGTCATATCGCCGGTGGGGGTGGTGCCGAAGAAGGTCCCTGGGAAATTCCGACTCATCCAACATCTCTCTTACCCAACGGGGCTCTCTGTTAATGACGCCATCCCTGCCGAGCGTTGCTCAGTGACTTATCAGTCGTTTGATGATGCTTTGGCGATGGTCCGGTCGTTTGGACGGGGGGCTCTCATGGCTAAGGTGGATGTGGAGTCGGCTTTCCGCTTGCTCCCGCTACATCCCGATGCTTTTAGGTACATGGGCTTCCGCATAGGTGATGAATATTTCATCGACAAGTGCTTGCCGATGGGGTGTTCGGTATCCTGTGCATTTTTTGAGAAGTTCAGTACCTTTTTGCATTGGTGCGTGGAGCAGTCCTCGGGGGAGAGCGGGCTCGCTCACTACCTCGATGACTTTTTATGTGTCGGTCCGGCCAACTCTGACCGTTGTGTTCACCTGCTGTCCTCCTTGCAGTCCCTTTTCCACCAATTCGGGGTGCCTATTGCCGATGACAAGACTGAGGGCCCGGTTACTTGCTTGTCTTTTCTGGGGATCCAGATTGATACGGTAGAGGGTCTTTGCAGCTTGCCGGCCGACAAAGTTGCTAAGTTGCGTGAGGCAGTCGAGCTGTGTAGGTCCAGGAATAAGGTCACCCTGCGACAGGCTCAATCGGTTTTGGGACAGCTGAACTTCGCTTGCAAGGTTATCCCCATGGGGAGGTTGTTTTGCAGGAAGTTTGAGAGGGCCACTGCCGGGGTTAGCAAGCCTCACCACCTCATTCGCCTGTCCGCCGAGACTAGGCGTGACCTGGCCGTGTGGGCTTCCTTTTTAGAGGATTTCAATGGGGTGCGCATCTGGCTGGCTCCCGCAGTGGCTAACAGTGAGCTGCAGCTGTTCACGGATGCTTCAGGTTCGGTGGGGTTTGGCTGTTTTCTGGCCGGTCACTGGTGCGCTGAGAAGTGGCCGGGTGACTGGTTTGAAAGGGGTCTCACTAAGGACCTGTTGTTGTTGGAGCTGTTTCCTATTATGGTCTCAATGGAAATCTGGGGCTCACGCTTGGCAAATAGGAGTTTAGTGTTCTGGTGCGACAATTTTAGTGCTGTACATGCGATTAACCATCAGAAGGCCAGGTCCCTATTAGTCTTACGTCTGTTGGCGCAGCTTTCACTGCAGTGCTTGCGGCATAATATCCTGTTCAGGGCTCGCCACGTCCCGGGTGTTGTGAATGAAGTCGCCGATTCCCTCTCCCGTTTCCAATGGCAACGTTTTCGGGAGCTTGTTCCTCAGGCTGATGATGTCGGGGTGCCCTGCCCCTCTTATGTTTGGCAGGTGATCGGGTCGGACTGGAGGGGTTAGCAGAATCTTCATTGGCCCCTGCCACCCTTAGGAACTATCGGGCGGCCTGGACAGAATGGGAAGCGTTCGCGGGAGGGGCAGCTCAGTCAGGTAGGCGTGGGCAGCGTCTTTTGTTGTCCTTTTTATGGTCATTGTATTGCACGGGTAGATCCAGGGCAGTGGCTGCGCGCTATTTGGCTGGGATAGCCTTTTTTGCTAAGCTCAAAGGTTTGCCCGACTGTACGAAGTGTTTCCTGGTGGTTAAAGCTATGAAGGGCTGGGCACGCTTGTCTCCGGTTAGCCCTGATTGTCGCAGGCCCATCGATGCGTCACTGCTCCCGTCTTTATTGAATGCAGTAGGTCATTGCGCGGACTCCGCTTTTGAGTCTCTTTTGTTTAGATTAGCCTTTTCCATGGCGTTTCATGGGGCTTTTAGGATTTCTGAGTTAGTTTCCCCAGGTAAATCCCGTGAGGCAGTGCTTTTAGTGTCGGATATTCGTTTAGATGCGGGGGCGTTGTGGTTCAGAATTAGGCGGTCTAAAACTGACCAGTCAGCTAGAGGCAGGTGGTCTTCAGTGACACCAGTTGTCCCGGTTGCCATTTGCCCGGTGGCTTTAGCATCCCTGTATGCGGAGGTCAGGCCTGCCCTGGATGGCTCCTGGCTATTGCATTATAATGGGTCTCCATTGACGGTTTACCAGTTTCGATGGATGTTGAGGCGCTGCCTCGAACGATTGGGCCTTTCACAGAGGGAGTTTGGTACTCATTCCTTTCGGATTGGGGCTGCCACCTCTGCCGCAGCTGCTGGCTGGCCAGTTAATGACATCAAGGCGTTAGGCAGGTGGCGCTCTGCGAGCTATAGGAAGTATATTAGGCCTCACCTCCTGCCCTGAAAGGTGCTTGTGCTTGTATGTCATGCCTATGCTTGTATGTTATGCCTGCCTGTGCCTGAATGCTCATTCTGTTCCCCTGCCCTGTGTCCTTCCTACTCGGGGGCTATCTACGCTCTGCCATTAGGCCAGCGTCCGGAGTTTTTTTGCTTTTTGCCTGACCTGACGGACTGAATCTGGCCCTCTAATTTGGTTATAGTTAATTATAGTCCCTCAGCAGGTCCAGTCGTTTTTCCTCCGGCCGAGTACACCCGTCATTCCTTTACCTTCCAATACCCTTACCTCCCTTGTTTGTCTCTTTCCCATTGTATCCCAGTATGGCTCCAATCGTGATTGGAGCATGTCTTATGGCACCTTAATTATTGTGCCTCAATTATGTATATATATACAAAATTTTCTTTTTCTTTTGGCAGATCCTCCTAATATGTAATAAGGCCTCACCGAGAATTCGACCTAATCCCCTCTTTTTTATATCTTCCTCAGGTCTGGGAACCGATAGGCAAAGGGTCTGGGTAGTTGGCCATTCCTTTGTATACTGGGCAGCTAGGTCAGTCTATGCAGGTGAAGGTCCAGCCTGTGCCTGCTCCCGGGTAGTTAGGTGGTTAGGTGTCCGGGGTATGTCTTGGAGGGACCTGCGGGCATTCCTGATGGTGAATGCCCGACGCTACGGGTTGCCTGAAGTTTTGGCTATACATCTGGGTGGCAATGACCTCGGGAAAATGTCCCAATTAGAGCTGCGGCACCTGATCTTAGATGATTTTGCTGCCATTAAATCAGCTTGGCCGTCTTGCACCATTGTTTGGTCCTATGTTATTCCTAGGCTTGCTTGGAGGGGTGCTAGGGACCCCAGGGCGATTGATGAAGCTCGGAAAAAGCTTAATGCGGCCGTTGCTCGTTGGGTGCTGGAGAATGGGGGGGCTGTAGTTCCTCATGCCATGATAAGATTTGGGCGTCAGCACCTATTTAGGCCGGATGGGGTTCACCTAGCGGGTGAGGGTTTGTTTCTGTTTCTGGAGGGTCTGCTAGGTGTGTTAGATTTAGTTGCCTAGATGGTGGCGGGGCGGGGGTATTTTATTCAAATCCCCCGCTTTGGCGGGAAAGAACGGCAGTTTTAATCAATTAGCTCACACCACAGGTTTTGGGGGCGTTTTTATGGCTTGTTTGCGGTGCACTCACCTCTCATTGGCTTAGGCCTTTTCGCTGTATCACCCGTGTCGGGGACAGCGTCCCCACCCGGCTGGGTGGGTAGTCAATGTGTGGGTAGAGTTGGATACCGCTTGTATTTTGAGTTAGGCCAGTTACGTCAGAATTGGGGTGGAGTTACATTTGGGGCCGTTCTTTCTTGGCCACCATTAATTAATTAATTAAATCAAATTAATTAAATCAAATCAATTCAAACAAATAAATTAGCCTAAAAGTTGCTACAAATAAATCAGTTAACAAATTCTGCCAAACCTATGTCTCCGAGTCTTTATTTCAGGTTTAGTTATGTTAAGTTTACATATGTTATGACATGCTTAAGGTACACATGAGATGTTGGGATGTTTATGAACACTGCTGATTGGCATTCTCAATTACTTGGATATCTGACATTATACATTTGCATGTTACATCTGCACCACATGCATCAAGCCTGAATTGGGCCCTTCTGTCTTTTGAGAACGTCAGAACTTAACACCTTTGTAAATGTGAAAGTGATTATGCTACTAATAATAGTAATAATGGCCAGCACATAGGATATCCTAAATCCCCACCTGTTGGCAGGAGTTGTGGACAGTATGTAAGAAACACTGATTTACTGACTTGTCATATATTAAGCAGCTTTTAGTTGATACGTGCATGTTACATTTTTTAAATCCAGAGGGGATTTATTTTAGCGATAGCCTCATATTCTGACGTAACAAGTGTTTGTGAAATCCTTTGTCCATGTGACATGGTTGGTTAGGTAAGGATAATCCATAAATAATGCTGACATCTTGTCAGCCAGAGGTATTAAGGAGATACCCAACAATTATAGATTGGTACTGCAAAGAAACCTTGTCAATAGTACTGCAGTACTTGAATGCATGTAAATCTGCTCTGGAAACTGCTCACTGTGCCCAATCAAACTGCAGATCTTATTTTTGGCAGGGGGGGGTGCAAAATTTCTAGTAACTCCACTGCTAGGCAATATCATTTACGAACGATACTGTCAATGATTTCCCTTGAACTCATGGGCGAACGATATAGTGTATACACACTGAATGATATTGTTAACAATATCATTCAGTGACAGTTGTTGACAATATAGTCAAGATTGATCTGTATATACAGATGACTGGGCTTATTTGCCTGTGGGAGAGCGCATCCTTATAGATATTGAGTTAAAAACTCATGTCGATCTTTTTACTGTCGACCTTCCCCTTGTCCACCTAATGCTTGTGTCGATCTTCCGACCCTGTTGACCTTAAGCCTGTCGGCCTATTTCATCTGGAATGGTAGGTTGATTGGCTCCCAACAAATTAACCCTAAAATGTCTGTGTGTGCGTTTACATGTGGTAGGGAATATAGATTGTAAGCTCCTCTGGGGCAGGGACTGATGTGAGTGTTCTAATATTCTCTGTACAGCGCTGCGGAATATGTGTGCGAGATATAAGAAACTGCTAATAAATGTGTCAACCTAAGACCTTCGTACTGTCTACTCTATGGCCCATACCCTGCAGAAGGGTTTGCGTGGGGCATGCCCACCTTTCTGGGGGCTGGGAGGGGCACCCAGTTTTTTGGCAGCCTCCTGGCCATTTTTAGAGGGTGGGCAAGTGTGAGATAAAAGATGTGGTTTCCTTTGCCCAAAATGAAGACTATTAAACTGTGTACACACGGGGCGATATTTAGCACATATCGCGGGCAATATGGTCGCTGAGCGACCATATTGCAAGTGATTTCATGTGCTATGGGCGATAAATCGCCGGGAGCGCTCTCCCGTGGCCATCCCTGCAATGGTCGCTGGTCGCAGGAGCATGCTCCAGCGACCAGCGCTTTCCCCGGCAGTCAGCTGTTTCCCCCAGGCAGTTTCTCCTTCTCATCAGTGATCATCTCTGGCAATATATTGCTTGAAAACAGTACACTGAGCAATATATTGCTCCGTGTGTACACAGCTTGAAGGTGCGTACACACGGGGCAATATGATCGCTGGCAATATTTTGCTAGCAATATATTGGTCAGCAATCATACTGCTCAGTGTCCCGTTTTCATCTGCGTCCAGAGATGGTCGCAGATGAAAATGTCACACTGCCGGGAGAAGAGACAGGGGCAGTCGCTGGTCGCGACCATTCAGGGGCTGAAAACGGGAGCGCGCACCCAGCAATTTATCGCTGGTGCACACTCCAATCATTCTGCACTTTCCTCTTAATTTATAATTGCCATCACCTGTGTTGAAGCACCTTTCTTAGCAATTTACCTGCTCAACACAGGTGATGGTAATTATACAGTAAGAGGGAAGTCCAGGAGCAGAGCATTGTGTCCCTCCTGGCATGGGCCATGTTGGGAGGTATGTAATGCAACTGATATATAGGTACTTATGTAGTATCTGGGCTGACGATTTTCTGATTGTATGCCTTACCTTAAGGCATACAATCAGATGCGATTCTACACGATTTTCGGCAAAATCGCATCCGATATCGCATGCGATGCGATTCGATGCGATTTTGCATAGGATTCAATGTTAACAAGGTCCTGTTCATTTCTCCACTATCCAAGTGGGCATAGAGTTGATTGTATAAAGCGTGGCGAGCGCAGCGAGCCACCGAGCCCGAAGCGTGGCGAGCGCAGCAAGCCCCGCGAGGGGACGCGGAAAACATTTTACGTAATCCGCGGCCCCTCGCGGGGCTCGCTGCACTCGCCACGCTTCAGGCTCAGTGGCTCACTGCGCTCGCCACGCTTTATAAAATCGATACTTGTGTATTATCACGGCGCCCGATTTAAGCTAAATCGCATCCGATATCGCATCTGATTTATCGGCCGATTTGATCTGCGATGCGATTTTGCGTCCGATTTGCGTCCGATTTTCGGCCATTTCCTGCCGATTTGCATGTTATACCATCCTTGCACACCCCCAGGTTCGCAATGTTAAATGCACCCCGGTACTTGTGTATTATCACGGCGCCTCCGATGTTGGTAGTGCGATGTTTTAATCGCATCGCATGCCATGCACCCGATGGCATGCGATGCAACGCGATTTTTGCCCCCTATGCGATGAAAGATTGTATAAGCACCTAAATGGGTTCTTACCATATGAAATGCACCCCCACGCCACCCCCCCCCTCCCCACTATAAACGTGAACCCGAAGCGTGGCGAGCGGCGGCGGTACGCATCCTCCAATCTTTTCATACCCCCACTATCCACGTCGGCGTGGAGTTGAGAATAGAAAGTGTGGCAAGCGTAGCGAGCCACCGAGCCCGAAGCGTGGCGAGCGCACGCGGATACCTTCACAGGTATCCGCGTACCCTCGTGGGCTTCACAGGTTTCCGCGTCCCCGCGCGGGGCTCGCTGCGCTCACCACGCTTCGGGCTCGGTGGCTCGCTTCGCTCGCCACACTTTCTATTCTCAACTCCCCGCCAACATGGATAGTGGGGGTATGAAAAGGTTGGAGGACGTGTACCGCCGCCGCTCGCCACGCTTCGGGTTGGCGTTGATAGTGGGGGTGGTGTTGACAATGGGGGTGCATTTAACATTGTAAGCACCCATCAGGGTGATTGTACAATTACAAATTGAATCGCTTCACATGCATCGCATGGCATGCATCACATGCCACTATATTGCATGCGATGCACTACGATGGAAATCGGGGGTGTGCAAGGTGTGCAATGATGGAACAGCATGCAAATCGGCCGGAAAAAGTGAAAAATGGGACGAAAATCGGCCGCAAAATCGCATCCGATTTTTGCATGCGATTTGCGGCCGATTTTCGGGCGATTTCGTGGGCGCCGTGATAATACACAAGTACCATAAAATCAACTGTATGCCCACTTGGATAGTGGGGAAATGAACAGGACTATGTTAACATTGAATCCTATGGAAAATCGCATCAGATCGCATGCGATATCGGATGCAATTCGATGCGATTTTTCCGACCCGATTTTAAAATTGGGAGCCCAGATACTACATAAGTACCGATATATATAGGTCTGTTTGTTGTTTCTCTTCATTAAATCTCCATTTAAGTATACAATTTCACATATTAATACACAATTTCATCTTTAACCAAATGTAAAAACAAATAAATCACAAAGTCATCTCATAAGGATCCAAATTATGCTTTATTTGCAACAAACCTGAAATATTTGCTCAGGAGTTACACAGGATTGTCATTAACATTGCTGAAATCACTTCCAGCTACAGTATACACGTCTTTATTTCCTTTGGCAAAACCATGTTATGACTTATAACCTATATACTGTAGGGTTAAATGATACACATTGCTATTTTGTGTTTGGTTTTGTTTAGCACAATACAATATACCAAGAGCATCTGTTACTGCAATGCCTCTAGTTCCGGTCTCTTACACCTGTGATGTGTAATGTTGTGTACACACGGTACAATCCAGCATGAGATTTTGACTATATAGTCAAAATCGCATACAGATCACACAGGTTTTTTACCTTGCGATCCCACAATGCGCACTCCCGTGGCAGCACAAATCGAAACCCAGATAGACAGGGCAGCAATGACTGTATAGTGCAAATCTGATTGTATGAATTGTATGTTAAAAGTACAGAGTTAGCAAAGATTGTATAGCACTCGAATCTTAGTCGAATAGCAAGGGAATCTCACCATGTGTACACAGCATTAGGTATACAGTACTTGTAGGGCTCTTTCGCCTCTTACTGACAGCGCTGACAAATATTCTGTGATGGGCTGGACAGTGACCTGTGGATCCAGTTTCCTGCAAGTTTACATTTGGCACTCTGTAGCGGAGATGAAATAAGAAGCGGCAATCCGTCACCATTCTATTTTACTTTTTTTGTGTGTTTCTTTTTATTATAAAATTATGTTATGGCCTAGAGCTGCCAGCCCATTACATCTTCCAGCTCATTACAACTTTGACAAAACTAGCTGGAAAGTCCTAAACTTTCACTCAAGGTAAAACTGGAACTGGCTGAGGCTACGGGCTAACATACACATCCCAGACATAATTGATTTATATATTTCCTATATAGATATAATTGTCTAAGACTTGTTTTTGGTAATGCTCGCCAAAAAGGTTTACATTCATAATCCGTCATTTACATATTTGAAAAATTGCTAAAGGGCAGCGGCCATGCTTTTTAAAGGGGGGCTCCTCCGTCTCCGCCCTTTTTTCTGGCGGCAGCAATGTAGAGTCTAAACTCTAGAGCAGTGGTTCCCAAACTTTTTTGCATCACGGCACCCTAGATTATCAGAATATTTGTCACGGCACCCCTAGGTCCAAAGTTTGCTATCGAGAATTTCAGAAAACAATATAAAATTAAATATGTTGTGCTTATATGTCCAGTAATGTAGATTCACTTCTATTTATCCACATATTTTAAAACTGGAAGCCACAAGCACTGATTTTGTCTAATACATTGACCATAAATATTTTTAATTGGTTTTGGACCACCACACCAAGGCACCCCTGCAAGTGCTCCGAGGCACCCCAGGGAGCCTAGGCGCACAGTTTGGGAACCCCTGCTCTAGAGCAATGGTTCTCAACCCTGGTCCTCAAATACCCCCAACAGTGCTCGTTTTCCAAGTCACCTGGTAGGTGCACAGTTGCACTCATTATTCAGACACATTTTAAAAGATCCACAGGTGGAGCTAATTATTTCACTTGTAATTCTGGACCTTATTCTTGTCCATGCGCACCTGTGCGAATTCACATGGGTGTGTGTTGTATTTGAGCTGCACATGTGTTCGCACACAAGACTGCAGGCGGGGGAGGCGGGCAGAGGAATGCGGCCATGGGAAATTGTTGAGCATTCCCATGGTAATCATCCAGTGACGCGGTTGCCGGGGGCAGGCAGAAGACATCACCGGATGTGAGCTTCCTGCCATGTTCCCCACAAGAACACACGCAAATATAAGACCAACGAATAATGTAGGTTTGGCCCCGTAGGCTGCGAATGGATGTTTATGCAAAATTCGGGCTTTGATGTTTATGCCGAATCCAGGCTGTGAATGGGGGGTGGCAGCATATGTGAAAGGGCTGAAAATGATACACAGCGATGTGAACCTCGCATCGCTCCGTGTCAACCAGAATAACCCCCTCTGTGTGAAGACCTGGAAAATGTGCACTGTTGGGAATAATTGAGGACTCTAATGCGTATACGCAGATCTCTGGGAAAATGGCGTGACTGTCATTTCGCAGGCAATCTTACTACTGCGCATGCACACTGTAAAAATTTGCCTTCCAATTGTATAGGCCCCTTTCCATAAAGCTAAATAAGCTGCCCTTCTGTGTTTCTTCTTCTATGTAAATGACTTTTTAAATTGTCTTTCTGGCGCAACCATATAATTTCAGGTCTTCACATAATGGAAACATTACACAAAAAGTGTGATTTCATTCATAAGCTTCTTCAAAGGAAGCACGGGCTTCTGGGTAATGCCTTTGACCTGATAGCTAGTGAACCTCAATGTTTTTTACAGTTACAACCTGGGTTTTTAATAACACAACAACCACCTGCAGACAGATCTGCTACAGTCTAGCTGGCCTAACCAGCGAAGGGTACAATTTTCTAAGTTGTAGAGCATTTTCCA
Organism: Crinia signifera; assembly: GCF_055691185.1. NCBI lineage: Eukaryota > Metazoa > Chordata > Amphibia > Anura > Myobatrachidae > Crinia > Crinia signifera. Next base: position 57,921,758 of record NC_139226.1, read on the forward strand.
GAGTTCCCATTCAGTTTGGAGACCCCTGCCTGAGAGTCTCCCAATCCCTACCCCCTACCCTGCTCTAGTGAGGATACCTGACGTGAAACCATAGGTTAAATATATGTGTTAATGATGGATTTTACTGTAACAAACCTTTTATATCTAACAGTCTTTAGTTGTGTATGCATTAAACCCCTTCTTATGCTTTTTGTATCTTTTTGCATCCATATAGTTTATCTAATCTAAGGTAAGAAAAAAAATTATTTTTTCATTTTTTCAGGGGATTGTGTACACTATATTGTTAAAATGTACCACACAGCTCTCACATTTGCAGGCAGCCATTTTGTTTGCCTTTTTTTTTTCATTCACTCTGCACTTTGTGCCTTATGTACTAGTGACGTAACTAAATCCTAGCACTCTCAATATTGGTTCAAACCCCAAAAATGCTGCGCTCCTCCGCGTATGAGCACTAGGTACACGTCACATGTATGTTATGGTTTGGTTGTTCCATTTGTTCATATTTGGCTTATGAAATTTTTTCCTATTTCTCAGCAAATATTCATATGATATTTAGAGAGAATTGTGATTCTACACTTCACAGAAGTCAATAAATTGATCTCCTAATTTATAACAAGACACGCTAGCCTTGGTTATGAGTATTACATAGTAAGCTTAGTTTGCTGATACTTTGCATGTATTATGTGTAAGTGGTAAACTCTTGGCTACATGGGATCACCAAGGTGCATACACTGCATTTGCTGAAAAGAAGGAAATTGAATAAAGCAATCTAGTATCACAGAGCAATTGACTTGATTGTTCAGCCAGTGACCACTTTCACAAAGCTCGGTGGTATAAGAGCGCACTAGAAGCTTTTCCCAGATCATTCAGATATTAAGCTCCAGTAAGCAAATATGACCTTTCCCAGTACAAAAATATCTTTTCTTTCCATAAAAAGATGCAGCGGAACTTAGTGGTCTTCTTCTGCATGGATACCTGCATCAGTCTATGAGTAGATGTCTCCAGTTTTGACCCCAAAGGAAAAACCGCCTAATTAATGGTCAAATTAGAAGCATTCAACAAATCATGTTAGTAATATTTCGTCTAAGGGATCCACAACCCTAAGCCTACTTAACTCAAGTGAAACTTCTGGATTCGATAATGTGGTGTCCACAAGAGCAGGTGGCTCTTCATCACAGATGCAGTTTAGGGCCACCTCATTCTCATAGCAGAATGAGCTACGCGCCACCATTGAATATTTCCTTTCAGAAAGCTCCTTGGCGCTGCATGAAGGTGTATTTGGGACATCATAAGTACGATGGAAGTGTAGGTAGTCCACCTCGTAGTGGTTACGTTTCTCAAAGAGGACTGGTTCAAATCTGCAACCCCACTGGATCTCAGATGGAAGATAAGAACTACGGCATTGCGTGGTCATTGCTGTGGCTTCTACCATGCCTTCAAGGATGACGACTAACTCAAAGTTAGCTGATTCCAGTTCTGCTTTACCATATTCATACAATGGGCTGTCTTCATCAATCTCATGAACAATGGTCACTGGAGACACAAGAAAGATTCTGTCTGTGCCACTATCAAACCCAACATTGATATCTGTATGGTCCAGTGGTAGGTATTCTCCTTCAGGGGTGACTCTAGGCTGGTTAAAACATAAAAAGGAAAACCATCAGAATCATATCAGATGCAAGCACAATACCGTAAAAATCATAATGCTTACACCAGGTGTTATATCTAATACACAATATACAGGGGGGGATGCTCTAACATCCGCGCCATCTTACCGCCGCCCATCGCCGGCTACCGCAAACATATTTATAGCATATGATCTAACATATGCGATAATTATCACAAAATACATCTCTTGCGTTAAGAGCTGTCTTTTGCGTTGACCCGGCGATGAGTGGCGGGTCCCGGCGGCTTCCCCCTCCCTCCCTTACCCGGCCTGGATGCTGCTGCTGCAGGGGGGGGCTGACGCTCCTCCTCCCTGCACCCGGAAGATAATGTACAGTGCAGGGAGGAGGTCACAGGTCCAGGCAGCACAGCTCTGTGCTGCCCGGACACACTTGAGGGGGGAGGGGGCGATGCGGGACGGCAAGGGGTCGTGTTAGAAGCCCATAGGAAAAATCTGGCGATGCCCTCCGTCACGGAAACCCGGCGGGGGATGCTTGGAACATCCCAAAATGCTGTAAAAACCCAATAACGGGGGTTTTACCGCATTTTTAGTTTAGAGAATCTCCCCCTTTATCCTCTACAGGGAAATATAGCATGTGGCATGACTGCTTGGGATGCAGTTACAATCCCGGCGGTCGGGATCCCGGCGTTCAGAATCCCGACGCCGGAATCCCGACCGCCGAAATGCCGACACATTCTCCCTCCGTGGGTGTCCATGACACCCCTGGAGGGAGAATAAATTAGTGTGCCGAGCGCAGCGAGGCACCGGGCCCGCTGCGTGGCGAGCGCAGCGAGCCCGCAAGGGGGGGCGATCCACGTCCCCCCCTTGTCGGCATTTCGGCTGTCGGGATTCCGGCGTCGACCGCCGGGATTCAATACTGAATCCGACTGCTTGTGTAATAGAAGTATATAACATACACAACAATGACATACCCTCCAACATGACCCCTTGCATTCGGTACACATTGCTCTGCTCCTGGACTTCCCTGGTAATGTATGATTACCAGCACCTGCGTGGAACTAGGTAATTGACGAGAAGGTGATAACAATCATAAATTACCAGGGACGTCCAGGAACAGTACCGAATTGTGTACCGAATGCAATGGGTCATGTTGGAGGTTATGCAATGATATTCAATACAGACAGGCAATATCTAAAATCATCATTATCAGTGACGTCTCCAGAGGTGGGTCCCAAAATTCAAATAGGGGAGCCGAACCAACAGTCTCACTGGCAAAATCATAAAAGGAATCCGGTAACCATTGTTTTTTTTGTGCAGTGTATGACCTTGAATACTAGTAGATAAATTATTTATTTACTCTTAGATTAGAATCCTTTCATAATAGAAAATCAAATTTCCTTTAATCTCATTGCATGATCATATGGTTGTTTCTCATGCAATTCTTTATGTCCTGTATATTTTAAAGTCATACTAGTAACATTTTCACTTGGTATAGTGTAGTCGCTTATTACATGTAAAAATGCAGGGATGGGCTGGTAGGGTTATCATATGGTGGCACACCAGCCTGGGGTCACAGCCCGAGTTACCTCCTAGCACTGCCTAGCCTGGCAGCCGGATACGTAGTTGCACTTACTTACACAGTCATTATTTGACTACCATGGTCACTGTCACAGTCTTCCTCCTCCTTCTCTCCTGCTAGAATGTCAGGCATGATAATGTCATACCATGTGACAGCAACTCGCCTGGCATTACTAAGGAACATGGTGATAGGAGATACTCAGTCTGGCATGCTGCGCCTATGTTCATCAGTCAGAACCCGAGCTGTCTGGACTACAGGCCTCAAGGGAGTACCCTACCGGACTTGTGTGTCTGGGACCTGACAAGCGTGGTCCATGGAATAAATTTACTAAGATGGGAGTTCTATTGAAGACGGGATGTTGCCCATAGCAACCAATCAGATTATACTTATTTATTTAGCATTTTCTAGAAGATAATAGATGGAATCTGATTGGTTGCTAAGGGTAACTAACATGCCATCTTCAATAGAACTCCCATCTTTCTAAATTTACCCCCATGTGTTTAGTTGTCCGCTTCTCATCATGTTGCTCCGTAGGGGAAAACCTTCAGCCCTCATTCCTCTATGATTGTGGTATGATTGTAATTCCTGTACACTTAGGACAAACACTAGTTGCCCTTACAGTATTTATCATTTCTTAAAGTTATACCTGTTGTGAACCTAACTATTCCCAATAATACCTGTCGCCCATTAACCCGGGTCACCCATTATACATAGGTTAACCCTTCTTTTTTTTTTTCAAACAGTTTTATTGGTTGCAACGCATAACAAATAATAGACGGTAGAGATATTACATTTTGTCAGCACATAATAGAAAGACATAGTATAAATATACAGGACAGTCAGTCAGCATCCAATCATTATTGTTGTTCATAAGGTATTACATGAGTTGTAGTAAATCTAGGGTTTAAACAGTAATAGGGTTTTTGTAGGAGTGCGGTAGATCTCAAAAAGGTGGGACGCCGTTTGCTAAAGTTTCATACCAAGATGTCGATTGAAAACTATTTCTTAATGCATCTTTAGTGGGTTTGGCTAGAGTGTTAATATAAGGCATCCATGAGGTTAACCCTTCTTAAATCTCGGGTCGAATTGCTAGGTTGCACCGCACCTCATCCCGAGTCGACCAGGCCAGGGCCGGATTAAGGTCTGTGGGGGCCCAGGACAGCAAAATTGCGGTGACTCAAATAGGCAGGTGGTACCTGGGCAACCCCCCCCATGGAAGCAGGTGGTACCTGGGCAGCAGGGATGAAGGCAGCGGGGTCCTAGCGGCGGATGGGAAGTCAGTGTCATGGCCCCTGCGGTGGATCGGCAGTCAGCGGCTGGGTCCCTGCGGCGGATGGGAACTAGTAGTGCTACTAGTACCCATCTACCGCAGGGACCCGGCGGCTGACATCCCATCTGCCGCAGGGACCCCGACGTTGACTTCCCATCCACCGCAGGCGCCCCGCTGCTGACTGCAGTGCTCAGCTGCCGCAGGGACCCCCTGCCCGCCCTACGCTCGCCGACCCTGCTGCCTGCCACCCACTCTCCACCACCACAGCAGTGCCAATGTGAGAGCCCCTTATGTGTGGGAGCCCCCGGGCGACCGCCCCTGTCGCACCGTGCTTAATCCAGCACTGGACCAGGCAGCGACATGGCTTCGTGTGAAAGGATGAAAGGAGTATAAGTGTAAACATTGTCCTAAGATGTTTATTTCTGATGGGGCATGGGAAATGTAGTCTGGTATAAATAGATAAAGTTATACCTTAGTTTGTGTGTATTATGCATAACACCTGCAAGAGAATATATTATTCACATTTATTGTCAAAGATCATATTACTGGAGAGTTGATTGTAACTTATTAAGTCACCCAAGTTCTCTTTTGCAGTGGTTTGACATGGTAGAGTAGAAGGTGCAGCTTCTCATACATGAAAGGCACAGGAGTGGGGGACTGACAGCTTGGCAGATCTGCATATCTTTTGCATGAACGGGGCAATTACATTACAGTAACTAAACAGATTACAATTGTCATCTTATTGCTACTATACAGTATAGTGTATTTCAAAAAATGTTGGGGATACTGCCCTAAAGATGTATTAGGAGTTTCAGCTGCCTATAATAAATTATGATCGTAATGTTTTCCTTTTCATCAGCTATCTACAGGGCTTATTTCATTATGCTTATTATAATTATTATTATATTTTATTTATGAATGTACTTGAATTTGTGTCTAGCAATTAAAATGAAGTTGATTTACAAATGTAAATATTATAGTCAGGTCAGGTTATAATTTCCTACTCTGATACAATGAGATTTTCTAATCACTACCCTGGGTCTGCTGTGTACACACGGTGAGATTCCCTTGCTATTCGACTTAAGATACGAGTGCTATACAATCTTTGCTAACTCTGTACTATTTACATACAATTCTTGCTATCTACTTTAGATTTGCACTATATAGTCATTGCTGCCCTGCAGGGTCGCCACTAGTAATGTTGGGGCCTGGGACTGACCTTCAGCCCGGGCCCCCAGCGGCACCACCCCTATATAGTCAAAATCTCATGCTGATTGTACCCGTGTGTACACATAGTTACACTGCTGCATACAGTGATCCACATAATAATACAGTAGAGAACCAGAGTCTAGCTATCATTTAACTAGTCCATTCTATAAAATATTATCTACAATCTGATTGGTTGTTACAGGCAACTTTTCTACTTGTCCTCTTTAGAAGGTTATCTCCATAAAAATATTTGGTACTTGTTCAGTTTCACGGCGGCAGCATGGCCGCGCGCTACTTCTGGGTTCGGCACTTGCCAAACCCCACCCTGGCCTTCTGGCTAGGGTCTTCTTTATTATTTATTTCTTTTCCTTCTCACGTTCGTCACTTCACGTTTTCTGTTTTTTTGTAGTTTGTCACGTTTTTTTGGGTTGTGTGGTCGTCCCTTACGGGCCTTCCATTTCCCCAATGTGCCGAAGCTCTCGCCTTTTGGGGAGAGCTTCGTGCCCCCCCGAGGACGACCCCGAGCCGCAAGGCGGAGGGAAGTCCACAGCGGGTCTCTCCAAACCACGGGGTGCGGAGGACCCACCGTCCTAACCCTTTCGGGGGTTGAGGAATGAGGGTCTCTCTAAGCTTCGGCGAAGAGGACCCACCGTTCCCTATTTTCCCCTCGTCGGCCTTATGGCTGAGAGGGGTTAGGGGAAAAACGGGGCACGTCTCCTTCGGGAGATAAGCCCACTCGATCGCACGGCCGCTTTTGCACGTGTTTAGGCACAGCACTGGTGGTAGGGAGCACACCTCGGGCTCCTGAGTTTCTTCAAACTCACTTGCCAAACTTTCTAAAATAAACTAAATAAACTCCATGCCAACGTGGATAGTTCATACCCCAACTATCCACGTTGGCATGGAGTTGATTTTAGAGCCCGTAGTGTGGGCATTTTAAAAAGGGGGAAAAAAATATATAAAACAAAATAATACAGTCCCGTTTGTACCATCTATTGAGGACAAATAAAATATTTGGTTTAGTTTCACAGCGGCAGCATGGCAGCGTGTCTGAGTCCCCTTGTGGGGCTCCCACAAGGGGACTCAGACGCGCGGCCATGCTGCCGCTGTGAAACTAAACCAAATATTTTATTTGTCCTCAATAGATGGTACTAACGGGACTGTATTATTTTGTTTTATATATTTTTTCCCCCTTTTTAAAATGTTTAATATAAATATAAAAAATTGATATTTATGTTGTAGGACGGAAACTGCTTTTTATTACCCTGCTAGTAGGTCTGTTTGTGGAGTTCAGCAGGCTACATTTGCAATTGTTTTCACATTATTCCTTTGCTTTCTCCTAGAGCTCTGCTGCCCATTTTGTCAATGCCCAAGTGTCAGGGAATATATGTAATATACTTAGTAGCGGGTATAATATCATTGGGATCTAGCCAGGGCCTGGATATGCTAAGCATTGGACACTGTTCTTGCGGATGCAATGCTTTACCTTTACAATAGCCTGGGCTTAGATAATGAATGCCAATATTAGGTCACTTCACATTGTTCGGCCACATGGTGTGTCTCCCTATGGCCCAGATGTATCAAGCTACAAAAAAGTGATAAAATGGAAAGTGATAAACAACCAGCCAATTAGCTCCTACCTGCCTTGTTACAGGCTGTGTTTGAAAAATGTCAGGTAGGTGCTGATTGGCTGATACACCTGGCTCTCAGTCTGGAAATGTGCAGTAGGTTTGCAGCACAATTTGTTTACAAGGAACCATTTATTTGTCATCTGGTATATGAAAGTATAAATGCTATCTCAGGTGTCATTCCAATAAAAGCTTGACTTGAGGCTGAGAATGCAATGACACATGGATAACATCCATAGCATGTAGGGCACATGGTGATAATCAACATTGTCTTCTTAGAAGACAAGTCTTCTATCAGGAAACAAATGCTGGAATATTAGCATTGACCTCGCCTTCTAAAGGCCCCCAGACATTAGGCCGACTTGTCCTTAGGACAAGTCGGACCCAATTCTCCTGTGAGCCGCCCGGCAGCTCTCCGGGAGGCTCACATACAATTTGTCACTTGATGTGTCAAATTTACATGTGATAAATCGCTTGCGATTTACCACATGTAACGGGGAGCTGCGGGCGGTGAGGAGCAGGGGGCAGGCGGTGAGGGGCAGAGGGAGCACCGGTGATCCTGGGGCGCAGGGAGCCATGTAAGAAGCCACTGCCATCAGCGGGAGCAGTGGGGGCAGCGCAGAGTACCAGGGAGCCGGGCCGGGCAGGAGAAGACGCTGCCGGGCAGCGGTGGGACTCGGGAGCAGCAGAACACTTAAAAAAAAAAAAAGCCCATACAAACGCATAGGAAGCCATTGATTGGCTGAGACCTCTCTCAGCCAATTAGCGATTGGCTGAGAGAGGTCTCAGCCAATCAATGGCTTCCTATGCGTTTGTATGGGCTTTTTTTTTTTTAAGTGTTCTGCTCCCGGCGCCACTCGCGCTGCCTGGCAGCGTCTTCTCCTGCCCGGCCCGGCTCGTTGGTACTCTGCGCTGCCCCCACTGCTCCTGCTGACGGCAACTTCTTCTCCTCCTCTGCCGGGCTCCCTGTGCCGCTCCCCTGATCCCTCCGCCCCGCTCTGGTAGGTCCCCTCGCCAGCTGCAGTCCCCACACGGCTCCGGGCAGCACATAAGATTTAGAAAATCTTATATGCAGCCCGTCCGACCTGCCGACTCCGATCCGATGCGCACGGGGCCGCGCATCGGGTCGGAGGGCATGTCTCCATTTGCGATTTGGGCCGATTTTACGGCCCGATTCATCCGAATCGGGCAAAATCGGGCCCAAATCGCATAGTGTATGGGGGCCTTTACTGTACAACTGCATAAAGACAATACAAGAAAATTCACCTTAAGGCTTAAACACCCTATAACACTGTGGAACCACCAAAACCTTCATTGCTCAAAACAGACACTTGGGGCTGTGGAGCTCTTCAGGTTGGCATTATTCACATGTACTCAGCAATTAATTGATCTGTAGTTGCTCTTCTGCTTTTCCCTTTGCACAGGTATCACAATCCAGGAATATTTACTGTCCAATGCTGACATCACCTTAAACATGATTTTTGAAAATTAATTCCAAGATATGCTGCGAATGTGCTCCAACAGTCGCCCTCCTGCTGCGATGTTAACCAAAATTAAAAAGTTTCAAACCAAAGCAATCCAGCATTTTTATAATTCATCTTGGTAATGCTTGTGCGTATTTCATGCATTGGCTTTACCAGTGTGCAAGGCCTTGAAGTCAATATATATTTGCCTAAGTGTTTTCATTTTTAACATTCACCATGTGTAAAATTATGTCTAGCACATACGTTCCTCTAGGGTAGGCAAAGATAAAGTCCATTTATCTGATGAACTGCAAGGGTGAACAGATGGCAAACTGGAAGCCATTGCGCTTGGTTTGCAAGGTATCCCATAATTATTTTTCACTTGGGGGGGGGGGGGGGGGGCTGGGGGTCTGCAGGCTTCACCAGGTGACACCATCCCAAAATAGCAGAGCTACTGGGCAAGCCACCAGCAGTACAAAAAGCAATACAGGCCTGTGCTAGGCATCCAGGGATAAGGGTAACAGGATGAGTAGGTACACTGGGAGACACCCACCACAGTGACACCAATGCTGTAAGTGTACCACTACCACATACTATTGTGCATTAACAGAAATGCCACTTAAATAAAGATGCATAAATGTGACATTTGAAATTACAAAATTAAAATTACAACAGCCTAGATGTTGCTTGAAATAACAATGTCCTACAGTGGTGTAACTACAATTCGTGAGCCCCTTCCCCCCCCCCCCCCCCCCGCCACTAAAATTTGTGTTCCCCCACCTATACCTCCCCCCCCTCCTCACCGATGCATCTTCATCCACCACTGACGATCCATTGCTGCTCCGTTGTGGTTCCGGCTTGCTGCTGTATGCAGTCCCGGCACTCCTGCTGCTCTTGTTAGAATGTCACTTACAAAATGTAAGCCGCCTTACAGCAGACCATTATTTAGGATGCAGGAGGAGGTCTCCGCCTCCTCTAGCATCCATAATAACTGTCTGGTGTAGAGATGAGCAAAACGGGTCACTAAGAAGAGCTGGGATCGAGTGATCAATCTGTGAAAAGAATTGGATCTTTTAGACGGATCATCGGCTCACTTTGCAATAACGAAGCATAATTTGTTTTACAATCATTTATTGCCATTTTTGTTAACTTTTTTTTCTGAGCTGGGTGCAGAATCGCCATCGATGGCAATCATCAATGGCATCTGCACCGATAGCCATCCCTAGCAGCAGCAGCCTATTTATTCTTTCTTTCACTTGCAGTCCCAGGACTGTACTCAGTCTCCAGAGTTAGTACATCTCAGCTCAGGGCTAAGATCAGGCAAATGCATTATAATCAAAAACGAAACTGAAAGTAAAAGAACGGCGGTTCACCTTTTTGGGATCAGCGGCTCATTCACTCTTTTATGGGATCCGTCCAAAAGATCCGATTAGTTCGCGACCCATCTCTAGTCTGCTGTGAAGGGGGTGGCCATTTTACATTGACATTCTAACAGGAGAAGCAGGAGCACCGGGACTACAGACAGCAGGAAGCTCTGCTGGTCCCGGCGGCCGGCAGCAACAGATTCGGCAGTGGCGCCATTAACACCACTGATGGCCTAGATTTCCCTCTGCTACTGCCATAAAGAAATCCATATGTACAATAAGGCTAGTATACTATTAGCAGCAGTAATTCACCACTGCCTATAGGTTCTCCCGGGGGCTAACTAATTAGCCTTGATAACCAGCACTTATTGGGGATTATGCTTTTGGTGCTTCGGGCAGCCATCAAAGTCACGATAACACATGGGATTTGGAGCTTTTCCTGGATCACATGTGTCATCACCCAAACTCTGGTAATTGTTCAGGGAAAAAGGGCTAAAATTGGATGGCATGATACTGACCATCAGGCTAAAATCATGATAATAGCCCATTTTACATCCAAAAAAGTTAGCATCTTAATGTATACCCGGCCGTTAATGTAACTTTTTCACTTTTCTTCCATTTGCAGTCATAGCTGGTTGATTGTACACAACACAGGGAACACACTGGAACACAGTAGTAATCTTGATTTTCATTGGTGCATGGGACTTGCAATGGTACTATGGGTAATGAAGCCAACTAAGAGGTTGTGCACAGCATGTTTATTACCACATAAATGGATCTCTGTACAAGACTAGATCATGTATGCAAGGATCAAGAACATCTAACTCCCCAGCAATGATTCTCGTGCATTTATTCTACTTACATTGTCCATTTAACATAACTTTCAACAACTTTTTATAACGTTTAAACAGAGAAAAAAAATAAGCCTACTGGTAATAATCCTTACCTGCAGGAACTGTGCCCGTACATGTGCCTCCACTAAATGGCTTTTACGAAGGTTTGCCACCCTCCACATGAGACATAGTTTGCCATATCTTAGAGCAATAACTGCATTTTCTGTAAACACAAGAGTTTCGTTCCTCTTTTTAGGTTTGGCAATTTTTGCCATGATGGCTCCAATAATGAAGGCATCAATAATGCACCCCACAATGCACTGCAGCACCACCGTTAATATTGCCAATGGGCATTCCTCTGTCACACTCCGAAATCCGTAGCCAATGGACGTTTGAGTTTCTAAAGAGAACAGGAAGGCAGCCATAAAGCTGGTGACTTGTAAAAAGCATGGAGATAGAGGCGGCTCCTCAGAGCCAGGTTCAGGAGGTGGAGCTAAGTCCCCATGCAATGAAGCAATAAGCCAGAAAGTGAAACCAAAAATAAGCCAGGAGACCACAAAAGTAAAGGAAAATATTAGAAACATCCACCTCCAGCGTATGTCCACACATGTGGTGAAGAGGTCCGTCAGGTAGCGTTGGCTCTTTTCACTGAGATTGATAAACTCTACATTGCAGTGGCCATCTTTCTGGACAAAGCGGCTGCGTTGGCGTATAGGCTTAGTGTGTATCTTCCCATTCCGGTAGGCGGCTGCTCTCATGCCCTGAGTCAGTTCTGATTCCTCTTCCTCATGGAGTGGGTTAGGAATATCTGTGCTAAAGCGACGGATGGCACGCGCCACCCCCATGGCTATGGCATTGCGGGGGAGGATGGTGGTGCTACCCATCCTGAATTTGGGAGATAGCAGGTTTGATGAGAAAGTCAGTTTCCTGGATGAGTTAAAGGCACAAAAAGTTCATGATGCAGAGTTTTTATTTATTCCTAGAACAAAAGAGAGGAATATTAGTAAAGGTTGAGTTAAAGAGTTCTAGTAGTTCATGTGTGTTCACATGTCCTAATTCAAACAAGTTATATGTATAAAATGAATATACTGTAAATGCATTTGGCAAACATGTACCATTTTTATAGAAGCATCCCTACTAGAGATGTGCAGGTCTGGATTTACCCGGATCTCAAAATGGGATCTTATTGGCTATCTGTCTCTCACATGTGTTGGAGACAAAACATGTGACAGTCGATAGCCAATAAGATCCCATTTTGAAATCTGGGTAAATCTGGCCCATTACTACCCTTTGCTATTACATTTATAAGCCCGTACTGACTACCTACTTGGTGACCATCCTCTTTTAAAGTCTAAAATCCTGCAAAATGTGTGTTTTCTCAGTATGTAAGGGTTATGCCCATTTCCCCAAGCACCGCTTACTGAGATGGCATCACCAGCGATAGTTTTCATCAGGGACTTCCAGGGATTTCTGCATAATAAACCCCATCTAAGAAAATGTTGCCAATTGTCTCAAAGGCACTGTTCTACTGGCATGTGAGGAAACAATGGTTTGTGGGTATGTAAGTGACATGTGTAACACCTAAGGTTGTATTTTAATGCTAGTAAAAGCATAAGAACTGAACCCGTTTGTTCCAGTGACCCCATTCCCATCTGCAATATCACTTACTGTTGGGAACCTTTTGCAACCTGCTTTATTTACTTGTGTTCTTAACAAGTGAATCCATTGGGGTGAATGGTGTGATCCCCAACCACAAGTGCACTTGTTCTCCTGAGACCAGTGCCAGATTAAGCCTTTGGGGGGCCCGGGGCACTTTAGACAGAGGGGCACCCTTGCACTTGCCATTACTGCCCGCAAACTGCATTGGAAAATATTACACTGTCAATACACAGAGTAAACGCAGTATAAACTTGGTCAATGGGTAACTGCAGGGGATATATATATATATATACACACATACATACATACATACATACATACATACATACCACATGAAAAGCCTGTGTTTGTCCCTCTGCACCTTACTCTGTAGGATACCTCACAGTTCCAGTGCTGCCTCTGATTAAACCCCCCCATGACTAGGCTGCTGCTGCTGTTCTCCATGGGCCTGAGAAGCATGTATTGAGCTCCACCAATCAGAGCTCAGCACAAACGTCTCAGCCTCTGCCCTCTGGTGCAAAGTGTCATAGGACTCCCAGTAATGCACTGCACACTTGTGCAATCAGTGTGTCTTGGCTCCCGATGCTCAGCACCATTAATCATTGTCACATTGGCAGATAGGTGAAACTGCAGCACTACCCCACTCCCATGCACAAAATCTTTAGCTAAAAAAAAAAGATATATATATATATATATATATATATATATTTATTAAATACATGCCAACCACAGGGGGCCCCTAGCTAGAGGGGGGCCCAGGAGTACTGACCCCTTGTGCCCCAATTATAATCCGGCCCTGTCTGAGACCAATGGATAACTAGCCAAATGTTTCTTATAAAATAAATGATCCAAAAAAATATTATCACTTAAAATATAGACTAAGGCCCTGTCCTGCCTATTACTTTATTATTATTACCAATTATGTAGCACATACATATTCCGCAGCGCTTTACAGAGAATAATTGAACATTCACATTAGTCCCTGCCCCAGTGGAGCTTACAGTCTATATTCCCTACCACATGTACACATACATTATTTGCAAAGCATTATATATGGGTTAAACTAATGTTCATTAGAAAGAATGCAGCCTGTCAATTCAATTGGAGCTGGTGACATCACTTAGGTTAGGTAGGAGGCAGTAGGCATGTAGCTGGTGACATCACTTAGGCAGGAGGCAGTGGGCATGTAGCTGGTGACATCACTTAGGCAGGAGGCAGTAGGCATGTAGCTGGTGACATCACTTAGGCAGGAGGCATGTAGCTGGTGACATCACTTAGGCAGGAGGCATGTAGCTGGTGACATCACTTAGGCAGGAGGCAGTGGTCATGTAGCAGGTGACATCACTTAGGCAGGAGGCAGTAGGCATGTAGCTGGGGAACACCTGGAAATGTCACTGTCACAGGGAATAGGGACCCACATGTTCTCATCTAAATGCCTTTATGCTGCAAAGAAAATCACCCTTTTATCAGAGCTCTTGTTTTGTAATGATGGAAAATATAATATATAAGGTCAAATGATACATAACATTATGGGGCACAATAATTGGTGCAATAAACCTTATTGTGCCAAAATGAATACTATAATAAAATGCCATATCCATGTGAGTAGGGATGCCAATCCCGGGGCATTTTTTCAATCCCGGAAATCGGGATTGAAAAATGCTCAATCCCGGGATTCCCGGGATCCCGGGATTGGCATGTCTAAAAGAAAATTGCCCCTTTGCCCCCCACAATAACTGACTTTTGTGGAGGGGGGCAGGTGGCAGCGGTGCGTGACGTGGGTGTAGTGACGTGGGTGGCCTGGAGGCAAGCAGGTGCCGGGGCCACACACTTACTTTTGGTAAACGATGGGACGCAGACGGCTTCAGTGAAGAGGCAGGCGGCTGGGGGAGGCTTGGCGGCTAGCGGATCTGATGGGGGGGGGGGGGTGTAGTGCTATGGCCTGCGCAATGTGACCTGTGACCTAATCACGCTGCGCAGGCCGCACGCCGGGATGGGGACAGCCGGGCAGCGTCTGAGCGAGTGCTCAGACGCTGCCCGGCATTAGACTGCGCATGCGCAGTCTAATCCCGAATCCAGGGATTGGATACTCTAATCCCGGGATTGAAATCCCGGATATTTTGGGGCCAAATCCCGGGATCCCGCCGATCCTGGGATTGGCCACCCTGCATGTGAGGGAATGTTGTTAATACATTTGAAATACATTTTGTTGTACAGTTAGTACAGGGACATTTGCTACAATTGCTTCCGCTCTCTCTTCCTCCTCTGTCTTGTCTCCCTGCCCTCCTAACATACCCTCCTGGGCTTTATTCAGGTCCACTCGCTAAGCAGCGGTAGTTCGCTGCTTAGCAACGGACAAACTGCCCACCTGAAGAACGAGGGCCCACCACCCGCTGCCCCGCGAATCCTCTCGGGAGCATGTCAATGGATGTGTACGCTCACACACCCATTTACATGCAAGCGTACGGGGTCCTCGACCATCAAAGGATTTTCCTCCCCATGTTTATACTGACTTTTATTTGGCTCGGAAATGTGCAGGCTTCACCACAACTGCATTCACATGGGGAGGATGCCCAGCATTGTTCTGGGCGCACCAACCATTTTTGTGGGCAAGCCCAGGAAACACTGGGCATCCCAATGCGCCAGCCCTTTGTCCATCCCCTGCCCACACCGAGGGCTGCACATGCACATAAACATTGACACAGAGCAGAATTCATAAAAAAAAAAATGAATGAACGTGAATCACCCCCTCAGTCCCTTTTGGGCACCTGAACTAAAAATAATCTCTTGTATTATATATACAGTACTGTATGCGTGAATAACAATAGTTATGTAATATTGCATTGTGTCTGCTGATCTATATGGGTCAAGTCCTTCTTGTGGCTCTGACCCTGGTGAGAGCTACGAACCTCACACACACACGCACACACACACACACACACACACACACTTGTACTCTCTCTCCGCACAAGAGCTGCTTATGTTTCCATATAAAGCAGATGTGAAGCTTAGTGGCAGCAGACTCGGAATTTCCTGACAATGTCATATCTAATCTCAGGCAAGGTATCCAATTTGCATGTAAGGTCAATGATGCAACAAGAAAAAAATCTATGCTATGTTTCCCATATTGACAGCAGTGAAAATATCTATCAATGTCTGATTTACACATCTGATCCTGCTGTTAGGAACATATTAACTGATTTTCCATGTAACATTTAAAGTGTCTTCAAAGTATTTTGGGACACAGAATATGTACTCAGCTTTGGACAGAGAGATAAAGTGGATGGAGATCAGCTCCCATTATTTTTCAAACACAATAGGTGGTATTCAATTGTTATATTGCGAACAATCTCCAATCTAAAGGCCCCCATACACTAGGGTGATGTACATGCAATTAGGGCAATTTGCATGCGATTTAAGCGATAAATCACATGTACAGTGCCCAGATTGCATGTACATGACAGGAGGTATGATGCAATGCGCGTTCCCGTGTGCATAGCATCGCACCTCCTTGGGGGCACCTGCAGCCGGTGAAATCCGTAGCTGCCTGCCGGGTCACCAGGACATCGCCACACCGCCGCTTGTGATGCCTCCTCCCCGCCACGTTTCTCCCTTCTCTCTTCCTGCTCCGTCTCATCAGTCGGCGGAGGCAGCAACATCTGGGAGGCCACCTCCTCTCCTTCCTCCCTGCTCCCTCATCCTA
This sequence comes from Crinia signifera, assembly GCF_055691185.1. Lineage (NCBI taxonomy): Eukaryota > Metazoa > Chordata > Amphibia > Anura > Myobatrachidae > Crinia > Crinia signifera. Next base: position 57,938,093 of record NC_139226.1, read on the forward strand.
TGCTGTGGCGGCAGAGCAGCAGCAGCCTCGGATAGGAGAAAATCCGAAGCTCCTGCTTCCACTGTTCACCATGTTGTAGAGAATCCCACAATCCAGTAAAAACCCTGATAACAGGCTTTTTACCGCAATTGTCTTTTAGAAAATCTCCCCCAGAAGCTGATGTGCAGGACTCCTGGGAAGCTGCCGGGGAGTTCAAGGGAAATCTGATGTAATTTCAAGCGTCAGGTAAATTCCCCTAGTGCACAGGTTCTCAGAGTCGGTCCTCAGGACCCCGCGCAGTGCATGTTTTGCAGGTCTCCTCACAGAATCAAGTGAAATAATTAGCTCCACCTGTGGATCTTTTAAAATGTAATGTCATTCAGTATTGAGTGCACCTGTCGGGTGACTTGGAAAACGTGAACTGTGTGGGGTCCTGAGGACCGAGTTTGAGAACCACTGCCCTAGTGTATGGCGACTTTAAATTCTAATCTTTTGCACATAGCATTATGGTCAGGTTTAGCCACACATTTACACATTTAAGCTCACCACCCCCAGGGAAATGCAGGTGAAAAACAATTGAATACCACCTCATATTAAACCGCAGTTAGGAGAGGATTGGCTGGTACTTTACTGTACTGCTAAACAGGGCCATCTTAATGTATGGGCTTAATGGGCAGCTTCCCAAGGGCTCCCAGGTTTAGGGGCCTTTGACCTGGGGTAGACTGGGCTGTGAGCATCTATTTCCTGAGCTTCTTGGGAAGCCGTAGAGCAGGGGTCTTCAACCTGTGGCTGTGGGTTTTATGGGGGGCTGTGCTGCCTCTCTATGAAGGGCTCTGCTGACATTATGGGGGAGCTGTAATGTCTATGGGGGCTGTGATGTCTCTATGAAGTGCTGTTCTTACATTATGGGGGGCTGTGCACAATAGCTTTGTAGTATTTTTTATTCTCTACTACACCATTGAAACATGTGGCATAATGTGTATTTTGGCTCATACTGTGTGGCAGCACAATGTGAATTTCAGCTTATTTGGGTGGCATACCGCACCCTACCGAGTCTAAATACCGCATTATAGCTTAGTGGCCTTCGGGCTTAATTGAATTTTTTCATTCGGATCACACAGTCTTAAAGGTTAAACACCCCTGCCATACAGAATATAATGCTGTGTACACACTTGTACAATCTGCATGAGATCCAGATGCGATTTTGACTATGTATACAATTTAGACTATGTATACAATTTAGACTATCTGCATACATATAGTGCAGATCTGCATGATATAGTCTATGCAGCCAAGACTTTCTGCATGAGATCCAGATGAGATTTTGACTATATAGTCAAAATCGCATCTGGATCTCATGCAGATTGTAAAGCGTGGCAAGTCATCATTCCCTCCCTGCTTCTCAGCCTGCAGCCAAACACTGAATAGCTGCAGCTGGCATTGCCCAATAGAAGATTATGGGCCTCTCTCCGCAGCGATGCTGTGTGAGGGATCTGACATGGATACGTTCCAGCATACCCCATAGCCGCCAGCTTCCCTCCACATGCACAGAGCGAATCCTGGGTTACAATCCGGGCAGCGGCAGAGATTGCAAAGGACAGAGCTTCCCTTTGCGTTCCTTACCTCATATGATAGTACATATGAAGTATGGCATTTGGAGGCGGGATGCACCACCAGTGTTTGGTACATCACACCCTCTTTCAGGACCTCCAACGTTAAAAAAATAAATTAGTGTAACAGATTTTCCAAAAGCAAATTAACAGGTGCAAAGATGTATTTGTTTGTGCATCAGTCAGGTGTTATAACATTACCCACACCAACTACTTTTGGGTCCACATGGGCTATGATGTCATTCCATACTGTACATGTGGTGATGGTAGAGTTAGTGGGCTTTATATGCACAAAATCCAAGTCTTCGTCTCCGGTAGTAGGGCATGCCCCCTCTGTCATCTGAGTAGTTGGATGTTTTTGCAGCATTGAGTAGACTTATATCAACTAGAATTTAAAAAAAAACTTCAATATCGAGGACTAGCTAATATATCGGGCTCAGATTATTAGGATTACATGCAAATCTTGTATAGCATCCTGCTTTCATCAAACCCAGGAGGACATTTGCTTTCAACACGATAATGATCCAATGCCTACTGCATTGTCTAAAATGACAAAAAGATGCTGTTTGGGGACTCAGCAAGATAAAGTACATGTCAGATGTGTTCAAAAAATGAAAGTTAGGAGCTAATTGGTTTTATATCTCTTCACGTTATCTCTTTCCAAGCTTTGATAACTTTGGTGTTCCCCAGAGTCTTGACATTAAAACCATCAACACAGTGGCGTAACTATAGCCCCGCAGACCCTGCGGTGGTGGGCGTCGGTCTGCGGGACTATAGTTACGCCGCTGCATCCTGCAACGTCTGTGCAGGGATTACTTGTCTGTGCGGTCCCGGCTCTCCTCTCCTCCTAGCTCCTGCGGAATTGCTAATGAAAACTGACCCACTCAAAATGGCTGCCCCCATACAGCAGACAGTTTTTGAGGATGTTAGAGGAGGCGGTGGCCTCCTCAAGCATCCTCAAAAGCGGTCTGCTATTAGAGGCAGCCATTTTGTCAGAGTCAGTTTCCAACAGGAGTTCGAGCCAGAGCACCGGACCGTGGTGGGTCCCTAGCCCGCCCAGAATGCGGCAGTGGCGGCGGCAGCAGCAAGCGGAGGGGTAAGGGGGTGATCAAGGAGGTGTGGGGGGTGAGCGAGCGGGCGGGGGGGGGGGGGCGCAAGTATACTAGTTACGCCACTGCATCAACAATCTTTCACAAAATCACAAATTGCTGTCCTGAACAGCTCTGCGACAACAGTAGCATGCCTCTGCTTTTTGCCAAGAAAAATGGACACTTTAATTATCGATATACATTTTATACTATATTTTAGTTGTTTTTTTATTGTGAATGAAGCTGTTATAAATATTTTAACAATTGACCTTTATAATCCATATCCAAAACGGGTGATCATTTAGGGGGAGATGAATCTAAGCATTGAGTGAAATAAAGTATTAACCAATCAGATTCTGCCATTTTACAGGCTGTGTTTTTGGAAAATGACAGCTTGGAGCTGATTGGTTGGTACTTTAGCTCTCTAAGCTTTGAGAAATTTCCCCGTCTGTATTTTAATAATCATATTTAATTAACTAATTGATTATAGAGCACCCTCTCCACATATTTGCAGGTTACTTTCCCTGATGTAGTATTACAATGAAGGAGCACACATATATTGTAAACTAGGTGATTCATCGCGCCCTACGGGCGCTCTTCACACCGTCGTAAGGGGCTGCGCCCCCTTAATTTGTGAACATTTGTATATGAGAAAGATGGTTAGAATTGTATGAAAGATGCCTGTATTGCAACTTCAGTTATAGGTGAAATGTGTTAAATAGAGAGCATATGATTTGGAAGGGGGTGTGTATTGTTTTGTTTAATTAAAAAGCGGTTACAGAGTAAGATGTACATTGATAGTGTGGATGGTACCGTGACATTTGTGGGTGTGGGGGGGGGGCTGTGTGTGCATGTTGTTTAGGTGTGTGTGTGTGTGCAATAGTATAGTAGGGTGTTTCTGAGTCAGCGGCTCCCCACTGGCGGAGGTCATGACACAGGAAAACAGGAGGCTGGGTAGTGATAGGGGTGTGTGGGAATAAGGGGGACTAAAGAGGAGGGTGGGAGATACTGTGCTGCTTCTGCCCGTGGGTGAGGGTCCAGCGTGGCAGCACAGGAGTACAGGATGGTGGCCCTTAGTCAGTGTCTCCTCGTACTGGGTGGGAGTTCGGGTGCATGAGAGCAGGAGGCTGGGCTATGAGGCATGATAGGGGCATGTGGGCAAAACAGCGTCAGCGACTCCCCAGTGGTGGAAGTTACGGTTCAGGAGAGCAGGAAGCTGGGTAGTGATAGGGGTGTGTGAGTATACAGGGGACTAAAGAGGGGCTTAGGAGTGCCGTGAATTGCGGGAGGGGCGCAGGGGGTGCCGTGAATCAAGGGAGGGAGGGGGCGCAGGTTCGGCGAATCGTGGGAGAGGGCGGGGGTCCGCAAAGCGTGGGAGGGTGCGTGAATTGCGCGAGGGGGGGTTGCGAATCGCGGGAGGGGGGTGCGCGGGGGGTCCGTGAATTGCGGGAGGGGGGGGCATGGGGCGCGATGAATCACCTAGTTGGTTATATATTCTTGTAGAAGGATGGTAGGATGCTGCTGTCATTCAGAATGCATTTACATAAACAGTAATAGTAGCAGTAAAAGGTCTGACTTAAAACACCTACAGTAAAACAGAACAGGTGTTATATATTATACAAAGAATTGGTTGATGATGTGTAGGTTGACGTGCACATAGTTCATAGTTGTCACTGGAAAAAAATTGCTACAAGAAAAAATCAACACAGAAAGTTCAACACATGTAAATGTTGACATAAGTGTGGCACTTCATCGGTGTCCATGTCGACATATGAGAATGAATATGAAAACATTCAAAAAAAGAAAAATAAATCTTCAAAAACTCGTCAACCTTTTTCATTGTCGACCATAGCCGTGCCAGTGTTTTGCATGTGCCATTTAATCCTGGGGTTGCCGTGAATCATGCGCGGGGGGTGGGGGAGGGAGGAGGTGAGGGGTGTCAGCGAATCACGGGAGGAGGGGTCGTGGGTGGATGCCGTGAATTGCGGGAGGATGGGTCGCGGGGGGGTGTGGGTGCCGCGAATCGTGGGATGGGGGGGGGCGCGGGGGGTTGCAGTGAATCGCGGGAGGGTGGGTCATGGGGGCGGGGGGTTGCCGCAATGACAGGAGGGGGGAATCGCGGTAGGGGGGTCGTGGGGGGCACCGTGAACCGCGGTAGGGGGGTCGTGGGGGGCACCGTGAACCGCGGGAGGGGGGGCCCGGGGGTTGGCGCGAATTGCAGGAGGGGGGTGTCACGGGGTGGGGCCGCGAATTGCGGGGGTGTGCTGCAAATCGCGGGTGGGGGGTCGCGGGGGTGCCGCGAATTGCCACAAGAAAAAAATCAACACAGAAAGGTCAACACATGTAAATGTTGACATAAGTGTGGCACTTCATTGGTGTCCATGTCGACACATGAGAATGAATATGAAAACATTGAAAAAGTGAAAAATAAATCTTGTCAACCTTTTTCATTGTCGACCATAGCCATGTCAGTGTTTTGCATGTGCCATTTAATCGTGAGGATGCCGTGAATGGGGGGGGGGGGAGGGAGGGAGGTGCATACCCAATATGACCCTCTCCAGGAGGGACACATTGCTCTGTTTCTGGACTTTCTTCTTAATTTATGGATTACCATCACCTGTGCTTAAACACCTTTCTTATCAATTACCCTGTTTAAAATGACAGGTGATGACAATCATAAATTAAGATGGAAGTCCACAAACATAGCATTCTGTCCCTCCTGGAGAGGGTCATGTTGGGAGGTATGGAGGTGTGGGGCGCTCACCTGGTGTGTCTGGTGTGTAACGGTGTCTTTGCTGTGTAACATGGAGAGGCAGAGGGTGTCTGGCACTGTCTGTGGGCTCACTGGGCTGGTTCTCTGTCATGTGAGTCAGTCATGTGAGTCAGAGGCTCCACCCAGGGTTATATCTCCAGACACACTTTGAGTGACAGATGTAGCCAAATATATAAGAGATATATGGAGAGCTAGAATATGTACACTAGGGGTGGAATGTAATAGGGTGTGAGAATCAGAAAGTGAGAGATTTGGGAAGAAATCTCCAGAGTTTTTTAAAAGCGGCAATCATTTACACTGCTAAACCAGTTTGATTATGCAGTGTAAATGATTGCTGCTTTTAAAAAAACTGGAGATTTCTTACCAAATCTCTCACTTTCTGAGTCTCTCATCCTTGTAATCCACCCATCGTTGCAGTTAGAGAACCTGTCGCTGTTCCTCCCTCAACTCTGTAATAAGCTGTTGGCTCTTCAAATTTCAGGTTTTAAGATTTTGCCTAATGTTATCTTAGCTGCTGTCAAGGGTCATTGTGTCAACCTAATTTTGGTCGACATGACCAATGAAGGTGATCAGGGCTTAGGTCATCGCATAATAATAATCGGTCAACATGGTTTTTCACCTTTTTTGTCCCGAATATCAACATAGTCATCATGGACACTGTAAAATTGTATGCTGCACTCGCCGTCACTATTTTATTCTTACGCCACCCCGTAGTGGATGGTAAGACATGAAGTACTATCTGTTGGTTACAAAAAATGTGAAAACATCATGTCGACCTTTATGACTGTCGACCTTGCCATTGTCGACCTAATGCTTGCGTCAATCTTCCAAATAGAAATGAGCAATGTTATGGTATGATTGCATAACTGTAGTAGATGTCCTTGCAATCTCATATATTTCTTTTACCTCATCTCCTTATAAACACTTTGTTTTTTATATATTTGACTATATAACAATCAATTACAAGGAAATAACATTTGATAGGAAACATTATAAACCAAGCCTGGATTAATTGGCAACTGATAGAATATAACTACAGAGCATTAGAACAGTAGAGTATCTTTGCCATGTCAAAGATATTAAGGAAGTTCCATAAACGGTAAACTTAAAGGTCATCTGGGGATTCATTGGGAAATATTACAATAGCTCTTGCTGGTAATGCAATTTTTGCTGTGTGTACAGATCAATCTTTCAGTCTCCAAACACCCAGACAGTAGCGTGCAGACAAACTCTGAGCGAACACTACATGGAATTGCTAAAGGCTCATAATCCTTTAGTCCCAGGGCCAGTTGACTTTGTCTTGCACGTGACTGCATAACTTTCCCCAGCCCTTATATCCCAAATCTGTTACTAGAAAGACCACAATACACTTGCAGTGTCAACAATTCTAATAATAACGCAAAAGTCATTTCAGATTCCCAGTTCTAACAATGCTGGAGGTTATACGAAAGCAGCAGGATTGTTACAGTGTCGCCCAAATCCAGGGGTCCAGGAAATCCCGGTGACCTGGTGTGGCCCGTATTTATTTATATAAGCGGAGCTGCTGTAAATGCATGTATAAGCATGGTTTATTCAGAGCAGAGAATAATTCCGTACTGCAAACCCTTCCAGATTGTAGGCATGGTTTTCGGCAATAGCGTATAACTTCTAAGTACATGAAAATGTTCCGTAGACAGCAAAAGCAACTTTAAATATAAACTGAATGAAACCACTGCGCAAATTAAACCAGAAGCAGCTCACACTTATATTGTATCACCAAACCATGGGACTAACAGTGTGGAGTTTGTATGTTCTCCGTGTTTGCGTGGATTTCCTCAGAGAACTCCAGTTTCCTGCCACAAGCCAAAAATGTAATGGTAGACAGTGGTGGCTCCAGGGGTGGTGCTGCAGTGCAGTTCAACATTGCACACTGCTAAACGTCCGCAGTCGGTGTGACTTGCATATTACAATTTTGGACTACACTGCAGCCCAACCTCTAGAGCCGCCACTGATGGCAGGTTAATTGGCTCCCTACAAAAATTAACCCTAGGGTGCCTGTTCATGTGTTTAGGGCACACTAGATGGGCCAAGCGGTTCTTATGTGCAACCATATTCTATGTTTATATGCAGCCCTTCTGAGCGATATTGCTCATTTAATTGCTCAGTGTGTATGCTGCAGCCGACACCAATAGCACATTCCCGCAGCTCATTTATGGCCCCCTCCATCGTCTCTGCATGTATAGATGAGGGAGCGGTGCGTTCATGAGGGCCATGCTGCTCGGGGTGATCTGAACCTCCCCTCTGGCGTCCATAAAAAAAGTCACACATAAATAATATATTTTGCATTAGTTTTTGATCTGCAGAGAGCATGTGATTTTGCTGCCCACTCCTATTCGCTGTTCAAGTAATTATATGTAAAACAGATGCAGCCTAGATTGAGTAAAGGATGTACAGATGGAGCCCTCTTCATCTCTCCCTTTAATAGGATTAAGTGAGTAATAGGATTACTCTGCTAATCTCCTACTGTATTGTTCTATGTATTGTATTGCTGCTGAGAACAATAGAATAGCCATGGTGAGCCATGTTGAGCCAAGACCTAAGGAAGATAGTTGTACTGTACTGTAATTTTACTTATAATTTTATTTATTTTAAGGGCTTTCTATTTGTGATATATAAAAAAAAATTTTTTTTCAAAAATCTCCGAAACCTTCATTATGAAGGGGGGATATTTGGTAGTTTTTAAAATGTTTCCTGTTTTTATAGCCCTACAGCTGTTTAACATCTGCGGTGGTGGAGAAAGCTTGTGACCCATTTGGATTTATCAGCAATCTGATTTTAATTTATACTCTCATATTGAATAAATCTGTTGGAACAAAGCATGTATCATTTCTACCTCTTGTCTTTTGTGAACTTGTTATTGATTCAACACTTACTTTCTTTGTTGGGAATAGTACGGGAAACTTTCAACAAAGATTACAATCAAATGTTCTACGTACCTATTGATAAATCCCACATGAGATTAAGGTATTTAGGGATGTTACTCTCATTAGAACTGCTGGTTTTCATGTCCATTGCATAATTTGTATATAAGGTCACATCACAACACTTCTGGGTTAATGTACGGACTTTGAACGTTTTGTGGCTTCCTACGCCTATGTTTGGGATATGCACCAGTTTTTATGAATGCTCGCTAGGTAGTTGGGTAAGTGCATGAGAGGGTGTAGGCACCTGTGCAGAAAGGAGATTTGTGCTGTCCTGTGTGATTATTCATATGAGATAACGGGTCAGTGAAAACAAAGTTATATTGCAAATATCCCCAATACATATAAAAACGTGTAACAAGGTACAGTAACTATCATATTGTCTGGCAGCAGTCAAAGAGTAGTCTTAAGTCCCGTACACATGGAGTGACGGGTGCCAGCGCTGTGTGGGGTGCTTAAGTGCAGCCCACTCAGCACACATAACTGCACACATGCAATTCACCTGCGATGTGTGCTGATTGATCTGTGCGGAGCAGTGTTTTGCCTATGCTTATTGGCAATCTTAGTAGGTATGCAGTGCATGCACTGTCTATCAGAGCGGGCAATGGCGACGCATGGGAATACACATCGCCATCGCTATAGGGTATACACAAAGAGCAATGCGTGATTACTTACTAAGCGATCTAGACAAATCGCTTAGAAAAGAGCCTAAAATTGTGCCGTGTGTATGCCCCTTTAAGGGGCTTACACACGTTGAGATGTGTGCTAAACTTTTGTGCTGGGCAATTTAAGGTGAACAACTGGATAACCCACACACTTGCAGCAATCTGTCTAAACTGAATATGCTGAGCAATTTAGCTAATTAACACAAAACGAAACAAGAGGAGGGCTCACAGGGAGTGACAGGGGAGTGGCTCACAGGGAGAGACAGGGGAGTGGCTCACAGGGAGAGGCAGGAGAGTGGCTCACAGGGAGAGACAGGGGAGTGGCTCAAAGGGAGAGGCAGGAGAGTGGCTCACAGGGAGAGACAGGGGAGTGGCTCACAGGGAGAGACAGGGGAGTGGCTCACAGGGAGAGACAGGGGAGTGGCTCACAGGGAGAGACAGGGGAGTGGCTCACAGGGAGAGACAGGGGAGTGGCTCACAGGAAGAGGCAGGAGAGTGGCTCACAGGGAGAGACAGGAGAGTGGCTCACAGGGAAAGGCAGGAGAGTGGCTCACAGGGAGAGACAGGAGAGTGGCTCACAGGGAAAGGCAGGAGAGTGGCTCACAGGGAGAGACAGGAGAGTGGCTCACATGGAGAGGCAGGGGAGTGGCTCACAGGGAAAGGCAGGAGAGTGGCTCATAGGGAGAAGCAGGATAGTGGCTCACAGGGAGAGGCAGGAGAGTGGCTCACAGGGAGAGGCAGGGGAGTGGTTATAACTATAAAGCTCTAGGGGTGAGATTTAATAGGATGAGAGATTCAAAAAGTGAGAGATTTGGTAAGAAATCTCCAGTTTTTTTAAAGCGGCAATCATTTACACTGCAAAACCAGTTTGATTTTGCAGCGTAAATGATTGCCGCTTTAAAAAAACTGGAGATTTCTTACCAAATCTCTCACTTTCTGAATCTCTCATCCTATTAAATCTCACCCTACATCTCTAATTCTGTAAAAAGAAGCGATGTAAAGTTACTTGCGCATCTATGAGCAGTGGATCATAACATATAGTGAAAATGTACATTTTTGCCTGAAAATTGTCTTTCTTTCTATAATACAGAGGCTATAAATAAATAAATAAAAACTATTCAATATTTTAAATAATTTTCCCATTATGTACTTAATTTAATATATAAATCACAGTGTTTTAGGGGGAAAATAGAAAAGTTAAAAAAATAAATGAAAATGGTTAACTTAAACATTTATTATTCAGGTGTTTTAAATAAAGTTTTATTCATTCAAACCATATTTTTCACCAATTGAACCTGTAATCCAGTGTAACAGTAAGGCTAAACTGGAAGCTGGGCATGGATGAATAACCTGCAATTCTGTTATGAATAACCTGCAATTCTGTGTAAACACATGTAGACTTGTCCTACATCCGAATGCTCAGTTGCTGAACAGCTACACGCACTACATGTCGTAAGTGGAAATACGGCTCAGATGTGTATAACTGTGAGTGACTCATAGTTACTCAGTTTGCAGTGCTCGGCTACAGAGAATGCGCATTGCAAAATCAAAACTCAAGATCCATCCATAAGACGAGCTTCCGTGCAACTCTGAATCGGCCATCAACCATTATATAAGTAAGCTGTGTAAGAATTGATGGCGCCCTATAAACATGTAGGTGTCCAATCATACAGTTACTAACAACATAATGGTTTATTTACGTAAAACTCATTTACTTTGTTTGTGCATTTATAATGGGTACTTGTTTCCTAGCAGGGCACCCAGTACGCATCTAGTGTACTGGGCTATTCTCCATAGTAAAATCGCATCACGTAGCGTGTATAGTGCTGTGCGATGCCCATATTAAGTGCACAGGAGTGCTTATACAATGAAATATTGCATCGGATTGCATGGCACGAAATGCGATGCGATGCAATGCGATATTTCATTGTACAAGCACCCATGTGATGAGATGTCATGGGTGCGTAATATGAGATGTGATGCAATGACATTAACGCCAACCCGAAGCGTGTTGAGCGCAGCGAGCCCCGCGTGGGGCGGCGGAACGCATCCTCCGCTCTTTTCTTATCCCCACTATCCACGTCGGCGTGGAGTTGATTTTATATAGTGTGGCGAGCGCAGCGAGCCCGAAGCATGGCGAGGAGATGCGGAATACATATAAAGCAATCCGCGTCCCCTCGCGGGGCTCGCCACGCTTCCGGCTCGGTGGCTCGCTGCTCTCGCCACACTATATAAAATCAACTCCACGCCGACGTAATGGGGGTATGAAAAGGTCGGAGGACGCGTTTCCCAGCCCCTCACGGGGCTCGCTGCGCTCGCCATGCTTTGGGTTGGCGTTGATACTGGGGGTGACAGGGAAAATGACTGGGAAAATGACAGCCAAAATGACAGTAAATGACAGGGAGCGGGAATGCGAAAATCGCATCACATGCTACTACTACGTTATGCGATGCGATTTCAGTACATTTGCGTACGTAATAAATCTGGGCGCCCTGCTAGGAAACAAGTACCGTTGTACTGTACAGATGGAGCCGCGCTCATTCAACCCGCCGGCACGCCACAGATTTACATCTCGGCACGGCTTTTGCCAAGACAGGGACGCACCAGTGTCTCAAATGCACTCACGCCCCATTCTCGGTGAATGACGCGCCGAGACGGAATGCTGTGGTGCTACGGCAGTTTGAATGAGCGCAGCTCCATCTGTATATATTTTTTTTTTCTTTTTGCCGTCAGCCTCCATAATGACGTGACCATGGGTTTAGTATGTATCCTATTCATAGAAGGCATAAAAGATTCTGCCTAGGTCTGTTATTTTGTGCGGCCTTAGGCAGGGATTAGAGTTAGTGCGGCGTTAACTGTCCAATCATTTAAATGCCTGGTTCAAACAACATCAATAATGAGAGATCTTAACTATTTTGGGCCTATAGCTGCCAAATAACAAAGAGGCCACGCGCCATGTTGCTGAACACATTAATAAGGGCGTATGACTCATGTAGGAGCTTTTCAGGCACACGTTTTATATAAACTGCAGGAAGGCCCTGGATTTAGTCATGTTTAGTGCTATAATCCCGTCATTGTAAGCAATGACGGCACATGGGGCAACACAATCTGTGAGCAGCAGTAGGATAGAGCATTTCATTGGACCCAGTTGTTTACACGTATACCTAGCCTTAAACATAGAGTGAATGGTAGAGTCAGGCAATATTTGTTTGGGTGGAAAATGTGTTTGGATCATTATCAAATTTCAGGAAATCTATTTATGTTATCATTTCAATTTAACTCAATGAATTAATGGAATTACAATATTTCAGTGTGATACTCATAACAAATGTTTATTTTCTGAATAATGTAAATAATGTATGTGCATCATGTACACATTTTCAATGTCAATAATGACAGAGTCTCCACATAAAGTGTTGACAATAGAATGTTGACAGACAATTTTTAAAAAATGACTAGGTTTGATTAACGTAATGTCTGCATTAGGCATGGAGTGAGTTAAACATCCAAGCAGGGGCGGATTGGCCCACCGGGAAACCGGGCTGTTTCCCGGTGGGCCGGCATATTTTTAGTATAAAGGGCCACCCTCCCTCCTTAACAGGGCCGGCCGCGGCATCTCCCTGTATTTTGCCCTGTTTAAAGATGGCCGCGGCCGGCCTCGAGTAGTTCCACAGTGAAAGTGGCCGCGGGAGGGCTGCGGCGCATGCGCGGCCGCACGCAGCTCCTCCCGCAGATATTACATCTGCCCCACTGTGCAGAGGTGGTGGCCGCATCGCGATCGCGGGTGCGCGTGTGACGTCACCGCGCACCCGCCCACTGTACAAGACTGCCTCAGCTGCCTGCAATGTGGGAACTTGGAAGGCTGAGCCGCTGAGGAGTGAGTGCCGATGCCCGACTGCCTAGATTATAGTATGGAAGTGGCAGCGGGCAGACTCACCAAAGAGTTGTAAGATGACTGGCATTATTTTTATTTTGTAATGTGTTTAAGTTTGCTACTATATATTTAATGCATATATATTCTTTGAAGTTTTTTGTGCCTTCATTAAACTGTGTGTGTACAGTGGCGGTGGGTGGAACTACCAGGGGTGATGTTAGGTACCCGCCCCCAGCAGCAGCGTCACTGCCTCATTACCATGAGAACGCCCAGCGTTCTCATGGGTAACGCCCATGGAACGCTGGGCGTTCCCATATGGTAATGGGGCAGCCCGGCGCCCCCCCGCCCATCTCCGCCCCACGCACGCCGCCATGGGTGCACGCACTATACGTCTGCACATGTGCAGAAACCCGCATGCAGACGCGCAACATTGGTCCTGCGTGCGAATGCACGCAGGACCGAACAAACGTGAATAACCCCCTTAGTGTGGTGGTGGCTGTGTCCAAAGAGGCACAGCCACTCACCACGGCTGTCACTTCCCCCCAGCCTCCCGCCGGCTGCTGCTGATACCCTCCCCGCAGCCCATACCCACTGCGGTCCCCGGAACCCCTCCCCCCCCCATCCAGGTTTTCCACTAGTGTAAAACTTGTAGAGACAACACAGCTGCATTTTAAATTTGCCGCTGTGAGTGAATAAATAACTGCTCGCAGATCGGCAGCCGCAGCATTGCGGTGTGTCAGATAATGTGTAATGGGCATTGCGGTGTGTCAGATAATGTGTAATGGGCATTGCGGTGTGTCCCATAATGTTTAATGGGCATTGCGGTGTGTCCCATAATGTTTAATGGGCATTGCGGTGTGTCAGATAATGTGTAATGGGCATTGCGGTGTGTCAGATAATGTGTAATGGGCATTGCGGTGTGTCCCATAATGTTTAATGGGCATTGCGGTGTGTCAGATAATGTGTAATGGGCATTGCGGTGTGTCCCATAATGTGTAATGGGCATTGCGGTGTGTCCCATAATGTGTAATGGGCATTGCGGTGTGTCAGATAATGTGTAATGGGCATTGCGGTGTGTCAGATAATGTGTAATGGGCATTGCGGTGTGTCCCATAATGTGTAATGGGCATTGCGGTGTGTCCCATAATGTGTAATGGGCATTGCGGTGTGTCAGATAATGTGTAATGGGCATTGCGGTGTGTCAGATCATGTGTAATGGGCATTGCGGTGTGTCCCATAATGTTTAATGGGCATTGCGGTGTGTCAGATAATGTGTAATGGGCATTGCGGTGTGTCAGATAATGTGTAATGGGCTGTGCGGTGTGTCACATAATGTTTAATGGGCATTGCGGTGTGTCAGATAATGGCCCTTATTCAGATCTGATCACAGTACACATTTGTTCTCAAAATGGGCAAAACCATGTGCACTGCAGGTGGGGCAGATGTAACATGTACAGTGAGAGTTACATTTGTGTGAGTTATTTTGTTTCTGTGCAGGGTAAATACTGGCTGCATTATTTTTACACTGCAATTTAGATTTCAGTTTCAACACACCCTACCCAAATGTAACTCTCTCTGCACATGTTACTTCTGCCCCACCTGCAGTGCACATGTTTTTTCCCATTTTGAGAACAAATTCGTACTGCGATCAGATCTGAATGGGCCAATGTGTAATGGGCATTGCGGTGTGTCAGATAATGTGTAATGGGCATTGCGGTGTGTCAGATAATGTGTAATGGGCATTGCGGTGTGTCCCATAATGTTTAATGGGCATTGCGGTGTGTCAGATAATGTGTAATGGGCATTGCGGTGTGTCAGATAATGTGTAATGGGCATTGCGGTGTGTCCCATAATGTGTAATGGGCATTGCGGCAGCGGGCCATTTCCCGGTGGACCAGCACATTTTAATAGGGAAGCGGCCGCCCACCCTCCTAACAGGGCCGGCCGCGGCATCTCCGTGCCGGGCCGCGGCACTGTGCCCTGATTGAAGATGGCCGTGGCCAGCCTCAAGTCCTCCCACAGTTAAAATGGCGGGAGTGCTGGTGTGCAGAAAGCCTGGCTGCGCTGCCCACGTGATCAGCCATCCCAGCAGCAGCGCGCAGGACTGTTTCGCGCGCTGCGCTGGATGGATCTGTTGGGCGTGGCAGGAGCATCGAGCAGGGATAAACACAGCATGCAGAGGCCGGAGGGAGCACAAAATAAACAGCAGCCGGGGACTGTCTGACAGGTGGCCACAGGAGGAGGGTAAAAACAAGGCACTGGTGCTGGCAGAATTAATAATTTGAGGCCTCAGTGTATATATATAAATATATATATATATATATATATATATATATATTCAACAAAAAAAGTGAGCAAATTAATGGCACAGGCTGTGGAGCTAGCGGTGAATACTACGCATGCTGACTACAGTATATTGAATTGTATGTGAGCCTACACTTTTTCAGTAAATACTTGTCATTACTTTGCTGATGTGTGCGCTCCTTTTTCTTGTTGGATGTTCCATACACTGAGGCCGTGACAAAGCCTCCTGGAAGTGAGCCAGCACTACATCCTTAAAGACGGATTTACATATATATGACATTGTGACGTTGCGCAGATCCTCTTCTTGTGTGTATGTATATATATATATATATATATATATATATATATATATTTTTTTTTTCATCTCCATAGTAACCGGACTCCTGCATTCTGATCAGAACTGTGATGCATTTCCTTTGACTCGTCTTCTGGAGAAAGCCTGCTGGAAGAGGGGCTGCGCTGAGCGGAGGTCATGTGAGAGCGACTTCCGCCGGCGTCTGCTTGCACAGTGAGGCTGACTGCCGGTTTTTCAATGGCGGACAGAGATCTGCATGCACGGGCTTTCGTCAGGTACAGGGTTAACCGGAGGGTGGGCGGGAGGGTGGGATTTTTGTGGTGTGTATATATATGTCTTTTGTGTACTGTATTGTTCGAGTCCCTGATGACGGGGTAGATACCTCGTAATGGCGTAGGACCATCAATAAATGTTTTTTTGCATTTATTGGACAGTGAAAGTCTGTCGGAGGGCTGCCAACCCCTCTATCTATATATACATATGCCTTACAATACAGATTTTTAAGGTAGATGGATGAAGAAATGGCGGCACTCGAAGACTGATATAAACTGGGTAATTTTGTAAAAGCATAGAACAGTGCATCATACTCCGACGTTTCGGGTATACAACCCCGTTTTTTAAGGTGCAGAAAGTGACAACGGTTGTCACTTTCTGCACCTTGAAAATGGGGTTGTATCATCGGAGTATGATGCACTGTTATATGCTTTTACAAAATTACCCAGTTTACAGTTTATCAGTCTTCGAGTGCCGCCATTTATTCACCCTGTGTCTTCTCATTCCGTTGCATAATGTGAACTTTAGCCTATTTTTTTTTTACTCATTCTGTGTGGCATTTTGTGAATTTTGGATCATTCCATGTGTCATAATGTGAATATTGGCTCATACTGTGTGGCATAAGGTGTACAGTTTTTTTTTATAGAAAATAGGGCCCTCATGTTATGGTGCATAATGTGTTCAAGGGAGGTGGCCCATACTCAAAGCCCCACGGGGGGGGGGGGGGGACAGTTGGGAGACCCCCTGTCACCCTCCCCCTGTCTCTATCTCCCCAGCCCCACAGGCTGCAGAATAGACGCTGTATGCATGCGCCTATTCTGCAGCCTGAGGGGCTGGGGACATAGCCAGCAGCTCAGAGAACCACTAGCCATGACCCCACAGCAGCAAAAAATAGGGCGGGGCTTCGTTGACATAGGCCACACCCCCATATTGATAGACCACGCCCACCCAAAAACGGGCGCGCCTGCGGCGCGCGGCAACACCGCCCCCCCCCTTTAGGGCTGCTTCAAGATATTTCCCGGGCTGGTTTTAATTCCCAATCCGCCCCTGCATCCAAGGCTGTTGTGTGACCTAGGGAAGCACGTGACTCGGGGGTCCAATAAGGACTCAGGGAAGGGCAGTGTTAGCTGGGATATCAGGGCAGGAAAGGGAGGTGTCTTCCTCTCTTTCCTGAAGGTTTTTCCGCCCTCCCTCCCTTGTGTTATTATGGTTGGGTGGGTGTTTAATTGCGTTGGCTGATAGGCGGGAAAGAACGGCAGGTTAATAGAATTAGCTATTTTTCAAATGATGATGCTACGTATACGTTTGCTTTTCGGTGCGCTCGCCTCTCATTGGCTTAGGCCTTCGCTGGATCACCTGCTCGGGGACAGCGACCCCACCCTGATGGGTGGGTAGTCAATGAGGTAGGTCGAGCGGATACCGCTTGTTAGGGTAGGCTTGATTACATATGCAGATTGTGTGGGTGGAGCTTAGTTAATTAGCCGTTCTTTCTGGGCCACCATTAATTAATTAATTATTAATAAATTAATCTAGCTTAAAAGTGCTAAAATAAATCAGCTAACAATTTCTGCCAAAGCTAAGTCTCCAAGTCTTTATTTCAGGTTTAGTTTGTAAGTTTTGAATTGTGATGTATATACTGTACATGCTAGAGGCCACACACATCAGATGCTAAGATGTGTAAGGAATAGGCTGTGGGTAGGGTTAGGGTTCTCCACAGATATTTCTACGCAATATGGCTCCCAGTGTGAGCAGGATATTTTCTACCACAGGATAGCCCACAATGCAGTATACACAAAATTGAGGTCATTAGTAGATAAAGGGGGGTATTCAATCCAGGATCACGGCTGTCGATCCCTCCTGACAGCTGTGATCCTGGACCGTTTATGTTTTGATCGACAGCTGAACGGCAGGCGGGATTCAATGTCACGGCAACACGGGGAGTTGCCGTGAAAACGGCCGTGGATTGTCTATCTGCGGGATCAGGACAATCCATGGCCGTTATCAGTAGAACAGGCCCAACAGATTCTAAAGTCGGGATCGTTCTGCCGTGATCCTGCTTCAATGCTAGTCTAGATCTATACAGTCACAGATATTGCACATTATCCCACATAATACAGATGCCAAGTCCTGGATCAGAGGCAATGGAGGCGCCAACCTCTGGGATCCAAGCCATGAACGGGAACTGGTGTGGTTCACAGTGGTATCCAAATGTGACCGCTGCTCTTCCAATGGAGTTGTGAGGTGCATCCGCATAGTTAATTGGCTCTACCCAGGAGCCAAACACCAGTAATAGGTGACAGGACGGCTCCCACCTGGTACCACTCGACCTTACTGCAGCAAGTGATGGTGCACGTAAATTCTGACCCTGCTCCACCACTCACACACTCTCACACAGCATAGCTGAAGCCCTGCCAATCCACTGTGGACACACACTATATTTGTTTTGTTTTTTTTTTAAGAAGGAAGGAGGGCACCAAACTCCAACTTGCCTCCTTGTGATTGAAACCTATTTACGCCTCTGTCCTGGATTATAATAAATGATACTTCTCGATCTTACCTGTCGGATACAATAGCGAGCAGACATGGTCCAAGCGGCCTGTAACACTTCGTATTGCTGCTGTACTGCTGCACTACTGTTGTTGTACTTGGGACCCTCTTCCTGCTGACCCACAGTGGTGGCTGATTTCATGGTATGTGCATGTCTATGTTGTAAATGGTAGTGATAGCAGGTGCCAGCGGGGTGAAAGTAGCGAGCAGGGTCAAGGGCATGGACATCCTGTGCATTTGCACAGCATGCCTACCCTTAGAAATGACCCTGGGGTCAGTAATATTCACCTTGCCAATGGCCATCCACACGGCCAACATTCACAAAGTTGCCATTGGCAATGATCACATTATGTCATTGGAAACATTGGGAAGGTCATCATTTGACATGTCGACATCCCAAAATTCTAAATGTTAACTCTAGCTACTTATATACCTAGGCCACAGTGCCGACATCAGCAAGGTGCCGCCCCCCCCCCCCTTCTTCCACAGCATTTGGCAGAATTGGTCATAGTGCCAACTTGTGGTGTTGGAAGGGGACAAAGGGTCACCAAGCTCCTGTGGTGCCTCCTGGATGTCACGCACATGGGTAAGATATTACTCCAAACAGTGTATGGGAGACAACCAAATACAGTTTATACTGTATAATAAGCATTTATATTGTCACCATTAACCCACCGTGTCCGCTCCCACTTATCTGAATTCTAAAGGAAATATATATCTCATAGGGTCGATCCTTCCTCTTGGTGCCCAACCCTTCAATAGCACTAGGAGATTTATTTCCTTTCTTAATCCAGTATTACGGTATGCTTTGGTTTCCTTGGTCATCTTCCGCATGTTTTGACTGTATATACACACACACGCACGCACCACTTTTAAAGTCCTTGGTGCTACCTAAGAGTTCCTTTGAACCTGTCAGTAAACAGATGTTTGAGGCCTTGATCTTAATACACTGTGATATGAGGACCCCATACTCGGGTGTGAGGAATATATTTACTGATAGGAGTAAGCAAACAAGTCACTTTCCATTTCCAGGCACTGCTGCATTATTGATGCGTTATCTCTCATATCCCATAGGAGAATCCTTCCTGTATTTCCCCAGGTACCATTACAGCCTATGAACCTTATGGCAGTGACACCGGAATATGGATGACACCGGAATATGGATGCACTCATATAACATATTATTTATTCATATTATCTATGGCTATTGTTTTAGATGCGGTACCCCATGTCATTACCTCACAGTGATAAATCATTCATGTATACTGCTAGCTAGAGAGGTTCCACAACATTGTTATAGAATGTGACATGTCTATGTACGAGCTTAGAGGAGACAGAACATACTCCAGCTGTGTCCCACTCACTATATTGTATTTATATGATTATTAGGTACTACTGTACATGTGTTTGCTGTGATTGCAAGATAAACTATATTCACAGCTGGTGAGAAATCATTTCACAACATGGCATGGGATCCACTTTGCTATGAGGATTAGTTTATATTTAGCATGTCATGAAAATCAATTTTTCCATCCATTTGATTGCTAGAGCACATGGAAAATACTACAGTACATTTCATAGGTCCCACATTCAGGGCCGCCAATAGGGGGGTGCTGTGGGTACAGCGGTTCTGGGCCTTGGCCTCTGGAAGGGCCTGGTCAACTCATTTTGCTCACCACAACCCTCCCAACTGCCTCCGCTGCGCTCAGTGCACTGAACAAAGCAGGTCCTGGAGCGCAGGCTTATTCAATGCAAGACGCCGGTGGCCAATTAAAATGCTACACCGGTTTTTGAGCCAATCAGAGCTCACCAAATTGGCTCACCAGCCGGTGCTGCATTTTAATTGGCCGCTGGCATCCTGAGTTGACGAAGCCTGCGTTCCAGGACCTCCGGGCTGCAGCTCAGCGTAAGAGAAGATGGGGGAGCAGGAGCCGGGTAAGTCAAGTGAGGAGGAGGAAGGGGTAGTGGGGGGACCCAGACTGGAAATGAGTCCCAGGCCCCAAAATTCCTGATGGCAGCCCTGCCCACATTGCTTTGGTCAGTCTCATAGCCATTAAATCATTATAAACCACCAGCCAATCAGCTGGTTACTGCCCTGTCACATCCTGAGGGACAGATTCTCTAAGCTTCAAAAGTGATAAAATGGACAGTGATAAACAACCAACCAATCAGCTCCTGCCTGACATTTTTCAAACACAGTCTGTGACATGGCAGGTAGGAGCTGATTGGTTGGCGGTTTATCACTCTCCATTTCCAGCGTTTTATGGGCATCCCTACAAAAACACAGGGCATTCCGCTGGGAATGCAGGCATGCTGCTGCCTCCGCGGGGCGGGCAGTTGAAGTCACATGACGCCGGCGCCCACCCTGAATTTAGAAATCAGAATCTATTTTGACAGGTGGAGCCAATTTTATAGTTACGCCACTGTTGGGTGGGGTTTGTTGAAACTGAAAGTGTAAAAACTGCAGTGTAAAAATAATGCAGCCAGTATTTACCCTGCACAGAAACAAAATAACTCACACAAATCTAACTCCGATCTGAATAAGGGCTTTAATGTGTAGATGCTTTAGTAAATGTACCTCTGTGATTAATCTCATCACAAAAATGTGGCAATAGTGTTGGATATTCATGGTCATTTCGATCTTCAAAGCTGTTCAGTCCTTGGGTTAACACCATGGATAACTGTAGGTTACCGGAAATGTTCCTTCGATATTGTTATAATATTTAATGGTGAAAGCTTATTTTTTTTTTTTTTTTTATTCTTTTAACTTGTGCCTAAATTATGTAGGCATACGCTATATGTATACAAATAAGCAGATCCACAGCATAGGGCAATGGTAATTATGGGGGCGATTCTCCAAGACAGAAATACGTAAAAACCCCGTTATCAGGGTTTTTACCGCATTTCTGTATGCTCTGTGCCCCCTCCGCAGTGGCAGCGCTGCGGAGGGAATCGCCAGCAAAAGCTGGCGATTCCCTGCAGATGCCTATGAGATTCTTACCGCAGCGCTGTTTGAGGGATCCGTCATGGATCCCTCCCAGCATGCCCTGCGGCCGGCGCTGTCACTCTGTGCATGCGCAGATGGACTCCCGGGTCACAGACCCAGAAGTCCAGTGCCGGCACCGCATCGCAAGGGACAGCTCTTATCGCAAGAGCTGTCCCTTGCGTTAATGACCGCATATGTTAGAACATATACCGTTATTAAAAATGCGATGCCTGGCGACACCCCGCCCTAAGTGTTTTATAGTAACAGGGCCGATAATGAAAATCGCAGGGCTGGGTAAGGTTATTTACCCTCTCCTCATAATGCTAACCTAATGCCTTTATCCTTAAAAGCCTAACCCCTTCCTCCCCGCAACCTGGTTGGGATTGTTTGGTCCACCATAAGATGGTCGACAGTCATTAGGTCAACACAGTTGGGTCGACATACAGGAAGATCGAAAGGGGTCTAGGTCAACATGGGTCAAGGTCGACATGGGTCTAGGTCGACATGGGTCTAGGTCAGTCCCTTGTCGACCTAGACCCCTGTCGACCTTGACCCATGTCGACCCTCCTGTATGTCGACCCAACCGTGTCGACCTAATGACTGTCGACCATTTGACTGTATCCCCGCAACCTAACTTTAACCCCCACTTCCTAGCCCTAGACTTCCCCAGCATACTTTCAATCGGCATGCCAGCTATCGGGATGCCAGCTGTCAGGATGCCAGGTGTCGGGATGCCAGGTGTCGGGATGCCAGGTGTCGGGATTCCGTCATAGGCATCTCCAACAATGTTGGGATTGTGGCGCCAGTGTTACGGCCCCAAGTTGTGATTCCAACGCTGGATATTTCAACATGGGCATCCTGTTTTATATTATTCACACATGAAAAAGGTCAACATGCATTAGGTCGACATAGTCAAAAGGACGCTGTACACTTCTATTGTGTCCATGCGAAAATAGTGAAATTCTCATGTTAACCTTTTTCAAATCGCCCTTTTTTTGTTGACCAATAGTGGTCGACCTTTTGACTGTCAACCTAGACACTGTCAACCTAACAGCCCATACCCGTCAGCAATGCATGAGTTGGGACTATTGGATGTGTCCTCCTGTATCACATGATTGAGTCATTCAGTGATGATTGGACTGCCCTCAAAGATTCCAGCTGCAGTGCTGACTCCTCCACGACAACAGGAACCAGGCGCTGTAGGATAATGTTACAAAGCAGCACCCAACTCTTGTGGAGGAGCCAGCATTTTTGTGTCAACCCCTGAAATGACACCAATCTCCCCCCCTCCCCCCATTATACCTTTGGTCGAGACACATCCATTCCTTCCTACTTTCATTGCGGTGGAGGAGGGACACCCGCATGCGCACCAAAGGTGCGTCAAAAATGTTGGGGCGTTTTTGCCGCTGTGGGGGCATAGACGCTGTGCGTTCCCACGATAAGCGGGACAGTTGGGAGGTATGCACATCTGCATTTGGCTACCCCTCCAGCTATCTCCCATATATGCTCACTAACGGTCCTCACTTTGCCCGCCATTGCTACTCAGTCACCACCTGTGCGCAGTGCAATTGTAACACATTCAAATATCAAATAACATTGATAGGATAACCAAATATCGACATTGCATCAACCTCTGAATGAATCAGACCTTTAATCCACAGGAAGCACAGCAAAAATGAATGCTCCAGATGTATAACTTATTCAATGGGGATAACATAAGCATATTCTACAAAAGCTTGATTCATGACTGTTGTCTGATGATAAATGAGGTAGCACTACATGCTTCATGGAATTAGCAAGAAATACTGTTCCTTTTATTTGATATAACAGGAGCTGACATGCTTTTTCTGGGTGTATTACAACCTTTATGTTCTCCCCTTATATCCATGTGACACTGAATCAGGCACTGTACAGCATATCCTATTTTGATATGTGAATGGTACATGGATTGTGCCCAAATACGGATTACAAACAACTTTGCATAATAAATATAAAGATTGGATTGGAGGGCTTTGCAGCAACACCTGGTGCACAGAAGTGGTACTGCATCACTTCCTTAATTTATTAGCATCCGTTTAAAATATTTCTTGACAAGTTCTGTATTCCAGGTACACCAATAAGTTGCTCTTTAATATATCATCACATGTTTATTAAGTAGCAATGTGTGTGGCTCCCCATGTTTTGGCTTTGGTCCTTATTTTCCGAGTCCACCAAACCCTGCCTTGCGAATGGTGGCTGGCCGCCACCCATTCGCAAGGCAAATTTGCTCGCAGGGCATGCTCAAGCTTATGTAAGGTTCAGGTTGCCTCAGAGCAACCTTACAGACGCGTGTCTGCTCGAAGGGAAGTAGGCAGGCAGCTGACATCCGGTGATGTCAGCAGCCCACCCCCCGCATGTCCATCATGCCTCATTAGCATGAGAACGGCCAGTAATAGGGCAGCCCGGAGCCACACGCCCCTCTTTACCCCCGCCTGCAAGGCTGCTTGCATGCACCTAGCAAAAAATCTGTGGCTGTATGCAACAAGCACATGCACAGGTGCAATAAAAAACATCGGTACTTGTTTCCTATCTGGGCGCCCAGGTTTTCTACGTACGGCACCGTAATGAAATCGGATCGCATCGCATCGTACACATACACGATATTGAACGATGCGATGCGATGCAATGCGATCCGATTCGATTTCCCATAGGAAACAATGTGAAATGGCTCAATTTAGCCAAATTATCATAGGAACAATAGTAAATGGGCCAAAAACACCCCTGAACATTGAAATGTCCCCCCAAAAGTAGTTGACGCCACCCCGCCATCAACGTGAACCCGAAGCGTGGCGAGCGCAGCGAGCCCGCGAGGGGCGGCGGTACGCGTCCTCCGACCTTTTCATGCCCTACTATCCACTAGAGCGTGGAGTGAGAATAGAATAGTGTGGCGAGCGCAGCGAGCCACCGAGCCCGAAGCGTGGCGAGCGCAGCGAGCCCCGCGAGGGGACGCGGATACCTTCACAGGTAAACGCGTCCCCTCGCGGGCTTCCCAGGTGTCCATGGCGACGCGGACACCTGGGAAGCCCGCGAAGGGACGCGTTTACCTGTGAAGGTATCCGCGTCCCCTCGCCACGCTTCGGGCTCGGTGGCTCGCTGCGCTCGCCACACTATTCTATTCTCACTCCACGCCCTAGTGGATAGTAGGGCATGAAAAGGTCGGAGGACGCGTACCGCCGCCCCTCGTGGGCTCGCTGCGCTCGCCACGCTTCGGGTTCACGTTGATGGCGGGGTGGCGTCAACTACTTTTGGGGGGACATTCCACTGCTCTGTGGGTTTTTTTGGGGTTTCTGGCCCATTTACCATTCTTCCCTATGCTGATTTGGGTAAATTGATCCATTTAACATTGTTTCCTATGGGAAATCGAATCGGATCACATCGCATCGCATCGTTCAATATCGTGTATGTGTACGATGCGATGCGATCAGATTTCTCTACGGAGAATAGCATGGTGCGCAATTAACTTAGCGGGCGCCCAGATAGGAAACAAGTACCAAAACATCAGTCCCCGTGCGAAGGAGAAGAACTTGCGAACGGATCTGAATAAGGTCCTCAGTCTGTACAGCCAATGTTTAATTACAGGATTGTCTCTTGTAGAACTCACCAATTGTCCTACTGTAACATGCAACCTTGTAACATAAGTGTGATTGCTAAGTATTGTATTTAATGTGCATTTAAATGTTTCAATCCCTTGATAGCTGTAAGTAGGACTATTCTCTATATACAAATTGAACACAGCTAGACCAATCCATTCATGTATTGGCAGGTCATGTAATGGCGGGTTACGCAGTTCTCCTGTAGGCAAGTTCATGCATTTCCCAGCATTGTACTCAATTGTTTTAATATAGGAGAGAGAGAGAGAGAGAGAGAGAGAGAGAGAGAGAGAGAGAGAGAGAGAGAGAGAGAGAGAGAGAGAGAGAGAGAGAGAGAGAGAGAGAGAGAGAGAGAGAGAGTGTGTGTGTGTGTATTTTCAGGGCAAATTATTGAAATTAGTATGAAATACAGTTTTTATTTAGTATTCCATGAAAATGACCCCTATTTCTCATAGTGGAGGCTGTCATAAAAAATAATTTAAAAAACAGCTCCTAACAGCTGATTGGCTGGTAGTTTATTACTATCCACTTTATCAATCTTTGGAAGCTTGGTGCATCTGGACCAAGGTGCTTTTTTTAATCAAAGCATGGAGAGAGATATAGGGGCCAATTTATCATGATCGCATTTACAATGCGATCTGGGTGGAATATTACCTCCCAGGATCGCATTGTAAAAATGCGATCATATCGGGCGAATGTATCATTTTTAAGGGCGCAGGGACAGGGCTCCGATAGGAGCCCGTCCCTGCGTAGCCTTAACCCGGAAGCCGGGGAGTCAGCGCATGCGCGGTTATGCGCTGACCCCCGCCGACCCCTCTTACCATATGCTACAATGGACTATCGCCATATCAGAATGGCGATAGCCCAGGGGTGTGATGCCGGGCTGCCCGATGTTGATACATCGGGCAGCTTCGCATCCCCCATAGAAACCTATGGGGGATGCGGCCGGCGGGGGTGCAGAGGGGATCACAGCAGGGATTGGAGATCTCTGCTGTGGTCCCCCTTTAATACATTTAGGAGATACTTAATATTTGCGGCTAAACCCCGAAAACGGATTTAGCCGCAAATATGGTTTGATAAATGGGCCCCATAATTAGGAGAAATAAATTAGCCAATCAGCTCTTAAATGTCGTTTTTAAAATAAAGCAACCTCTAAAACAAGTTCTGAGCTGACAGGATTAGTGATCTCCGCCTCATCTCTGCAGATTAGTTATAAATTGATACAAACCATAGTGAATTTGAAGCATAACAGCAAAGAATGCTGAAAGCAGACATATTCTCAGGCTGTTTCGGTATGTTTGTATAGTTTCTGCTGCTTTGTTACTACATATACTGGAACACTATTTGCAAGTTCAGTATATACAGTAGTTAACTCTGTCTCTTTAAGCAGCTATCAGTAGTTTATGCTTGAACGCTGTTATGTAATGTAGATAATCGTATACCTCACAGTCTATCTGCAAATGTCATGTGTTAGTGTAGAACAGCTATCCTCCCAGGCACCAACTAATCATTACTGTAATATTAAATCCATCTTGTTTTTATTCCTGTGCCTTATACTAATACATATTACACTCTGCTACTTCACTGCTATTCTTTTAACACTATCACTAACACTTACTGCTATCCTTTTATTTGTGTGGTGCCCTGGGGTGGTTTGGATGGGGTGGTGGGTATGGGTCAATGGCAGTGGTGTAACTATAGTGCCGCAGACCCCTCGATGGCAGGGAGGCGCTGACTAAATGTGGGCGCTGGGGGTCTGCGGGCGCTATTGTTACACCCCCCCTTTCCCCGTTGTGGGTGCAGCATCACAGGGGAGGTGGTACCCAGTACCTGGGCAGCGTGAAGCGCCAGTGCCGCAGTGTCCAGGAACTGAAGTGCTGAGAGCGGACACTGTGGACGTACAGCGGTGGCTGAGGCCGCTGATTGGCTGAGAGAGAGCACACTCTCAGCCAATCAATGGCCTATCTTTTGAATTTCCAAACTCTGCCACCGCTATCCACTGAAAGTCGACAGGACTCAGGTCGACACTTGAAAGTGGGCTTTAGATCGACATGGTCAGTAGGTTGACATAAGTATTACATTGACATTTGGGAAGGTCGACAGTCAAAAGATTGACATGTTTTTTTTTTCACTTTTTTTGCTCCGAATGTCGACATGTTCCACATGGGCACCGTATTGGTGAAACACATCCCCTCGCCACGCTGTGGGCACTACTCTATTCTCCATCCACACCCTTGTTGAGGGTAGGGCATGAAAAACCACCTGTCAACACATATCGGCTCAAAAAAAAATGTGAAAAACCCATGTCGACCATTGTACTGTTGACCTAGCGACCATATCCCAGGGCGGTTTAGGAGTATTCTGAGCCCCAGAGGTGAACCCTATAATGTAAGGCACCTACCCAATGAGGTTACCTTAACGATTAGGGAGTAGGCTCATAATATTGTCCAATTTTATGCCAAAAAACCTTGTATATGATATATATTATTAAATACATTTAATTTGAGAGCTATTAAATAACAATGAAATCACACTTTAAGTTAGAAGAAGAAATAATTGACAGAATTCAGCACGTGTGTATGCCAGTTAATCCATGTGTATGGAATCAGTCACGGCTTTAATATATACAAAAGAACAAAGGATGATCTTTTTATTTGCCATTGTAGCACTGTTTGCATTTGGGACACTACAATAATAAAATTGTTCCCATTTCCGCTATACTATAAACTGTGATCCATTAATGGCTGTAGGGGCGAGGTCACTGGTCCCTAGAGCATACTGCTGAATAACTAATACATACTGAGAGGATGTTGAACATATAAAATTGATGGCAGGTAAAAGACACCAACCAACATAGGCATTAGCACTAGTGACCAATAGATTATACAGTACTTTATTGTATGAACTGTACATACAATGTGAAGATTTTGGTTTAACCCTTTGAGTGTCAAGTGATTATATTAAAATACTGTAGGTATGAAAATTGGCAAGCCATCATAATGACCTGTAATGTTTACCTTAAATGGGAAATATATTCTTTTTTACACAACATATTTTTTTATTTGAATTTACATAACAAATGTTAGAGACGCTGGTATTTTTAGTGCATATATTTTCTCTGTGAGAGATGTTGGCACTCAAAGGGTTCAGATATTAGTTACAACAATTGCACCACCAATATGATCTTACATAGGTTCCCCTTGTTATGGTTCTCTACAGCTATAATAAAGTTGTCATTTTTGTTTGTCTGTTTGTCAGTTCATACCGGCATCACACAAAAACTACTGGAGGAATTTGGGTTGTGTTTTCACTATTGTATAGCTTAAAGACCTAGTAAGAAACTGTGGTATCTATTATCTCAATGTGACATCAGCGAGATGAGCAATAAAGGAAAAAACAGACGATTGACCCACAGCTTGTGCAGTGTGCGGGGTTCCTTAGATCCAAAATAACTATGTGTACAGTATATATGAATATGTATTTTTGGGGTGAAATATACTTCTAGGGACTGTTTATGAATTATGGATAGGATTTTGTTGGAATACGAGTGCAGTTCTGGGCAAATGCTAGTTAACGATAATTTAGTAACTAGAAACCCAGGATATATACTAAACATGGCTATCTATTCATGACTTGGCCCCCACAAGGGTTAAATAGAAGTTTACATGTTCATCCTGTGAAATGGAATAACTGCTACAAAAAATGCAATTTAAAACAGAGGGGCCATTTACTGAACCTACAGAATATTGGAAGTTTTCTTTATATTTAATCTTTTATTATTATTACAGGTTAAGCATCCCTTTTCCAAATATCTGTTATCCAAATTATTCCGAAAATGTACTTTTTTTTTTTTTTTGGCTAAAAACCTACTGGTTATATCTGACACTACTGGGGAAATAACATGTAACTGTCAATACTGGGTACATCTGTAACTGGCACTACTGGGGAAATAACATGTAACTGGCAATACTGGGTACATCTGTAACTGGCACTACTGGGGAAATAACATGTAACTGGCACTACTGGGGAAATAACATATAACTGACACTACTGGGTACATCTGTAACTGGCACTACTGGGGAAATAACATGTAACTGGCACTACTGGGAAAATAACATGTAACTGGCACTACTGGGTACATCTGTAACTGACACTACTGGGGAAATAACATGTAACTGTCACTACTGGGAAAATAACATGTAACTGGCACTACTGGGTACATCTGTAACTGGCACTACTTGGGAAATAACATGTAACTGGCACTACTGGGAAAATAACATGTAACTGGCACTGCTGGGGAAATAACACGTAACTGGCACTACTGGGTAAATCTGTAACTGGCACTACTGGGGAAATAACATGCAACTGGCACTACTGCAGAAATAACATGTAACTG